>NC_090812.1:94860665-95485665 GCF_000390325.3 Nicotiana tomentosiformis | reverse complement strand
GAAGTTAGCCATGTCAATTCTCCATCAGTACTTCCTCCCATCTTCCTTTTCTAGTTTCCCTTTTCTTTTGTCTAGTTAAGATAGGCAAATATCCAAATTCATTGGCAAGTAGAGTATAAATATCTTCCTGTGTAATATTTGGAAACTCAGCCATTATTAAATAAATAAAGGTGTGGACTTAATTAAGATAACGTATATCACACCCCCTCCTCCCTCGGGTGTGATCGGCACACGACGCTCGAAGGCCCGGACGAAGCGACCTTGGGCCAACTAAGTCTCTAAGTATGATATCAAGATCTTAAAAGAAAGAAATGTTCACAACTGATTAGAAAATAACTTTGAACATTTAATATATATATATATATATATATATATATATATATATATATATATATATATGCGATTGTTGCCAATAGAGTCATAACCCACATTTACATACACACGATCAAATGTGGATGCCCAGATGGTGCAACTCTAAAATAGTACAAGTAGATATAAGTACTACAAATATAGGCACTGGAAGCCTGGAAGGGATAAATATTATCTTAGTATGACTTCCGTCCCTAGTAAAGAAAGAATGTTAGGCAACTTGAAGAGCCAATGGATGGAGAAAAGGGGAGCTAAAAGAAAAAGAATGTCTTGTTCGAGTTTTTAGAATAAAGTGATAGACAGAAATGTTTGCAGAGAAATAAGAAAAGAGTTAATAAAGTATTATGAGTAAGATGTGATACATGAATGACAACGGTAGATCAAAAAGATGACAGTATTACAGAGTCTATAGTCAATTGAAGAAAAAGACGAGAGGTGACAGGCCTTGAGACAACAAAAGAGTGTAGGCCATAAAGTCGGTTAATCAAAATAAATACATGGATATGAAAGTATCAGTATAACAAGAAGACACCTGATTCAGTGATGATCGCGAGACTCTTTTCGTTAGCTTTCACTAGGCTCGCCTTTGGTTAAACCTTGAATCATTTGAGAGTTCTTACAGAGAGCTTAGGAGCATTTTGGGTGAGCTAAAGTTGGCGATATCTCCTAGAATGAAAGAGAAGAAATGTCACGACCCAAAATTTCCACCTTTGGGACCGTGATGGCGCCTAACATTTCACTTGCTAGGCAAGCCAACGTTAGAAAAATATTAACCATTTTTAAAAAAATTAATTTAAGCGGAAGTCAATTACTGAAATAAAGTGCGGAAGACTGTTGCGACCAAACATACTCACGCAAGTATACGCGGTCGTCAAGTAATAAAGTGACTAAAAGTCGGATGTCGAACCCACGAGAACTTATGATTAACTATTAACTAAATTAGACTATCCTAATTATCTAAACAAGAATTAAACCTAAAAATATTTTATTCTAAACTAATTAAATAAAAAAATATAAATAATAAACTTTGAACAAAGAAAGAGTAAATTTTTATGATATCAATGTAATAAAAACAATCTAGGGTTATGGGCTATCTAACAATCATATTGTATTCTTAAATTGAATTGACCGACTAATTTATCTAGCTTATTGGTTGACAGGATTAATATTGCTCATAAGAATCTGTCGAGTTCTTACTCGCCTGTTCAAGCTAACCTAACGCCTATATGTCTATGGAGTTAGAATCAACAAGAACGCATTTATAATTCCTGTAAATCAACCAAGCAAGGCAATTAGGTATATGTCTATCCTAACCACGAATCCGTTCCCCGATGCCCGAGTTCAAGAACTTGCCCTACTCAATCCTATATGCAATATAGAATTCCCACTTTCGAGTTCAATTCTAGATTCGTAGATAATATTCAATTGGTGATCAAGCAATTAAATAATTAAGCGCAAGATTGAATAAATAAACTAATATGATAAATCAAGAAGTCAAAATCAATATCCGAATAACAATAGTCATGAAAGAACCACAACCCTAGAACGTGAAGTTTAGCTCCATATAGACATGGTAGCCAAACAACAAATCATATAAAAAAACATAAAAATTACTAAGTTTGGTGGGAGAAAGATGGAACTTGATGAATTTCGGCCTCCACAGCTTTGTCATGGCTTTTTTTCCCTTGCCAATATGTTAGATGCCCTAAAAGAGGCGTTTTTAGCTTATATATTGCGTACAAAAGTCGTGGGCCAAAGTTCTCCTATTCCTAATCCGACTTGGCTACAGGGATTGATGCTGGGGTGGATGCGTCGCATCCACCTCGTCCTCCACTTCTCAGCTTCGCATGCTAGGGTGGATGCGTCGCATCCACCCTTTGTTCCTCCTTCTCAGCTTTGCCTAGGTGCGGATGCTATGGCGGATGCTATGGGCCGACTTCACTGCTAAGGGTGCACGAAATCCAACCCCTCTTCCTCTACCTAGAGCACCTTTTCTTTATATTTTTGTACTCCAAACACCCTAATTCATCACACACAACTCAATTAGTCATAAAACTAATAATTAAACCATGTTGGGCATTTTAAAGATCAAATAGCATCAAAAAGCGGTTAAAACATGGGTAAAGTAATATCAACACATATCGAAATATGCCAAACATCACTACCCCACACTTAAACCTTTGTTCGTCCTCGAACAAACCATCCTATAGTAGACGAAACAAAATTAAGCTCTTATCATTCAAAGCACACTGCACCTATGACCGTGGTTATTTGCAACAATTAGGCTCTAGGCTATGCATCACATACCCTTCCCTTTACTTATGCCATTCTTTAAAAATATTCGAACAAAGACAACATGCTCACAACAATCCTAACCTCAAAAACCGACTCAATGTCACAATGCACTCATGGCTTGAACAACCAACATCATAGAGAAGTCTAATAACGTTACCTATCCCTCGTGAAACCATGTGCCCTCACAACAAGAACAAGAGAGCGAGTTCAATCCACACATTCGAATCTCATGATCAAATATATTTTAATGACTCACATATATCAAAGAAAATCGCTCACTCTCACAAAGAAGTCACATGCATGCAATTGGTACCATAGGCTTGCCCTTAATGTAAATCTCTACTAATGTAAGCTCGCTCGATCTAAAATCAATTAGGACCTTTTCATGGTTGTAATGTGGGCTAAGGGACGGGTAGGATATATTTAAGGAATAGTGACTCACCCTCCTAAGCACTTTAATACATCACAAAATTACTTTAAGCATTTTTTTCTTCAACCCCACTTCAATTTCACAAACAATATCACCCCCAAAACAGTCCCTTTTTCTTTAAGCACTATAGTTCATACCCACTAGCAAGAACAAGATAACAATTTATTCATTTATATTTTTCTTTCTTTTTTTTTTTCTTTCAATTTCCGCTAGTGGTGTATTATTTTACAAAATAAGTGCACCCTTCTTTTTTTCATTGGTTCCACTCAAAAGTCACCCCACACTTAGTCCCTTCTTACTTCTTTTAGCGCTCATCTAACAATTAAAGTGCTTTAAGAGGTAAAAGGATCAAAACAATATTAATTAAGAATAAAAAGGGTATAGGCTTGTAATGTGGGTACCAAATAAAAGGTCTACAGGCTCAAAAGGGTTAACTAGGGATAGATTTTATTTGTGATAAGCAATAAGCTCAAAAAGATCAAAGAAATCCTAAAATCATTTTTCAAACCGAGCATCACCTAAAATTTTGCTTCAACTCACATACCGGGCAAGTTCTAGACACAAGTACAATACATGGACAACACAAAAAACCTCACCACACATGGCACATGACTCACTAAGGACGATCACATTCCGACTCTCAAGCAATGCAAGTATTCACGGAGCCACGAGATATTAAGTATTAAACACAAGGTGAACATAAGTCATGTAAACGAGACATAGGCGCCACAAAACATGCTATCCAATTTAACAAGGCATCATCAATAAATTCAAATCATACAGAAGATACTACACATGCGAAAGTATAAATATGTTACTATCAAACAAGTCAAGGGCGCCTAGGTTCATCATTCTTGCTCCTTTTATTCCCTAAATTCCTAATCTACTCGGAAAGAAAAAAACTACCCGGTTCAAACTACATCCCATGGAAAAGAACCGAGGCACAAAGAAAAATCACAGGGGATTATTACTACCTAAAGAAAGCTAAAAGACATATTTTGAATTTTTGTTTAGACTTTAATCCCTCAAGAAAACTGTCTAGGAGATCAATCGTCGGGAAAAGTCCAATTTTTCTACTTTTTCTTTTTTTTTCACAAAAGCTACTACACTTAAGAATGAGTACTACAACTAAGCTAAAATAGCACAGAAACTCATCCAAACGATCTCCTCACCCCACACTTAAAATTTTGCAATGTCCTCAATGCACATTATAAATAATAAGAGGGTAAACGAGACTCCCTGGTAGGCCAAAGGCCGAAGCAATAGCGGCTCACGAGGTACTCAGACTTCCCCAGGCATCGTCCTTTGTGTGGGCACCCCACACTTAGTCCTCACCATCTAGCTCGCTTTTGCACTCTTCTAATGGCTTTGCTTCCTATGCTCATAATCCTACAAAACAAAAATAAATACTACAAAATAATAAAAATAAAATAAAATAAAAAGTAAACAAAAATAAAAGAAAGCAGTAACGCTGGGTTGCCTCCCAACAAGCGCCTGATTTAACGTAGCGGCACGACGTGAACCACTTTTTGCCTCCACCTCGAACTTATGAATTGAGCCCCTAACATGGCATCCAGTTTGCGGCTATGCTCCAGTGGTGGGGCTACAAAGATAACCAGGCCAAGTAATAAATTTTTCACTCTACACTTCTCGGCCTTTAGATGAGGAATGTATTTTTTGCTTTTTGGCATGACAAATTCAAAAATATAGGCATCATGTTCCTCTTCCATTGACTCCTCCAAAGGCTTAGATGACTCGATTTCCATGTCATCATCCAAATACAATGTCGAAAAATGTTTAGAATGAGGACCAACACGCCCCAACTTTAGAATTGTATTACTATTTATATCCTCATATGTGCACACATTAGAGTCTTCAAATATAACATTATCTGCTACCTCGCATGGCTCTAGTGTACTTTTCTCAACATGGGCATCATCAACAGAAATATGCTCGAATGATTGGCTCTCCACTTTTAGCTCCTCAATTTGGCGTATAAGCTCCTTTTCAGCTTCTGACAACTCATTACTATTTTGTTGGGCGATAGACGCAACAACCTTTGCATTTAATTTATCTTGCAAGTCGTGAATAGTAGTGACAAATTTATAGATCCCTTGTCCCAGTTTAGATCTTCCCTCTATAAAGTGTCTCATCCCATCAGTAAGTTCCTCATGTTGAGCTTCATATATTTCTAACTTTTCAGCCTGTTCTGCCAGCCAAGTTTGGCTCAAAATCTCCTCTTTTTCAAAAATTTTCTCTTGCTGGTACTCGCTCTCTTCATTCAATTCTTCCATATTGGCCTTCATTCTTGTGATTGCTGCCCTCATTCTTTTCATATCTTTTTTGAGTTCATCCTGTTGCTCTGCTACTTGCCTCAGAATATCCCTAATATATGCATCAGGCTCCATATCCTGCACTTCATTGCCCCTATCAAACTCAGAAATATCATTAGAAAGATCATAATAAGGGCTCAGAGAAGGATGAACAAAATTAGGACAACCATCCCAATGGCCATCTTGACCACCACACATATTATAAATATTCCACTCAAAGGATTGAGATTGTGCGCACAACTCGCTCCTGGGAACATTCTGACAATTTTTCCACCAGTGGGGTCCTCCACAATATGGACAAGGATCATCAAAATAAGAATAACCATCATTCGAACAATTTTTATTCCAAGATGCCATGCTAAAATAAATAAAAAATACTAACTAAAATAAAATAATAAAAAAACATGAATAGATAAAAAAAATGTCTAATCTAGAAAAATAGCAAATTTCTAAGTCCCCGGCAACGGCGCCAAAAACTTGTTGCGACCAAACACACTCACGCAAGTATACGCGGTCGTCAAGTAATAAAGTGACTAAAAGTCGGATGTCGAACCCACGAGGACTTATGATTAACTATTAACTAAATTAGACTATCCTAATTATCTAAACAAGAATTAAACCTAAAAATATTTTATTCTAAACTAATTAAATAAAAAAATATAAATAATAAACTTTGAACAGAGAAAGAGCAGATTTTTATGATATCAATGTAATGAAAACGATCTAGGGTTATGGGCTATCTAACAATCATATTGTATTCTTAAATTGAATTGACCGACTAATTTATCTAGCTTATTGGTTGACAGGATTAATATTGCTCATAAGAATCTGTCGAGTTCTTACTCGCCTGTTCAAGCTAACCTAACGCCTATATGTCTATGGAGTTAGAATCAACAAGAACGCATTTATAATTCCTGTAAATCAACCAAGCAAGGCAATTAGGTATATGTCTATCCTAACCACGAATCCGTTCCCCGATGCCCGAGTTCAAGAACTTGCCCTACTCAATCCTATATGCAATATAGAATTCCCACTTTCGAGTTCAATTCTAGATTCGTAGATAATATTCAATTGGTGATCAAGCAATTAAATAATTAAGCGCAAGATTGAATAAATAAACTAATATGATAAATCAAGAAGTCAAAATCAATATCCGAATAACAATAGTCATGAAAGAACCACAACCCTAGAACGTGAAGTTTAGCTCCATATAGACATGGTAGCCAAACAACAAATCATATAAAGAAACATAAAAATTACTAAGTTTGGTGGGAGAAAGATGGAACTTGATGAATTCCGGCCTCCACAGCTTTGTCGTGGCTTTTTCCCCTTCCCAATATGTTAGATGCCCTAAAAGAGGCGTTTTTAGCTTATATATTGCGTACAAAAGTCGTGGGCCAAAGTTCTCCTATTCCTAATCCGACTTGGCTACAGGGATTGATGCTGGGGTGGATGTGTCGCATCCACCTCGTCCTCCACTTCTCAGCTTCGCATGTTAGGGTGGATGCGTCGCATCCACCCTTTGTTCCTCCTTCTCAGCTTTGCCTAGGTGCGGATGCTATGGCGGATGCTATGGGCCGACTTCACTGCTAAGGGTGCACGAAATCCAACCCCTCTTCCTCTACCTAGAGCACCTTTTCTTTATATTTTTGTACTCCAAACACCCTAATTCATCACACACAACTCAATTAGTCATAAAACTAATAATTAAACCATGTTGGGCATTTTAAAGATCAAATAGCATCAAAAAGCGGTTAAAACATGGGTAAAGTAACATCAACACATATCGAAATATGCCAAACATCAAAGACCACAACAACCGAATCATCAAAATACATCCTCGAATCTGGTGTCATAAATGCACGAGCTACTAGGATAATACGAATAATGGTCTGAATAAAATTTAAGCTGTTTGAAAGAAAATGCACAGCTAAGATAAGATAGAAGGGGACTTCATAACTGTGGACGTTGTGCAGTTATACATCAAGTCTCCTCTAGGTAGCTGAATCCGAGCAAGTCTATGGTACGTCGTTGGGACCAACTCCAAAATCTGCACAAGAAGTGCAGGATGTAGTATGAGTACAACCGACCTCATGTACTCCGTATGTGTTGAGCCTAACCTCGATGAACTAGTGACGAGACTATGACAAGACACGTACTTAAATAACCTGTACAAGTATATACAAATACGAAACAACAATAACACAATAAATAATAATTTATAAGTTTGGAAGGGAACATGCGAAGGGGAATGAAATAAAAATTTCAGCCGGAGAAATATCACGTAGCAGCCAATTAATTCATCAACAATAAAATGAGCAACGGATATTATAAAAATGGCACGGCACCACCATTTATGCTTTTACTCTCATTCCTCCCATAATTTGATAAATAAATAATAATAATAATAATAATTGGCACGACATCACCCTTCGTGCTTTAACTCTCTTCTGGCACGACATCACTCTTCGTGCTTTTACACTCTTTGAAAATGACACGGCATCACTCTTCGTGCTTTAACTCTCTTCTGCACGGCATCACCCTTCGTGCTTTTACACTCTTTCTCACCATGACAATGATAGTATAAATAATAAAAATGGCACGGCATCACCCTTCGTGCTTTTACACTCTTTCTCACCATATTCAAAAATAATTAAATCAATAAAAATTTCATGAATAATGATCAAATAATCAATAATAAACTTAAGCATGAATATCTTAATTAATTAAATAATTATTCAAAATGAAATAAATTCCTCCAGCATGCTTTGACTCAACCACAACGCATAAGTACTCGTCACCTCACATATACGTTGTACCCGCACATTATATCACGTAGCAAATAGACAAATAAATCCTACTCCCTCAAGTCAAGGTTAACCACGACACTTACCTCGCTTTGCAACCAACTCAAGATTTCAATAAACCTTTGCCTCGCGAATTCGTGTCCGAAATTCTCAAATCTAGTCATAAACAATTCAATATACTCAATACAAATCGTAGGAATTGATTCCATATGAATTTACTAATTTTTCGGATTAAAATTAAAAATTTATTTTAAAAATTGACAGTGGGATCCACATCTCGAATCCCAAAAAAACTCACGAAAATCGAACGCCCGTTCCGATAAGAGTTCAACCATATAAAAATTATCGTCTTCCGACATCACATTGGCTTTCAAATCTTCATTTTATATTTTTGAATAATTTTATAAAAATCCCAATTTCTTCCATCTAAATCCGAAATAAATAATGAATATTGACAAGGATTTATGAAATGTAATCACTTTCGGATAGAGAATACTTACCCAAGTCGAAATCGTGAAAAATTCCTTTAGAATCGCCTAAATCCGAGACTCAAAACTCAAAAATGAGTAAAAATGGCAAAAAATTGATTTGATGTATTCTGCCCAGCATTTTTGCACATGCAGACTATATTTTCGCACATGCGGACTCGCATTTGCGAGACAAAGCTCGCATTTGCAAAACAGGGCAGCATGTCCAATGGCCACATCTGCGCCCAGAAATGTCGCACCTGCGACATCGTAGAAGCGCTCCAGTGTCAGCAGAAGCGGTCTGCCTCGCATAAGCGGATCGCCCATCGCGGAAGTTATTGCGCATCTGCGCTCATTTCTCCGCAGAAGCGGACCTCGGAAGGGCTGTCCAATGTTGCATAAGCGACTGGAATGTCGCAGGTGCGACGCACCAGAACCAGCAGTGGGCAGCAGGTTCCAATTGCTCGGTGGCTCGTCCGAAACTCATCCGAGCCACTCGGGACCTCGTCAGAATATTCTAACAAGTCCAGACACATAATACGGACTTATTCGGGGTTTCAATTTACGTTAAACAATATCGAAATTATAATTCACACCTCGATTCAAACTTTTGATTTTTCAAACATTTTACTTTGCAAAACTCGTGCCAAAATATATTAAACGAATCCGGAATGACTTCAAATTTGACACACAAGTCATAAATGACATAACAGAGCTATTCAAATTTCAGAATCTCAATCCGAGTCCGATATCAATAAAGTCAAATCTGTGGTCAAACTTTAAAAACCTTTAGCCTATAGATTTCTAGTTTTCATTAAATGACGATAATTTGAGTTAGGGACCTCCGAATTCAATTCTGGGAATACGCCCAAGTCCCAAATCATAATACGGACCTACTGAAACTGTCAAAATATGGATCCGGGTCCGTTTGCTCAATATTGACCTAAGTCATCTCAGTTGAGTTTTAAGGCTCTATTTCACATTTTAATAAATGTTTCATATCAAAACTTTTCGAAAAAATATTTGAATCGCGCACGCAAGTCGAAGAAAGCTGAATGGTGTTATTTGAGGTCTTAGAACATATAAATGGTTGTTTAAATTAAAGATGATATTTTTTGGTCATCACATTCTCCACCTCTAAAACAAACGTTCGTCCTCGAACGAAATTAGAAAAGTACCTGAGCTGGTGAAAAGGTGTGGATATTTACTCTGCATGTCCGACTCGGACTCCCAGGTAGCTGTCTCAATCGACTGACCTCTCCATTGCACCCGAACTGAAGGATAACTCTTAGACCTCAACTGTCGGACCTGCCGGGTTAGAATAGCTACCGGCTCCTCCTCATAAGTCAAATCCTTGTCCAATTGGACTGAGTTGAAATCTAACACATGAGACGGATCACCATGATATTTTCGGAGCATAGACACATGAAACACCGGATGGACCGCTGATAAACTAGGTGGTAACGCAAGCTTGTAGGCTACTTCACCCACCCTTTCAAGAATTTCAAAGGGTTCAATATACCTAGGGCTCAACTTGCCCTTCTTTCCAAACCTCATTACACCTTTCATAGGTGAAACCCGGAGCAATACTCTTTCTCCAACCATGAAGGCAACATCACGAACTTTACGGTCAACATAACTCTTTTGCCTAGACTGAGCTGTGCGAAGTCGATCCTGAATAATCTTGACCTTATCCACGATATCCTGTACCAAATCGGTACCCAACAACCGAGCCTCTCCCAGTTCAAACCAGCCAACTGGCGAACGACACCGTCTTCCATATAATGCCTCATATGGAGCCATCTGAATGCTCGACTAGTAGCTGTTATTATAGGCAAACTCCGCAAGTGGCAAGAACTGATCTCAAGAACCTCCAAAGTCTATAACACAAGTGCGAAGCATATCTTCTAATATTTGAATAGTGCACTCGGACTGTCCGTCTGTCTGTGGATGAAATATTGTACCCAACTCAACCCGCGTACCTAACTCACGATGTACAGCCCTCCAGAAGTGCGAAGTGAACTGCGTACCTCGATCAGAAATGATAAACACAGGCACACTATGAAGGCGAACAATCTCGCTGATTTAAATCTCCACTAACCACTATGAAGAATAGGTAACTGTTACTGGAATGAAATGTGCAGACTTGGTCAACCTGTCCACAATGACCCATGCTGCATCGAACTTTCTCTGAGTTCGTGAAAGCCCAATAACAGAATCCATAGTGATACACTCCCACTTCCACTCAGGAATTTCTAACTTCTGAAGCAAACCATCAGGTTTCTGATGCTCGTACTTGACTTGCTGACAATTTAGACACCGAGCTACATATGCAACTACATCCTTATTCATTATCCTTCACCAATAATGTTGAAGCAAATCTTGATACATTTTGGCAGCACCTGGATGAATAGAATACCGGGAACTGTGCACCTCCTCAAGAATTAATTCACGAAGTCCATCCACATTAGGCACACAAATACGACCCTGCATCCGTAGAACTCCATCTTCCCCCATAACAACATGTTTGGCATCACCGTGACGCATCGTGTCCTTAAGGACAAATAAATGAGGATCATCATACTGTCGCTCCCTGATACGCTCATACAAGGAAGATCGAGTGACTGGGCAAGCTAGAACCCGACTGGGCTCTGAAATATCTAACCTTATGAACTGATTGGCCAAAGTCTGAACATCTTCAGCTAACAGCCTCTCACCAACCGGAATATAAGCAAGACTGTTCATACTCACAGCCTTTATACTCAAAGCATCGGCCACCATATTGGCCTTTCCGGGGTGATATAAAATAGTGATATTATAGTCCTTCAACAAATCCAACCATATTATCTGCCTCAAATTGAGATCCTTTTGTTTGAACAGATATTGTAAGCTACGATGATCAGTAAATACCTCACACAAGACGCCGTAAAGGTAATGCCTCCAAATCTTCTGCGCATGAACAATAACTGCCAATTCTAAGTCATGAACAATATAATTCTTCTCGTGAACTTTTAACTGCCGCGACGCATATGCAATCACCCTGCCATCTTACATCACTACTGCACCAAGCCCAATGCGAGATGCATAAGAATATACCGTATAAGATCCTGAATTTATGGGTAATACCAACACTGGCATTGTAGTCAAAGTGGTCTTGGGCTTCTGAAATCTAAACTCACACTCGTCTGACCATCTGAATGGGGCACATTTCTGGGTCAATTTGGTTAGTGGGGATGCTATGGATGAAAACCCCTCCATAAACCGGCAATAATAACTTTCCAAACCCATGAAACTCCGGATCTCTGTAGCTGAAGTAGGTCTAGTCCAATTCTGAACTGCCTCAATCTTCTTAGGTTTCACTTTTACGCCTTCTGGTGATACAACATGACCCAAAAAGGCAACTGAGTCTAACCAAAATTCGCATTTTGAAAATTTGGCATATAACTGATAATTCTTCAAAGTCTGAAGCACAATTCGAAGATTTTGCTCATGCTCCTCTCGATTGCAGGAGTAAATCAAGATATCATCAATAAATACAACCACAAAAGAATCCAAATAGGGCTTAAACACCCGGTTCATCAAATCCATAAATGTTGCTGAGGCATTTGTCCGCCCAAATGACATCACTAGAAATTCGTAATGCCCATACCGAGTCAGAAAGGCTGTCTTAGAGACATCGGATGCCCTAATATTCAACTGATGGTAACCAGACCTCAAATCAATCTTTGAAAATACCTTGGCACCCTGAAACTGATCGAATAAGTCATCAATTCTTGGCAACAGATACTTGTTCTTGATAGTGACCTTGTTCAACTATCGATAATCTATACACATCAGCATTGAACCATCTTTCTTCTTTACAAATAATATCGGTGCACCCCAGTGCGAAACACTAGGCCTAATGAATACCTGATCAAGCGAGTCTTGTAACTGCTCCTTCAATTCTTTCAACTCCGGCGGGGCCATACGGTATGGTGGAATAGAAATGGGTTGAGTGTCCGGAGCTAAATCAATACAGAAGTCAATATCTCTGTCGGGTGGTATTCCCGGCAGATCTACAGGAAATACATCTAGAAATTCACGGACAACTGGAACTGAATCCATAGAAGAAACTTCCTCGCTGGGATCGCGAATATAAGCCAAATAAGGTAGACACCCCTTCTCAAACATACGCCGAGCTTTCACATAAGAGATAATCTTGCCGATAGAATGGCCAAGAGTCCCTTTCCACTCTAGTCAAGGTAACCCCGACATGGCTAAGGCCACCGTTTTGGCATAACAATCCAATATAGCATGATAAGGTGACAGCCAATCCGTACCGAAGATGACATCAAAATCTACCATGTAAAGTAGTAGATGATCTACGCAAGTCTCGAGACTTCCAATAGTAACAACACACGAACGATATACATGATTTACCACAACAGAATCTCCCACCGGTGTGGACACACACACAGAAGCACTCAGAGAATCACGAGACATAACCAGATATGAAGCAAAATAGGAGGACATATATGAATAAGTAGATCCTGGATCAAATAGAACTGAAGCATCTCTATGGAAAACTGGAACAATACATGTGATATCTGCATCGAATGGCTCAGCCTCGGGCCTAGCTGGAAAAGCATAAAATTGGGGCTCGGCTCTACCACTATGAATCGCGTCCCTGGAACGGCCTCTAACTGGCTGGCCTCCACCTCCAACGGCCTGACCTCCACCTCTAGTTGTTTGACCTCTGCCCCTAGCTAGCTGGGCAGGCGGTGAAGCAATCGATGCCGGAACTATGGCACGAGAACCCTGCTGCTGTGAGTTGCCCAATGTCTGAGGGTAAAATCTAGCAATGTGTCTCAGATCACCACAAGTATAACAGACCCTCGGCTATTGTGACAGCTGACCTTGGAACTGGCCATGTCGACCTGGATAACCACTCTGATGACTCCGTATCAGAGGTGCATTAATAGGAGCTGGTGGTGCACTATAAGCTAGCTGGTCAAAATGAGACATATGAGGGCCGTGACCACCTGAAGCACTGTGGGATGCCTGGAGCGCTGAATGAAACGGCCTGGGAGGATGGCCTCTACCAAAATTACCCTTTCCTCCAGACGAGGCACCACTGAACCCACCGAACTGACGAGGCCTCTTGTCAGACCCCTGCCCTCTCTCATGTGCAAGAACCATCTCGATCCTCCTCACAACATTAGCAGCCGCCTGAAAGAAAATCTCACTTCTGGTATCCTTGGCCATCTGAAGCCTCATAGGGTGAGTGAGTCCCTTAATAAACCTTCTCACTCTCTCTCCCTCAGTAGGAAGTAAAAGGAGAGCATGATGGGCTAAATCCACAAAACGGGTCTCGTACTGAGTAACAGTCATACTGCCCTGGTGTAGACGGTTAAATTGCCTGCGATAATCCTCTCTCAATGTGATAAGGAGGAACTTCTCTAGAAATAGCCATTTGAACTGCTCCCAGGTCAATGCAGGCGATCCAACTAGTTTGGTCAACGTATAATCTCTCCACCACCTCTTGGCGGAACCCGTCATCTGAAATACAGCAAAATCGACCCCATTAGTCTCAACTATACCCATGTTCCGCAATACCTCATGGCAGCGGTCAAGATAATCATGTGGGTCCTCAGAAGGTGTACCACTAAAGTGAACTAGAAAGAGCTTAGTAAACTTGTCCAACCTCAATAAAGCCTCGGAAGACATGGCGGGCCTATCACCGGCCTGCGCCGCAACAACTAACTAAACTACCCCAACTGGTGGGGCTGCTGGAGCATGATACTGGGGAGCCATCTGTTTCGGAGCGGGAGTACTAGGAGTCTGTGCACCTCCCCCAAGCCTGTGAGACGGCTGGTGCCACTGGAAATGTACCATTCTGGGCCACGCCCTTCATAAGACTCACCAAACAGACTAGAGCATCCTGAAGCACTGGAGTAGCTATGAATCCTTCCGGGACCTGAACTGGTCCAACATGTACAGTCTGAGCTGGAACCTCCGCTCCCAAATCCAGTAGAGGTTCTACAATAAGTGCTTCTGCTCGATCCCTATACTGAGCTCTACCTCTGCCTCTAGCATGACCTCGGCCTCGACCTCTACCCTTGGTCATAGTTTCCACCGGGGGCTCTGGTCCTTATCCGTCGGTAGATGTATTACGTGTTCTCACCATCTGCGAAAGAATAAGAATAGAATGGTTCAATCATCGATGATAGAATAAAAACGCACGACAGAATAAGAAAGAAGTAATATTGTTCCTAAACATCATAGCCTCTGAAAGATAAATACAGACATCTCTGTACCGATCCTTCAGACTCTACTAAGATTGCTCGTGACTCGTGAGACCTAAGTAACATGGTGCTCTGATACCAACTTGTCACGACCCAAAATTTCCACCTTCGGGACCGTGATGACGCCTAACATTTCACTTGCTAGGCAAGCCAACGTTAGAAAAATCTTAACCATTTTTAACAAATCAATTTAAGCGAAGTCAATTACTGAAATAAAGTGCGGAAGACCACAACAACCGAATCATCAAAATACATCCCCAAATCTAGTGTCATAAATGCACGAGCTACTAGGATAATAGAATAATGGTCTGAATAAAATTCAAGTTGTTTGAAAGAAAATATACAGCTAAGATAAGATAGAAGGGGACTTCATAACTGTGGACGTTGTGCAGTTATACATCAAGTCTCCTTTAGGTAGCTAAATCCGAGCAAGTCTATGGTACGTCATTGGGACCAACTCCAAAATCTGCACAAGAAGTGCAGAATGTAGTATGAGTACAACCGACCTCATGTACTCCATAAGTGTTGAGCCTAACCTCGATGAAGTAGTGACGAGACTATGACAAGACACGTACGTAAATAACCTGTACAAGTATATACAAATACGAAACAACAATAACACAATAAATAATAATTTATAAATTTGGGAGGGAACATGCGAAGGGTAATGATATAAAAATTTTAGCAGGAGAAATATCACGTAGCAGCCAATTAATTCATCAACAATAAAATGAGCAACGGATATTATGAAAATGGCACGGCACCACCATTCGTGCTTTTACTCTCATTCCTCCTATAATTTGATAAATAAATAATAATAATAATAATTGGTACGACATCACCCTTTGTGCTTTAACTCTCTTCTGGCACGACATCACCCTTCGTGCTTTTACACTCTTTGAAAATGACACGGCATCACTCTTCGTGCTTTAACTCTCTTCTGCACGGCATTACCCTTCGTGCTTTTACACTCTTTCTCACCATGACAATGATAGTATAAATAATAAAAATGGCACGGCATCACCCTTCGTGTTTTTACACTCTTTCTCACCATATTCAACAATAATTAAATCAATAAAAATTTCATGAATAATGATTAAATAATCAATAATAAACTTAAGCAGGAATATCTTAATTAATTAAACAATTATTCAAAATAAAATAAATTCCTCCAGCATGCTTTGACTCAACCACAACGCATAAGTACTCGTCACCTCACATATACGTTGTACCCGCACATTATATCACGTAGTAAATAGACAAATAAATCCTACTCCCTCAAGTCAAGGTTAACCACGACACTTACCTCGCTTTGCAACCAACTCAAGATTTCAATAAACCTTTGCCTCGCGAATTCGTGTCCGAAATTCTCAAATCTAGTGATAAACAATTCAATATACTCAATACAAATCGTAGGAATTGATTCCATATGAATTTACTAATTTTTCGGATTAAAATTCGAAATTCATTTTAAAAATTGACAGTGGGATCCACATCTCGAATCCCAGAAAAACTTAAGAAAACCGAACACCCGTTCCGATACGAGTTCAACCATACAAAAATTATCGTCTTCCGACATCACATTGACTTTCAAATCTTCATTTTACATTTTTGAAAAATTTTATAAAAATCCCAATTTCTTCCATCTAAGTCCGAAATAAACGATGAATATTGACATGGATTTATGAAATGTAATCACTTTCGGATATAGAATACTTACCCAAGTCGAAATCGTGAAAAATTCCTTTAGAATCGCCTAAATCCGAGACTCAAAACAAAAAAATGAGTAAAAATGGCAAAAACCCGATTTGATGTATTCCGCCCAGCATTTTCGCACATGCAGACTATATTTTCGCACATGCGGACTCGCATTTGCGAGACAAAGCTCGCATTTGCAAAACAGGGCAGCATGTCCAATGGCCGCATCTGCGCCCAGAAATGTCGCACCTGCGACATCGCAGAAGCGCTCCAGTGACCGCAGAAGCGGTCTGCCTCGCAGAAGCGGATCACCCATCGCGGAAGCGGTTTCGCACCTGCGCTCATTTCTCCGCAGAAGTGGAGCTCGGAAGGGCTGTACAATGTCACATAAGCGACTGGAATTCCGCAGGAGCGACCACGCACCTGCGCACAAAATGTTGCAGGTGCGACGCACCAGAACCAGCAGTGGGCAACAGGTTCCAATTGCTCAATGGCTCGTCCGAAACTCATCCGAGCCACTCGAGACCTCGTCCGAATATTCTAACAAGTTCAGAAATATAATACGGACTTACTCGGGGTTTCAATTCATGTCAAACAACATCGAAATTACAATTCACACCTCGATTCGAACTTTTGATTTTTTAAACTTTTCACTTTACAAAACTCCTGCCAAAACATATTAAACGAATCCGGAATGACTTCAAATTTGGCACACAAGTCATAAATGACATAACGGAGCTATTTAAATTTTCAGAATCTTAATCCGAGTCCGATGTCAATAAAGTCAAATCCGTGGTCAAACTTTGGAAACCTTTAGCCTTTAGATTTCTAGTTTTCGTTAAATGGCGATAATTTGAGTTAGGGACCTCCGAATTCAATTCTGGGCATACGCCCAAGTCCCAAATCATAATATGGACCTATTGAAATTATCATAATACTGATCCGTATCCGTTTGCTTAGAATGTTGACCGAAGTCAACTCAGTTGAGTTTTAAAGCTCTATTTCACATTTTAATAAATTTTTCATATAAAAACTTTTCGAATTTTTTTTTGAACCTTGCACGCAAGTCGAGGAAAGCTGAATGGTTTTATTTAAAGTTTTAGAACACATAAATAATTGTTTAAATTAAAGATGATATTTTGGGTCATCACAAGAAAGATATACTGCCTTTTTATATCAGGTCTAGGAATTCCACCGCCCAAGTGTCAAATGGGTCGCCCCGCAACGGCCACTGTGCCGGTGGGACAGCTGGCAAAATCCAGCGAAATGTACTTATCTCATTGTCCCCAAAATGTGTTGCGGCCGTTTGGTTGTGCAAAAATGCCTTATCAATTTCTTCTAACTGAGGGGAAAGGTGCAGGGTGTAACAACGTAAGTCCAAGTTCGTCTTCTTTTTTATTTTATTTTTTTTTATAAAAAAAGTTACCTTATCAGTGTGGGGTTAGGCTGAACCCCTACTAATATATATAACAAATGAAGAATACACGAAAAAGGACGTAAACCTTAGCTTCCAATGCTTGATGATGAGTAATGTTGAGGAGTACAACTCCTTCACATTTTGTACTCTAAGATATTGTACCAAAAAAGTTAAGCTGACTTACTATTGTATCACAATTATCCATAATCAAAAGAAAAGTGTCTTGCCTGTGCTTTAATCCTTAAGCTTGACCAACCATTAATGTCATTCTTCAAAAAGTTTTTAGCTACCAAAAGGAGAGCCAAATCCTGTGTGAAGAATGAACTCTGCTTTGTGTGTTCACCCAAATTGGCTAAGTAGCCCGCTATTCCATTGACTTTCCTGAAACAATGTTGAAATAAAAAGTTACCTCGAGTCTTCAAAATTTTTCTTATAATGTATTTAACTTGCCATGAAGGTTTGAAAGTCCCATTAATGTATTTATTTAATTTCATTAGCACTTTTTTTATAAAATTATTTTTATTATAGCAGAAGTGGGGAAAGGAAAAAAAAAAAAGAATATTACGTTATTGATGGGATTTGAAACCTTCACCTCAATCATAAAAGGTAGAAAACTTACCAAGTGAGATAACTCTCAACTCAATCGGTGTGTTTTTAGGGGTGTATTTGAACTGAAAATAGAGTGGTATAATTTATATTATTCCACATTAAGAAAGTTTCTTCAACAAGTGAATTCTTTGTGATAATGAATTAATGAATGTGTTTATATACCAAGAAGGAGAACATCTTTAAAAAGTATGCATATGTCACGCAAAGTGAACACATTTGGGAGGAGTTTAGGCACATGAAAGTATAATGGAAGTTCAAAATAAGCAAATGAATGAATAAACAAGCAAGAGCAATATTGTTTTTTAAATGACAGTGGAAAAGGTGGACCAAAAATAAGGCAAATGACTGAAAATTTTGAAATGTCTTAAGTGAATCATTATGACTTGGAGAGTTTAAGGACCTTTACGAAGATAATGATAGGTTAAAATAAGTGTTAAGGAAGTATCATGAGGGTTGGAGGCTAAACGAATCAAAGATGTCACAACCCATACTTTTGAGGTAAAACTAGGAGCATTTAGTATCCTAAAGAGGTCGTATTTTAAGGTATTTAAATTATATAATAGTCGTATGATAAGCCTTGAACTCAAGCAAGTTGTAAAACAAAAGTTGGCAAAGGTCATCACAAGTTACGTTCATAAATGCGCTGAAAATTAGGTTAAATGTAGCAGAACTTTTCTCTTAATATAATAAGAATTACCGGGTGATCCACCCATGAAAATCGTACATCGATACGATGTCAGAGTAGAAAGATATTTGCGTTTTCGCGAGACTGCACAAGCATCTCTCTTGGGACCCCCAGTCGGTGGAAAAGTCCAGCTCGCATTTAAGTCAAAACTAGTTTTAACTCATTTTCTCGACCAGAATAGTTCCTAAACCCTCCTAGATGCTCTCCAAGAGTTCCCCTGTGATCCTAGAGTGAATCCAATGATAAATTATGTAAGTTCGACGTAAAGAATATCGTGGTTACCATTAGCTCCCTTTTCTTCTCGTTGTGATGATTTAGGAAGTGACTTGGTATTGAGGTAAGTTAAAGAACAGAGGTTTCTTGGTATATTTGAGGTAAGTTTCATCTTCTTTAATCTAATCTTAAGTTTGTACAAGTGCTGGGTCGAATTTTGTTGGAGGATTTTGAAGAAGCTAGTAACTATGAAACTTGAAGTTGAGCTATGTTGTGTGGAATGTTTTTACATGACTTAAGATACAAAATGAAATTGTAAAGATATGGATAGCATTTTTGGAATGAGGAGAAGTGAAGATGAAGATTATTGCTAAAACATGTTAAATTCGAACTATAAACGACCCTATGAAGTTATGCACGTAAGTTGTTTGATAAGATGACTAAATGAACTTCCCTATAGAATATGAAGTCGATATTGATACCAATCCTTTGTATAATATAGATTACCATCTGTAAGAGGTGCGAGGACTTGTGCAACGGTTTTATCTCATGGATAAGGTATGTTAAGGCTAAATCTTTCCTTCATTTTATCATGATCTAGTAACAACATGCGTTTGATAACGAGACATAAAGAGAAGCTCGTATTCCGGAATTTATGTACTTTATATTCAGTTAAGTATTGTCTATTTTATTCAAGAGAGTAGAAGGTCTCTATATATAGAGAGTATTAGTATTTTTACTACCACCGAGCTATAATTGGTGTAGGCCCTAATTAGGCAACCTCAAATCAGATGGTAAATTATATATCGAATCTACTGTAGCTGAGCGCCTATGAGCGAGTCCAGAATGGCCGCGTTACCGATCCTAATATGACCGAGAACTTATGAGCGAGCCTAATACGATAAAGAAGTTACACGTCCCGAGCCTTATAGGGTCGGCCGGTTATTTACTTACTATATTGAGAAAGTTGAGTCAGTATTAGCAGGTAAGCATATCTTCAGATCATATTTGGCTCCCGGTTACTTTCAATTATTATATTATCAATTCAGTTTCAGTTTCGGTTATTTTATTTCCTTACATACTCTGCATATTATTTCGTATTGCCATCCCTTTTACGGAGGACGCTGTATTTCATGCTTGCTGGTTCATATAGACAGGCGGGTAGACCTACTCAGTAGGTATTGTCCGAGTTTAGCTTGATCGGTAAGTTTCACTTCATTCGGAGTTGTCGGGTCTAAGGTTTTGAGTACATACTGTATATATACATAGAGATTATATAGGTAGGTCGGGGCCCTGTTCCGACCACAGTACAACCATTAGTAGAGGCTTGTAGACATATCCTGTCAGTCAGTGCAGTATGTTGGCCTTGTAGGCCTTGTATGTATATTCTTTTGGTTTGTCACATGTAGTGGTTATGACGGGTTTGCCGACCTATCTTTATACTGATTTTCAATTGGAACTAGTCTCCGTTCAGTTTTATATTTTATTTCACAAATTATTGTGCAATGTGGCATTGCCGGCCAAAGTATCACATTATATGTTGAGAGTCCCTTCGTCTCAGTTTGGTACGTTCGTTCAAATGAGGCATCGGGTGCCGGTCTCGCCTCCCCAGGTCTGGGGCGTGACAAAATATCCTTACATTAAATTTATATTTTTCAAATTATCCCTCATAATTTAACATTTCTATTTTCTTTTTCTCTTTTTACCATACATTTCTTCTCTTTTTTATTCTCGTTCTCCTATTTCTCTTTGGAATATTCTCTCTACTATAAATAGATATCTTCATTTATATAGTGATTTATAATAGTAGATTTTTAATTTATATTGAGTGATATATTTTAATATATTTAAATCATTATGTAAACAACAAGTATATTAGATACTGTAATATTATCGCTTTGAAATTACTATATTTTATATTGATTGAAACCTTTAAATTATATTTTTATTAAAATAAATATTCGAATTTATTTATCTTATTTAAATAATACTACTTGCAAATTGAACCTTTACAGTCATTTTTTGTAATTTGATACTCAAAAGTACTTTTTGGAATGATTGGCAAACACAATTTGGTTGCAAAAAGCACTACTAATGAATTGGCCAAACACAAACTACTACTTTATAAAATTATTTTTTCGGAAAGGACTTTTGAACAAAGGTACTTAAAAAATAGTTTTTGGCATCCGGCTAAACAAACTCTCAAAAATTCTTTTTAAAAAATTATTTATGGTGAGAAGTAGTTTGTATTTCATTTGACATTACTTTTGAACAGTAATTAGTATTTTGCCAAGCTTTTAAAAAGTACTTTTAAGTGCATTTTTTCTCAAAAGTACTTTTGGGAATAAGCTATTTTTTCTGCTTCTCTAAAACTACTTTTACTTCTACTCAGTAGTACTAGGATTATTTTTGTGATTTCCTATTTATGGTTTTTTATTATGTATGCCATGGCATTCACGTCCGTTACCATGTTACATTATTGCGAATATTCTCTGCTGCTTGGTTGCTTTTTCTTCATTGTTCCTTGAGCCGAGAGTCTATCGAAAATAACCTCTCTATCTCTATGAGGTCCGTCTGCGTACACATTACCCTCCCCATATCTCATTTATGGGATCAAACTGAGTTTTTTATTGTTGTTATTGTTGTTTACTTCTACTCAAAAACATCTTTTTTCGTTCTGAAAACTTGGCCAAACACATTAACTTTAGAAACAAATAATTTTAGCTAAAAAAGAATCACTTTTGGTCGGGAAAAAAAAACTTGGTCAAACAAACTATTAGACGACTATAGCTTCGCCCGAAGGTGGTTTTTAAGGTAACTAGGAGGTTGCAACTTCAATCAATGTTATGAAGGTAATAACCAGGAGTATCAGAATATAATATGGTTGGGGTGGGTGAAGAAATGGGGAATTGGGGATGGATGTACATATATGTTTTGATTTTTTCAAGAAAAATGAGCGTTCAAATTACTCAATGTTCATATTCTTTTTCCACCAAATGTCAATGTTCATATTCTTTTTCCACCAAATGTTCGCCTTTGAGTAGCTTTCGGGCTTCCATTTTGGGCGGCAGACACATTATATTCATTAATAACAACTAAGCGATCTTGTGCTGTTTTAAGGTAATTGCAAGTCACACATCACTTTCCTTGTTAATTTCTTATTGCAGATTAGTTAAAGGGAATATTATATAAATGTCCCAAATAAATTCTAACTTATCAACCTTTAGCCATTGATCAGTGGCGTAGCTACAGTGCTCTAAGGGTAGTAAGACACACACCCTTCGTCGGAAAATTACATTACGCATATAAGTAAAATATTGTTCTATTTTAATATATACAATAGCTTGCACACCCCTGACACAATCGGGTGAGATAGCGCAATGGTGAAGGGTGTGCAAAATATTCTGATGATTGTAGGTTTGAATCTCAATGCAAGCTTTTGGTACAGCCCATTTATTTTATATTATTATACTGTCAAGAAGTAATATAAGTGTAACCTTTAGACACGTATTCCTTTCCAAAGTAGAAGTGTCGTTCTTTTTCAAATCCCAACCAAACTTTGACTTTCTTTTTCTTTTTTAATTTTTCAATAAACAAATATTAAAGATCATTATTTAATTGAAAGTTACTTAATAAAAAATTCTAAAAGCTCTGTACTAGACCTAAACCTAACTTTGTCAAAATAGAAAGAAAAAACACAGAGGAGAGAAACAAAAGACCATCCCTTACTTTTTGCCTTGCTAGCCTGCTGCGTTATTGTCGGATGCCCGTGAAATCTTGCACTCTAACTCTGAATCTGATTCAATTTCAGGTTAGACTCTTCTGTCTTTCTTTTTTTTTTTTTTGGCTCAATTTATAATCTAAATTTTATTGTTAGAGTCTTTAGAGATTGAAAATTTACTAAATATTTCTAAATCTCTTAAATAATTTACAACTAGAATAAAATAACTGATACTTAGATGACCCGATTCATCATTCCTGAACATATATTTGTTTTTTTTTTTTTAAATAAGAAAAAATTTGGTGGATGTATATACGAATTTGAGACATAATTTGAATTTGAGGTTGCTTTCATGTTTCATTTTATGAAAGATATTTTGGGAATCACATTTGATCTTAATCGCTTCAGAAAAAGGAGCAAGATATTGCTAATGTCATGATACTTATTGAAGTAGCAAAACAAAGGCTTCAAGAGTTAAGAGTTGATGGATGGGATCCACTTAAAATAAGGTATTTACATTTTGTATCAGGCATGATATTCTAATACCCAATTTTGATGAGCCATATGCTAACTCTGGAAGATCACAACGTAAACTTGTTGATCATACTACTTTACATCATTATCGTGTGGATATGTTTTATAAGATTATTGATTGGCAACTTCAAGAACTTAACGACCGTTTCAATAAGGTGACAAGTAATTTATTTCATGGAGTAGCTTTCTTGAATCCAGTTGATTCATTTTCTAGTTTTGACATCAGGAAGATAGTGAGAATGGCTAAATTATATCCTTATGACTTTGATGAATTTAATTTGGGTGTCCTTGAGAATCAACTTGCTAATTATATTGTTGATGTACGTGATATTGATCAAAGGTTCTCCAATTTAGGTGGACTTAGTGAACTTTCAAAAAAACTAATTGAGACAAAGAAGAATATTAATTATCCTCTTGTATTCTGCTTAGTGAAACTTGCTTTGCTTCTGCCAGTTGCCACTGCAACCGTTGAAAGAGTTTTTTCTGCAATGAAGTTTATCAAGAATGACTTATGGAATCAAATGGATGATTAATTTTTGGACGGTTGCATAGTGCCTTATGTAGAAAAAAAAGTATTTCGTACTATTTCTAATGAGGTTATTATAAAAATATTTCAAGAGATGAGACCTCGTCGAGTACAATTGTAATAATATATTTAAATTATGCTTTCAGTAGTAATATTTTTTTTGTTGATTCCTTTATATCGGTTTTGATTTATACAATAGTTAATTATGTTAAAGCGTTTTTATGATTTAGCTAAATATTGTGTATTTTATTATTAAAAAATTCGGTGCACCCATTCATAAAAAAATTTATTTACTTATCCAAAGGTTGAACACCCTTCGTGAAATTCCTGGCTATGTCACTATCATTGATCATAGACTTACCAAAACTAGTCAAGCATATATAAAAATTGAAAACTCAAATAAATAAAGTTCTTTCTCTACAAGAATTACACGTAAATATCTTCTTCCATATTTTTAAGCGTGATTAGCAACATTACATGCAAGACAGAAAGAAAATTTTATGGATGAGATAGCAAACAAGATGATAAAATACAAGATATATATATATATATATATATATATATATATATATATATATACAAGATTCCAAAAATCTAAACAAAAAATGACCTTTTTCAATGTGTATGGTTGAAATTCATTGAAAACATATATATGAGTCAATATATAAAATTTGAGAAAGATTGGAGGTGATTTGGACTGATTTGATATCAAAATTCGTAGTTAAAATCGAGTTCAAAAAATTCTTCTGCTACACATGTATTCAAACATGTATCACGCATGTATCACATACAGGTATACATGTGATACATATTTGATACTAATTAAATACATGTGATACAAAAATGTGACACATTATTTTTTTTCATGTTCATCTTCTATTTCGAATTTTCAATTCAAACCACCTCGAAACTCCACCAAATCATTCCAAAACTGATATTCAAACTGTTTAAGATGTACCCCAATATATTCTAATAACACTCACTCAAAAGAAAACAAAAAATTAACCTTTTTTGGCTACAAATTGCTAATTGGCTAATATTGTTAATATTTGACTAATATTAATAATATTTTATGAATTAATCAATTTTTATAATAAATTACTTATAAATAGACATAGCTGGTAGTTCCGTCAGGTAAAACCTAAGTACTCTTCTTTTGTCTAACTCTCATACAGCTGTTAGCTGTTTATTTCATTAGTATTCACTATATATTGAGTAGTAGTACTCCATTATTTTTGGGACATGTGAAAGAGAGAATAAGGCCCATTTTTGGCGAGCTTTCTTTATTTTACTTATTCTAGTAACCTTGCTTGTCTCTTTGCAATTTGGCATAAACTAATTACTTCTCACATCTCAGTATATAATTAATGTTACTAGTTGTACAGTTGTTTGGCCAAAAGTATTGATGATCTTTCTCTGACTGAAGAACAGACGGTGCTAGCCTATAATTGTTTAAACACTAAAAATATTATAAAAATAATGTTGAAATTTCCTCGAACCTGTCATACAATACGTGAAATTTAATAAGTGTGCTTTAACAAGTCAAGGAGATCACTTAAATCGAATATTTTATTTTTACAAAAGCTACGAATGTCTATTTAAAAAGGGAGGATTAACAATGGGATATACTTTAAAACACCAAAGAAATATGAACGTAGGAACCATAATTAGATCTAACGAACGCTACTGCAGATGACACTTAGAAAGGTTGACTTAGCTTATCTGAAATTACTACCTGTAGGTATAGTCACGAAACTAGTAAAAAACTAAGGTTAGGAATTAATTAATATCATAATCCATTTATTAGCTAACAAAATATCCACAACGTCTAATTTTTTATTACGCATTTAGTAAAGCAGAGTACATTCCTCCTTAATTACTTCCTATGTTTATTGTTTTCCTGCTTAATATTAAGTACCCTTTAGTAAAGCAAGGCACCTTCATTCAGAAGAAAGTAACCATGCAGTGGAATTATTTTTAAGATATATTACCGTATTCACAAGAGTTAGATCCACTTTTTACAGGTCATTCCTCTTTTTTCTATAGATATTTCCACCGGGAAAACTATAATCATGATTAAATAATTTAATAAAGTATATATAATTAATCATAATTAAGTGATTTGGTCTAAAACCCAGGTAAAGGTGCCTCTATTAACTACATTTAAGAAGATGCATTGTACATGGATCCCTAATTAAATGAGTATTTGCACCTCTTATAAGTTGGATCTAAAATACTGAATGGTGCACCGGAATCTGGAAACATAAAATAAATGTGGGTTTTAATTATTTTAATTGAAGTTAGTTGACCTAAAACAGATTTTAATACTGATTTTGAAAATTCAACTGGGCCGCAATGACATAGTCCTAAATCTATAATCAATGAACTTCCGACATTCAACTTCATTCATATACATATACAAAGATTATTCTTTCATTTGGGAAAAGCCATATACGTGTGCTGTAAATGGGCTGGAGTGTCAATGGTACCACGTTGCTACTTACTTTGATAACAAAATTAAAATTGAAACTTAGTAATTTATAGTACTTCATTTATGTAACATGAAGCAGTTCTGATAATTTGGGATGTCCCGCTCAAGTATATGAAGTTTTTTCAAACCAACAATGTAGCTTACAAGAGATTTTAAGTAATTTATTTTTCAATGTAGCCAAAAATAATTACCAATACCAATTCATTTGCTCATTCCCCTTTTTTCAAACTTTATTTATGAACTAAACATTCTTCAATTACAGAAAATGAGGTACCATAACTTGTGAACATACACCAAATCTGTTGATTACAAAAAATTGAAACTGAGAAATGTTTGGTGGGATTGATTTCGTAGAAACGAATAACCAACCACACACGTCTTTTTAAGAATCCCCCTCCCAAAAAAAGATTTTCGGAAAGTTTTTTCTACATGTTTATAGTTCATCTTCTACCTTAAAAAATTCGGACTATATGATCAAAAATTCTTTTTGACAACACTGTTATCCAAGCAAACTTAAACACGCTCTGATAACTTTCGTCGAATACTTGCTATCAACATAGATAATTTTGTTGGCAAGCCACCTAATATTTTTTTTTGGTCTCCGTTGAAATATGAATCATGATCTTTCATAATTTTTAATCACTTTATTAACCGCTAGGACACACATTTTATTTTCAGTTAAATGATCATATTTTTATTGTATTATACTTGTAATTTTGAAAAATATTTTTCTCCATGAAATTAATAGTCTTAACTTTGTCGAGATTAGTAAAAAAAAAATAGAAAACAAATGAATCCAAATCTCAGAAAAGTAAAGCCATCTTTGGTGGATTTATTCAAAATTGAATCCCACTCCTCACGAAAAAAAAAAAAAAACAATTACACAATACACCATAACGTACGAAAAGGTGGCTATTAAAAACAGTACGAAACAGTGACCCTATTAATAAAAACAACATAAAAAAGTCAGAGTAACTTCAAAAACCAGCTCCACGCGCCAGCCCATAGTGTGAGTGAGAATTCCCGGCGAAAAATCCTCTTGTCCCAGCTATATTTATTTCCAATTTCCACAAACTATCCAAAGGCCAGCTTTTTTCTCTCTTTCTGCATATACAAAAAAAAAAGTACAGAAAAGTTTTTGAGAGAAGAAAGGGAGGTCAATAAAAATACCCATAATATAACTATGGCTTCTGAATTGATCTACCGGGGACCGGAATCACAGCCGGTTCCCGACGTTTACACTCCGAAACCAGACAAGCCATGGTTGAGTGTAATTCGACCCGTTCGTTACTTGTTACGCGAACAACGCATCGTTTTCCTATTTGTAGGCATTGCTATCGCCTCTTTAATCTTCGCCCTTTTGCCCTCGTCTCGTTCGGGCAGCTTAAATTACGCGATCTACGACTCCTACTTACCCTCCGAGTCGACTCAGTCTCAGGTGGCTCACCGTATGATCTACCAGAACCGACCCGGATTCGGGTCGTTCAATTCGGGCGGGAAGATCCCGTTGGGCTTGCAACGTAAGGGTTTGAGGATCGTAGTGACCGGTGGTGCCGGTTTTGTAGGTAGCCACCTTGTGGACCGTTTGATTGCTAGAGGTGATAGCGTGATCGTCGTTGATAACTTTTTCACCGGTCGGAAAGAGAATGTTATGCACCATTTCGGTAACCCTAGGTTTGAGCTCATTCGACACGACGTCGTTGAGCCACTTTTGCTTGAAGTTGACCAGATCTATCACCTTGCTTGCCCTGCTTCCCCTGTTCATTACAAGCATAACCCCGTCAAGACTATTATATCCTTTTTATTTTCGTCATTACTATTCATAATATTAATTTGTGTTGTGTTATGGTTTCTAATTCAATTTTTTATACGTTGTAATATTATTAATGTTGGATTAAAATTATGTTAATCCTTGACGAAGTAATTTTACAAGACTAATGTGGTGGGGACATTGAACATGCTGGGATTAGCTAAAAGAGTCGGTGCGCGGTTTTTGCTAACGAGCACCAGCGAGGTGTACGGTGATCCATTAGAACATCCACAGAAAGAGACATACTGGGGCAATGTTAATCCCATCGGTAAGTTTCTTTTTTATTTTAAACGAATTTCGTTTTTTTATATTTGTTTTTTATTACAATAATGATAGCTATTTTTGCTGGTGAAATGAAATCTGGTAATGTGTCTGGGACACAACAATGAACATGAAGGGGTACGGCTCACGTTAGTGTTGGGTCTCAAGGGTTGTGACTAACGTGAGCGTTGGCAGACTTTTTTAAGGAACCGAGTCGTGCGTCGTATGAATGTGGAGCCACGTGTTCAACGACGATGACAACTAATGAACTTCTCTTTCCTTAGATCCGGTCGGGAAATTAAATTTTGTCAACTGTTCAACCGTGATTTGCGGGTCCGGCCGCTTCATTCCAACTATCTTTTCCTTTTTCATTTAATTGGCGCGCCCTTTTCTCTTGAATCTTCTCTCTCTGTCTTTTATTATTAGGATTTGTCCTAGAATAAAATAAATTAGTAAGTAATTATATACTATATTTTTGTCTTTCTCTCTTCTTTTTTTCAAAATTTTAAAATATGAAACATGAATAGTTTTACCATAAAGGAAGTGGGAAAAAAATGTAATTGGACTAGCAGTTGTTAAGATTCGTACAGAATGGTGTAGTGGAATTACGCCCAAAGAGTGTGATTTAGTTGATAAAGCCAGAGAATCAACAGGTCTCAAATTCAAATTCAACTAAAGCAAAAATCATTAGATAATTTCTCATAGGCCTAAGTTTTAGTGGGTAGAATTATCCGATAAAGTGCTTTTGGGAGATAGTACCTGGTATATGAACAAATTGGCTCGAACATCACCATCATAAAAAAATAAATAATGCAGTTGAATTATAACATGAATTCCCCGCTGATATGATAATTTAGGATAATAGTCTCTTAAAGCCAAGTTGTCTTGCAGACTTGGAGCAACGGTCAAGTTGTCTCCGTGTGACCTATAAGTCACGAGTTTAAGCCGTGAAATTAGCCAGATTGTGCGGTCCTTCTTCGGATCCCGGATGAACAAGGAATGTTTTGTGTATCGGTCCCTTTTTAGTCTCTCTTTTTTGTGTGTATATTCTAATGTAAATCTGGAATGGTTACAAATGTGTGAGTAGTGGGGTGTACTGACCAAGAAAGGTGAATAACAGGTGTCCGAAGTTGCTACGATGAGGGAAAGCGAACGGCTGAAACGTTGACCATGGACTACCACAGAGGTGCTGGCGTCGAGGTTCGTACTTTCCTTCCATTTTCAATCCATATTCGAGGTTAAAATGAAGTTTAACTAAGTTATCTTTTATAATTGAAGTTTACACTTATTGATAGTTTAGACTCCATAGATAATGTAACTGTAATTTTTCTGGCATTACATGGACAAAAAAATGCTCAGAAATAAGCAAAAATATAAAAGTTTAACCACATCTCTGGAGACAGATGTAGTATTTCTCTATTGCACACATACTTGGTCGATTACCATATTTTGTAGGTTACCAGTCCATGTTTGATATAAAAAGTTACATGTAATTGGCTTTTAGATGAGTTGATTGTGAAAAAAAATTTAAAGTGTATGTTAATCAAACTTGTCTTGCTATTCTAAAATTATGTTGATGTATGCATGTGGTTGCAGGTGAGGATTGCTAGGATCTTTAACACCTATGGACCTCGTATGTGCATTGATGATGGTCGCGTTGTCAGCAACTTTGTCGCTCAGGTGAACTTCTCCACCTACCCAAATATAAAAATCTAATGTTGAACTTTAATGGATTCTTAAATTGCAAGCAAAAAAGCAAATATGATATTTGCATTCTTGTAAACCATAATTTCACATTGCGTACAGGCCTTAAGGAAGGAGCCTTTGACGGTTTATGGAGATGGGAAGCAGACAAGAAGTTTCCAATTTGTTTCAGATCTGGTAATGCACTCTACTTTTTTCTGTTTTTCCTACTTTTTGCTTATTTAATTATGTTGTTACCTTTCCAGTATTAATGCCTCACTGCTTGCTTCTCAAAGTGGCTTTCAAATGGAAGATTCCTTAATAATTGACGTTGCCATCTAGATGCAAACTGGTTTTGCTAAATAAACATTGTTTTCAATATATCAACGTGAAAAGTTCTTTTGTTAGAATGCACCATACATTATACGACATGAAAAGAAACCATTTTTAATATCTTGGACCTAAAGGGTCCCGGGCCTGTTACAAGGATAAAAATTGTAGTGTGGAAGCACATGCCATGTTCAACTAGAAGCCAGAGCTGGGACCAGCAATTGTTTTAGATTTAACTGTTTTGGAGAAGTTAAATAATTTTTTTGTTGAGAAGACGGGATTTAACTGACAATGTAAATAATTTTTATATTATCATATATTTACCTTTATTGTAAGTTTTTCTCAAAAAGGATTTACTTTATTTGCTAGATTATCAAATTAGAGTTATTATATACAGTTAGTTGTCATTTTAACCTGATGATGTAAAATAATTTTTGCTATTAGTGCATATATGTTGAAACTATTTCTTTTATTCTCTTGTACCTTTACTTGTCCCCACTCTTTGTAGTGTTCAACTCCTTAGCAAACTTGAGGTTGATTGAGATTCGCTTAGCGTAGAGTATAGATTTCTTAACTTGTCAAAGTTGGACGTTGGTAAGTTTTAGTGTGTATAGAGTTACAAGATATAGTAGGAGTCGGTTGTTTCTTGAGACCAATTATGTAGTAAAAGTGAAAAACCGTGGGTTATAATCTTGAGTTTTAATTTTTTAAGAGTATGAATCTAAAGTTTGTTTTATTTTGGTTACTTGTGAAGGTTGAGGGCCTTATGCGCTTGATGGAAGGAGAACACGTTGGACCATTCAACCTCGGAAACCCTGGCGAATTCACAATGCTTGAACTTGCTAAAGTATGCATGACATATTTTCCAACCATCCAAGTCCTCTTGTTGAGTCTTGGATTCTCCAGATTTACGATATATTTTCTTCGCATTGACATTTTACAGCTTGGTTAGGTCTTATCAAACTAGACTTTATCAGCTAATCAAAATGATTGAACTAAGTAGGTATTATCAAGAGTTTAACTTGTATAAATTGACAATATTAAATCTTTTTCACATTACCAGATCACCTAAAAATCCTATTGTCAGTTTACCACATTTTGGTGACACGTATCATTTATGGTGCAGGTGGTCCAGGAAACCATTGATCCAAATGCTCAGATTGAGTTCAGACCAAACACAGAGGATGACCCACACAAGAGGAAGCCTGATATCTCAAGGGCTAAAGAGTTACTTGGTTGGGAACCAAAAGTGGCTCTCAGGAAAGGACTGCCTATGATGGTGCAAGACTTTAGGCAACGTATTTTTGGTGACCACAAAGAAGATGCTTCTTCAGCTTAATAGAGAGAGTGTATTTGGATATTGTTTATGGTATTTTAACTCGGTCAGGGGCGAAATACACCGCGGCGAAAGATGACTCCTATGCTCATTTAGTTCAGCAAAAGTGCAGGCAGCAGTAGACTGAGCCCCCTAGTTCTTTGAATAGTTTAATAGTTGTTCATGTTATATTCCTGTCAATTTTGTAATTCTATTGTCCTTTTTTCAACACTTGATGTAGACGAGCAACCTCCATTATTATCGTAAGAATAAACAGGTTCCTATTTTTTCACTTAAAGTGGGACTTGATTGTCGTTATTGGGGCTGTTTGCGAAGTGTACTAGAAACACAGTTGACAGTAATTCATTGAGGCAAAGCTCTCCTTGAAGAATTCAAGTGAAATCAAATGAGGGGATTGTGACAACCAAATGAGTTCGTCTTAACTAAACTTTACAACCTATAATCTCTATTAGTATTGGCGTTATAACTTTTAATACATGCTAAAAGGAAATGCATCTAGCTTCTGATAGCACAGAGCGGATGTTAACCTCTTGAAACAAAAAACTAATACTGTCGGGGCAGTGCAGAGTACTGCCTTTTTTGTTGTTTTTTGAGAAATTGGATTACTAATGTTATTAATACTAGTAACCAATAGCCATATTGCATTTCGTAGCCTTGTTAGTTTCCAAATTCAGCCAACTTAGTAACAACAACAACAACAACAACCCAGTAAAATCTCATTAATGGGGTCTGGGGAGGGTAGTGTGTACGCAGACCTTACCCCTACCTCGAAGGAGTAGAGAGGTTGTTTCCGAAAGACCCTCGGCTCAAAAAATAAAAAGACAAAAGGACAAAAAGGAGACAATATTAGTATCACAACAGTAATCATAGGAAAAATAGGAACACCATGAAATCCAGAAGAAAGATGCAAAGCAAAGGGAGACAATATTAATATTATCACAACAATCATAAGAAAAATAAAAACACCATGAAATCTAGAAGAAAGATGCAAAGCAAAAGCGATAGCTAGTAAATAGGACCTGCACTGAAAAGCGAAATAGTAAGACACAACATTGTCGCTAGCTATCTTAGACAAAAACCCTACATGGCTAGTCCCACAATAGTACGAAGTAAGGCACGACTCAACTATCTCCTAACCTATAACCCTAATACTCGACCTCCACATCTTCCTATCAAGTGTCATGTCTTCGAAAATCTAGAGCCTCGCCATATCCTGCCTGATCACCTCTCCCCAATACTTCTTAGGTCGCCCTCTACCTCTTCTTGTGCCCTCCACAACCAGCCGCTCACACCTCCGTACCGGAGCATCTGGGCTTCTCCTCTGAACATGTCTGAACCATCTAAGCCTCGCTTCCCGCATCTTGTCATCAATGGGAGCCACGTGCACCTTCTCCCGAATATCATCATTCCTAATCTTATCTATCATAGTGTGCCCGCACATCCACCGTAATATCCTCATTTATGCTACTTTCATCTTCTGGATATGTGAGTTTTTAACGGGCCAACACTCAGCCCCATACATCATGGCTGGTCTAACCACCGCTTTATAGAACTTACCTTTGAGTATCGGTGGCACTCTCTTGTCACACAGGACTCCAGATGCTAACCTCCACTTCATCCATCCTACCCTAATATGGTGGGTGACATCTTTGTCGATCTCCCTTCCCCCCTGGATAACCGAACCAAGGTACTTGAAGCTGCCTCTACTCGGGATGACCTGTGAATCAAGCCTCACATCCACGCCCACTTCCCCTGGCTCAGCGCTGAACTTACACTCCAGGTATTTCGTCTTCTTCCTGCTCAGCTTGAAACCCTTAGACTCAATAGCCTGTCTCCAAACCTCCAGCCTCTCGTTAACACCGGCTCGCGACTCATCAATCAGAACTATGTCATCGGCAAATAGCATACACCATGGCACATCCCTTTGAATATGGTGTGTTAATGCGTCCTTCACCAGGGCGAATAAGAACGGACTTAGCGCAGAACCTTGGTGTAACCCCATTACAATCGGAAAATACTCAGAGTCGCCTCCTACTGTCCTAACCTAAGTCTTAGCCCCATCATACATGTCCTTAATCGCCATAATATAGGGAACCGACACACCTTTTACCTCCAGGCATCTCCAGAGAACTTCTTTAGAAACCTTGTCATATGCTTTCTCTAGGTCAATAAACACCATGTGCAGATCCTTTTTCCTCTCTCTGTACAGTTCCACCAACCTTCTAATAAGGTGTATAGCTTCTGTAGTCGAACGACCCGGCATAAACCTGAACTAGTTGTCGGATACAGACATTGTCATCCTCACCCTCGCTTCAACCACCCTCTCCCACACTTTCATGGTATGACTCAGTAATTTGATACCCCTATAATTGTTACAACTCCGGATATCACCTTTGTTCTTATACAATGGAACCACCGTACTCCACCTCCACTCATTCGGCATCTTCTTCGCCTTAAAAATAACATTAAACAACCTAGTCAACCACTCCAAACCTGCTCTCCCCACACACTTCCAAAATTTTACCGAAATCTCGTCTGGCCCGGTCGCTCTGCCCCTACTCATCTTACGCATAGCTCCCACGACCTCCTCAACCTCGATACGCCTGCAGTACCCAAAGTCACGGTGACTCTCGGAATGCTCCAATCAGCCAACTTAGTACATTATTCAAAATAAACCTAACACAATATGTTCCACCTTTGTCTTGTAGAAATTGGGTTTCCACAAAATGGGGAGGAAGTGCAAACCTCAAAGCTTGATTTAGACTGGGCTGCTTACAAGCTTCCTTTGCCAAATCATGGGACACTTGGTTTGCTTGCCTAAAGCTATGCTGACCACCACCTTCTCCGCTGGAACATCAGTTACCTACATTTACATATAATAACTGTGATGACCCAAAATGTCATCTTTAAATTTAATAATTAATTATGTGATCTAAGCACTATTTACCATTACTCGACTTGCGTGTGCAGTCCGTAAAAAAATTTCGAAAAGTTTTCAGGTGAAAAATGAATTAAAATGTGAATTAGAGCTTTAAAACTCAACTGAGTTGAAGTTGGTCAACATTTTAAGCAAATGAACTCGGATCAGTATTTTGATAGTTTTGGTAGGTCCCTATCGTGATTTGGGACTTCGGCGTATGCCCGAAATCAAATTCCGAGGTCCCTAGCCCGAGAGATGGAATTTTGATAAAAAATTAAAAGTTTAAGTTCAAATAGTGACCGGATGTCAAATTATGTGCAAACAACCCCAGAATAGAATTTTGATGATTCCAACAGCTCCGTATGATGATTTTGGAGTTAGGAGCGCGATCGAAATTTTATTTGGAAGTCCGTAGTGGAATTAGGCTTGAAATGCAGAAAGTTGAATTTTTGGGAAGTTTGACCGAGGGGTTGACTTTTTGATATCGGGGTCGAAATCCGATTCTAAATATTTTCATAGCTCACTTATATCATTTATGACTTGTGTGCAAAATTAGAAGTCATTCCGAATTGATTTGATGTATTTCGACACAAGATATAGAATTTGAAAGTTCAAAATTCATTGATTTTGATTTGAGGTGCGATTCGTCGTTTTGATGTAGTTTGAAGCCTCGACTAAGTTCGTATGGTATTTTGGGACATGTTGGAATAATTGGTTAAGGTCCCGAGGGTCTCGGATAGATTTCGGAAGGTAAACGGAATGGATTTCGGACAAGGAGTGCTGGAAATTCCTGTTGCAGAAATTTCGTGCGTGAAGCCAACTTTGGAAGCTTATATATCATAATGCATAAGTAGTCAGAACATTTTCAAAACATGAAAGTTGTAGTCGTTTGATTATAGTTTTCATAAAGTTAAACCATTCATTATTTGGATATTTGTACAGAAAGTTATAACGGATCGAATGAAAGCTGGTAGAGCAGTTTTGCCAGAAATTTCTGATGCGTGGAGCCGACTTTGGAAGCTTATATCTCGCAATTCATAAGGAATCAAAATATTTTTAAAACATGAAAGTTGTAGTCATTGGATTATAGTTTCCAGAAAGTTAAACCATTTATCATTTGGATATTTGTACATGAAATTATGATCAATTGAAGGAAGGCTGGTAGAGCAGTTTTTGGTGGACTTTTAGTGACGAAAAATGGACTTTTAGTGACGGATTGGCAGAAACTTAAGGACCAAAAATGGTCATTTCATTCATTTCGTTTTGGATTTTTGGAGCACGGTTCTTGGGCGATTTTTGGGCGATTTTCACGGGAAAACATTGGGGTAAGTGTTCCTTATCCTATATTGATTATATTTCATGATTCCATACTCATTTACATCATGAATCCGTGAATTTATGGAAGAAAAATCAAGATTTTTGCAAAATGTTCTAAAAACGAAAATTTAAGATTTGGAGGTCGAGTTGTTATCGGATTTTGGTAAAATTGGTATGGGTGGACTCGTAATTGAATGGGTTGTCGGACTTTATAAGTTTCGCCGGATTCCGAGATGTGGGCCCCACAGGCAAATTTTGAGCTAATTTTGGATTTTAATGAAAATGTAATATTTTCTTATGAAATTGATTACTATAATTTTTGTTGACTGTATCGAATTAATTATGACTAGATACGAGTCGATCGGGGTCAGAAAATCGAGGAAAAAACATAATACTTGATTAAATTGGAACAAGTCGAGGTAAGTGACTTGTCTAACCTTGTGGGGGGAAAATTTCCCCTAGGATTGGTATTGACGTGATTATTGAAATGTGTTGAAAGTCGTGTGCACGAGGTGACGAGTGTGTACACGGGCTAAATTGCGAAAGATTATATTTTTAAATTGTGTAGATCACTGTTGCGCATTTATTAAATTATTTTATCTTGTTATATTCTTCATCATTGATCTGAGATATATACTTCAAATTTGTTTGATCTTTTCTTACTAATTGTTTTACCTGTTTAGTTGAAACTTGGTTTCTTTTATTCTGTGTATTATTTGAAGGTTGATTTTCTTTAAATTAAATATTATTAATATGAAGTATTTGACATTTTTAAACTTGATATTGAAGCAACGTAGTAAAGATTTTGAAATATTATTTTTCTAAATTATTTACTCCTAAATATTTTTATACTCATTGTGAGGGAGCCGTGAGCTCTTTATTGTGGAAGAATATTATTGTTGAATTATTTTGACATGAGCCGTGAGCTCTTTATTGTGGAAAAATATTATTGTTGAATTATTTTGACATGAGCCGTGAGCTCTTTATTGTGGAAAAATATTATTGATGAATTATTTTGACATGAGCCGTGAGCTCTTTATTGTGGCAAACTATTATTGATGATTTATTTTGGCATGAGCCGTGAGCTCTTTATTATGGAAAAATATTGTTGTTGAATTATTTTGACAAGTTAAATTATTTGAGCACTTGAGGTGCAAATTGTGATATATTGTGATATTGATACGCATGCGGTGGTATAAGGTCTGGGTGTTGAAACGCATGCTTTGAGATAAGGGTGGCTTGATATGCGTGGCTAGTAGGGGTGACTACTAGAAGTCATGCGGTGTGATAAGGGTGGCTAAAACGCGGGATGCTATTTCGAAAAAAAAAAAGTTTTTTTAAAAATAAATTGTGAAGGCTCCCGCGGTGATATAAGAAAATGAGATATTGTGAAATTATTTATAACTTGGGACTACGAGGCGGTACCTCGGTAGTGCCCTTGTTGATATTGATTTATGGCCATAGTTGCTTTCGATTAATTGTTGTGATTTTCATAAAGTTGAAGGAAATTCTGTTTTGATTCCACGAGATATTATTTGCAATTATTTGGTGTCATTAAATGTGACATACTATTTGATTCATTTCCAATGTCATTTTATTTTACTACATTGATAAACATTTTACCATGCCATTATTATATTCCAATAGGGCCTCACCTGACCTCGTCACTACTCTACCGAGGTTAGGCTTGGCACTTACTGGGTACCGCTGTGGTGTACTCATACTACGCTTCTGCACATCTTTTTGTGCAGATCCAGGTATATTTTTACCAGCCTAGACGTCAGTGAGTTACCTGCGCACGGAGACTTCAAGGTATATCTGCCAGCGTCTGTAGACTCCGGAGTCCCCTTCTATCATTTTATGTTGCTTCCTTATATTTTATTTAGCCCTTGACATATAGTGACATTGAGAATAAATTCTTAGAAGCTTGTGACTTATTTCTACCGGGGTTTGGGAGTTGAAATTGTTTGAATTGTAGTTTATTTATTTCATATATTTATTATTATTCCGCATTGATAGGCTTATCTAGTCTTAGAGACTAGGTGCCATCACGACATCCTACGGAGGGAATTTGGGGTTATGACAAGTTGGTATCAGAGCACTAGGTTCATAGGTGTCATGAGTCACAAGCGGGTTTAGTAGAGTCTTGCAGATCGGTACAGAGACGTCTGTACTTATCTTCGAGAGGCTATGGAACTGTTAGGAAATATTCACTTCTTTGTCTCCTAATCGTGCGGCATTGATGTAGCTTGAAACATATATCTTATATTCCTTTGTATCCACTCGTGTATGACATTGCGCACTCGGCATCAGTTGTGCGTCGACGGTTTGTGATGCCGCAGATGGACTACGAGGGAGCCAGAGATGCTCAAACATTGCCTTAACGTGTGGTTCCGACTGAAGATGTGGGCGTATTGAGAGATCACCTAGTGAATCATGTGCGGGGTGCAACGGACATTGACGTATGGTTGATTTATACGAGCTGTGAAGGTTATTATTGTGGATCATCGGACGTTGTGACCTATGACTTCATGCCGTCCACTATCAATGGGTGGATTGTGGAGTCATGTATTATATCAGTTTTGGGCCTGAAATGTATATATGTGGTACTGAAAGGTTCCCTAAAATTTACACATGTTTAAGGCCTGAGATTTCGTAGAGGATAAGGTTGGGACTTGCGGTATGTCTGCCTCCTTAATAATCATATACTTCAATACCAAAGGAGTTATAGAAACAACTCTAAATTTATAGAAGTTCTACTCAGCGTGGACGTCACTGTTGCGGATTTTGGGGGTGCTTCGGAGTAAGTACACTTGTTGACGAGAGTTTGGACTATGTAGTTCGTGATAAGATTTGTCTGTATGGAGCTCTACTTTTGTGATTGTTGTGTATAAATATGGGTAAGGGTTACCCCAAAGAAGAATCGAAGAGTTTGTTAAGAAATTGGTCAGCTCAACAGTGTTGAGTCAGCATAACAAAAGAAGAAATTTGCCTTGGGAGAGATAATTCTCCACCAATGTCCGTGGCAAGCCTATGAAAAGGGCAGACCAGCCAATGCAACACCACCCACTTGGCTCAGTTCTCAGAAACGCTTTTGAAAGAGTTTGTTTTCTGGACTCTCTATAATGCGTGGCGCATAGGGTTTGAACGGTTGCGTCATGTCACCATTGACGATGTCAGAATATGCTATCAAGTTCAATAAATTAGCCCGTCATACTCCTACTTTGCTTCCTACACCCAGAGGGTGATTCCATAGACTCATTAAAGAACTCAATTATGATCATAAAATTTTGTACGACTCGGGAGCTACAAGCTGATACTTCATTGCTGCTAGTTGTACAAATTACCAAGATATTAGAATGTGTTCGGGGTGAGGAAAAAGGAAACTAAGGAGACCAAGACATCTGGAGGTTCTGGGGGATTCAGTGGATTCTACTTTGCAAGTACAAATCATTATGGCGGGGGCTCAGGCAGTCAGTCAGCCCAGTCCGCACATCAGATTACTCGGGGTGCTCCAGTAAGTTCTTTTAATGCACCACTGACATGAGTTCCTACAATGGTTATTCCAGTTATCTGGCATAGACTCAATATGAGCAGCCAAACCCGTAAAAGGGTTGTTATGAATACGGTGATACTAGGCACATCATGAGAAAATTGTCCCAAACTTGGGAGAGACATATTTCATCAAAGCACTCAAGCTACGTGCCCCATTGAAGTTACTACACCACCCACACGACCAGTTAGGGGTAGAGGACAGACGGGTAGAAGGCGTCCTAGAGGTGGAGACCCAGCCGTTGATATATTTATTTTACGGTATGGCGAAGGTCGCTACATCAGATGGTATCGTTACAGGTACGACCTCGATTTAATATAAAAGAATAATTTCCTTAAGTTGATTCAGTTCTCAATATCGAAACGAGTCTTCCTATTGTGCTCCACTTATGAGTGAGCTTCATAATTCTATAATTTACTCATGTGTTTACCCCTGTTGGGAGATTTTATGGAGATAAGTACGCCTATCATTTCGTGTTGGTCACTAATAAGAGCTGCGAGGCTAAATGTGACTTTCTGTTACTCATTTCGGTAAATTTTGATGTAAATTCCGAATAATTAATTGCTAATTATGAATTATATGCCCTACCGGTGTGGGGTTCATTATGTGTTGTGATTTGGTGTAACCGAAATTATTTAAAAGGAGAAAATAGAAATTTTCAATTGGCGCGATGTGCATATTACTTGTGATTCAGAACTGAGGACGAGATCCTCACATTTTTATATAAATTGATATGTTTAAACCGTGCTACGAGCTGCGGTGGAAGTTATATAAGGACGAGATCCTTGTGAGAAAAATTCTTGTGTTTAAGTTCTCCCTTGTGAAATTAAATTTGTATTATAGTACTAATAGGGAGTCGTGCCTGTTAGGCTTATTTAAAAATTCTTATATAAAATTCTCTGTGCATAGTTGTCAAATTCGTGTTGTAATTATTAATTTTTAACCTACGAGGTAGGTGCCCGCCTAGGTGGCATTAAATGTGACTCGTTAATTCGGGTAAATAATTATGAAGTCTTCATGCCTCGCATCTAGTTATCAGTATTGTGAAGGTTTGCAACGAGATTTTTGTTAACATGAGGTTAAATGACGATTCTGTAATTGATTATGAACAACTATTAAGACCAAATTGATCCAAGAGGGTGCCCCATTTACAGGGTCAGACGAGTGTGAGTTAAGCTTTCAGAAGCTCAAGATCACTTTGACTCCGACACAAGCGTTGGTATTACTTACATGTTCAAGGTCTTATACTGTATATTGTGATGCATCGCGTATTAGTCTCGGCGCGATGTTGATGCAAGACGGTAGGGTGATTGCCTACGCGTCTAGACAGGTAAAGGTACATAAAAAATAAAATTAAAAAAAAAACCGGTCCACGACCTTGAGTTAGCAGCTATTGTTCATGCCTTGAAGAATTTGGCTCCATTATTTGTACGGTGTCCATTGTAAGGTCTACACCGATCACCAAAATCTACAATATCTGTTTAAACAGAAGGATCTTAATTTGCAGCAGCGGAGATGGTTGGAGCTACTTAAGGATTATTATATCACCATTCTCTATCATCTTGGGAAGGCCAATGTAGTGGCCGATGCCTTGAGTCATAAGGCGGAGAGTTTGGGCATCTTAGCATATTTACCGGTATCAAAGAGGCCTTTGGCCTTGGATATTTAGGCCTTGGCCAACCAATTTTGTCAGATTGAATGTTTCCAAACCGAGTCGAGTTTTGGCTTGTGTGGTTTCTCAGTCTTCTCTTTATGATCGTATCAGGGAGCGTCAGTATGATGACCCCCATCTGTTTGTCTTTAAGGACACAGTTCAGCACGACGATGCCAAGGAAGTCACAATTGGAGATAAAGATGTATTACAAATGCAGGGCAGGCTATGTGTGCCTAATATAGATGGTTTTCGTGAATTGATTCTCCAGGAGGCTCACAATTTGCGGTACTCCATACATTCGGGTGCTGCGAAGATGTAGCAGGACTTGAGACAACATTATTGGTAGAGAAAGATGAAGAAAGACATAGTGGATTATGTAGCTCGGTGTCTAAATTGTCAACAAGTGAAATATGAGCATCAACGACCGAGTGGATTGCTTCAGAAGTTAGTGATTCCAGAATGGAAATGGGAGAGGATCACTATGGATTTCGTTGTTGGGCTCTCACGAACTCAAAAAAAGTTCAATGCAGCTTGGGTGATTATGGATAGATTGACCAAATCAGCTCATTGCAATCCTATGATGACTACCTACTCTTCCAAGCAGTTGGCTCGAATCTATATTCGCGAGATTGTCAGATTTCACGGCATACCGGTATCTATCATCTCTGACCGGGGTACGCAGTTTACATCACGGTTCTGAGGGCAGTACAACGTGAGTTGGGTACTCGGGTAGAGTTGAGTACAACATTTCACCCTCAGACGGACGGGCAGTCCGAACGCACTATTCAGATACTGGAGGATATGCTTCGTGCGTGTGTGATAGATTTTGGGGGTGCTTGGGATCAGTTCTTACCACTTGCGTAGTTTGCTTACAACAACAGTTGTTAGTCAAGCATTCAGATAGCTCCGTATAAGGCCTTGTATGGTAGGTGGTGCCAGTCCTTAGTGGGTTGGTTCGAACCGGGTGAGGCTAGGCTATTGGGTACAGACTTGGTTCAGGATGCCTTGGAAAAGGTTAAGTTGATTCAGGATTGATTTCGTACAGCCCAATCTAGACAGAAGAGTTATGCGAATCGGAAGGTTCGTGATGTTGCATTCATGGTTGGTGAGCGGGTATTGCTCCGGGTTTTGCCTATGAAGGGTGTGATGAGGTTCGGGAAGAAGGGCAATTTGAGCCCTAGGTATATTGGGCCTTTTGAGATTCTTGAGAGAGTTGGAGAGGTGGCTTACAAACTTGCACGACCACCTAGTCTCTTTGCTGGTCATCCGGTATTCCATGTTTCCATGCTTCAAAAATATCATGGCGATCCGTCTCATGTGTTAGACTTCAGTTCGGTTCAGTTGGACAAGAATCTATCTTATGTTGAGGAACTAATAGCTATTTTGGATAGGCATGTTCGAAAGCTGAGGTCAAAAAACATTGCTTCCGTGAAGGTTCAGTGGAGGGGTCATCCGATCGAGGAGGCGACTTGGGAGACCGAGCATGATATGCGCAGCTGTTATCCACACTTATTCACCAGCTTAGGTACTTTTTCTAACTCAGTTCGAGGACGAACGTTTGTTTTAGAGGTGGAGAATGTGATGACCCAAAATATCATCTTTAAATTTAATAATTAATTATGTGATCTAAGCACTATTTACCATTACTCGACTTGCGTGTGCAGTCCGTAAAAAAATTCGAAAATTTTTGAGGTGAAAAATGAATTAAAATGTGAATTAGAGCTTTAAAACTCAACTGAGTTGACTTTGGTCAACATTTTGAGCAAACGAACTCGGATCAGTGTTTTGATAGTTTTGGTAGGTCCCTATCGTATTTGGGACTTCGTCGTATGCCCGGAATCAAATTCCGAGGTCCCTAGCCCGAGATATGAAATTTTGATAAAAAATTAAAAGTTTAAGTTCAAATAGTGACCGGATGTCAAATTATGTGCAAACGACCCCAGAATAGAATTTTGATGATTCCAACAGCTCCGTATGGTGATTTTGGACTTAGGAGCGTGATTGGAATTTTATTTGGAAATCCGTAGTGGAATTAGGCTTAAAATGCCGAAAGTTGAATTTTTGGAAAGTTTGACCGATGGGTTGACTTTTTGATATCGGGGTCGAAATCCGATTCTAAAAATTTTCATAGCTCAGTTATGTCATTTATGACTTGTGTGCAAAATTTGAAGTCATTCCGAATTGATTTGATGTGTTTCGACACAAGATATAGAATTTGAAAGTTCAAAATTCATTGATTTTGATTTGAGGTGCGATTCGTCGTTTTGATGTTGTTTGATGTAGTTTGAAGCCTCGACTAAGTTTGTATGGTATTTTGGGACATGTTGGAATAATTGGTTAAGGTCCCGAGGGTCTCGGGTAGATTTCGGAAGGTAAACGGAATGGATTTCGGACAAAGAGTGCTGGAAATTTCTGTTGCAAAAATTTCGTGCGTAGAGCCAACTTTGGAAGCTTATATCTCGCAATTCATAAGGAATCAGAATATTTTCAAAACATGAAAGTTGTAGTCATTGGATTATAGTTTCCAGAAAGTTAAACCATTTATTATTTGGACATTTGTACATGAAGTTATGATCAATTGAAGGAAGGCTGGTAGAGCAATTTTTGGTGGACTTTTAGTAACGAAAAATGGACTTTTAGTGACGGATTGGCAGAAACTTAAGGACCAAAAATGGTCATTTCATTCATTTCGTTTTGAATTTTTGGAGCACGGTTCTTGGGCGATTTTTGGGCGATTTTCATGGGAAAACATTGGGGTAAGTGTTCCTTATCCTATATTGATTATATTTCATGATTCCATACTCATTTACATCATGAATCCGTGAATTTATGGAAGAAAAATCAAGATTTTTGCAAAATGTTCCAAAAACAAAAATTTAAGATTTGGAGGTCGAGTTGTTATCGGATTTTGGTGAAATTGGTATGGGTGGACTCGTAATTGAATGGGTTATCGGATTTTATAAGTTTCGCCGGATTTTGAGATGTGGGTCCCACGGGAAAATTTTGAGCTAATTTCGGATTTTAATGAAAATGTAATATTTTCTTATGAAATTGATTACTATAATTTTTGTTGACTGTATCGAATTAATTATGACTAGATACGAGTCGATCGGAGTCGGAAAATCAAGGAAAAAGTATAATACTTGATTAAATTGGAGCAAGTCGAGGTAAGTGACTTGTCTAACCTTGTGTTGGGGAAATTTTCCCTAGGATTGGTATTGATGTGGTTATTGAAATATGTTGAAAGTCGTGTGCACGAGGTGACGAGTGTGTACACGGGCTAAATTGAGAAAGATTATATTTTTAAATTGTGTAGATCACTGTTGCGCATTTATTAAATTATTTTATCTTGTTATATTCTTCATCATTGATCTGAGATATATACTTCAAATTTGTTTAATCTTTTCTTACTAATTGTTTTACCTTTTTAATTGAAACTTGGTTTCTTTTATTCTGTGCATTATTTGAAGGTTGATTTTCTTTAAATTAAATATTATTAATATGAAGTATTTGACATTTTTAAACTTGATATTGAAGCAACGTAGTAAAGATTTTGAAATATTATTTTCCTAAATTATTTACTCCTGAATATTTTTATACTCATTGTGAGGGAGCCGTGAGCTCTTTATTGTGGAAGAATATTATTGTTGAATTATTTTGACATGAGCCGTGAGCTCTTTATTGTGGAAAAATATTATTGTTGAATTATTTTGACATGAGCCGTGAGCTTTTTATTGTGGAAAAATATTATTGATGAATTATTTTGACATGAGCCGTGAGCTCTTTATTATGGCAAAATATTATTGATGATTTATTTTGGCATGAGTCGTGAGCTCTTTATTGTGGAAAAATATTGTTGTTGAATTATTTTGGCAAGTTAAATTATTTGAGCACTTGAGGTACAAATTGTGATATATTGTGATATTGATACGCATGCGGTGGTATAAGGTCTGGGTGTTGAAACGCATGCTTTGAGATAAGGGTGGCTTGATACGCGTGGCTAGTAGGGGTGACTACTAGAAGTCATGCGGTGTGATAAGGGTGGCTAAAACGCGGGATGCTATTTCGGAAAAAAATATTTTTTTTAAAATAAATTGTGAAGGCTCCCGCGGTGATATAAGGAAATGAGATATTGTGAAATTATTTATAACTTGGGACTACGAGGCGGTACCTCAGCAATGCCCTTGTTGATATTGATTTATGGCCATAGTTGCTTTCGATTAATTGTTGTGATTTTCATAAAGTTGAAGGAAATTCTGTTTTGATTCCACGAGATATTATTTGCAATTATTTGGTGTCATTAAATGTGACATACTATTTGATTCATTTCCAATATCATTTTATTTTACTACATTGATAAATATTTTATCATGCCATTATTATATTCCAATAGGGCCTCACCTGACCTCGTCACTACTCTACCGAGGTTAGGCTTGGCACTTACTGGGCACCGCTGTGGTGTACTCATACTACGCTTCTGCACATCTTTTTGTACAGATCCAGGTACATTTTTACCAGCCTAGACGTCCGTGAGTTACCTACGCATGGAGACTTCGAAGTATATCTGCCAGTATCCGCAGACTCCGGAGTCCCCTTCTATCATTTTATGTTGCTTCCTTATATTTTATTTAGACCTTGACATATAGTGACATTGGGAATAAATTCTTAGAAACTTGTGACTTATTTCTACCGGGTTTTGAGAGTTGAAATTGTTTGAATTGTAGTTTATTTATTTCAGATATTTATTATTATTCCGCATTGATAGGCTTACCTAATCTTAGAGACTAGGTGCCATCACGACATCCTACGGAGGGAATTTAGGATCGTGACAATAACGTTGTACGTTGGATAATCATATTCAAGACATTGAAACACCTCTGTTGAATCAGTTTCTATTCCCAAAGGCCATAGTTGAAGGTCCATGCAAGTTGAAGGCCATGTTGCAAAGCTAAAATTTCTGTTTGGATAGGCGTAGCAATATGTGTAACATTAAAGCTAACCACCAAGTCTCCCGAACTGCTCTGAGGATGACTTCACCAAGTCTAGATCAGAGTTTACGCGCTTCAAAATCACCATCCTTATTCCATCCAGCAGTTGGTTTAAGCCATTTACTATGATGAGCTTTTTTCATGTTTCCATTAGGTTCCCTAGCTATGATAAATTTGAATTTCATGGCATTTTGGAAAACAGTCTTAAGATAGGGATGATAGTATTATTCTGATTATTATTGTTTGGGTGGGGGTAGAGTCTCTAGCGCCAATGTCGATGAATCAAAGGTGTCTGTTTATGGTATGGAATAGGAAGAGCAAGAATAGAACCGCTATCGCTTGTCCTATCATCCGCGATGAGCTTCTTTCATTCGTCAGTATGGAGTAGGTAGAGTCCTTTGCTCGTATGCTTGGCATTACTATAGTCAAACCAGTCTTCCTTCCTTTTTAGTGCACATGAAACGGAAGTTGAAACAGATGCTCCCTAAAATAAAAGAAAAAGATCCTCCCAGGTGAGATAATTATTGTCAAGAGCGACATTGGGTACATTTATAATGAGGATCCAATTGTTAGGATCAATGGTAATGAGATTTGTGTAGCCCAATTTTTCCCAGAAGGCATTCACAATAGGCCCAATTTTTTCCCAGAAGTCATTTGCAATAGGACAGGTTTCATCTTCATTTTTGAACACAGGATAGGTTGCATTCACATTCATGCCAATATCACTTAAACATGATCTACAAGGAAATCTATTGTGGAAGCCTTTACATAAGAAGATTTTTATCTTGGTAGGTGGAGTTGTCAATGTCAGATTCAAGTGAAATCCTTATCATCACCTTCGAACTCATCAATGAGAGTGTAACAAGAATTTGTACTAAACCTACCGTTACTGCGGAGGGACCATATGGGAGTGTTCAATTTATTAGCAATGCTTAAAATTATTTATAGTTCTAATGTTATCAGTAATATGGTTAGGAGATACTGTCAGGTGCGGGGCCGTTTGATTTATTTTAGTTATGCAAGAATTGTTTAATGCAGTAATAATGATTCAAAAATTGTTATACAATGAACAATATGAAATTGTTAGGCAATAAGTAATAACACATGAATTATCACTGTATAAATTATCTAATCTAAGAGCATTTTTAGTTTAGATGCACTTATTCATGTACTACTTATACACGCAATTATCTAACTTTTTAACAGTTATGTAATAATACACGAATTCACGTATAGTCATAGTTGGTAAGAAATCATTCGATTCACAATATGAAACTCCGATTAACTCCTGCAAAGTTTTTTATGTTTTAATTCTACAGAGAACAATGACCCAATAAAATCTCACAAGTGGGATTTGAAAAAGGTAGTGTGTACGTAAACCTTACCCCTACCTCGAAGGAGTAGAGAGGTTGTTTTCACAAGACCACGAGGGTCTTTCGGAAACAGAGAGTTAATATAAATATTTTTACTGAATCTTATGCATAAATTCAAACCACCACTGCACTGTCTTGCAACCATGAATAGAACGCAGTTTAACGGGTATGGGTGAAAAATTAAGCTTTATTTATCGTATTCATGCATTTGGTTATCTTTACCACCATTTCAAACTCGCCTAGTTCATGTTCCTGCCGATGCATGTACCAAAACTCGAGCATGGTTAAGTATATCCTACCACTGTATCTGGAGTTATGAAAGGTAGGTATCCTACACATTAGCCGATCATAACATTCAACATAAAAGAAACCACTTTAAACTCCAATGTTTACAAGGGGTCCCTGAAGTAGATAACAGTACGTAGCAGAACAGCAAAATCCTATTTCAAGTCTTACAGCACAATCCAGTAATCAAGTCGATGTTCTACCAAGGTAAATTCCTGAATACGAACCTCCTAGCTGCTTCACAAATTTTGCTCCAAATCACTCACAAACCCGGTTCAGCTACATTGCACAAGTGTAATTAGCATTACAAAGAAATCAGGGAAAACAGATAAATACACGAAAATGAAAGGATGTCAGAACACCGATGTGCCCAATATTGGGCCATCCGGAAAACAAATCATGAATTTGTAACGCTCACAAAACGTATCTCAAGTAGAAAAGCACAAACACATAGGAAATTATTCATTTCAGGATGCTCACGGAAATAGCTTCATATAAATGTAAGGAAAATAGTGTGTACACGATTCTCTAATTCCTTATTCCGCACTAGCAGGGGGCATTTTCTGCATGAGGCGAGCTCTTTTAGTAATACACCATGCAGATTTTCATCCTAGAATTGTTTCCTAGTCCCTACCATTGAGCTTCCCATCTTCCGTATCCAAAATTACACAAATGATTCCTCATTTTTGTAAGACCATTATCTCATTTATGAACCATTTTCAACGTTCACCAAATACCAAAAACCTTTGTCTCCATACTCCTAGCTTGAAAAAAAACTGAAATTTCTCTTGCTGTCATTTCCTACCATTAATCTTCCTACCATGGTATTATTACCCCAGATGACAGCTCACTCAGCATTTCATTTACAAAATGACACTTATCAAACGATAGCGTTAAATCATTTCTGAAGTTCCAAATTTCATTTTAAATTGTTGATAAATTTCACAAAAATGAATTCAAAAAACTTCCTTAGCATTCACATTTTGTGTACCAAACACTTGATTGCATAATAGCCGGTTAAAAGGGAATTGCAATTCAAAGATGGGCTGATGAAATGAAGAACCAGCTCGCAATTTAACTCAAATTACTCCAACCGCCATAAATAAAAACGTGAAAGATCCAGCAATACCTCTACTTGGGATTCCGGAGGACAATGATCACAGAATCTCCCCGAAGGAACATCTTGCTAATAAACCTATCTTTGTTAACAGGTTGAGCCTTCTTTTTTCCTTTTCCAGTCTTGGGAACCTGAAGAACAAACATTCACAACTTAGATAAGTGGAGCTCTCTGGCGCAAGTTACAAATCCAAGACCCAAGACACATTATCCAAAACAAATTGACTAAGAAAACCCAGGAAAAAACCAACCTCAGTCCACATTTCTCTAACATTTTCAAGCACCATGTTGCAGTGACGATCGAACGCCCTCACACGACCGAGAAGTTTCCTGTTGTTCCTACAGTTGATGAGCACCTACAAACCAGAAAACAGCCAGAATGAAATCTGTAAGACAACTGCAATGTTGATGCTCTTTCACATAAAAACTCAAGATTGCATTTAGTTCTAGAGTACTGAAATTGAGATCTATGACAAATGAGAAAGTACACTGACATGACTTAGAAAGCAAATGGACGACATAAATAAGGCTCTAGATCAGCTTTAGTCAATTTTTATATAATTAGTATACTACACAAGCATGACATAAAAAAGACATCAGTAAAGGCGCTAAAGTCTATTAGATACCTGTGTGTTATTCTTAACACTCATCATCAGGACAGAAAGTGGGCCAGTGTTGAACTCCTCTTCCTCATTTTTCACCTGCAAAAAAAAGGGGCTCCATTAGCAAACACAAAGGTCAGATTCACTGGGGACCAACGAGGTCCATCCCTCCATAAAACCAAAATAGAAAGGCATATACTCACTATGTTCTTAAGCTGGATAATGTACCAATTACAATTTTGAAGCTAAAACTTATGCATATGGAAAATGAACAATAAGGTCATGTGTATGGATGAACAAACCAAGACGAAAAGAAATGAGAATAGGATGTCTGTTAAAGAAGAACAAAATTTAAACCAAGCTTCCAGGAAATCCAATGTTGCAAGACGAGAAAAGACTGACAACACTTGCATGGAGGTGAGTGCAACCCAGGGTTAGAACATAAAGTCTTCTAGATCAACTATTTCAACCAATAAATTTTTATACTTTGTATTTTGCATATATATAGGGAAAATACATTGAAGAAATAACATACTCCATTTTTTAATGCACCTGATGTTGTAGAAAGGAACTCAAGTTTATATGCTATAACCATCATGCCAATTGCTGCACCATATTACATATCCACCAATAAAGGATCTTCAAATAATTTTTGGTAGCTATATTGTTATTTGAAGCACCCAAAGGTGTGGTCTAATGGGTAATAAAGTGGGTACAAATCTTGGAGACCAGCTTTTAAATACCAATACCAACAGGGACAAAATATTAGGTGATTCTTCCCATCTGCCTAAGCCTTGGTGGCAGAGTTACCCTATAACCATGTTAGTGAGACCTGTAACTGTGCTATGGAGAGGTAATAGTGCTAGTGAGAGGTAGCAGGTACCTTGTGTAATAGTGAAGGTCCGCAAGTTGGCCCGAAACCGCCTTTTAATACAAAAAGAAGTTATATTATTATTTAAAGTTCCAACTGTTTTTGTCATTTGTTTTAAGAGTGGTGATTCAAATGATTTAACCTAAGGCATGTCAATAGCCAATGTGACAGGTTGAAAAAAACTCTGTCAATAATGACTTCAAACTATCTCAAACAATTTCTTGTTCCGACTGAAAGAGGAGGTGTAAATCCTATTCTCTTTCTAAAAAATACTAGATGTATCGCATACGGGAAGGATGATGGCTACCAAGTACCAACAAAAGAAAATCTAATTGAATACATGGCACTAAGGTGAAAAGAAGAGAGAAAAGAAAACAAGAATTAACCAGTAGACAGGCCCTAAAATATAATAGTTAACGACACAGGGAAAAGCCAAGGGAAAAATATGAAATCAATAATGAAAGCTATATATAGGCAAAACACTTGCAAAGTAAGCTGACTTACAGGGGCATCCTCTTCCATTGGCCGACTGCAAAAGAGCAAAAGAAAAAAGGAAAACGAATTAGGAACCTTCACTTTGCTAATATTTGATTAACATAAGAATCAGCAAAAATATAGAAACATCAAAATTCAGCAACAAAACATGAGAAAATAACCAGGTTTTTTTTCTTTCTAATTTCTACCATTATATAAATCCAACTGTCCTGTTAGCCTTTTAATCTAGCCAAAAAAGGATTCTACTACTGATTTGCATGAGATAACATAAGTTTAAGCTTGATAAAGTGCAGAGTCAACAAAAGGAATTAAGAGCAGTAATAATAAAGAGCTAGAGAAGCAACCATCCCTATTTACAAAGGCAAGAGTTCATGCAACAGGAAACCCAATAAACACAATATAAGGAAAAGTTCTACTTTTTTTAAGAAAAAGGAAGTCTTCGTTTATTGTACCCAAAGGTGTAGCCTAGCAGAGGCAAAAAACGATTAGGTGATTTCTTCTCATCTGCCTAAGCCTTTGTGGGTAGAGTTACCAGTATGCTAGTGGGAGTTAGCAAGTAGCCAGCTACCAAGTGTAATAATCGAGGTGCGCGCAAGCTAGTCCAAACAGAGCAATCATCAAAACAAAAGAAAAAGGACCCAAAAGGAAAAAAAGGAACCCTCCAAACAAAGAACAACACAACAAAAACAACAACAATGCCTTGGTCCCAAACTAGCTAAGGTAGAGTATATGAATCTTCTATATCTATTCACTCTATTCAGACCTATTTCATCCCATTGCTAGTAAATCATTTTTCTTTAAAGCCAAAAAACAAGAATCCCAAAAGCTGTACATATTTGGTCCAGAAAATATAGATAAAATACTTCAATTTCCTGGTCTGAAAATTTGCTTTACCAGACCATCTAATATTAGGAACGAACGTGGTCTAACATATGTAATCTGCTAAAGGAATTAATATAATGACAAGAAAAAACCTAAAATTATAGGAGTTTTACGTTTTCAGGGAAACCAGATCATCCAACTCAAGCTAATCCGTAAAATTGCAAGCAGAGAAGATGAAAACTTTAAAAAGAACAAACTCGAAGCATAAAATAGCAGTAAAACTTACCTCATCTTCGATCAAATTGAAGAAATTCAAGAGCAAATATGAACCAAGAGGAGAGAGATTAGTGACTGAAAAAAAAACTAGGGTTTAAAGAGGGGACAGCGGAAAACAGTCGAAAGAAAAAGATTCACGCTTCACCGCCAACTAAGGTTCAAGCGTGACAATGGGCTGGGTGACACTTATAAACGGACTATAGCCCAAATGAGGAGGCCCAAGATTGGCCCAAGATAAAGAGAAGAACATGGTAAAATGGTACTTCTAATCTTGGGGGAAGTGCACAGTTAGTCACTAATTAGAGATGTATTTATTCTTTAGCCACAGTTTAAAATATATTTACTTTTTAGGCAGTGCTTAATAAATTTTTATCCGCCTGGACTAAAATACCCATGTGCTAGACATGGGTGCTATATAATATTAAGGACATGGTGTCCTTAACTTTATGAATGTTCTGTAAATATTAAGGACAACGTGTCTTGTATTTGCACTTTCCGTTATTAAACTTTAGGACATCATGTTCTTAACTTCATATGTGCAGTGTAAATGTTAAGAACATAATGTCCTTAACTTGTATTTGCACCTTCTGTTATTAAACTTTAGGACCTCATGTCCTTATCTTTATATGTGCAGTGTAAATGTTAAGGACATGGTGTCATTATCTTCATGTGTGTAGTGTAAATGTTAAGGAAATTATGTCCTTAACTTTATGAGTATTGTGTAAATATTAAGGACATGGTGTCCTTAACTTCATGAATGTTGTATAAATATTAAGGACAAACTGTCATGTATTTGCACCTTCCGTTGTTAAACTTTAGGACATAATGTCCTTAACTTCATATGTGCAGTATAAATGTTAAGGGCATGGCGTCCTTAACTTCATGTGTGCAGTGTAAATGTTAAGGACACGGTGTCCTTAATATTTACACGGCACTAATAAAGAAAAGGTAAAAACGTCTTTTCGTATTAATTTTAATAAAGTAGTGGCTATTTTTGCTCAATATTAAAAATACTAGATATAAATTAAATACCATATTAAAAAGTGGCTAGCTCACGCCATTTCTACTCTAATCTTTAACATACAATGATTACAATCAGGTCTATCTAAAACACATCGTCCATTTGAACCTTTTTTTGCATGTTATTGGCTATTATGCGCCTGTAATAATATTTTATATTTAGTTTTTATTTGATCGTTATAAACAAAATTCACCTAGATTAATCTTTTATTTTCTTATATTATAAAATAAAGTATTAAAAAATCTCAAGATATTTATATATTATTAATTTAAAATTTAAAAAGGTAGTAATATATTTCTAATAGATCCATAACTAGTTGTATGTACAAGAATTTAAACTCTAAAATAGAAAAAAGTATTTTTGACATTCCAAATTTCCCGTTTGAACTTATAAAATTTATTCTAGTTTCGTCTCCAATAAAATATAATTAGTAGATTGATTTTTTGTTATAAATAAATAAATATTTATGTAAGGCTTCTATATAGAGGTAATTTTAGAAAGATCGTATCTTTATAATGATAGTTGTTATTGTTATAGGTAAAAAATTATAAAAAATTACTGAAATATGATATTTTTTTTGGGTGGCCTTTAATTTTTGACCCTGCATGCCTCATGGATAGAAATTCAAGGTCAAAAAGTTAAAAATATCGTCCATGAGCAAGCGAAGGACGGACAAGCGAGAACAAAAATTACAGATTATTCACTTTGATGGTTATTTGTGTGCATCACCCAAAAAATTAGTAGTATATAACTAAAATATAACATAAAAAGATCGGTCGGAAGAATCTTGCCTAATATGGCGAGGTGTTGTAACTTAACTTGTACAGAGAGTAGCTCCTATAGAAATATCTAATTATATGGTTAGTTTTACTAGATACATACCACTCAATTAGTCAATTATCCAATCCAATTAGCTGTAAAAGTATTTCGGTGCAGAAACTATTTTTCTATTTTATCTCTTTTTTTGTATTTTTATAGAGACTAGTTTCTATGAACGTGCGTTGCACGTTAATAATGGCACATAAATATTTAATCAATTATAAAATAACAAATTCAATTAATGAGAAAATTGCATATACATCCGGGAAGAAGAATTTTCATAACGCAATTCACGTGAAAAAATACAACAATCATTTAAACGTTAAAAATCAATATTATTAGATTACTGTAGTACTTGAATTTAAAATGATTGATGGTCATCTGATTGTGCAAAAGTGATCAATTTAATTTAGTTAGAAGTATGAAATACTCTCTCTGTTTAAAAAAAAATAAACATATTACTTTTTTTGTAAATAGTTTTTAAACAAGATTTTCTTTGACCATATTTTTTGTAAATAGTATTTAAATATTTTAAATTATTAATAATTTTAACTTTTAAGGGAGTATGTACTTATAGTTTTATACTTATGCATTGTAACCATATCTTACCTAAGCCTTATTTATATATACAATAATGAATGAACTTGAACTTTCCGTTAAAAAATATTTGGCCAAATACATTTGGAGACACTTAAACTTGTCTCAACTTTTCATTTAGACACTTAAACTAAGCTTACGACCTATCGCACATTTATTTTAATAAAGGTTTCTGAACCACCGTCTTCCATAGGTGTTTTTAAAAACTTCTTCATGCTCATCTTGTATCCAAAAAATGAGGCAAGCTCATTGCTAATGTCATAACCCATAACCAATTGGGAGCTTGTCAGATTTCTCATCTTTGAGCTCTCTAGCTCATAGCTTTGGCTGCATCAGTGTCCGCTTTGTTTGATCTACTTGGCGTTTGGAGCTTGCTCGTGAGTTCCTAAAAAGCTTTCTTGCCATTATCTAGCTCATTGAGAGCATGACTTTTTATAGTCTATATTTTAAAGTTGTCAAGTTCTAATTTGAGGGCTAATTAAATTTGAATCCGCATTTGTTGTGTCTCAAATATTTTTTGGCGAAGACAATGAAGGCAGATTTGGGTCTCTTAACACATGAAGAAAAAATGATTACAGCTCATCCAAAAATTTTCCGGTGAAACTCTATTTTCTCCTACAAGAATTTTGGCTTTGAAGATGAAAATGACTGTGAATACGAATAACAAGACAGCTAGAAAAAAAAAATTATATTTTTGTGGCCATTACGCGCCCATGTTAAGTGAGATACACATGACTTGCCATGTCAACAGGTTGTGTTCAATTGGTACAGTTCTTATCTAGTTTAAGTGTTTGATAGATAGTAAACTTAGTTTAGGTATCTAAACAAAAAGTTAGGACAAGTTTAAGTGGTTGCGTATCCATTTGGCCAAAATATTTTGATACATAGAAGGATGCTCATGTTTTGGAGCTTAATTTTAAACCCAAAAAAATAAGTAGTCAACAAGTGATTCAACGGTCAAACTATTTTCTGGGTATTAGGAAAAATCTCAAATATTATCATTTTATTCAATATGAAATTATATTTTGGAATAAATAAATTAGCTTTCAAAGGATATAATAATCGTTCAACATTTAATAACCAACTTATTAGAGTTATGGTTAATATCTGATTGTAGTTATAATAATATCAATAGTTATAAGTTAATATAATAAAATCAATATATATAGATGGATATTTTACCATCACGCCTCGTCTACAAAATAGTGAAAAGAAGAAAAAAATTCTTAGAGCAAGTGGATGTCACGGAGAGTGATGGAATCTGGAGGCTTCAAACTAATTAAATTTAGGAGTGGATATAAAGTTCTATTTTGGAAAACTCCATCGTTTTTCAAATTTGAAATATTGCAAACTGGGACCTATTTGAAATAATGTTATAACCCAACGATGATTTTCTTGTTACCTAAGAAATTTAGTGTCCGTATTTATTAAAACCTTCATATTTAGTTTAGTGTTTTTTTACCAATATAACCAGATTTATGATAAGCTTATTGAAATTTTAAGTCTATTTTAGTCTCTCAATATTGTGTTCATGCTTATATATATATATATACACTATATTAAAAGTACGAAGACCCTTAGCAAATTGTTGTCCGTCTTTTTTACCCTTAAAAATAGACTTCACATTAGATAAAATCGTAATTTAATTATTTTTCTAATATTTAGGATAAATCAACTAAAGTTTTGGTTATTAAATTGTTCCTTATTTGAATTAGGTAAAAATCATAATATTTAGGACTTTGATATCTACTAAAATATTAGTTATTAAATCTTCCTATATATGAATTTTGTAGAAAAATCTAATATTAGGGCTTCAAAACAAATATTGTTTGGGGGTAATAGGAGTACTACATTTTCTTTTCCTTTTATTTGTGTGGAAATGACACGAGCTAGCCATTTTTAAGCATGTTGTTTAAAATATATTCACAGTTTATAATGTATTTAAAGATTAGCCATTTTAGCTCAAACTTCAGGACACGACGTCCTAGAGTTTAAACCTCAAAATTCAAAATTCAAGACATCGTGTCCTAAAGTTCAAAAATTATATCCAGAAGTTCGAATTTTATGTCCTAAATTTTAAATTAGTAGTTCAGAAATTCATGACACTTATTTCTGAATTTCAAATTAGCAGCTAAAAAATACAGGACATTAAGTGGTGAATTGGCTAATCTTTAAATACGTTGTAAATTGTGGATATATTTTAAATAGCGAACTTAAAAGTGGCTATTGCTGCACTTTGTCCTATATTTGTTCACAACAATTTCCATTTAAATATGTTACATTCGTTCTTTCTTGTAGGACGCTTCTAGTTCTAAGGTTAACGTTCGAGAAAATGACCTTCTATAACCCCTCAAAATTTTAATAGCCCATATTTTTCACTATTGACACGAAATGGCCCTCCGGATCAAATATATTATATCTAATAGATCGAAATATCTATTTTTTATATTTTTTGTATAATGACAGTCTATTTTGTATATTTTTGTATAGTGACAGTCTATTTTGTATATTTTTTGTATAGTGACAGTCTATTATATATAAATTGTATAATGACAGTCTATTTAGTATATTTTTGTATAGTGACAGTCTATTTTGTATAGTGACAGTCTATTTAGTATATATTTTATACAATGACAGTCTATTGCATATAAATTATATAGTGACAGTCTATTTTGTATAATTTTTATATAGTGACAGTCTATTTTGTATATATTTTGTAATATATCAATATTCAAAAGAAATGCTCTCCAGTCTAATACATAGTCTAAAAATGTAAGACGTGGGGTCTACCTCTACATTGGTCAAACTTTTGGGACTACTACTTGATTTAGAGTGATTTTTTTTCTCGTCTTTAAGTTGAAGGTTTCAAGAATTGAATACAAGATTTGTCAAATCTCAGCAGTTGTAGTATTAATACTAATGGTGGTCAGGCTCCAACTTCGACCTCACCGCAAATATTGAAATCGAAATCAAAATCAGTCAGTCTAACCCACTGTGCTCGATCTCGTTGGCTTTAGATCTGGACGGAAACTCAAACACCGGCGACCCTCCATTAAATTCGGCGACTATTTCTTCTCGTTTTATTTACTGTCTTGGGGCTTTTGACATTATAAACAACCTTGCAAATAGATGAATCCGGTTCGTTACCGTTTTCACACACAGAACTGGATTATCCGCCTGAGGCGTCACCGTATTCTCCACCCTATAAAAATATTTCCGGGATGTTACTGGTGGCTGTTCACTCAAAAGCTTCATATTGCTCTCAACTTTTGTTTAAGGCAAATCAGTATCGATCCAATTATCTTTTATCTAAAAACTATCTTAAAAGGAGTGAAAATAGGGAAATGTAGTTGATTTTTTTTAACTGGGGTGCATCTAGTGGTTACGGAGTTGAAAAGTTTGAAATTTGAAGGGGGGAGAGTGCCGGTGGTTTTGGGCTAGCTCTTGTAATTGATTTTGGGCTATTAATTGTATGGTTTATTTTGTGGCTACCGATTGTCATTAGTTTTTTCCGAATGGCTATAAGTGATAATTGCTCTTATGCTTCTAGGTATTATTATTACTAATAGAGGTGAGAGGTTTATACTTAATTAAATATTTATTCTAATTATTAAATGTAATTTTCAAATATTAAACAAAAAGTCGATGAATAAAAAAACATTGTTGAAGCAAAGGAGTGCTATCACGAATAAGCCCCAACACGAAAATAATAAATTATTTTTTTTTATTGTTGAGAATAAATCATTAATTCTTTGGATGAACTAATTAGAAAAACAATTCAATTCCATTCAACTCTTTTGAAAATCATCATGTAACTATTTTTAAAGTTGATATAACTCTTATGGTACATTACTTTGCTTTCATAAGAATCAAAAAAAGAAAATAAAGTTAATTTGGTTATCATAGTATTAACTTGTTACTTGTATTCAGTATTAGGTAAAAAAATATATTTATAAGATATTCCTAAAGTTTTCAAAAAATCACAATGAATGATATAAGGACTTTTGTGGAGCAGGATTTATTTATTTATAAGCTAAATTGGATCAGTATTCATTACTGTTAGGAACTTACATTTGTTTTTTTAGTTTTTGTTCAATAACTAAAATATATTATTAAATGATATTTATGTAACTTTTTATAATTAAATTTCTATTGATATATGGTACACTCGCAAAGTGAGACTAGTTATTATAAAAGTACGATTGTTTTACGCTAAATGTTGAACGACAAAAATACCCTCAATAAATTGATCGACTTTTATGTCCTTCAAAACATAATTCTATGTTGGATAAAATTGTAACTTAAAACTTGGACTAATATTAATTTGCACCGAATTCTAATCATAATCAAATTTAATCGGACTTAGAAGTACAGTTTTAAAAGGATAGTACGATTTGGAGTTGAGATAAAGTTTAAGAATCATAGAAGAAACTAATTCTATTAAAATTAATTATTTAATTTTTATAGACCAATTGTAGGTCTTGTTGAAGAGAAGAATATGGGATATCGGCTCTCTCTGTCATTCTCTCAAAGTCACAGATAATGTCCTTTTTGCTGGTAAGATTTTATAAATATTTTATCTATTATGATGACAGGCAAGGAAACATTAATTACAGGCGATAGAAATATTACATGACGTAAGAAACACGCAACCATTCTAATTATTTGTGTGACTTTGTTTTCCTTTACTTCCATTCAAGTTTATGGAAGATTTTGCACTTCTGATTTAATGTTTTTATTTTTGTATGATTTAATTAAAATTGCTATCCGGTAGACCTTTGCCTAGCTCCTTGATATGTGTACTTTTGATCACGGTCTTATTTTCGGAGTGAAGGAATCAAAGTCAATCCGATCTCGATATTATATTGTTCATGACTCAAAAGATAGAACATGTAATTAATTACTTTGTCATCATAAAGAATTTGTAAGGTTTTTCTTTTTGTTCAACATTTTTGGACAAAACTTAGTTTGTGATGCAACATGGCGTATATTGCACTAATCATTAGTAAAGTTTTTAAGAAGTAAAACTCTTATCTTGTCCAGGCCAATCAAGCAAAAGACAAGGAAAGAATAAAATATTTTGATGCATTGATATCTTAAAGTATGCTAATTATGTGGGAAACAAATCGGTAAATTTCTTTATTTAGACTCAAAAATAATTGTCCTGCTTAACTAATAATAGATATTGCTTACGAATCCAGTACTCAGTATTAGTAGCCATCTGATATTCATCAAGATTTAGTATATATATGTTGCATGTGAATACAATTTTGATTTCAATGGAAGATTTTTATCATACGACCTTAAGCATTGACTGGAATTTAGGGAAAATTTGAACGTTTGGTTAGAGTATATTTTGCTCATATTAATTATTGATTGAATATTTACGTGTAATTATTACACAGACTGAATATTTACGTGCAATTATTAACGTGCAAACGCACATTCATAGAAACTAGTATGTGTGTATATATATACACACACTCTTATCTACGTAAAATTGGTATATATAGGGCGCTTTAGAATTTCAGGACACCTTGATTGGTATTAGAATTCCATACAAATTCATATTAGGAATTTAATGTTAGAATTCTGATCTACGGGCAATTATCTTATTTGAAGATAAAATTTAAATTTTGGAGGGTTTTGATCTGTCAACATTGTATCCATGCATGGTAAAAGATTTGACAACAACACTAAAAATGTTTTTGCAAATAAATGAACTAAAATTCGACAACAAAATCAAAACTCATGAAAAACTATTAATTGCACGAACAAAAAATGATAAAGAAAGAGTAAAAAGCACATGTTTTCAGGTCTCATTTCGATTTCAAAGAAAAATACAATAACTTTGAGAAGTTACTGAGTTTTGTTAACTTCTTTCTGCAGCACCACACTTTAAAATTAATATCCATAAAAGAGTTTACAGATGACCTTTAAGTCTAAATCCCATTGAATGAAGAAAATTATTTTCAAATACTAATATCGAAATATGAAATATTTTAGAGTTCCAGCGCAATAGGAATTAGAGTTCGTATTCGTAGTTCATATTTTGTGCTCTAATTCAAGTTCAATAGGGAATGCATTATAGAGTTCATTTTCGTAGTTTGAATTTAATAAAAAAAAAGGTGTAAAACATTCTTAATCAGCAATTTTAGACACGTACCATAAAGTTTTAGGATTCTAGTCAAATAACATTATTAAATTTTACAATTCTATCCAATGCCAAATATAAAATTCGATCAATATTTTAGGGCTATTTTGGTACATCAACTTTGTATTCATACTTTTATAATAATATGGATAGATATGGATATAGATATAGATAGATATAACTAGTTATAGATATAGATAAAAATTAGATAAAGATTTGATAAGCTCCTCTTTTATATCCACTCAGAAAAATGTCATTTGTTTTGTGGCCAAGGTAAGGTAAATTATAGTGTCACTAGGAGTGAATTAGGCTAAGCAACTAGTGAAGTTGACTTAGTTCGTCCATTAATTTATTTTGGCCAACCTGATGTTGAATCTGCTTGAACACTAGATGAAGTTCAGCTTGTTGGGCAAGCAAACATGATTAACATTTTACCTTCTCCTCCTTTTATCTTGATTGTACTCCCTTTGTTTCACTTTAGATGACACATTTTCCTTATTAGTCTTTTTCAAAAAGAATGACACATTTCTACAATTGAAAATAATTCAACTTTAAACTCTTCATTTTACCAATTTTACTTTTAATGAGAAGCTTTTATAACCAACAAATGTCATGACCCCACAAAGCTTTTGCCCCTTAAGCTTTTAAGATCAAAAGTTTTAAAAGCGTTCTTTTTTTTTCCTTAAACTCCGTGTCGAGTCAAACTACCTCATCTAAATTGAAACGAAGGGAGTAACTTAGATTTTATTCTACTCTAGTATATATAAGTAGCCAAAATATACGAAAATTGACTTGAACAATAGTCTCTTCGCACATCGGACCACCTTCTATTTGGAATTTCAACTATTTACACCAAAAGAGTAAACAAATAAAGGATGGAAAAAAAAAACGAAACAATAGAAGTTATTGCTTCTTCCCTGCTCAATTAATTAGCTAGACAGACTTTAATGTGCATTAATCAGCCTCTTTGTGCTGATTCTATGGACTATAAGGAGCACTCACAGTCCTCATAAGTTTTTCAAATGACACCAGTTTCATAAGATCAACATTTCTAATTAACTCGTCCTAATTAATCTCCATCCAAGATAACTGTCTTAGCTTGATTCATCGTATAATGACGATTTTTCTTAGGAAGCATGGAATTTCATTTCAATTAAAAAGACAAAAGGTAAAAGCATAAAATGTTACCTAAAATGTCTAGTTGCCTTCACTGACAAATTTCATTGGCTCTCTCGACAAAAAATTAAACATAAGAAGACGTTCACCTAATCATTTTATACTAAAAATAGCAAGCAAATATATAAGTCAAAGGGAACAATTAACTCGCTTTAAACTCGATCTATTAACAGAGAAAAGTTGCGGAAACAACCCCATGGGATCATTTTGTTAATGTTTTATTTAAAGCTGCATTGGGTGTTGAATAAAACGGATTTTAGTAATCTTAGTTAGTCTTCTTTATAGTATACTTATCTGTAGAGTAAAATCGGTTCATATTAAATTCTCAAATGATAGAGTGACACGTGGAATCAGGGACAGACAGAATTCGAAGCGAGTGGAAACCAAGAAAGAGGATAACAACTTCGGTTGGCATCGGGTAGACCGTGAAGGGAACATTACTAATGAGGGCAAACGAATATTTGCCACCGGAAGACATTTAATGAAGAATATTCCTCAGTATTAAATATACAATTTGTTACAAAGAATTTTGGCATTCATAGTCTGTCGTTACATTGTAACACCCCGAAAAATTTCGAAGTAATTAAGTGTAAAGCCCGATAAAATTTGTAAAAAAAAATAATGTTTCGTGGTGTCGAATCGGGCTTACGTAGGCTCGAACTTTTTGGGTTGAACAATGCACCAGAGAGTAAAGAAAAATATTTGGCAATGAAATACGTTTCTGCGGTCCATTATGCGACCGCAGAATCACTCTGCAGGCCGCATAATGGCCGCAGAGTGAGGCAGTTAATTGGGCCAGTTGGAAGCAATTATGCGGTCGACTATGCGACCGCATAACTGTTATGCGGACTGCATAGTGACCGCATACATAGACATATTTTTGGTCGTTTTGGACACAATTATGCAACCGATATGCGGTCCGCATAATCATTATGCGGTCGCATATGCAACCGCAGAACCTGTTCCGGAGCTTTATTTTTGGATTTTTAAAACCCGAACCTACTTCGTTAAATACATGTTTTAGGCCATTTTTGAGATATAATATGACATTTTAGAGTGAGAGAGAGTGCCCTAGAGTGAAAAGGTGTTCTTCAATAATTATTCTTCAATTCTTGCCCAAGTTTTGGAAGATTAAGAAGGAAAACTCACTAGGTTTTCATCCTAGAAGTAAGATTCTATACCCTAACCCCTAATTTCAAAATTATCTGAAAATGGGTAATTAACAAGATAAATTTTGGGCATGAGAGTTGTTTATTTTACATGCATGTATTATCAAAGGGTGTAGGGAGATTGTTGAGCTAAAAATGGTAAAGATTGGGTTGTGGGATGATGAAATCCTCCATAATATGACCTTGAAACCTTAATGCATACCTAGTGTTTGATAAAATGCTCAAATGAGATAGAACCATAATCATCTTCCTAATTTTAGTTCAATTTGTTATATTTCTAAAATAGATTAAAGTTGCTAAGAATTTCGGAATATTTTAGAGTTAAGGAAGCTCAATTAAGGTATGTTGGCTAAACTCTTCTCTTAGAATTGGATCCCACGATATTCATGTGAATTATGTAAGTCCCGAGTGGTTCATATAAAATTGGCTATTCCGAGTAAGATTGGGATGAAAGATATATGTTCAACAAGTATCCCAAATACTTTATTCATGTTATGCTATCGATTGAGGATGTGTTAAAATATGAGTTGTGTATTAAAAATGTTTCGACTTCAAGTCAAGTTCAAACGAAGGCTATGATGCCAAATTTTGTAAAGAATCTCTATGTGCCTTAGACTCTTAATTGCTCACATGTTTGCTATATGCCTTGATTTGAATTGTTGTTGTTATTGTTGATGATGTTGATGTTAGAAATTGAAAAGGTGAGCATGAAATACTAAATACGGCCAACGTACCAAGAATGATCTTATAAATTATCGCCATTAGTGCCAATGAAGTGAAAAGATGTGAAAGTAATATGAAATGCGATGACTGATATAAAAAGGTTGATGTCTCAAATAAGACAGCCTAGCCGGTCGGGTTATGATCGGACACCATGCCGCACACATGGTGGTGCTTGTGCTATAAATTATAATTAAAATTGTGATTGTGGTCGATGTCCCTAATGGATAGCCTAGCCGATCGGGTTGTGATCGAACTCCGTGTTAAATATGATGGTATTGATATTTGAGAGTAATTGTGGTTGATGTCTCTAATGAGATAGTCTAGCCGATCGGGTCGTGATCGGACTCCGTATCGAGAGTACGATGGTACTGGTTTTGTGAATAATAGTATTGTGGACAATGGTATATCGATACTAAAAATCTCCCAATGTGAGATATGGAAATAAATTTGAACGCTGTCTTAATCCTAAATTGAGGTTTGATGTTGATCAAGGCTTTCATTGATATTATGATAATCTTGTTTGTATTATTTGTCATTCTATTGAGAGGGTGTTTAGTTATACATACTAGTGCTATTCGACAGTACTAACATCCCTTTTGCCCGGGGCACTGCATCTTTAAATGGATGCAGGTGGTTCCACAGCAGGAGATATTGATCAGTGATAGCAGTACACCTTCTTCCCAGCTAACTTGATGAGCCCCACTTCATCCCGGGGTCATGTATCTTTAGCTCTTTGTGTATTCTGTTTGAGGTATAGCCGGGGCCTTGTTGCCGGCATTATCATTGTACTCTTCTTTATCTATAAAGGCTCCGTAGACATAGTGTGGTTTGTGTATTGGTGCTGGGAAAGACAAACTATGTTATGTTGTGGTTGTATTACTTGCCCCATTTGAGACTTTAAAAATGATGAAAACTATTGGTAATGAATTGGTATTGTAGACATGGTCACGTTTTTGTCTAATTAATGAAAATATGTATTATCTCCATACTTGGATGAGTTTGGGTAGAAGGAAATCTAACAGGCTTGCTCGGTCGGGTTCACTCGGTTGAGCGCCGGTCGCGCTCCTCGGTTTTGGGGCGTGACACGATGGCCCCCATTATGGTCATTTAATAGGGGTTTGATCCTAAGACCTTGTTCCCTAGGCATAGCTATAAATAATGACTTCAACATCCATTGTAAGAGATGAAATTTCTGACAAACTTACGCTACACATTATTTCAAGCTAAATAATACTCTATTTTCTGTCTATCAATATTCTTATTACTGCCTTTGGAAGCCTGCCCCCGGAACCAAGTTGTTTGCTATCTTATCTCGATTTCAGCACTAAGTTTTGCATTATATTAAATTTATTTATCATTTTGGGATCAAATCGATTCGCTTGTCTATAAACCACGCTATAAATTCAACTGCAACGTTTTACGGGTAAATAGTTTGGCGCCAGCCGTGGGGCTTAGACAGTTGTGTTATTGAGTTGATCCTTGCATCTATTACTAATATGTTTGATTCTTTGTTTCTTAGCAAAAATCATAAAAGATGACAGATAGCGATGTCAACATATCACACGCAACGTTGAGTCACAAGAAAATCCATCTGAACACGAGGATTCGATCAACGACACCCGCAACGAGGAGGACGTAGCCATGCCGGTTCATGGCAAGCGGTATCCCCAACACGTATGGGAGGCGACTTCTGATGGCGCTGAAGATGAGCACGTTGCGGAAATGGTGAGGATCCTGAGAGAACAACAAAAGGCTATCATAGGCCATCTCTCACGGCAAGACCAAGCCATGAATGAATTAAGGCAAGCATTGTCGGGTGCTTCCAACAACGTGAATGGAAAAGGCGCAGTTCCTCCCGGTGCTCCCGCAAATCAAACAGCACAAAGGGTTGATAACAACACTGCGAGGGGTGAGGTCGGCTTCGACGGGGCCGGGGGGATCGACAACAGATCTGGTAACAATAACGGTAATGATCCTTTCAGAATCGAGTTCATGCGGTTTATGAGGGAAATAAACGCTCGAAAAGATCAAATTTTGGGCGCATCACCAATGCTGAAGGGCCCAGACTCAAAGAAATACACCAAGTTGTCATTCAAACCTAGTGCAGCGCCAAAGTTAATTATGATGTGGTTCAATATGACAGACGTACCAAAATATGATGGGACTTCGGATCCTCAGAAGCACATCACCACCTATATAATGGCGGTGAAAGGGAACGACTTAGCTCCACACGAGATTGAGTCTGTCCTACTAAAGAAGTTCAGAGAAACCCCCACGAAGGGAGCCCTGACATGGTACTCACTTTTACCCGAGCACTCAATATATTCCTTTGAAATGCTCGCAGACTCTTTCATCAAGGCCAATGCCGGGGCCAGGAAGGTCCAGGCCTGGAAGGCGGACATATTCAGAATTTCGCAATGAGAGTCCAAGCTGTTACGCGAGTTCGTGACCAGGTTTCAGAAAGAAAAGATGTTGCTACCGGTTATGCCAGACGAATGGGCAGCTGAGGCATTTACTAAAGGGTTGAAATCGGGGAGCTCCGATGCCTCCCGAAAACTGAAAGAAAGCCTGTTCGAGTTCCAGGCAACTACATGGGCAGATGTCCACAACCGTTATGAATCAAAGATAAGAATAGAAGATGACCAGCTCGGTTTCCCGGCATCAACCAAGGGTCGGGATCGAGAAAAGAATAGGGATAAGTCGAAGGATGATTTTGATGTAGATCGTCAATCTTCAAAGGGCCGGTTTTTAACCTACGAAAGAGCCTAATGATGCGGCAAAGGTTTTCGATCGGCGGACAGGTTCGCTCCCAATAGAAGAACTGACCGCGACCGAAATAACAAGTCATTACCGGACAAAGAGGTATCAGGTTCCTGGGAATCCACCTATCCCAGACTGTCCGAGTATAATTTCAATGTCAGTGTAGTGGAGCCGGTATCGGCGATGAGGAACATCAAGGAAGCACGATTCCCCAGGCCGATGAGATCTAATCCCAACCAGAGGGATCCCAATCTATGATGCAAGTATTATGGAACTAACGGCCATCAGAATGGGGACTGCCTACATCTGCGCAAGGAAGTGGCGTCGTTGTTGAAAAATGGTCATCTCAGAGAGTTCTTAAGCGACGGGGCCAAAAATAATTACGGTCGCAATAGGGATAACGCAGAGCCCTCGAAGATAGGTGAAGAACCTCCCCGACAAACCATCAACATGATTTGTAGGTGAAACGAGATCAACGGTGTGACCTTCTCGGCAGTAAAAAAAGACAAAGGTGTCGGTGACTCATAGCAAGAGACTCCGAGAAGTCATCGAGGACGACTTCACATTCACAGAAGAGGACGTTGATGGACTTCTACTGCCACACAATGATGCCCTGGTAATTTCTCTTAATGTTCTAGATTTTAAAATTAAACGTGTTTTAGTGGACCTAGGAAGTTCAGCCAATATCATTCAATGGAGAGTGCTGGAGCAAGCCAAGCTAACCGGAAGCATCATTCCGGCCACAAAGCTCCTTGATGGTTTCAACTTAGCAAGTGTGACAACCCGAGGAGAGATCCTGCTGCCCACAAACGCCGAAGGGGTCATGAAGACTACCTTGTTTGAAGTAGTAGATGGCGACATAAACTACAACATAATTCTTGACAGACCATGGCTACACGAGATGAAGGCCTTGCCCTCAACATATCATCAACTTCTGAAATTCCTAACTCTAGAGGGAATCAAACAAAAAAAGAAGAGATCAACCAGTGGCGAGGGAGATGAACGCGATCTCGATTTCCAGCAGTAAAGAGAAGGAACACACGGCATAACAATTACAAGAACCGAAGCCTGCTCCCGAACCAAATGAAGACAACAAAGGGGAGGAGCCGTCGGAATCCTACTAGGTACCAAGGTATTTCCAGGTACCGGAAGAAATAGATGCAACCCAAACCATGGTGGAAGAACTTGAAAAGTGGCATTGTTCGAAAAATTCCTAGAGAGGAAGTTCCACTTGGGGACAGGATTAAACCCCAAGCTCATGTTAGGATTTATAGAATTTCTTAAAACTAATGTTGATTGTTTTGCATGGTCGCACGTGGATATGACAGGTATCCTGCTAGAGGTGGTCGTGCACAAGTTAAGCCTGAATCCCAGCATCCCTCTGCTAAGGCGAAAAAAGTGTCTGATCGCTGAGGTTAGAAACAGGTTTGTCAAAGAAGAGGTAACTCGATTTATCGATATCGTTTCCATCCGGGAGGTAAAGTATATCGACTGGCTAGCTAACGTAGTAGTAGTTCCAAAAAAGAATAATACATTTTGCATGTGCATAGATTATAAGGATCTGAATAAGGCGCGCCCAAAAGAGTCATTCCCATTGCCAAACATTGATCAAATGATTGATGCAACGTCCGGGCACGAGTAGATGAGTTTCCTCGTTGCCTATTCCGGGTACAACCAAATCAAAATGAACCCGGAGGATCAGGAAAAAACTTCATTCATAACGAACTTTGGCACATATTGCTTCAATATGATGCCCATCAAGCTTAAGAACATCGGAGCCACAAACTAGAAACTCATGAACAAAATGTTTGAAAAGCAAATAAGGGAAACAATAATGGTTAAGTATTTGAACACATGCAACCATCTAAAACACCTCCAAGAAACCTTTGACATCCTAAGAAAGCACAACATGAAGCTTAACCCCGAAAAGCGCGCATTCGGAGTCAGCTCCGGTAAAATTTTGGGTTTCCTGGTGTCACAAAGGGGGATCGAAGTCAATCCAGACAAGATTAAAGCCATCGGGGACATTCCAGACCAGCGGACAAACGTGAAAGAAGTTCAAAGGCTGACAGGAAGACTGGCCGCTCTAAGTAGGTTCATTTCCCGGTCCTCGGAAAAATGCCATCACTTCTTCTCACTTCTGAAGAAGAAGAACAACTTTGGATGGACTTTAGAATGCCAACAAGCTTTAAAATACCTAAAACGGTATTTATCTAGCCCTCTGTTACTATCAAAACTGGAGGAAGGTGAACAATTGCTAGTATACTTAGCGGTCTCGGAGGTAGTGGTAAGTGTCGCTCTAGTCCGGGAAGACGAAGGTACGCAATCTCCTATATATTATGTTAGCAAAATTTTAACAGGAGTGGAAACTCGTTATCTCTACCTAGAAAAATTTTAGCTCTAGTAGTCGCCGCTCGAAAGCTTAGGCCTTACTTTCAATGCCACCCGATAGCCGTGGTGACAACTTTTCCCCTGCGGAATGTTCTTCACAAACCTGAATTGTCAGGTAGACTGGCCAAGTGAGCAGTCGAAATAAGTGAATTTGACATCGAATATAAACCCAGGACTGCGATCAAATCACAAGTTTTGGCTGACTTCGTGGTTGATTTCAGTCCCGGGATGTTGTATTTGGACACCAAGGAAGTGGTGATGGTGTCAGAAATGACATTAGGAGTTTGGACCTTGTTTATAGACAGATCTTCTAACGTGAAAGGGTCCGGGCTTGGGGTAGTCTTAATTACGCCTTCGGGATAAACCCTGAGGCAGGTTATAAAAACTGTTCCCTTGACTAACGGTGAAGCCGTGTACGAGGCTTTGATTGCAGGACTTGATTTGGCCCCAAGACTAGACTCCGAGGTCATTGAAATCAAATGTGATTCCCAACTGATGGTAAATCAAGTATATGGAATCTTCGACACCAAGGAGGAATGCATGCAGCAATATGTGGTAAAAGTTCAAACTCTGCTCGCACGGTTCAGGGAATGGTCAATCACCCACACCCCAAGAGAAGAAAACGTGGAAGCAAATACATTAGCTAATATGGGCTCGTCCATGGAGATGCGGGGATCATATTCTGATATGGTCGTACAGCTCATGCACTCGGTATTGGATATGGCCGATTATTATGAATTAAACGCAACCAACTTGGTCTGGGACTGGAGAAATGAAATCATCAATTACCTTGAGCACGACAAACTGCCCAAAGACCCGAAAACATCCCGGGCACTCCGCACCAAAGAAACTCGTTACAGCTTCTAGGGAGGACAGTTATACAGAAGGTCATTCCAAGGCCCGTTGGCTCGATGTTTAGGAGCCTTCAAGGCTAATTAAGTCATGAGAGAGGTTCACCAAGGAATCTGTGGAGATCATTCAGGTGCAGACTCGTTGGTGTTAAGATTAGTTAGGACAGGAAACTACTGGCCCCGGATGGAACAAGACGCTAAGGCGTTCGTTTAGAAATATGAAAAGTGTCAACGCCATGAGCCGTTAGTACATCAACCAACATAGTTATTGCACTCGGTATTATCGCCATGGCCATTCATGAAATAGGGGATGGACATAGTCGGTCCGCTGCCATCGGCTTCCGGTAAGGTAAGGTTTCTTTTGATTTTAACTGATTACTTCTCTAAGTGGGTTGAAGCTGGTCCTTACGAGAAAATCGATGAGTGTGAAGTGGTCAATTTCCTGTGGGAGAAGATAATTTGTCGGTTCAAAATACCAAAGGATATTACTTGCGACAGCGGGCCACAGTTCATAGGCACAAAGGATACAAAATTTCTTGAAGAATTGAAAATCAAAAGAATCACATCTTCGCTATGCCATCTGAGCGCAAATGGCCAAGAGAAATCTACAAATATGGTGATCATTCAAAACCTCAAAAAAAGATCGGAAGCAACCAAAGGCAAGTTCCCGAAGAGTTACCGGGAGTGCTATGGGCATACCAGACAACGACCAAGTCAAGAACGAGAGAGACATATTTCTCTATCGCATACGGAGCAGAAGCTCTGATCCTGGTGGAAGTAGGAGAACCTACCTTGAGGTACTTCCGGGCGGATGAAGAAATAAACAACAAAGTATTACTAGCCAAATTGGAGTTGCTTGACGAACGTAGGGACTTGGCACACATAAGGATGATAGCCTAGAAACAAAGAATGGAAAGATACTATAATCGAAGAGACAATCTCCATTATTTCAAAGTGGGAGACTTGGTTTTATGAAAAGTTACTCAAAACACCCGAGAACTCAACACAAGGAAGCTGGGTCCGATGTGGGAAGTCCCCTACCGGATTTCAGCTGTCACCGGGAAAGGATCATATGAACTGGAAAACCAAGACGGAGTAAAATTGCCAAGAAACTAGAATGTGACCCACCTCAAAAGGTATTATTGCTGACGAGCACCGTTTATACTGAAAGTATGAGTTGCATTTTTTTTTTCCTTCATCCAGTTTTTGTCCCAATTGGGGTTTTCAGGCAAGGTTTTTAACGAGGCAACAATGGAATGCATACTACGAAGGAAATGTCATCGGCAGACCTTTAAATGACAAGGCACAAAAATGACAAGCCATTGCGGGATGGTTAAATAGTCTTTGGCTCGATAGCAAAGTTCCTAACGGGAAACGAAGCTTGCTATCAGACCAAAGGCTATTCAACTGTTCATGAGTGCTCCTTCCCTACAAGCCACTGGGGTTGGTTAGATAATCTTTGGCTCGGTAGCAAATTTCCTAATGGAAAAATAAGTTTGCTACCGATCCAAAGATTATCCAACCATTCAATAGTGGGATCTTCAAAGGATCAAGACTTATAGTGTTCCAATTCGCATTCTTCGCATTCGAACACTGGGAAGGGAATGATATGAGAATACGGCAACCCGATTGCCACAGAAACTGGGACTACAAAGTCCGGTAACAAATATGCATCATCGAGATCGGGGACTGCACATCAAGTCCCGTAGAAACAAGTTGTACAAATTAGCCACATGTAATGACAATCTCTTTTCTTTCAGCAAAACGAATGCTTATGTACTTTTGAAGATAGAAGGAATAGAATAAAGTCCTTTTATTTTTATCTTGTTTCTTGTCCATACGATGAATTGATTTTATCATTTGAAAGTTAATCAAGTACTTCAAATGCTAGTGCCGGAATAAATAAGAGACGTCCTCTTCAAAAGCACTGATAAGTGGGGATTTTGACTACTTATTAGCTTAATTGTGTTCCCAAAAACTGATGAAATGTGCTTAATTGCAGGAATATTGGAAGATGAGCTCCCGAGATAAAATCCAACTCAAGAAGGAGTAATATAAACTCAAGGACAAAAACTGGCACAAAAGCTCAGAGATGCAGACTGCAGAATATCATCTGCGGTTGCAGGTTATGAAGAATCTTCCATCAGAGAATGTTGCAAAGTGCGGTCCGCACATGAAGTGTGCGGCCGCAGAAGCTGGGTCAGAGCAAAATTTCAGAGAACCTGCATCTCAAGTCCACCAAAAGTGCGGCCGCCGAAGAAGAGCTACGCGGCCGCAATCATATTTGTGCGGACCGCAGAAGAACAAGGTGCGGTCGCACTTACAATTGTGCGGACCACAGAAAGAGTGCAGTACGGCCGCATATCAGAATTATGCGGCCGCAGATTTCCAATCCTGTCAAGCTGAAGAAAAGTGCAGACCGCACATGGAATTGTGCGGCCGCAGAACCTCCAAAAGGGCATTTTTGTCCGAAAATTCCAGCCCTATATAAATAGAAGAGTTTCACTTTTTTAGGTCAACTTTTGACATCAGCTGCTACAGTAGACAATTTCTTTTTCTCTTTTTAGTAGTTTTTGCTATTTTGAGCTTTTTGAACATAGAGTTTATCATTTAAATTATCAATATGGGTTTAATTATCATTTCTTCTTCTTTTTCTTCCAATTTAAGCATGAGTAGCTAGATTTTTACTAGGGTTGTCACCCAACCCTAGTGTATAAACTTAATGAGTGTTTGATTTATTGCTTGTTTATGATTGGGTATTTAATATTTAGCCTTGTTCTTGCTTTTATTTGAAGAATTAATGGTTGCAAATATTAGTTCATGCCTATTTGACTTGGTCTCTACTCGAGGAAGAGAGACTTAGTCTAGGAAAACTTGGCTAAAAGAAATTGGGTCAATCGAGAGATTGATAAGCCCAATTAAAGGGTTGAACCTAGAAATAATAAAACCCAACTTGAGCTTTTATTCAACTGTTTTGTTCAAATACCTATTTGGACTTGAGAAAGCCAAATTGGGCAAAAATCACTCTCTGACCGAGAGGTATTGAGTGGATAACCGAGTGTTGATAGATATAATACACCCCAACCAATAAAACAAGCTTTAAAGTGTACAACCTACTAGGCAAATACCTAGGCGAAGGTCATAGCCCTAGGCCTTTCATATCATTTTAAAAACAACAAAAACAATTTCCTAGTTTCAGTATTTAAATTTCAATCGTAGTGTAATTTAGATTTTTAAACAACCAAACTTTGCGAAAGTGCAAATTTAGATATACAAACTCACACGCTAAGATATATACTACTAACTCCCATTCATATAGCTCCCTACGGAATTCAACCCCGACTCTAGTTGGGTATTACTATTGCATAGACTATTTTCATAACCTCGAATAGATGAGTGAAATTGGACGAGTTAAATTTTTGGCGCCGTTGCCGGGAGATAAAGAACGGTGTTAGCTATATATTTTGGTATGTTTTGGGATATATTCATTTCCTTATTTGTTACTAATGTGTGATTATTGTTGGTGCAGTCATGGCAAACAACGAGCTCGAAAACATAGTCGTGGGGGTGTGAATGTTGAGGATGATTAAATGGATGAGGTCCCTCTTGAACCTCAAGCCAATAGACAAGGCCGGCTGACTCAAGACAATGTACCCTCTCCGCCCCCAACTCCACCACGAGCGGCTCCACACCGGGTGTTGCTGAATGAAGGGTATGCAAGTGCTATAGTCTCTCCCCGTATTAGGGCGGGTAACTTCCAAATAACCAACGTGATGCTCACTTTGCTCGAGAAACGAAGGTTCTTCACGGGTGCACCGGGGCAAAATGCATATACACACTTGAAGGGATTTGTAGATATGTGTTGGGAGAGCAAACAAACAAATGACTCCGATGATGCTTTGAGGCTAAGGATTTTACTCTTCTCTCTACGGGGGAAAGATTTAGATTGGTTGGAACATTTGCCAAATCATTCCATTCATAATTGGGATGAACTAGCGGAGAAATCTATTTCAAAGTACTTCTCTCCCGGGCACAGCTATTCTTCGAGATAAAATTTTAGCATTCAAGCAAGAGCCCAATGAACCACTGCACGAGATATGGGAAAGGTATAGAACAATGGTGAAAGAGTGCCCCAACAATGATATGACAGAGAACACGATTCAACAAACTTTATATCAGGGGATCAATACCATCAACCAATGTATAGTGAATCAACTTGCCGGTGGGAACTTCATGAATACGCCCTATGCGGAGGCATGTGATATTTTGGATGAGATGGCAGATACTTTATCGGCATGGCATTATAGATCCAATGTTCCACAAGGTGATCCAAATGTGATTCTTCTTCACAAAGAGTTGCATGACCATGGACAAGCCATAGACGAGTTAACAACCACCATGAACCAATTGGCAAAGGCTCAACATCAAGAAATGCAAAACTCGATTCAAGTCAATGCAATGGAGGGAGTCAGTATGATGGTGAACAAAAGAAGAACAAGAAATCTATAAGTGCAACAAAGAGTAGACAATTTTGTGCAAGATGATAATGGATTTGATCAAGATGGTTCTTATGCTGACCAAGAGGAAGAGGTACAATATATGAACAACTTTCAAGGGCAAAGAAATAACTTCTAAGGCCCTAGTCAACAACAATGGAGACCTTCAAACAACCAAGGTAATTGGAATAGTGAAAACAATCAAGGCAATTGGAATGGAAGCAATAACCAAGGGAATGAGCATAACAATAATAATCAATGCAATTGGGGAGGTAACAACCAAGGTGGGTGGAACAACAATCAAGGAAATCGGGGGTCGGGTTTTCAAAGGCCCCCGATGTCTCAACAACCGAGCAACCCACCTCATTATCCTTCCCATGGTGCTAGTTTGTCTAACAATGAAATGGGCCATATTGAGAACATGTTCAAACAAATGATAGAGAAGAATGCCAATTACGATGCCCAACTTGCTTCACACAACACATCGATCCGCAATCTAGAGGTGCAAATGGGTCAAATCTCTCAAGCGTTAAATTCTCATCCTAAGTGAACACTACCAAGTGATACAGTGGTGAACCCAAAGGGTAGGAACAACATGGGGCATGCCATGTCTGTTACTACAAGATGTGGAAGAGGTGGGAGTGCCCCCACCTCAAGTCAAAGGCAACTTGTGGATGATGAGTAAGTGGTATAAGAAGCGGAGATCCCGAGCAAAGTGGTACAAACAAATGATGAAGTGTGGATTGATATTGATGAAACGGTGGAAGATACTCAAGTGGATGTGAACCCGTCTAGGGATCATGTGATTGACATATCGGAACCGGTAGTGTAAAAAGCTAAGGAACCATTGCCTAAGCCACCTCCTCCCTATCCTCAAAGGCTTGCCAAGAAAAATGGCAAGAATCAATTCAAAAAGTTCATTGATATGATGAAGCGTCTCTCGATAAATGTGCCACTAGTTAAAGCTTTGGAGTAAATGCCCGGATATGCAAAGTTTATGAAGGACTTAGTGACAAAGAAGCGATCGATGAATTTTGAAGCAATCAAAGTCACTCACCAAGTGAGTGAAATTATGCATTCGATGGCTCCTAAGTTGGAAGATCCCGGTGCTTTCACAACCCCTTGTACCATTGGAAGTGCCAAGTTTGCAAAAGCTCCTTGTGATCTTGGGGTGAGTATCAATTTGATGCCCTATTCGGTTTTCAAAACATTGGGAATTGGGAAACCAAGACCCACATCTATGAGATTACAAATGGCAGATCGTACAATGAAGAGACCGTTGGGGGTGATTGAGGATGTATTGGTTCGAGTTGACAAGTTCATTCTCCAGCGGATTTTGTTATTCCTGATTGTGAAGTAGACTATGAGGTCCCGATTATTCTTGGTATACCATTCCTTGCTACGAGGAAGGCTCTTGTTGATATGGAAGCCGGAGAACTCACTTTCCGGATGGGTGATGAAAAGGTAGTGTTCCACGTGTGCAAATCTATGAGGCAACCGAATAGCAATGAAGTGTGTTTGTTCGTGGACTTGGTGACCGATGTGATTATTGATGATACAAGTGTCACGATTAATGTGGGTGACATGTTGGAGGCTGTCTTGCTAAATTTTGATGATGACGAGATGGATGACTTCATGGAATGTGTTAGTTCTTTGTAAGGAATGGGGTCGTACAACTATGCACCCCGGAAGTTTTCCTTGGACCTTGAGAACAGGAAAACTCCTCCTACAAAGCGTTCAATTGAAGAGCCACCTATCTTGGAGTTGAAGTCATTGCCTCCACATCTCAGGTATGAATTCCATGGCCCTTGTTCTACTTTACCGGTTATTACTTCCTCTTGTTTGACTAACGTGCAGGTTGACTCTACATTGGCGGTGCTCCATAAAAGGAAGAAAGATATTGGGTGGACTTTGGCGGATATTCAGGGAAAGATATTGAGAAGTTTCTTAGGTCACGAGGGTTCTACTAGCGCACCATAAAGGATTTTTTCAAAGTGGTGAACCCCTTGTGCAAGCTTTTAGAGAAAGATGCTAAATTTCACTTCAATGATAATTGCGTGAGAGCCTTTGAATTGCTAAAGTTCAAGTTGACAACAACTCCCATTATCACCGCTCCTAATTGGAGTATTCCTTTTGAGCTCATGTGCGATGCTAGTGATCTAGCGGTTAGAGAAGTTTTGGGGCAATGTATCAACAAGATTTTTTATCCGGTCTACTATGCTAGTAAGACCATGAATGATGCCCAAGTAAATTACACCGTTACTGAAAAATAGCTCCTTGCCATTGTGTTTGCAATTGAGAAGTTCCGCCACATACTTGATGGGTGCAAAGGTTATTGTTCATACAGATCATGCAGCACTTCGCTATCTTATGAGCAAGAAAAATTCAAAAACTAGGTTGATGAGATGGGTGTTATTGTTGCAAGAGTTTGATATTGACATTCAAGATCCGAAAGGGAATGAAAATCAAGTGGCGGACCACTTGTCTCATTTGGAAGGGGAGGGGAGGCCGCATGATGGCCTTGAAATCAATGACTCTTTCCCCGATGAGCAACTCTTGGCCATTTAAATGAATGAGGTGCCATGGTTCGCCGATCTAGCAAACTTCCTTGTAAGTGGAATCATCCCAGATGAGTTCTATTCAAATCAAAGGAAGAAGCTCAAACAGGATTGTCAAGATTATTATTGGGACAAGCCTTACCTCTTCTTGATTTTCACGGATGGGGTAATTAGAAGATGGGTATCGGATGAAGAGCAAAATGTTATTCTTGAGGCTTTCCATTCTTTGCCTTATGGTGGTCACCATGGCGGAGCAAAAATTGCGGGTAAAGTGCTAAGTTGTGGTTTCTATTGGCCCACTATCTACAAAGATTCAAGTGATATGGTGAAAAGATGTGATGAACGCTAACGGGCCGGCGGAATCTCGAAGAAGAATGAAATGCCTCTCACTACCATTTTGGAGATCAATATCTTTGACGTGTGGGGTATTGACTTCATGGTTCCTTTTGTGAGTTCTTATGGAAACACCTACATCTTGGTCACAATTGATTATGTGTCTAAATGGGTTGAGGCCGTTGCTCTACCTAACAATAAAGCGAAGAGTGTGGTGGCGTTCTTGAAGAAGAATATTTTCACAAGATTTGGTACTCCGCGGGCTATCATAAGCGATGGGGGGTCGCATTTTTGCAACAAGGAGTTTGACACTTTGCTTAGTAAGTATGGTGTCACTCATAAAATTACAACTCCCTATCGTCCTCAAGCTAGCGGTCAAGTGGAAGTCTCCAACCGGGAGATAAAGAGTATCTTGTCAAAAAAGGTTAATGCTAATCGGGCGAATTGGTCAAAGAAGCTTGATGATGTACTATGGGCCTATCGGACTACTTTCAAAACTCCTATTGGGATGTCTCCATACCGGTTGGTGTTTTTCAAAGATTTTCATCTTCCGGTGGAACTTGATTACAAAGCCATGTGGGCTTTAAAGAAGCCAAATCTTGATTGGGATGCACCCGCTAACTTGCGGGTTGCACAATTGAATGAATTGAATGAATTCCGGTACCATGCATATGCAAGTTCGTCCTTGTACAAAGAGAGTATGTAGTACCTTTATGACAAATACATCCGAAATAAGGAGTTCAAGATGGGCAATCTTGTTTTGTTGTTCAACTCACGATTGAAGATGTTTCCCAGGAAGCTGAAATCCAAATGGAGTGGTCCCTTTGAAATTGTGGGTGTGACACCTTTTGGTGCATTGGACTTGAAGAACAAAAATGATGAGGTATTCGGAGTCAATAGTCACCGGGTGAAGCATTATTTGGGACAAGCTGATGATGGCCACATGGTGGAAGTTATTCATTTGAAGTGATGGTAATCTGCGTCGTGCCGCGACGTTAAATTAGGCGCTTCTTGGGAGGCAACCCATGTTTTTTTTTCTTTCTTATTTTGTAGATAGATGTTATTTTGTGCTAACTGGAAATAAAGTGCATTGCAGAAATGGATGTGCTTTACAGGAACTATGCTCAAAAAATTAGCTAAGTGTAGAAAAAGTGCGGACCGCACATGTATTGTGCGGACCACATAATTTTGAATGCTACAGCAGAAGGCAACTGCGACCGCACAAATTGAGATGGGAAATTACAAACTCTCTGAAGTTTGGTCTATCAGAGAAATGGCCAATCTGCGGCCGCACATCGAATTATGCAGTCCGCAGTCAAAATCTGCGGTCACACCATAAATCGTGCGGACCGCAGATCAACAAAGGCTATTGAGCCTCCAGAAAATGGTGAGATCTCGTGGCCGCAGTGACACTTCAAAGAGGAGGGGTGAACCTTCCAGAGGCTGAGCCAAAAGCACTTTACCCATCGCCCTCCAGAAGTTAATCACCAAGAAAGCTACAATAGGTCGAGGAAGACAGCCCGAGCCCTCCGAATCTAGTTCATATGCCCCATCTCGGGAAGCATCGGAGGGTGACTCAGTACAAGAGCAACATGCAGTCTAATCACAGCCACAACAATCACAGGGAAGGTATCAACTCTGGGATGAGCCTTCCTCCTCACACCGAGGGTTCGGAGAGCGCAAGTCAGGCTTCAGAGCCCTCTTCTACACCTGTCCATGAGGCACCAATAGCCACTGTTGATGATATTTCGGATGATGGCCAAGGGGGTGATACTACAATTGCCGGCCTTGAGAGGTCGAAGAAGAAAGAGGTCTGGGAGGACCGTTTTGTGAGTCTAGCTTTCTTCACCAGCTTGTGTGGGTGGTGGCCAGTGAGATCATTCACTCTTGAGCGATAGTTCCAGCTCAAAGATCTTGAAAAGTACAATCCAGAAATGTTGAGACAGTTTCGAGAGAGGCAGGGGTGGATGTGGTTCACCCAGTCAGTTGTGGATCCCAAGGAGTATTTGAAAGCGTGGCACATATAAAGAAAGGGACCAAATTTACAAAAGTGAGAAATCTGAAGGTGCGGTTCGACCAACACACACTGAACTCCTACTTGGGGTTTGAGGAAGTTGAGCCGGCACAATATTTGGAGAAGCTGGCGATGGGTGATGCAGCTCGCCCATGGCTAGCTGAGCTTCTTGCAATCCCGGGGCCATCACCACCACAAATCACTACAGGGGTTCCTATTCAACAGAACACCCTAAATTTTGAGGCGAAGGGATGGCAGACCTTCGTATACAGCAGACTAGGCCCGTGCCAGAACGAGACAAACTTACCTATTCCACAGGTAGTTCTAGTCGCCTCTATTATGGCCGGGGACCCGATCAAAGTGGGTGCCGTGATGTCGGCCAACATGTTAGTGGTCGCCAGGCAGGCTGATATTTCCTACCCGTATCCCAACACCATCACTGAGTACCTTACGAATGCACGGTAGAGCCCAGAGATTATGACATGAAGGTTCGCGTGAAGAAGCCCTTCTCTTAGTATTATCTGATGGATGCACACAACCCAAAGAGAAAGGGTCAGCCGACTACCACCGTAGGCCAGTCTGATGAGCCATCGGTGGTGGGTACAGAGACAACTGATATGCCATCCACTTTAGCAGAGCCTTCTACCAGTGCAGCTACCATGCCTCCACCTTCAGCCTCAGTACCTCCCATCTCGGCTTTGAAGCCGGTACCTATGCCATCTGCTCCACTCTCTGCACTGCGAGTCTCCTAGACACTGGCGAGCCTCAACAACTCGATGTAGATAGCTATTGCAAAGCTGACTGACATATCAAGTCATGTTGCAGCACAATCATCCTCTCCAGCACCCCAGATTCCCTCGCATAGTTGATGAAACTTTAAAGAAGCTCCTGGAAAATCAAGACACGATCATGGCTACTTTAGTGCAACATGGGGTAGTGATCGAAGAGTTGGGCAAAGAGGTAAAGAAAATGAGAAAGCGACATGCATCTAAGAAGTCAGTGGACAAGCTTCGGAGCCAGGTTACAAAGCTTGCAGTAGCCAGAGACATTCCATTTGACATGTTGATAGACCCGCACCACCCAGGCACAGCTCCCACAGCACCTACAACACCAGATGGCCAGTCTGAGGAGCCAGACACTGCTGAGGCAGTCCATCAGATGTTCACCAACCCAGCCACTCCTGAACTTGAGGATGATGAGATCCAATTGGATGAAATTGAGGTCAGTGCCACTGCTGGGGACACAGAGATGGCCATAGAGCCATAGCGAGTTTTCTTCACTCTCACCCTTCTCTTACTCTTATGTTGTTAAGCATTGGGGACAATGCTTATTTTTATTCGGGGGGGGGGGGGGGGGGGAGGGGGGTTAGAGTTTCTTTGACACATTCTCATGAGTCTGTATTTTGATAACTATGAGACATTTGGCCTGTAATTAACTTATTACTATTTTCTTTCTCTTTCTCATTATGTATATATTCCCTCTTATCTCTCATTATGTATATTCGTTTAGCTTTCAATAGTTCTTTTGTTTTAAAGCTTCTTTATCTTTATGTTTGTCTTCTTTTTGAATTAGTAGCTTCTTTATTGATTTAATAGCTTCTTTTTATGTCTTAGTGGATAATAAGCCTTTGGTTTTCTTAATGCCACGGTTCTTTCCAAATGTGATTTTTGTGTGAACTGGGTGGCTCTTCCCAACGATGGATGGCGTGATAACCTTCTTAAAGGATTGAGTCTGTTTTTGGTGTTTAGGTAATAATAGTAGTAATTATAAAAAAAAAGACCTAATTAAGTCATGTTCAAAGAGTCAAACATGCTTCACTTGGTACCAATACACTTAACTACATGCTTATGATTAAAACGAGGTTTTGAAAAGAAATAGCTCTAGTTAGTGACCTTCTAACTCTTGTGTCGACTTAGGAAATCATCGAGTGGTTTAGTCGAACCATAGTATTTTTCAATCTTTAATATGATCGTTGTGGGCCCTCGACTCCACCCTCTTTAACAATCTAGTTGCGTGAGAGGTGAGATGTTGTTCTTACAAGTCCAAGTACCCAGGCGAATGGTCTAGAACTTGCCCTAGATGTGTTTCTAGGTGAAATTTTAGGTTTTGCTTGGCTTGAGAATTGATTGTAGGCTCTCCTTGACCCGCTTAAAATTTTTCATTGCCCACCAATGTTGTTATCCCTAGTCAACCCATTCGAGCCTAAGACCTTTCTCATTTGATAACCATGTAACAAGCCTTTACCCGTTTTGTCGTGACCCCCTTTCTTGGCACCAGAGCTTTCCTTAACACTCTTGTGAAATAATTGGCTAAAAATATAAGTTTGTGGGAGAGACGAGGAGTTTGAAAAAGGTATCAAGGCATAAAAGATCAAAGAAATGAAGAGAAGAAAAGGCAAGAAAAAGAAAGAACAAAAAGAAAAATACAAAAAGAAATTGAATAAGTTAAAAAGTTGAAGGAATTCAAAGAAAAGTAATGATACAAAGCATGGAGAAATCAAAGAATGAGAAAATGAATATCATGACCAATAAAGAGTGATGTTAAGTCTCTCTAATTCCCCTAAGGAAAAGAAAATGCCTCAAAGAGTTGGCAAAGTATGAGCCTAGAAAAGAAAATGGAGTGCTTAAGGAAAGATGAACTCGTTCTATCATAGCATTTCCAACCTTAGTCCAAAAGCCTTCATTGCATTCCGAAAAATCCCTATGTGATTACAAGCCGAGTAGCTTACATTAGTGGTGATTTACATGAGGGGCAAGCCTATGGTACTTAAAGTCGTACATGTGACATTCTTTTGAGAGAGATGACAGAACCTTTCACAAATCTTTGGATTGAGTTCTATATTCTTAAGTGAGATAGGCAAACGAAGAGTAAAGGAGGAGGAGTTTGGGATCCACAATAACTTACATGAAAAAGCGAGCTTCCTTGATAAACAAAGTCAACTCTTGATGCTCAAGTGTCACACTAGAACTATTTGTGCTTAAAAGTTTAACTTGTTGCCTTGCTGATAATTCATAAGTGGTATGGATAATTGTTGGTCCCAATTGATGTGTGATTGATTCACTTTTGATTAGTTGGAATGGCTCCTAGCTTGTGGAGGCGGGAACTACTTTATTTGCTTGAGGACAAGCAAAAGCTTAAGTTTGGGGGAGTTGATAAGTGGGGATTTTGACTACTTATTAGCGCCCTTTTGCTTTCGTTTTAGTCCAAAAGCACTTAACTGTGTTCTCGAAAACTGATAAAATATTCTTAATTGCAGGAATATTGGAAGATGAGCTCCCGAGATGAAATCTAACTCAAGAAGGAGTAATCTGAACTCAAGGACAAAAACAGGCACAAAAGCTCAGAAGTGCAGACCGCAAAATATCATCTGTGGCCGCAGGTTGTGAAGAATCTTCCATTAGAGAATGTTGCAAAGTACGGTCCGCACATGAAGTGTGCGGCCGCAGAAGCTGGGTCAGAGCAAAAGTTCAGAGAACCTGCATCTCAAGTGCACCAAAAGTGAAATTGTGCGGTCGCCGAAGAAGAGCTACGCGGCCACAATCACATTTGTGCGGACCGCAGAAGAACAAGGTGCGGTCGCACTTACAATTGTGCGGACCACAGAAAGAGTGCAGTACGGCCGCATATCAGAATTATGCGGCCGCAGATTTCCAATCCTGTCAAGCTGAAGAAAAGTGCAGACCGCACATGGAATTGTGCGGCCGCAGAACCTCCAAAAGGGCATTTTTGTCCGAAAATTCTAGCCCTATATAAATAGAAGAGTTTCACTTTTTTAGGTCAACTTTTGACATCAGCTGCTACAGTAGACAATTTCTTTTTCTCTTTTTAGTAGTTTTTGCTATTTTGAGCTTTTTGAACATAGATTTTATCATTTTAATTAGCAATATGGGTTTAATTATCATTTCTTCTTCTTTTTGTTCCAATTTAAGCATGAGTAGCTAGATTTTTACTAGGGTTGTAACCCAACCCTAGTGTGTAATCTTAATGGGTGTTTGATTTATTGCTTGTTTATGATTGAGTGTTTAATATTTAGCCTTTTTCTTTCTTTTATTTGAAGAATTAATGGTTGTAAACATTAGTTAATGCCTATTTGACTTGGTCTCTACTTGAAAAAGAGAGACTTAGTCTAGGAAAATTTGGCTAACAAGAAATTGGTTCAATCGAGAGATTGATAAGCCCAATTAAAGGGTTGAACCTAGAGATAGTAAAACCTTACTTGAGCTTTTATTCAACCGTTTTGTTCAAATACCCATTTGGACTTGAGAAAGCCAAATTGGGTAAAAATCACTCTCTGACCGAGAGGTATTAAGTGGGTAACCGAGTGTTGATAGCTATAATACACCCCGACCAATAAAATAAGCTTTAAAGTTTACAACCTATTAGGCAAACGCCTAGGTGAAGGTCATAGCCCTAGGCCTTTTATATCATTTGAAAAACAACAAAAATAATTTCCTAGTTTCAGTCTTTAAATTGTAATCGTAGTGTAATTTAGATTTTTAAACAACCAAACTTTGCGAAAGTGCAAATTTAGATATACAAACTCACACGCTAAGATATATACTACTAACTCTCATTCATATAGCTCCCTGCGGAATGACTCTTGTTGGGTATAACTATTGCATCGACCGTTTTCATAACCTCAAATAGAGAAGTGAAATTGGACGAGATCAAGCACCATAAACATAAAACGACTCTCTCTTATGAAACCCTCAAATTAAAGAGTTGGTCCCCGAAGAGTTTATGCCCGGAACCCAAATACTATCGGGGAAAAATGCAAACGAAGTCTTGCATAATTCGACGCAAAAAAGTAAGCTTTGCACAATACTTAAACGAAAAACACTTTTTTATATCAAATGTGCCAAGTATCTCATACAAAAATACGAAAAGAAATCAACAAAGGAAAAAGAAAGCAAAAAACTAAACTATATCACCCCCATAACTCAGGGGAAGAGAAACATCAACACCCCCAAAACTTGGGGGAGGAGAAGCATCTGCGCCCCCAGGAGAAGTAGGCAGATCTGTCGTCAGCTCGAGATCTTGGCCTTCATCATTATCCTCTTCAAGTTCTTCCTCGGTTCCCGAGAACTTGGAATCGAAACCAGAAGATTCAGCTGCATCGAGATGAGCTGGGAGGCGTCTTCAAGCGGTTGGCTCTAGCTCTCGAGCCTTGGCGATTTCAGCATCAATATCAATGACGCCCGCTTTGGCCTCTTCCAAGGTTTTTCTACGCATGCTATACATAGAATGTGTTTTTTCAATAATGAGGGAATCCGCTCGGCGCTGGATAAAGGTGACAAACGAGTGGGCCGAGCCGGTCCGGGTCGAGAAAAATAGTGATTGGCCGGTCACCAATCCGGGTCGGGTTTCGAGTTTTACAAACCGGGCTTAACGGGTCCGGCCCCATCCGGTCAAAAATTGAACCGGAATGGTTCCAGGCCTAAGGGGTCGGGCCGGGTTTATGTATTTTTTTTAAAATTTATTTTGTATAACTAAAGTAAAAATATAAAACAAAAAAATAATCTTATAAAAAGAGTGTTTGAATCAAGGATGCAAAGACTTTAAAATTCTTATATTTGAACATTTCATTAAGAATTTAAGATAATATAATACAATAAAGATGGGAAAAAATTACACTTATAATTTGCAAGTTCTTTTTTTATTTCAAACTTGCAAATTAAAGTTTACATTTAACAACAACTAAATTAACAAAAAAAGAGTAAATTCAAAGTTTAATTATTAAATATAAATCTAGAACTTCAAAGGTTTTGCATTGCCTTAGTAAGTTCTTAATAATCAATATGAATTTCTTGGCCATCTTCTGGAGTGTTAAATTCAGATGGGTGACCATGTGTTAATATATCTCCAAGTTTCTCGTCTTCTGGTTTATCAACATCTTCACGTCCCTAATTTCTTCATTCCGATCTAATCCAATCTCTGAAACATATTAAAACTTCCAAAGCATTGCTTCCCAATAAGTGGCGGGTGTCTCCTAGTTGTTGTCTTGCTTGACTAAATGCACTCTCTAATGCAACAGTTGAAATTGGCACATTCAGCATGTCCCAAGCCATAGCTGAAAGAACATGAAATTGCTTTTCATTCTCATGCCACTATCCCAACGGTAAAAATTCCTTATTGCGAGCCTCTGATTGCTTTTGCAAGTAGAATTGAAATTCATCAATGTTCCTGCTACTGGTTTGAGTGGAAGGAAACGTAGCCCAAATATTATAACCATCAAGACCTTCATCTTCATCCATATTAGCAGATGTAGTAGAAGTAGTGCAATGCATAGTGGGATTAACATTGCCTACATTAATAGCATCATCATCAATTATATTTGCATAATAATTATATAACTGTAGTAAATAATCATTTAGCTTGTTCATACAACAATATATATCTGGAGTTTTAGTTGGTCCAATCTCCATATAACTAGTAAATATGCAAATAAAATAGTAAATAAGAGAAAAAGTTGGAGGGAGTGCACCGAATTCCGCAATAAGTTGAACACTTGATGATTTTCACAACTCCAATGTTACCACGAAGAAACGTCAATTGTTCAAAGTTCAAAGTTCAGACTTCAAATAATATGATAAATTAAATTCCAAAAAAATGAGAGCCAAATACTTGATTGCAATTTAGGTGAAGAATAAGAGAATGACAATTGAGATTTGAGTTTGAGAAATGAGAGGGGGTGTATTTATAGTTTTTCAAAAGGCTAAATTAGTAATTACTAAAATTGTTATTTTTAAAAAAATTCCCAAAAAAGGGCCATTCTTGCAAAAATTCCGTTGGGCAACGGTCAAATTTGAAGCTGACCGTTGCTAACGGTCAAATGCATTTAAAAAAATTCAGAAATAGCCGTTGAACCGGGCCAAACGAGCCGGTTCGGTCCGGTTAACCGGTAAAATTTTTTTATACGGACCAACCCCTAACCCAGCCCACCCGGCCCCCTAACTACCGGTCTGGGCCGGTCCAGGTTACTACCGGTCTGGGTAGGTCCGAAAACGGGTCAACCCGGCCCGTTAAACAGGTTTAGCGCTGGAGTTCTGATTTAAGCCGCTCAACCTCGATCGAAAGGTCATCCCACTCAGATCTTGCGGCGCTAAGGCTAAGATCAATATCACAGATAGTGGTCAATGAACCTTATTATATTCCATGATCCTCTTATACCTATCCTCCATCTGGGAATGCTTATCCTCGATAGCAGCAACCTTTTTAGCTTTGGAGTTCAAGGCTACCTCTAAGCTATTCAATCTCTCAATGGTTGTAGATTCGCGCTCGGCAGCAGCAAGCATTGGATTCTGGACCTCAGACCATTTAGCCTTGGCTTCTTGAAACTGTACATTTAATTGAGAGGCTTCTTGGCTAAGGGCCATCACTTCCTGCTCACTCTGTTGCAACCGAGCCTCTAACTCACCCGCTTCAGTAGCTTTTGCTTCCAGCACCGGGGGGCGAGCAACAATTTGGTCCCTCTCGGCCAACAGTTGATCCCGCTCGAATTTAAGCTTTTTTTACCGAGGATCAACTTCTGAAGGCACTCGGAAGCAAGGAAGTTGGCCTGCAAAGCAACAACCCAAATTAGAAACTCTGTCATAGCAAATTGAGAAGAAAAAAGTAGCAAAGAAAAAACAAGTACAATACCGCTGTTGCGTTGTACATGGCATTATTTATCATACACTCATCCGAAAGAGAGTGTATTTTCTTCTTATCTTTCCTTGAGGCCAGCGACTTAAGATAATTGTAGAGTTCCACCGGCCTGGACAACAGATGACACTCGGTAGATACTGAGAGGGAGACACTCATCCTTCTCTGGAAATCTGCAGAAGGGGATGAATAGTTGTGCCCCAAATTCCCATGGTCTTGGGACTAGGGATGAGGTACATCCTCCTCTCGGGTGTCTGCGGACGGTGGGGGTGATGTAGCAGTTGCTGGTGATGAAGGTGTGGTTGGCATAGAAGGAGATGAATCTGATGGTATTGTGGGTTGAGAAGCAGTTGCGGCAGAGGTAGTGCTGGTTGTTGGTTGCTCACCAACTGAAGATGGAAGAGGCCCGGTACTCGGACTCACAGTACCAGGAGCAGCAACTGGGACCATAAAGGAAGAATTGACATTCTTCATCAAGTCAAACTCTCCCCAGAGCGCTTGGGTATCGTCCTCGATTGGGTTTGTAAGCTCTTCAGATTTTGTATTTTGTTCAGCTAATGAAGGGCGTTGTCTCCTTTGTAGGGAAGCCCCTTCATCACTGGCTTCCCCATCATCATCAATCACCACAATGACTGCGGATGGCTCAGGTGCGGCTTTCTTCACCTTTTTATTCTTGCCCTCGGCCGAGGAAGAACACCGTCTTTTTTGTTACTTGTCCTCCGGCACAGTGAACTCCAAGAAGACTGAATTCAACACAGAGAAAGTGTTTGTATCGGAAGCAGATCCGATGGCTCCTATTCGGGTGAGAGCCTCCTTCAGCAACCTTGTAGCCTCCGAGGGATCAACCAAAACATCCTCCTCAGGGATGGTAACAAAGCCATGTGGGTGACCTGAATTCAACAAAAAGAGAAGTTAACCAATTTTCTTATGAACAAAAATGAAATGAGGACAGAATATGTCAACTTACCATGATTCTTGGCCTTCCATCCATATTTGGGGGCCAATTCTTTCCACCGGCGGGTCTTAGGCATGGTGATGTCCAGAATCTTCTGAACTCACCGGTCCAAACCTTCAACCATTTGTGGCATCTACCGAGATACTAAAATAATGAAAAGAGAAAGATCAACAACGACACGAAACAACCCTTTTTACAAGAAAAAGGCAGATTTTGAACTTACGTGTACGAGTCTAGGACTCGGCGAAATGTGCAATTGTGGCCGGGATGATATCCCTGGTGGCAACAAAGACATACCACTCCATCCATTCACGGTCGTTGTCGTCATCCATCCTAGTGAGAAGAGCATGGTGGCCACATTTCCTAAAATTTATTACTCTTCCACAAAAATTATTGGGGGAGTAGAGATTCATCATGCGAGCCAAGGTGAGCTCCTCCTTCGTCTCCTAGCACAACCGTCATAGACAGGCCATCGTTCGCCATACTGAAGGGCCAACCTGTGCCAAACAAATCTGGTATTTGTGGCACATCTCCAAATTCACGGGGTCGAGTCCCCCCCTCAAAGAAAATGCACCCAAAGTGAATGGGTACGTATAAATATATGTGAACCCCTTCTTAGTGAAGGTTACTCGCTCCACCAGTTCAGGAATGATGATGTTCAGGTCATGGCAATCACAACCCTCCTTCACAACAGGAATGTTGGAAAGGCAAATTGAATAAGGGTATATACTAACAACCCAAGTACGAGAACTTGAAGAAAAAAAATTCTCTCTGAAGTATTTGGCTTTGTTGAGTCGTTTGGGTATGATGGTGCTCACCGTAAGGGGGTCAGCATCAATGTTGTTTTCTTTATCTATGTTCTCCTTCGGACCCCCACCTAGGAGAAAATCAGAGTTCTTGGGAGAATTAGAGAAAGAAGCCACGATCAACAAAAAATTCTTTGAAGAAGAAGATTAAAAAAGGATGAAAGAAGGAAAGAGTTGAATGCAAAGAGGTTGAGAGAGTTTGTAAAACTGTTTATAAGCAAAAGAATAGGCGGCTAAAATCGTGGCCATGATTACCTTGAGAAACGGAAAAAATATTGCTAAATTGTGGAGTTACACGTGTTCGGGATATTAAATGCGGAGAGACGTGCGTCTAATCAAGCATCAGAAACTTTTCAGAAGGGTTCAAAAAATTTCTCGCCAAGAAAAGAATCTTCACCAACTTCCCGGTGATACAAAGATGTGCCACCGGAAAGCAGGGAGACTATTTGTATAGGGTAAAAGCGGTTCACATTAAATTCTCAAATGATAGAGTGACACGTGAAAAATTTGACGAGCGCAAAACATAACATGAAATTAATACTCGCTAGCCAAAGATAGTATAGTTAAATTATCGTCTCCAGAGGGATTGAATTTAAACAATGTTTGAGTAATTTATGGCTTGATTGCTATCCGGGACCTGGAGGATAAACAGTTGATATGTATATGATTAATAAATAAAGTTAACTAAGAATCTAGAGTTATTAACTAGTGACTATCGAGACAAGAAATAAGCAAATAAGGTTATCAGTGGGAGAAGATAGGGTTTTGACAGGATAGGTGCAAGATAATTGTTCGGGATCTAACTCTATATAATTCACTTCTAATGTTCAAGTGAGTCTCTCGAATTCACTCAATTATTAGTTCAAATGTTCAGCGGAAACTCCTCTCTCGATTAAGCCTTAACCTCACGAGATGAACTAAATTAAGCATGTGAAGATATGAAAGAATGCGTAGTGGATTAGTCTTTAGGAAAACTTCTTTCGATTATTCTCCTAACTAGGTTTAATCAATAATTTAATTAGCCTCTTTCGATTACTTAGAAAAATCTATGAACTCAACCAACAATATAATGCAGAGATATCACAAGTTATGCCTCTCTCGATTACATGAACTAGTGAATATAGATGCAACAATTAAATTTTTCAAAACGATTCAATACATAAAACTAGAGTTATAATCCACAAACAATCATAAATACACCAAATCCATCAAACCCTAAAGGGAACTACTCCACAGATATGGAGAAAGTCATCACAAATAAGTTTAAAAATATAGAGAACATCAAAGACAGCTTTACAATACAAACTCTCATTTTTGCACCGATCGTTGGGAAGAGAATTGATGAAATCTTGTGTCTTTAATGCGTGGTAGCTCTCCAAAACTCTCTTAGATCGAATCCCCCATAAAAATTATTTTTACAATGTATTTATACCGAGTATGGATGGACCTGGACTAAAATACCCTCTCTGAGCCGAATTAGAATTAACTCGGTGAAATATTACATTAGTGCGCCGCCCGCCGCGACGCACTGCGCGCCGCGTTAGTGGAACTTTTCTGAAGCTTAACCAAAAGAATGCATGCCGCCTTGTTCTCGCCAGAATCCAAAAAAATGGGTTATCCCATTGTTTACCAAGGCCTAACGCATGACGTGTTAGTGCCACTTTTCAGAGGGGTTGAAACTTTAAACTTCTAATGCACTTTTGGCTTTTTTCTATTATTTTATATGCGCTATGGGTCCTTGACACCCGAGCTTGATTACGACTTAACTCTCGAACTTCTACTCAGATTTCAAAACTCCAACTTGTTCAAATTAACTTCAAATTATCTTAATAGCTCGAAATCACTTCCTACAAGGCATAAAACACATAATATGCACAATATACTAACATTCAAGCTCAAATACAAGTAAAATACAGTAATTAGAGTGCAAACTATGACTAAAACACTTGATTCTAGCCTACCATCAACACCCCACACTTAGACTATTGCTCGTCCTCGAGCAATCAAACTGCACTTCACATAGAGACGACCTTCTTATCAGACAACTTCCCTAACACATCATGCCAGGAATATTTAAAATAGACTAAGCACCCTATCATAACATCTTAACCTCAAGACTCGACTCAAAAGCACCACGCGTTTTTCACAACATGCCAACTTATTCTAATGCAGAGGTCAAAGAATTCATCTTATCTTCGCAAATCATGTGCCCTCACACAAACAATAGAGAGTAGTTCCACAGATAATAAATTCAAGAGCAAATAGGAACTCAAGATAGAAAGAATTAACTCACTCTCGAAAATAAAATTCATGCACGATAGAGAATGTACCATATGCTTGCCCGTAGTGTAATACTCTACTTATTGAGCTCATTCAGTCAAAGATCAATTAGGACTTTAATTAGTTGTAATGTAGGCTGTGGGACGGGTAGGATACATTTGGATATAGTGAGTATACCTCCTTGAGCACTTTAATACATGTACATTAACAATTCAAACTCCACACTTATGTTGAACGAAACCCCAACCTTCACAATATAACAACATCAAGCTCCCAATTTCTTTAAGCACAAAAACGATGAGAACTACACTAGCAAAGAATCAATTTTTTTCTTTTCTAAGTTCTGAGCAAACTCATTTTTTTTTTCAATTCCCTACAAGTGGCTCTCACAATTTTTCAAACAATGCACCTTTCTTCCTTTTCAATAGTTCCACTCAAAAACCCGACCATACCTTACTTAGCTTTTACAAGCTCATAACAAATTCAGGTGCTCAAGAGAGGTAAAAGATTCAAACAGATAATCAATTCAAACAAAATGGATCAAGCTTGCAGTGTGGTTACCAAAGAAGTAGGATTATAGGCTCAAAGGGACTGACTAGGATACACAACAATTAGGCGGGCCATAAACATATAATTGGCTCAACAACGAAATGTCTATATCACTTCCTAGACTGAACAAGACTACTATTTCGCTTTACAAATACACGAGTCAAGTTCTAGACATCAACTGACATGCACAGAATATCAACAAAAACCTCACACACGCACATTGGCACATAACTCACTCAGGGTCGGATCTATCCCGACTCTCTAGTCAAAGCAGTTAAGCAAAGTCAAGATCAAACAATTTAAGGTACTTATTTAAGAGTCAAAAACTGAGTCTAAGCGTCACAACTAAAGCACTTACTATTTTCAAAGTACAACACCGTTAAGGCAAGTTATCTCTCTTTAACACCACAACACAAGACTTCTCTATTCCTAATATAAAAAAAAACTAACTACACCTGGTTCAAGCAAAATCCTTGGAAAAGAACTGTGGCACAAAGAAAAACCAAGGGGGAGTTGTTACACTACCTAAGAAAACAAAACAACTATTTTTTTCTTTTTCTTTTCTTTTCAACTTTAATCCCTCAAGAAGACAGTCGAAGTAATCCATCATCGGGAAAAGTCAATTTTTTTCTAAAATACTAACAGAAACACACAAAGAAAACAAAATACACATATTTACATCCCCAATCCCACACTTTAAATTGCGGCATGTCCCCATGATACACAAGTAAAAAGCAAGAGGTAAATAAAACTCTCCTGAATATTTTTCATTTTCGAGAACTTATGAACTCCACCCCTAATTCTGAATTTATTCCTCGTTTTCGCTTTTTGGGATTATTTATGGATCTCATTAAGCCCAAGTCTTCTGAGGATATCTGCAACACCCGGTCTTTTCTTTCTTTCTTGGCCTATTTTTGAGCGGTGAATTATTTTTGTATGATCATCTTCAACTTATTCCTGCATTATTTTACAGGATCAATCCATAAATCTTCCTGCAAATCTCCAAAAATAAAATCTACATAATTAAGGTTAGAATAAGAAAAAAAATAAGAAAGGCCATGTGAATATTCCTCTGGTATGTCCAAGACCAATTCTTTCTCATTCTCTACTACTAAAGGTTGTAAATGTGAAAAGGTGGATGAGGGCTTGAACTCTTCTTTTATTGCTTCACAATTAACCAAAGTCTCGTCTTCAATCATCTTAATTGAATCAGAGTGTTCTTGCAGAGTAATAATTTCTCTTTGTAGATGCTCATCCTCTTAGGTAGGCTCATTCTCACAGGGTATCTCCTCTATATATTCACCATCACAATGCAACGAGATTTCTGAAAGTATACTTACTATTTGATTCACTTGCGTTGTTAGGTTCTTAATGGCTTCATTATTTTGTATAAATTTTTCTTCAACACTATTCATGAACCTATACATAAGCTCTTCTAAACTATCATTCTCCTCTTGAGGTGGTTGTCTCACTTCACTTTTATTTCAGTCATAAAAAGGGTATTCATCCCAACCAGAGTTAAGATTATGCCCATATGAAACCTCATACCTATACGGACTAGAAATAGAGTGAGACTGTTCAAAAGATAAACCATATGAGGAATACTTACCTGCTTGGCAATCAACCCAGAGATGATTTCCACCACATTTAAAACAAATAGCAGACTAATGATAATGTTGAGCTGCTAACTCTGCAACCGTCTTCTTAGGCTGGTTGTGCTCCATCTTCAAAACAATTAGAGTTCAAAATCAAGAATAATTTTTAAAGCTTTATCCCTAGCACTTGTGAGGTACTACAAAAGAAATCTTGAAGACAAGTTAACTAAAAAAAAATAATAATAATTTCCGAATTAGCACCAAAAATTATTTTGAACAATATTAATTACCAATCCCCGGCAATAGCTCCAAAATTTTGACGAGCGCAAAACACAACACGAAATTAATGCTCGCTAGCCAAATATAGTATAGTTAAATTATCGTCTCCATAGGGATTTGATTTAAATATTGTTCGAGTAATTTCTAGCTTGATTGCTATCTAGGAGGATCAACAGTTGAAATTTATATAACTAATAATTAAAGTTAACTAAGAATTTAAAGTTATTGACTAGTGACTATCGAGACAAGAAATAAACAAATAAGGTTATGAGTGGGAGAAGATAGGGTTTTGACAAGATAGGTGCAAGATAATTGTTCGGGATCTAACTCTAGATAATTCACTTCTAATGTTCAAGTGAGTCTCTCGAATTCACTCAATTATTAGTTCAAACGTTCAGCAGAAATTCCTCTCTCGATTAATCCTTAACCTCACGAGATGAACTAAATTAAGCACTATGAAGATATGCAAGAATGCGTAGCGGATTAGTCTTTAGAAAAACCTACTCCTAACTAGGTTTAATCAATGATTCGACTAGAAACTTTCAATAACTTAGAAGAATCTATGAACTCAACAAATAATATAATGCAAAGATATTATAAGTTATGCCTCTCTCGATTACATGAACTAGTGAATATAGATGCAACAATTAAATCTTCCAAAATGATTCAATACATAAAGTTAGAGTTATAATCCATAAACAATTATCAATACACCAAATCCATCAAACCCTAAAGGGAACTACTCCTTAGATATGGAGAAAGTCATCACAAATAAGTTTAAGAACATAGAAAACATCAAAGACAACTTTACAATAAAAACTCTTATTTTTAGACCGATTGTTGGCAAGAGAATTGATGAAATCTTGTGTCTTTAAGCCGTAGTAGCTCTTCAAAACTCTCCTAGGGCGATTCCCCTATAAAAAATATTTTTACAATGTATTTATATCGAGTATGGATGGACCTGAACTAAAATACCTTCTTTGAACCGAATTAGAATTAATTGGGTGAAAAATTACATTAGTGCGCCGCCCACCGCGACGCACTGCGCGCCGCGTTAGTGGAACTTTTCTGTAACCAAAAGAATGTATGCTGCCTTGTTCTCGCCAAAAGCCAAAAACAAAAGGGTTATCCCATCGTTTACCAAGACCTAACACATGACGTGTTAGTGCCACTTTTCAGAGGGATTGAAACTTTAAACTTCTAATGCACTTTTGGCCTTTTCTTCTATTATTTTATATGCGCACCGGGTCCTTGATACCTGAACTCGATTCCGACTTATCTCTCGAACTTCTACTCAAATTTCAAAGCTCTAACTTGTTCAAATTAGCTCCAAATTATCTTAATAGCTCGCAATCACTTCTTGTAATGCATAAAATACATAATAAGCACAATACACTAACATTCAAGCTCAAACACAAGTAAAATGCAGTAATTAGAGGGCAAACTATGACTAAAACACGTGATTCTAGCCTATCATCATACGTGGAACAAGGGACTGACGGAAGACGAAGCGAGTGGAAACCAAGACCAAGGACAACAACTTCGGTTGGCATCGGGTCCGAAGGGTACATTGCTAACGAGAGCAAAGGAATATTTACCACCGGAAGATATACAATGAAGAATATTCCTCGGTATTAAATACACAATCCGTTACAGAGAATTTTGACATTCATAGTCTGCCGTTACAGATTCATCAATGGCCCCCATTATTATCATATAAGAGAGGCTTGATCCCTAGGACTTTGTTCCCTAAGTATAGTTATAAATAATGACTTTAACAGCCATTGTAAGAGACGAAATTTTCGATAAACTTATGCTACACATTATTCCAACCTAAATAACACTTTATTTTCTGTCTATCAATATTCTTTTTAGTGCCTCGGAAGCCTACCCCGGAACCAAGCTGTCTGCTATCTTATTAAGATTTCAAACACTAGTCTTTTTGCTCACACCCCATGCCTCACTCCTCGGCGCTTGTCTCTAGCTCCCACCCAACTTCATTTTTCGTTTATAACGGGAAATACCTATTGTTCATGTATAAAATGACTTCATTCATAGCGAAGCAAATAAAACTTGAAACATCAAATAAATTAATTAGCTAGTGACTTTAATAGTATTTCCAATACATATTGCACTAGACTTGCATAGAAGACACAACAACAAAAACTATATCTTAATCCCAAAACACTACCATCTGAGAGCGCAAAAATTTATAACATAGTAATTTCAAAATAAAGTAGTTAAAAGGACCTGTTTTTGTTTGTCATAATCAACTTAATCACAATGTAATTTAATCATGCTTGATTGCACAAGTGTAATTATATAATTAGATATTTAATTTTTATTTAAAATAAAGTTAACCATAAAAATTGAACAAATTTTTAAATATATGGATAAGTAAATAAACTTTATTGTGTGACAAGCATGCGTGCATATAAGAAATACTAATTTTTATTATTAGTACTAGGTATTTAAAATACATATTTTCCAAAAGTACATTTAATAATTTTAAATTAATATAACTAATATCAAAAAGAATAACTGGTATCTCCGCAATCATGTGAATATAACTAGATTTATGATTTGTTCCATTTTTTAAATAGCGAAAGAATATGATGAGTTTAGAAACTATTTTTCCAATAAATATTTGTATAGATAGAAAAAAGGACCTAGCAAAACATGAAATTGATTTTAACAAGTGTTCTTCTCATATTTGAAATGAAACAGACAGATTGTCAAAAACCAATTTATTTTAAAAAATAAGAATAAAAGAGATATCTCCTTGAGAATTAAAGAGTCTAACTGCTACTCCTCAATTGCATCTTATTCCATATATCTTACCAATTACAAGATTTGGTTCCAAAGAGGCTCTAAATTTAAAGAACTTATCTAGTAATATAAGACATAAAAGATTCAATGTCTTTTTTTGTTGCACCACCATCCATGAACGATGCTTTCACGGTATCCTTCAGCTCCGCCGCTTTCTGCCTCAATTTTTCACCTTCGGTCGAATCCATCAAAATCTTTACAGCATTATGAATTGTCTCTGCTTTCACCAACTCATTTCTGTGAGCCCAATCTCTAACGTAAATCCCTATTTTCAAACCTTTGATCAATAACAGAGCGGTCCTCGGGTGGTCTGTATGCAATGGCCATGCAGCAATTGGAACTCCCATTGAAATGCTTTCCATTACAGAGTTCCATCCGCAATGGCACAAGTAACCTCCAGTTGACGCGTGTCCTAACACCTCTAGTTGTGGGGCCCATCCCCGCTCTACAATTCCTCTTCCTTCTGCTCTTTTCTCATACCCTTCTGGTAAAACAAAGGCCCGGGTACTACTGCCGCCATTGATATTCTCAGCGAAGACATTTGCTCTGTCTGCTTCTTTCAGTACCCAAATGAACTTTTGTTGGCTTTGTTCAAGACCAAGTGCCAGTTCTCTTATTTGTTCATCAGTAAATGAAGCTGCAGATCCAAATGAAACAAGTAACACTGAGTTTGGTTCTTGTTTGTCCAGCCACTGTAATAGGTGATGACGTGGCGGGGTACTCGTCGTGTCTTTTTTTATATTCTGATCCATTTCCAAAGGGTTCATAAAAAGACCAAGACCCCACGTTTTCCAATGCTCATCATACGATTTGAAAGCTTGTTGCATCAAATCAAGATATATACCGTCAATGGGTCTACAAGTACTGAAAATATTTCGGCCACCATAATTTACCGCACAACTCATTTGTTTCTCCACGTATTTCACCATTAATGGCGGTGGTGAATCTGATCCAGGTTCCATGCATGCAAGTTCTTGCAATATTTCTGCAACATCAGCTGGCGGTGTGACTGGATCAGGATTTAGTTTTGCTTCCAAAATTCTAGAACATACGTCCAGAGCAGAAACAGCATGAAAAAAGTACATTTCTGTATTTGGTATGGTAATAACATCTTGAACAACCCAAGACATTAGAATGTCATGAATGACAACAACTCTCCTGAATTTATCTGCTGCAGACAAATTCTTAACAAGATCTGCCACTGGTTGTCGAAACTCCAGAGCAGCGTAGAAAGAGGGTATTAAATTTGAAGGGTAAAAGTCATTGCTATCAGGAGGAATGTTGTCGAGAGTAGGCATTTGGAACTCAGAGAAATGGAGATTGGGAGTAGTGAGAGGGTCCCAACCATGGGCGCGACTCTGTGCTTGGCGTAAGTGTGTGGTGGAGCCGGCGTAGTGAACGGGTATGGTAAAATTAGAAGAAGATAAAATGCGCCGAGCGAGCTCAAGCAGTGGCTGGAGATGGCCTTGTGCTGGTAAGGGAATCATCACAACGACAATGTTATTGTTTGTCGTAGCCATTACTATTAATTAATGGAAAAGAAGAGAAAATACCAAAATATTAAAATTACAATTCCCAGCTAGTAGGAAAAAAGAAAAGAACAACTAATATTTAATGCAAATTAACTATTGTAGAAGAGGAAATTAGAAGAAAAAAAGTAGAAGGATTTCTTTGTCCGGCTAACGGTGATTACTTGTCGAGTTGAGAGCCTATTTATAGGCACATGTGCATGGATCCATCATGGTATGGGGCAAGAACGTGGCAAATGCAATTGTCACTTTTCAAAAGCATTTTGCCATTTATCTTATGGCTTCTCAGAGGGGGTGCCACATGGTTTTGGGAATGACACTTGTAGCCTGTTCGCGGAAAAATCGGGTATTTTTTTAAAAGAATTTTTTATAAGTATTTTTGGCGAAAAATTATTTGTATTTGACTAATTAATTTGAAAATCACTTCTAAGCAGAAATTAATATTTGGTCAAACTTTTAAAAAGTACTTTTTAAGTGTATTTTTCTCAAAAGTGCTTAAAGAAAAAGTAATTTTTTTCTGCTTCTCCAAAACTGCTTCTGCTTCTCCTTAAAAAAAAAAAAAAACTTTTCTAAAAGTTTGGTGAAATACATCAACTTTGAAAAAAAAAAAAGTATTTTTTTAAAAAAATATATTTTTCAACCTGAAAAAGCTTGGCCGAACATGCTAGCCAATAAAGGCTTTAAAATATTGCCACGGTATGGACTTGGAGTGATTTATTAGATTCTTAGATCGAATTTCACCATACACTTTAAAATCGTTATCTCTATATAATGTACATCCAATCGCAAAAAGCTGTTATTAATTGATCGATTTGGAAAGAGAAGAACGAGTCCGGAATCAAAATATGGTTCTTTTGAATTCAAAGAATCAAAATATATGGGAAAAAAATTAGTGACCATTTTATATATAACGCCCTTTTAAAGGGCGTTATACCTTCACAGTCGTTTTCCCAGTTAAGTATAGCGCAATTTTAAAAAGCGCTATATGTATAAAACCTTTTTGAAAGACGTTATATATATAAAGCCTTTTCAAAAGGCTCTCTCTCTCTCTCTCTCTCTATATATATATATATATATATATATATATATATATATATATATATATATATATATTATGTTAGTCCACCAATAATTCTTCTAGGCTTAACTGACTAGTTTAATTACTAGCATTTTTATGATATTTTTATTTCATGTATAATATTATTTTTTTCATCAATGTTAGTATTTATTTCTTTTTTATTTTTAAAATAAATATTTTTTTCATTTTACATGGTACTTGCTATATGACATGCATTTATTATTTTTGTTATCATTAGTTATATACATACATGGCTTACGTTAAATAATATTTCATTATTAAGGGAATTTTTTTAAATGAACTAATAATATTAAACATAATAAAAATACATTAGCTCAAATCATTTTTTATATACTAATTGACATTTCAATAATGATTCATATGTATAAGAAATACCAAAAATGTATTTACATACTTAATTATTTATGTGTCACCATTAATGATTAATTGAACAGTATTATCAAAACAAATAACTTTTCAAATTTATATTCATAAATTATTCACAATTTTATCTCCAGCACTATTTTATATTAATAATAATACATAAAAATATAATTCTCACGATAAATAATTTATGCTACATGCTTTGTCTTACGTTAAATAATATTTTATTATTAAGGGATTTTTTTCAAATGAACTAATAATATTAAACATAATAAAAATACATTAGCTCAAATCATTTTTATATACTAATTGAAATTTCAATAATGATTCATATGTATAAGAAATACTAAAAGTATATTTACATACTTAATTATTTATGTGTCACCATTAATGATTAATTGAACAATATTATCAAAATAAATAACTTTTCAAATTTATATTATTAAATTATTCACAATTTTATCTCCAGCACTATTTTATATTAATAATAATACATAAAAATATAATTCTCACAATAAATAATTTATGCTACATGCTTTGTCTCACCTTGTAAGTATTTATTTATTGTCAGGCTCTACATCTATGCATAATTATACGTACTATATTTTTTCTGTGATTAACTTATGCACAGTATTATGAACTATTGGTGCGGTGAACGTGGATTAGGTATTTGATGTTAATAGTAAAAAAAATATAGATAGCAAAAAAAAAAAAAGAAACACAATATGATGTTTTAAATATTTATAAAGTTGTATTTATCAGATGTTATTGTGAAAAAATTGTCTCCAGTGATGTTAATTAATATCAATTATTATCACTTCATTTCAAATACCTAGTGTTATGTATGTGTATTTTATGTAAAAGTTAATTCTTATTATTTATTATATCAAAAAATATAATATATTAATATACTATTAATTATATTATTTTAATGAATAGATATAAAATACTTTATTGCTATTCACAGAAATTTTATTTAATATGAAACTTTATTAAAATATTTCATTAATTGCTATGCAATACGATTCAAAAAAATCAAACTATTTCTTATGTTTATATAATAATGTTTGCTTAATATAAATAAATACTATGGTAATTAGTAATAGTATGTTAAGATTTGCAATAGTATATCATTGAATCATTTATAACGTTGACCTTTTTTCACCATTTCATCTTTAAATAAGGCAAAAATCTTTTATGATCAACGACATATGTATGAAACAACAAAATACAAAACAACTTAATGAATAAATATTTCAGAAGAATTCAGAATATTTATGAATAGGTTTTTACAAAATTCTTAACCTCTTTAAATAAGGCAAAAATCAGTCTGGGGGTACAATTATTTGAGGTATAGTGTCACGATGCCAAAATCCATTAAGGCTGTGATGGTGCCGGACACCACTGTCAGGCAAGCCAACAATAAATACTAAATTTGGCTCTCATTTTTAATATTTTTGAAATCATATTTTTCTTCAAATTAAATAGTAAAGGATGAAATTTTCAGAGTAAATAATAATATTTTTATCAATTTCAATACTGAACAACCCATAATCATCCCAAAACCCGTTATCACAAGTGCATGAGCATCAACTAGGAAGATAAAATAAAATAAAGCACCTGTCCAGAATATAAATTAGACAAGAAAATACATAAGAAACTTTGAAGGGGACTCCGCTGGTTGCGGATCGTAAATGGGAATGCAGCTCACCTAAGTCTCCGCATTTAACCACACCTCTGCGCCTGGGACGCTGCTAGTCATAGATGCACCTGCACAAAAATGTGCAGCAAGTGTAGTATGAGTATGTAAATCAACGTGTACCCAGTAAGTATCTGTCACGACCCGCAATTTTCACCGTCGGGAGCGTGATGGCGCCTAACATTTCACTTGCTAGGCAAGCCAACGTTAGAGAATTATTAAACCAATTCTTATCCCATTCAGTAAATAACAACAAATTTGTTAAGGTGAATTATAATGAGTGCGGAATAATATAAAGACTGTATTAATTACTACTACCCGGATCTGGAGTCACAATTCACGAGTATTCTAGAATTTACTACAAGTAATAGTCTAAAAGAAATATTACTGTCTGAATGAGAGAAACAGTAGAACAGAAAAGATAGACGGGGACTTCAAGGTATGTGAACGCCGATAGATCTACCTTGAGTCTATGGATAGCTGTCCAATAGCAAAATCTCGATCAACCCGAGCCGGTACCAAAATCTGCACAGAAAGTGCAGAGTGCAGTATCAGTACAACCGACCCCATATACTGGTAAGTGTCGAGCCTAACCTCGATGAAGTAGTGACGAGACTAAGGCAAGGCACCTACAAATCAACCTGTACAATTTAACAGTGTATATACAAATAACATTAATGAAGAGCTATACAAGAATTATCGGGAGGGGGAAACTTGCTGAGCGAAATACGAGATAAAGAATTACACCAGAGTAATAACTAGTACAAGCAATATACTATGAATCAACAGAAACAAAGATACAGTAAAGAAAAAATGCACGGCATCACCCTTCGTGCTTTTACTCTCAATCTCACTATAAAATCAATAGAAATGACATGACATAACTCTCATATCATGGCACAACATCACCCTTCGTGCATTAACACTCACAATATGCCAGGGCATTACTTTTCGTGCTTTTACACTCACAAATATGGCACAGCATCACTCTTCGTGCATTAACACTCACAATATGGCACGTCATCACCCTTCGTACATTAACACTCACAATATGGCACGTCATCACCCTTCGTGCGTTAACACTCTCCCTTACCATAATGCAATGAATAAATAACAACAGGGAGATAGAATAACAAGTACAAACCTTACTTCAACATTTGGTTCCACAATATCAATCTCAACTTTGAAATAAATACTCAATTATCACCAGAAAATCCGTAAACATGATAAGAACGATCAATTTAACAACACTAGTATAAACACGTAGCAATTAGGCATAGGAAAGAGACAATATAAGAAAAATGGGAGAAAATAGGTAAATTGGCGACGCATAAGTACTCGTCACCTCACATATACTTCGCTCACATGAATTTCACATAGCAAATAATCTGAGGTTCCTAATTCCCTCAAGTAAGGGTTAGACACAACACTTACCTCGCTCTGAAGGCCACTTAATTCGCAATCACAATATTTCCTTTGGAATTCACCTCCAAACTACTCGTATCTATTCAAAAATGACTCAATAATATCAAATATTGCTAAAGGAATCAATTATATTGCATAAATTAAATTTTTCAAATTTTTCTCCAAAAAGTCAAAAAATCGACCCCGGGCCTGTTTGGTCAAAGCCCGAGATTCGGACCAAAATCTATTTACCCATTCACCCCGGAGCCCGAATATGTATTTGGTTTTGGAATCCGACCTCAAATTGAGGTCTAAATCCTCAAATTCTCGAAATCCCTAGTTTCTACCCTGACCCCTAATTCTACAATAAAAACTCTAGATTGCCCCAGAGCCAGGAGGGGTACACCTCCACGTCCTCCAAGTCAGTCTTAGCTGCCGCGTCCTCCGAGGGGTTATTTTGAGTGTGGTGACACTCGTCACATGGTTAGAGATTGCCCCAGAGCCAGGAGGGGTGCACCTCCACAGACTTATCAGCCTCCACGTGCTCCACCGGGTCCTCCGACCATTCTTCCAGCACCAGCTGCCACCCCACCTCCTCAGTCAGCTCGGGGTGGAGGTCGGGGAGGTCGAGATCACCTTAGAGGGGGAAGATAGGCCAGGTACTATGCCCTTCTAGCCTGTTCAGAGGTCGTTGCTTCAGATTCAATCATTACAGGTATCGTCCTTGTCTGTCATAGGGATGCATCAATATTATTTGACCCAGGCTATACGTATTCATATGTGTCTTCTTATTTTTCTCCACATTTGGGGATACCTCGGGATTCTTTGAGGTCCCCTATTTATGTATCTATTCATATGGGAGATTCTCTTGTTGTGGACCGCGTATATCGGTCATGTTTGATTGCTCTTAGTGGTTTTGAGACCAGAGCCGATTTATTATTGCTCAGCATGGTGGACTTTGATATTATTTTGGGCATGGACTGGTTGTCGCCCCCATTATCCTATTCTTGATTGTCACGCTAAAACCGTGACGTTGGTTATGCCAGGTTTACCATGATTAGAGTGGAGAGGTACCTTAGAGTATACTCCCAGCAGAGTTATTTCTTTTCTTAAAGCTCAACGAATGGTTGAGAAGGGGTGTGACGCGTATCTATCTTGTGTGAGAGATGTAAGTATTGATACCCCTACAGTTGAGACAGTTCCAGTAGTGAGGGACTTTCCAGATGTGTTTCCAACTGATCTTTCGGGCATGCCGCCCGACAGAGATATTGATTTCGGCATTGATTTGTTGCCGGGCACTCAGCCCATTTCTATTCCTCCCTACCGTATGGCCCCTCCTGAGTTGAAGGAGCAGTTGCAGGAGTTTCTTGATAAGGGTTTCATCTGGCCCAGTGTATCACCTTGGGGTGCTCCGGTCTTATTTGTGAAGAAGAAGGATGGTTCTATGCGTATGTGTATTGATTACCGCCAGTTGAACAAAGTCACAGTGAAGAACAGGTACCTATTGCCTCGTATTGATGATTTATTTGATTAGTTACATGGTGCCAGGGTGTTTTCCAAGATTGACTTGCATTCTGGCTATCATCAGTTGAAGATTCGGGAGCCGAACATCCCGAAGACTGCTTTCAGGACCAGATATGGTCACCATGAGTTTCTTGTCATGTCATTTGGGCTGAACAATGCCCCAACAACCTTTATGCATTTGATGCACAGTGTGTTCCGGCCTTATCTTGATTCGTCATTGTGTTTATTGACGACATCATGGTATATTCCCGGTCTCGGGAAGATCATGAGCAATACCTGAAGACTGAACTTCAGACCTTGAGAAAAAAGAAGTTGTATGCAAAATTTTTAAAGTGTTAGTTTTGGTTAGACTCAGTGGCATTCTTGGGTCATATAGTATCGAGTGAGGGGATCCAGGTGGATCCGAAGAATATTAAAGATGTGCAGAGTTGGCCCAGGCCGTCCTCAGCTACGGAGATCCGGAGTTTTCTTGGTTTGGCGGGGTATTACCGTCGCTTTGTAGAGGGATTTTCATCTATTGTGGCACATAGGACCAGATTGACCCAGAAGGGTGCTCCGTTCAGGTGGACCGAGGAGTGTGAGGAGAGCTTTTAGAAGCTCAAGACAGCTTTGACTACAACCCCAGTATTAGTATTGCCTACAGGTTCGGGTTTCTACACTGTCTACTGTGATGCCTCGAGGATTGGCCTTGGAGCGATATTGATGCAGGATGGTAGGGTGATTGCCTACGCGTCTAGACAATTGAAGGTGCATGAGAAGAATTATCTGGTTCATGATCTCGAGTTAGCAGCTATTGTTCATGCCCTAAATATCTGGCATCATTATTTGTACGGTGTTCCTTGTGAGATTTACACTGATCACCGGAGTTTCAGCACTTGTTCAGGCAGAAGGATCTTAATTTGCGTCAGCGGAGGTGTTTGGAGCTACTTAAAGACTATGATATCACTATATTATACCACCCGGGGAAGGCCAATGTAGTGGCCGATGCCTTGAGTCGCCGGGCAGAGAGTTTGGGGAGTTTGGCGTATCTTCCGACAGCTGAGAGGGCCTTAGCCTTGGATGTTCAGGCCTTAGCCAGTCAGTTCGTGAGATTGGATATTTCAGAGCCTAGCCGGGTATTAGCTTGTGTGGTTTCTCGGTCTTCTCTTTATGATCGTATTTGGGAGCGCCAGTATGATAATCCTCATCTTCTAGTTCTTCAGGACAGGGTTCGTCGAGGTGATGCCAGAGATGTGACTATTGGTGATGATGGTGTGATGAGGATGCAGGGCTGGATCTGTGTGCCCAATGTAGATGGGCTTCGGAAGTTGATTCTCGAGGAGGCCACAGCTCGCGGTACTCCATTCATCCCGGTGTCGCGAAGATGTACCGGGATTTGAGACAGCACTATTGGTGAAGGAGGATGAAGAAGGAAATAGTTGGGTTTGTGGCCCAGTGTCTCAACTGCCAGCAGGTCAAATATGAGCACTAGAGGCCGGGTGGATTACTTCAGAGGTTAGAGATCCCAGAGTGGAAGTGGGAGCGGATCACCATGGACTTTGTAGTTGGACTTCCACAGACTTTGAGAAAGTTCGATGCTATTTGGGTGATCGTGGATCGGCTGACCAAATCAACTCATTTTATTCCAGTATTGACCACTTATTCTTCTGAGAGGTTGGCTGAGATTTATATAATAGAGATTGTCCGCCTTCATGGTATTCCAGTATCCATCATTTCAGATAGAGGTATACAGTTCACATCACGGTTTTGGAGAGCCGTACAACGGGAGTTGGGCAATAGAGTGGAGCTGAGCACAGCCTTTCACCCTCAGACGGATGGGCAGTCCGAGCGCACGATTCAAATTCTTGAGGATATGCTCTGTGCCTGTGTGATAGAGTTTGGAGGGTCATGGGACCAATACTTGCCACTTGAGAGTTTGCTTACAACAACAGTTACTAGTCCAACATTCAGATGGCACCGTATGAGGCTTTGTATGGTAGGCGGTGCCGGTCCCCAGTGGGATGGTTTGAGCCGGGCGAGGCCCAATTATTGGGTACAGATTTGGTCCAGGATGCCCTGGATAAGGTGAAGGTGATTCAGGAGAGACTTCGCATAGCCCAGTCCAGGAAAAAGAGTTATGCGAACCAGAAGGTTCGTGACTTGGCATTTATGGTTGGTGAGCGGGTCTTGCTTCGGGTATTGCCTATGAAGGGCATCATGAGGTTCGGGAAGAAGGGCAAGTTGAGCCCGAGGTTCATTGGTCCTTTTGAGATATTGGAGTTGGGGAGGTTGCTTATGAGCTTGCCTTGCCTCCCAGCATAGCAGAAGTTCACCCGGTGTTCTACGTTTCTATGCTCCGGAAGTATCACGGTGATACGACTCACGTATTGGATTTCAGCTTAGTCCAGTTGGACAAAGATCTATATTATGTTGAGGAGCCAGTAGTCATTTTAGACAGGCAGGTCAGAAAGCTCAGGTTAAAGAATATTGCTTCAGTAAAGGTCCAGTGGAGAGGCCAGCCGGTCGAGGAGGCAACTTGGGAGACCGAGCAGGATATGCACAGCCAGTACCCTCATCTTTTCACAGTTTCAGGTATGTCTTTATACTCGTTCGAGGAAGAACAATTATTTTAAGAGGGGGAGGATGTAACGACCTGGCCGGTCGTTTTGAGAGTAATAGCCCCGATCCTCTATTAACTGCTTTCCCCATATCAATTTCTGCTATTGTGACTTGTCGGGATGATTGGTTTTGAGCTTCGGAGTGTTTTGGGACACTTAGTCCCTAAATGAGAGCTTAAGCCTTAGGATTTGGACCGTAGTCGGAACTGTATGAAAACAACTCCAGAATGGAATTCCGTCAATTTCGTTAGCTCCGTTAGATGATTTTGTGTTTAGGAACATGTCCGGATTGTGTTTTGGAGGTCCGTAGCTCATTTAGGCTTGAAATGGCGAAAGTCAAATTTTTGGAGTTTTGGTCCGGTAGTGGAATTTTTGATATCGGGGTCAAAATCTGATTCGGGAAGTTGAAATAGGTCCGTAATATCGAATATGACTTGCGTACAAAATTTGGAGTCAATTGGACGTGGTTTGATAGGTTTCGGCATCGGTTGTAGAATTTTGAAGTTTCAAGTTCTTTAAGTTTGAATTGGAAGGTGATTCTTGATTTTAGCATTTTGTGATGTGATTTGAGGGCTCGACTAAGTTCGTATGGTGTTTTAGGACTTGTGGGTATGTTTGGTTGAGGTCCCGGGGGCCTCGGGTGAGTTTCGGATGCTTAACGGATCACTTTTGGACTTTGGAAGATAACAGATTTCTGGTGTTCTATTGCAGGCATTTTCTTCATCGCATTCGCGAGGGAGTCCTCGTGTTCGCGTAAGGTATCTGGGAAGGGCAGCTGAATTACTCTTCGCATCCGCGATGTCGCTCTCATGTTCGCGAAGGTGTGGAACCTCGAAGCTATGCATTCGCGAAGAAGAACTGGAGGCAGGCGAGATTTCGTGCTTCGCGTTCGCGATGGAGATCCCGCGTTCGCGAAGGGTCAAGCTGAGTGGTCTTCGCGTTCGCGACATGTGCATCACATTCGCGATGGAGGAATTTTGGGCCGAAGTAAATTGTACTTCGCGAACGCGAGGGTATGGCCGCATTCGCGAAGAAGGACGCGTCTGGGCAATATTAAAGTACCAAAAACGGAGGTTATGCCATTTTTATCAAAAACTTAAGTTAGGAGCTTGGATTTTAGACGAGGGATTAAGGGATTTTCAGAGATATCGATTGGGTAACGATTCTTAACTCCTTTATGGTTATATTCCACTAATCTATGCTTGAATTCATCGTTTAATTTCAGATTTGGGGTGAAAAATTGAGAAGCGTTCTTAGGCCGAATTTTGGGGTTTTGGTACGAGTAAACTCGTAAGTGAATGGGTGTTCGTATTTTGCGACTTTTACCCGATTCCGAGACATGGGCCTCACGGGCAATTTTTGAGTTAATTTTGAAATTTTTGTTAAATGTTGATTTCATTAATTAGATGAGTCTATTATGGTTGTATTTATGATATGTAATTGCTTTTGGCTAGATTTAGGCCATTTATAGCCGGATATTCGTGGGAAAGGCATTATGACCGATTGATTGAGTTTGGTTCGAGATAAGTGGCTTGCCTAACCTTGTGTTGGGGACTTTCCCTTAGGATATTTCGATATTATTTGGTGTGTGGGCACCGTGTACGTGAGGTGACGAGTACGTACATGGGCTATTATTGCAAAAAAATCCCGTTTATCCTTTTTAAATCATAAATGGTTTCTCTTATTGAATTGCACTAATAATATTTAATTGTTTAGTTTAGACTAGAAAAGCATGCTTACGTGTTTTAACTGCCTAATTGATATTCTGTGCGTCATGCTTAGTTAAATCCCTATTTTCTTTATCTGTGATTAGTGTAAACTGTATAATTCGAGGTTATACTTGTCATTATATCTTGCATTGCATATTTACTTTGGGACTACGGACGTATTCCGGGAGATCCCCCAGCACCGCATATTTACTTTGGGACTAGGGACGTATTCCTGGAGATCCCCCAGCGCTGTATATTTACTTTGGGACTACGGACGTATTCCGGGAGATCCCCCTGTACTGCATATTCATTCGGAACAACGGGACGGCATCCCGGGAGATTCCCCATTGTGTTTAATTTGTTCTGATCCGAGGGCTCCTTTAACTGTTAAATTTTCGAGAATTTCCTTAACTGTATTACCGTAAATTTTACTTATATCTTTTACTGTTTAATTTATTATATTTACTCCGGAAGGGCCATAACCTGACCTCGTCACTACTCGACTGAGGTTAGGCTTAGCACTTACTGGGTACCATTGTGGTGTACTCATGCTACTCTCTGCACATGTTTTTCGTGTGCAGATCTAGGTGCACCTTATCAGCCGTACTATCAGTGAGACGGGACAACTTTGGAGACTTCAAGGTATATCTGCCGCGTCCGCAGACCTCGGAGTCCCCTTCTACTCCTTCTCATGTCCATTATTTTCTGTATCTTCCTTGTTAGATTCTGATGTATAGAGACACTAGACTTTTCCTTCTGTAGTTTGTGATTCATGATGTTTCGGGTTTTGGGGATTGTTGTGTATTTTTTGAATAGTTGGTTAAATTTATAGTTATAGAGACTAGGTGCCGTCACGACGTCACACGGAGAAAAAATTGGGTCATGACAAGTTGGTATCAAAGCTTTAGGTTCGTAGGTGTCGTGAGTCACAAACCGGTTTATTAGAGTTTCGCGGATCGGTACGGAGATGTCTGTACTTTTCTTCGGGAGGCTATGGAACTGTTAGGAAAATTTCACTATTTTGATTCCTTGTCATGCTAAAATTTTTGGCTTCAAAGATTTTAAACTTTTGTATTCTATTCTCTCACAGATGGTGAGGACACGTACAAGCGAATCTGATTACCTAGTTGTAGAGACTAGGTGCTGTCACGACGTCACACGGAGGGTAAATTGGGTCGTGACAGTAACGCCCCCATCGCTTCGCACTCGCGAAGAGGAAAACTCCAGCTGCCCAGTTTACTCTTCGCGTTCGCGAGAGTACATTCACGAACGCGAAGAAGGACATGCCAGAACACGTGCTGCAGCAAAATACCAGATTTTCAAAGTCCAAAACATCATGTGGCCTATCCAAAACTCACCCGAGCCCTCGAGGCTTCAAACCAAATATGCACACAAGTCTAAAAACATCATACGAACTTGCTCGGGCGATCAAATCGCCAAAATAACACCTAGAACTATGAATTTAGCACCAAATCAAATGAAATTCTCAAGAACACTTTAAAATTTCTATCTTCTCAACTGGACGTCCGAATTATGTCAAATCAACTCCCTTTCTCACCAAATTTCACAGACAAGTCTTAAATATCATAATGAACCTGTACCAGGCTCCAGAACCAAAATACGGACCCGGTACTCACAATGCCAAATATCAATCAATTCTTAGAAATAATTAATTTTCACACTTTTAATTTTCCTCAAAAATTCATAACTCGAGTTAGGGACTTCCGAATTCAATTTTGGGCATACGTCCAAGTCCCATAATTCGATACTGACCCACCGGGACCATCAAAATACGGATCCGGACCCGTTTACCAAAAATATTGACCGAAGTCAACTAAAATCAACTTTTAAGGCATAAATTCTTATTTTCAACATAAAAGCTTTCCGGAAACATGCCCGGACTGTGCACACAAATCGAGGAGGGTAAAAATAATATTTTTAAGGCTTGAGAGTGCATAATCAAGTTCTAAAACATAAGATGACCCTTTTGGGTCATCACAGTATCCCGCCTAACCCCGAAGAAGTAGTGACGAGGGGTCGACTTCGACACTTACTAGTGATCCAATAGTATCAGGTACAGTAAAGAAGTGAATGAATATGAGCCACAGTAAATATATAAAACAAACAAGTATAAAATACGTAGTACAATTTTCCTCTTTACAATTTACTCAAGCTCTCAACTAGTAAGTTCCCTTCGTAACTGGAGCATATATATAGATATAGTGGATTTCATCAAAGAGGTTGTCATAATCCAAATCAGGGAAAACCCCTCAGATACATTGGCTTCTTGCCAAACGTTACGCACGATTCCATGAGGGTAATATATATATATATATATATATATATATATATATATATATATATATATATATAGGAAATGCCGAGGCGTACGGCCCGATCCAACATAAAAGTAAACTATGCACTATAGAGGGTCGAACAACGCAAACCATAGATGCATCTATTAACCTGCCGAGGCGAACGACCCGCTCCCATGAGAGTGGTGTACATAAATCCTGCCGAGGCAAACGACCCGATCCTATAAGAGTGGTAGAAGGAAATACCCCGCTCGCGAATCATACGTGTGATGCGGTCAAATATAGATTTAAGAAATCTCCCTGCTCGCGGATCATACTTGCAATGCGGTCAAATATAAATTTAACATTAAAATCATATCTCTTTGTTGATTCTTTTCAAAATAAGGAAAATTCAGCTTGTAGCTTTTTAAGGAAATTACCCCCGCTCGTGAAACATACATGCAACGCGGTTACATTTAGATTTCTTAAGCTATTATAGCATTACTCAATCCTTTTCGAAATTACGAAGTTCAAACAAAACCTTTTAAATATTAAGTTCTTCAATTTCAACTCCTTTCAAAACATTTAATATGCAGACTAAATCTCGCTTCCTCTCAAGGCAAACAATAAACATAAATCAATAACAATATCAACAAGGCATGATGTGAGACTAAAACTACCCGGACGTAGGCATAGCTAGTAGCTACGTACGGACTCTCGTCACCTCGTGCGTACGTGGCCCCCACAAATAGAATCACACAATAATTTAGCTCACCTATGGGGTTAATTCTCCCTTACAAGGTTAGAAAGGAGACTTACCTCGCTCCGTAGTTCCATAACCGACTTTCGAGCCCTTCAAACAACTCGAATCGATGCACAACGCCCCAAAATTAGCCAATAATTATGCAAACCCATTAATATATACTCAAATACTCAATATAATCCAAGTTATAACAATTTCTAACCCCGATCGAAAAGTCGATAAAAATCACCCTCGGGCCCACGTGCCCAGATTTCAAAAAATTTCGAAGATAACTTTACCCATAACCTCACGAACTCAAATATATAGTTTATTCTCAATTCCATGCCCAATTTCGTGGCAAACCACCAAAAATACCAAATTCTAGTTTTCTACCAAAACCTCACAATTTCTACTAATTTTCATGTCTAAATCCATATATAAACCATGTATTTAACTTGCAATAGGTGGGAATTAACTTACCTCGAAGTTTCTAGGTGAATGCTCCTCTCAAGAAGCTCCAAAGATCGTCCAAGAATGAAGAAATGAGCGAAAATGCTCAAATCCCCGCTTTAAACACTCACTGCCCAGCGATCATTGCGCCCGCGGCAAAATCCTTCGTGCTTGCGGTGTCCGTGCTTGCGATGGATTTCTCGCACCTGCGGCTTCGCACCGCAGCAAATTCTTCGCGCCTGCGATGGATATTTCGCATCTGCGGCTTCACACCCGGCCCTTTTTGCGCAGGTGCGATCACACTAGATATCAGCTACCTCAACTCTTCTTCAAATTCCAAATTTGATCCGTTAACCATCCAGAATCCATCCGGGGCCCTCGGGACCTTAAGCAATTATACCAACACGTCCCAAAACACATTACGAACTTAGTCGAGCATTCAAATCACATCAGAAAATGTCAAATTCATGAATTGTACCCTATTCCAAGCCTAATGAACTTAAGAATTTCAAACTTCTACATTCGATGCCGAAACCTATCAAACCACGTCCCATTGACCTCAAATTTTGCACACAAGTTATAATTGACATTACGGACCTACGCCAACTTCCGAAATCAAATTCCAACCCCGATATCAAAAAGTTCACTCCCGGTCAAATTTCTCAAAATTATCCAAATTTCCAACTTTCACCAAATGACCCCAAAATGACCTACGGACCTCCAAATCCACTTCCGGTCGCGCTCCCAATACTGGAATCACCATATAGAGCTATTTCCAGACTCGAAATTCCAAAAGGACATCGATAACATTGAAATGCACTTCAACCCAAATTTGTGGAATTCTTCCAAAAATGCTAACCTCCACAATATGTGCCGAAACGCTCCCGGGGCATCCAGAACCCGATCCGAACATACGCCCAAGTCCGAAATCATCATACGAACCTGATGGAACCTTCAAATCCCGATTATGAGGCCGTTTACTCTAAAATCCAATCTTAGACAATTCTTCCAACTTAAAGCTTTCGAAATAAAAATTTTCTTTCCAATTCAACTCTGAACTTCCCGAAATTCAATCCTGACCACGCGTACAAGTCACAATACCTGAAGTGAAGCTGCTCATGGCCTCAAACCGGCGAACGACGCGCTAGAGCTCAAAATGACCTGTCGGGTCGTTACATTCTCTCCCACTTAAACATACGTTCGTCCTCGAACGTGCTAAGAACTGCTCTGGAGTTGTCTGAAATCGCTGCTTAACACCTCGTGCACCTACCCATGCTAAAACAACTCGGTTGAGCACACTGGCTCGAGCAAATCTGAAGATACCCCTTGTGTTTAGTCAAACTAGCCTTAGAGCCAAATTCCAACATCCGGAATCTTCTGCTACACTTGTTTCCAACATACGATCACCGTATCAATCACGTCACGATGTACTAAAACATGACTGCATACCTTTGCAGAATTCACACAATGCACTGCATAATTCACATGACCATAATAACATCCTCTGATAACAATAGCCGAAATTCCCCGAATCTGATGTTCACCATGCACCTCGTGATATATATAAGTATGGTTCCAACTCTTGCAATACCGCCACGACGTAAGAGACGCGTAGACATTCATAACCAACTACCGAGTTAACAAATCATTGAATCTCTCCTCTTGACTAGAATCATCACCCCATTGTGAACCGAATAATGGTGTTTGTTCTTTAATATGCTTCATATAATTCGATCGCACTGATCCCATATCCAAAAATCTCGTCTCACCCAGTATAAGCTGCCCAGGGAATAAGCCACCTCAGGCGCTGCCAAAAGTCACATATGATGCCACAATATTCCAATAAGCTACAAACCCGAACGTGATACCTAAGGAAAATGAACTCTAGAAAGGATTACTCAACCCGCGTAACTAATTGGACAACCGAAAGGGTGTTACGAACCTTCCTCGGAAAATAGAAATCAAAACACACGCAAATAGACATAGGGGACTGCATTCAACATCACACTGTTGTGGCATGCAACCCGATCCAAACAACATGCCTGTGGCGGCGTACCACCCGATCCACACATAAAATCTATATAAAGAGATACTTACCGATCTAGAATTCTCATTATTACAAAATACCTGAATACTAGCCACAAGCACGCTAAGTGCATAATACCATCCCCGAGGAGACAGATAGACAAAACCCAAGCACACCTAAGGTGCGATATATGATATGCATTTCGAGAGCCATCATGCTTACATAACACCATCACTGCGCGGAACCTCAACACACATGAAATTAACAAGCCGTTTCACAACTCACACGGCACAATATAGCATTACATGAAAAAGCCAATGACGAAACGACATCCAACGTCCGAATACTCCTCCATAAGGAGCATTATGTTGAAATGAACACATCCAGCCTGATACAGAGCCCATATTCATATTTAAATCCTTTCATGGACCTCAAGCCGAACCGTACTAGGCTAATAACCTTTCAAGGGTCCATAATAACCCCCTTTTTCCCATAACACATAAGAACAACCATCATAACCGGAACAAGCTTCCACAGTCCACCACCAGACGAACCAAGCGTCTTCCAGGGACAAATTCCCAATTAGCTATATTACCACAATCTTCATACTTGGTTTCTATTCTTCAATCAATCAAGTGACTACACATCACACTTATACAATCTTCCCGTGGGATATGCTCCTATGACATTCCACACTAGGTAACAAGTTTGTACATTCATACAACCGGCCACACCAACGCTGTAAAGAAATTCAAGAATCCGCATTCAGTATGCAAAGCCTCTTCACACCAGGCACTGATCTTAGGTGATGCCAAAAACAATGCCAGTTGACTCTAACCATCTGAGTCCTTTATCGCTCATCTGAGCTCGTGACATTCTTGTCAACACCGAACTGCAACCTTGATCCTCAACTTCCAAATCCCATGCTAATCACTGCACTTAATCGTGCCAATGCGCAAGAGCACCAAAAATCTCATCATAACTCCGGAACCACTAATAGGGTAAACACTTCATCATATAGAAACATTTTACTTAGCTCATTTCAAGAGAACCATTGCAACACGCAGCCAAATTCCCATGATCACAGAAAATACAAACCTCGATTAGTGGTTTAAACCACCATAATCCTTCAGGGATCCGTCTACACATAACATGCCATAATGCTCGAATACCCCCAAATAAAATCAATTACGGCGGCCATCAAACCTCGCACGTACAGCCACAAATCACATGCACAATTCAACACGCTGAAGGAGTTGATCATTGCCATCATCATGCCAATTCAACCATTGCTAACCAAACCCGACTTCTCCTAATTTACTCTGGATCTTCCTTAGAAATAACAACAGATCCTATATCAATATAACGATCTCAATCCGCACTCATCCCGAGTGACCCTATTTCACGAGACCACATTGTCCCCAAAACTCACGAACCATTTCATACCCTCCTTGTGCGCATAATCGCGTCTTCAACTGATATACCCATTTTGATGACTCTTCCATAAATCCAAAGTTACATGCACCCCTTCCTCTCATGATACCCCGTAGACCAAGGATAACACGGAACACTCCACGCTCATTTTATCAAAATTCGCTGCAAAAGCTCGATATTCAACCATACTATGGACTCGAAACTTTTGAATCTACTAGGGCCATTATTGAGAGTCACCCACTCTGACTTGGTCCCGAATATAATCAACTCCAAGGCTCCTCTAGCACATGGACGCCCTCTCAAAGAAGCACCTGGCTGAATCATCTTTCTTGTAACTCGCCTCTACACGAAGCATAAATCCTGAGTCTTCCCAAAGCTTGAGCATGAATCGATAAGGCCAACTATAGCACACATTCCTCAAATCGCTTGCTCAAATTACCATTGATGTTCTCCTTCCTTAGTCGTAACAGCCCATCAATATGCTGATACCCTAAAAATCTTACAAATAGATGACCATGCAATCCAATTGTAGGCAGTGGGACTCTCCCACTTATCTTGAAGCTACTATTGCATAAACCTGGAACCCACCAAGATTCTTCCTTCATCGACATAATCTAGCACAATCAACCCGCCAAATTCCTCGAATTCCTTTCTGTTTAACACTTCATGAATACTCTGAATCACTAGCCACATGAACATATTCAATCTCTTCCTGGATAGTCAGTAGAAATTCTCCGTAGGAGCTTCGTCAACACTACGCAACCGCTAACCCGCTCACAGGAGATAACCCACCTGTGGAAATTCCATGCCGACATCCTCAGACAACGCTGCACCGAGTACAATAACCACGAAGCCAATAAACCATCCTTAGCCCGTGCTCGTTCACCAGCTGTACAAGTCTGTTCACTCCTCATGGACATCAACTAAAGGTGCGACAATACATTCCAATCCAAAGTCATGTTGTATCCCTCTTCATATCGGCAAATTCATTTCTGTCGCATCCAATCTTCCCCCAGTATAACAACCAACATTCCAAATTAAGTCTGTAGACCTAGTCATTGTCCACCATGAATCCCAAATCACTCCAAACTTTCCTCAAGACGTATAACTATCCTACCCCGTAACCCATATGCTACCTTGCCACTTTTCCACTTTGGTAAAACCATCTCCTTTAAGCAACTACTCGACTTCTGTTTCTCACACATGGCCTTCTAGGAACTTAACCACCACAAGACACCTCTCACATGTCCTTCCTCATTCTTTGCTGCCCAGTTGTTGCCTTAAATCAAAATCTACCTCTATATCACTTGAACCGATAGATCGCTACCATCTTTAAACCCTTCTGGAAATCATCTTTCTCGATCCATCAATACCGGGAATGCCGATCTGATCCTAAGCCACTGTACACTGCGACCTCTGACATCCACTTTCTCGATACCATTTATAATACTCTGCCAAAAGACATAGGCAAGCTATCACCTCAATACTATGCGATAATAACTCATGAGCATCATAGCAACCTGTTCATAGCCTCAAAGCTCTCAGAAGTACAACTATTGATCTTAATTGACAGAATATCCTTCCACAAGGCGATGACAATATCCCAATCAATTACGCAGGGAGAAACATCCCGCACCACATCCGTAGTACCATTAAAATTCCCCAATTCCCAATTTATAACCAGCGCTTCACGTCGCATAAGATCGAATAGGAAGGAAATGAAGACATAATCCTCAAAGAAATCAAATCGCACGATGAGGAATCAAGAAAGGGAAGTGCTCCTAACAACCCTGTAGCCTCTCGAAGATAAGTACAGACGTCTCTGTACCGATTCGCGAGACTCTACTAGACTCGCTCATGACTCGTGAGACCTAAGTGAACCTAGTGCTCTGACACTATGTTGTCACGACCCAAAATTCATTAAGGTCGTGATGGCGCCGGACACCACTGTCAGGCAAGCCAACAATAAATACTAAATTTGGTTCTCATTTTTAATATTTTTGAAATCATATTTTCCTTCAAATTAAATAGTAAAGGATGAAATTTCCAGAGTAAATAATAATATTTTTATCAATTTCAATACTGAACAACCCATAATCATCCCAAATTCTGTTGTCACAAGTGCATGAGCATCAACTAGGAAGATAAAATAAAATACAATACCTATCTAGAATAAACAATTAGACAAGAAAATACATAAGAAACTTTGAAAGGGAATCTGCTGGCTGCGGATCGTAAATGGGAATGCAGCTCACTTAAATCTCCGTATTTAACCACACCTCTGCGCCCGGGACGCTACTAGTCATATATGCACCTGCAAAAAAATGTGCAGCAAGTGTAGTATGAGTACGTAAATCAACGTTTACCCAGTAAGTATCATGCCTAACCCCAAAGAAGTAGTGGCGAGGGATCGACTTCGACACTTACTAGCGGTCCAATAGTATCAGGTACAATAAAGAAGTGAATGAATATGATCCAAAATAAATATATGAAACAAACAAGTATAAAATACGGTGTACAATTTTTCTTTTTACAATTTACTCAAGCTTTCAACTAGTAAGTTTCCTCCGTAACTGGAGCATATATATAAATATAGTGAATTTTATCAAAGAGGTTGTCATAATCCAAATCAGTGAAAAATCCTCAGATACACTGGCTTCTTGCCAAACGTTACGCACGAATATATATATATATATATATATATATATATATATATATATATATATATATATAGAGAGAGAGAGAGAGAGAGAGAGAGAGAGAGAGAGAGAGAGAAAATGCCGAGGCGTACGGTCCAATCCAACATAAAAGTAAATTGTGCACTTCCGAGGGTCGAACAACGCTAACCATAGATACATCTATTAACCTGCCGAGGAGAACGACCCGCTCTCATGAGAGTGTGGTACATAAATCCTGCCGAGACAAATGACCCAATCCTATAAGAGTGGTAGAAGAAAATACCCCGCTCGCGAATCATACGTGCGACGCGGTCAAATATAGATTTAAGGAATCTCCCCGCTCGCGGATCATACTTGCGACGCCGTCAAATATAAATTTAACATTAAAATCATAACTCTTTCTTGACTCTTTTCAAAATAAAAAAAAAATCAGCTTGTAGCTTTTTAAGAAAATCACCCCCGCTCGCGAAACATACATGCGACACGGTTACACATAGATTTCTTAAGCTATTATAGCATTACTCAATCCTTTTCAAAATTACGAAGTTCAAACGAAACCTTTTAAATATTAAGTTCTTCAATTTCAACTCCTTTCAAAACATTTAATAAGCAGACTAAATCTCGCTCCCTCTCAAGGCAAACAATAAACATAAATCAATAACAATATCAATAAGTCATGATGTGAGCGTAAAACTACCCAGACATAAGCATAGCTAGTAGCTACGTATGGACTCTCGTCACCTCGTGCGTACGTGACCCCCACAAATAGAAGAACACAATAATTTAGTTCACCTATGGGGTTAATTTCCCCTTACAAGGTTAGAAAGGAGAGTTACCTCGCTCCGTAGTTCCATAACCGGCTTCTGAGCCCTTCAAACAACTCGAATCGATGCACAACGCCCCAAAACTAGCCAATAATTATGCAAACCCATTAATATATACTCAAATACTCAATATAATCCAAGTTATAATAATTTCTAACCCCAATCAAAAAGTCGATAAAAATCACCTCGGGCCCACGTGCCCGGATTCTAAAATTTTTCGAAGATAACTTTACCCATAACCTCACGAACTCAAATATATAATTTATTCTCAATTCCATGCCTAATTTCGTGGTAAAAATTCAAAAATACCAAATTCTAGATTTTCTACCAAAACCCTACAATAACTATTAATTTCCATGTCTAAATCTATATATAAACCATATATTTAACTTGCAATAGGTGAGAATTAACGTACCTCCAAGTTGCTAGGTGAATGCTCCTCTCAAGAAGCTCCAAAGATCATCCAAGAATGAAGAAATGAGCAAAAATGCTCAAATCCCTGCTTTAAACACTCACTGCCCAACGATCATCGCGCCCGCGGCAAAATCCTTCGCGCCTGCGGTGTCCACGCCTGTGTTAGATTTCTCGCACCTGCGGATTCGCACCCGCGAAAAAATTCTTCGCGCCTACTGCTTCGCACCCGCGGCCCTTTTTGCGCAGGTGCGATCACACTAGATATCAGCTGCCTCAACTCTTCTTCAAATTCTAAATTCGATCAGTTAACCACCCGGAATCTATCCGGGGCCTTCGGAACCTTAACCAATTATACCAACATATCCCAAAACACATTACGAACTTAGTCGATCCTTCAAATTACATCAAACAACGTCGAATTCATGAATCGCACCCCATTCCAAGCCTAATGAACTTTAGAATTTCAAACTTCTACATTCGATGCCGAAACCTATCAAACCGCGTCCGATTGACCTCAAATTTTGCACATGAGCCATAATTGACATTACGGACCTACTCCAACTTTAGGAATCGAATTCCGATCCCGATATCAAAAATTCCACTCCCGGTCAAACTTCTCAAAATTATCCAAATTTCCAACTTTCTCCAAATGACCCCAAAATGACCTACGGACCTCCAAATCTACTTTCGGCCGCGCTCCCAATACCGGAATCACCATACGGAGCTATTCCCAGACTCGAAATTTCAAACGGACATCGATAATATTGAAATACATTTCAACCCAAATTTGTGGAATTCTTCCAAAAATGCTAACCTACACAATAGGTGCCGAAACACTCCCGGGGTATCCAGAACCCTATCCGAACATACGCCTAAGTCCGAAATCATTATACGAACCTGCTGGAACCTTCAAATCCTGATTTCGAGGCTGTTTACTCTAAAATCCAATCTTAGTCAATTCTTCAAACTTAAAGCTTTCGAAATGAGAATTTTCTTTTCAATTAAACTCTGAACTTCCCGAAATTCAATCCCGACCATGTGTACAAGTCACAATACCTGAAGTGAACCTGCTCATGGCCTCAAACCTCTGAATGACACGCTAGAGCTCAAAATGACCGGTCGGGTCGTTACATATAGCGCCTTAAATAAGGGCGCTATACCCAGTTGAACTATTGTTATGTTAGTTAAGCCTAGAAGAATTATTGGTGGGCCCACATAATATATATATATATATATATATATATATATATATATATAGAGCCTTTCAAAAAGGATTTATACATATAGCGCCTTTCAAAAAGGTTTTATACATATAGCGCCTTTTTAAAGGGCGTTATACTTAACTGGGCAAACAACAGTTAAGGTATCGTGCCCTTTAAAAGGGCATTATATATAAAATGGTCACCAAATTATTTTTCCACACATTTTGGTTCCGAACTCAGAGAAGGACAGGGTTCTTGTCTGGTGGGGAGAGAAAAAGAGGAGGAAAAGGGGGAAAATGTTTAAAATCTTTGGGTTAAACAAACAAATCTGATCCATTCAAAATATTCGGAATTTATACACTATATCTATATCTCTATTTATATCTATATCTGTACATCTATTTCTATACTATAAGTGGGGATAACCAGGCAGCTCATGGTCAACATGTCTGCCTGGCATAGAGGTATTTTTGAAACTTCATAGTTTATATGCTTTAAAGGTATTGTACTTATTAGCTTTATTGCTTGTACACACGTATAAGTTTGCTGGAATTATGGGGTCCACCTCAACTTTCCATGCCTCCTGTCACTACAAACACTTTAAAACTACCACTTACTGATCAAGTGGGCCTCTCTTCGGTTGTTTCAATGTCATTAGAGATAACATTATTATCTTACCTCTCTTTCTCTCTCATTCATAATATCATGTCTTTATTTCCTATTCTAAGTAATTAAAAAATAAAAGAACCAATCATAATAAAGAAAAACTGTCATTTTTCTTCTCCTCTTATTTTCTTTCTCTTTCATAAAATTAATTGAATAATAAAAGAGCAATCCTAATTCTAATTAAAGGTCAAGTTTTGTAGCTTATTTTACGTGACCTTCGAATAAGGCATATGCATTATACAATTATTATACTTTTTGTATAGTTAAATTTGAAATATACTAAAATTATTTATAAATATTTCATGTATATTGATATATATCTTATGTATGTTTTACCTATTCTGTAAATATACTAGGAATATTTTATAAATAAAATGCATAAATAGGTATATACACATATACATTGTATTATTATTCTATCTGTTTAATTAAATAATCTAATTGAATTTTGTAATATACTAAAATTATTTCAGACCAAAAATATATAGAATGATATATGTATGATAATAGAAAATCTAGGGATTGATATAATTAATGGAGTTTGTTGTATGGAATGAGGGAGTTTCGGTTGCAATGTGATTGGGGTCAGTTGGGATTCTATTATAGAATATAAATATTTGCTACCATATTTTGTTAATTGATAATTGCTGCTAGGGTTATGTATTTTCTTTAAATCTTGCACAATTATGTTTTTCTCTTAATTTGATCTGTATTAACTTAAATTATATAGTTAATGTTTGTACAAATAATTAGTTGGACATATGTGCACTTAAAAGTTCTCTTTTAAACGTAAATTTCTTCCCGTCAATCAAATTTTAAGAGTTTTTTTTTCCTATAAAGAAATAGTAGTATAAATTTTCAAAATCAATAATTGAAGCTAAATTATCCAATTTTATTATATGCATCTCTATAGTCTTATAAATAACATTAAAATCTTTCTTTGAGTAAACAACTTTCCTGAGTAAAATAGAGTCTAATTTGACGTAAAATCGAAAAATAAGAGTCCTCTACTTTTACTTATTTCACATGTAAATAGTTTAAATTAGGTTATATTCCCTTCCCTAAAAAATAAATTTCAATTTATTTAGCTAAATATATTTGGCCAAAATAAATGTTGCTCTAAGAAATTAAAGCAGTATTAGTTGTGTTTTTCTAAATCTATTTTCGATCCAATAAATTACCCACATAGTATAATGAGTAATTTGACTATGATATAAAGCATAACTTAATCAAATAAATCTTATAATTATTGTTTTATATGATTTTTTTGAATGAGCATACAAAAAATTTAAAACGATATTTATTTTTAGACGTGAAGTAATATTAAATGTGAATCTAATTGTAGTTGCGTTAGATAACTTGACATTGTAACAAAAGAAAATTGTCAATGCTTATAAGTTAAACGAAAATTTATAACTCCTGTTAATTCGCGGAATATGATCATGAAAACAAGTTTCTTTTAAATTTTAATTTTCAAGTAATAGGTAAGACCAATAAAATTATGATTTAATGACTTCAGGTGATTTAAGAATAACTTCAGTATCCTTTGAAGATGAACTCGGTCTAACTTTAGCATGCACATCTTTATGACTCCAATATTTAGTTAATAGTATTATTGGGCCATGCGTAACATGGCTATCCCTTACTAGTATACTATAAATGGGAATAACCAAGCAACTCATGGTCAACATGTTGGCACAAAATTATCTTACAGTTTGCCATAGCACTTAATGTCTCTGAAACACGTGTGAGTTTGGTGCAAAGCTCCATTGAATTTGCAATTTACATGTCAAGCAAGGTTAAAGGCTATTATGATCAATGGAACCACGTGAATTTATGATTCCACACATTCTTATGTACATATTTCGATTAGAATGATTATGGGAGCCCCACTTAAATAACTACTATTAATGATTATCATCTCACATCCAACTCTCTCTCAAACGGCTACCCTAATTAAACATTACACTAACTATGTCATTTTAAAGTGTGTTACACATTCTTTTCTCTTGATTTAATGCTTAGAAGCAAGTAAGTATTTTTTGCCTTAATATTTCATTTTAAAAATAATTACAAATTGAATAATTAACTATTATAACCAAGCAGAATATAAAATTATTTATAAAATTTCTTTTCCTTAATATCAGCGGCATGCCTGGAAGGTCAGAAAGAAACACATCGGCGAACTCCCGGACTACTGGCACTGAATAAATCATTGGAGACTCTGCGGTGGTGTCCCGAACATAAGCTAGATAAGCCAAATAACCTTTATCGACCATATGTCGAGCCTTCAGAAAAGAGATGACCCGACTAGCTGTACTAACCGAGGAACCCTTCCACTCTAATCTCGGTAATTTTGGCATCGATAAGATAATAGTCTTGGCATGATAATCAAGGATGGTGTGGTATGGATATAACTATTCCATGCCCAGGATGACCTCAAAGTCGATCATATCAAGTAGCAGAAGGTCCGCCCTAGTCTCGTAACCATAGAATATGACCACACAGGACCGGTAGATCTGATCCACAACTACAGAATCGCCCACAAGAGTGGACATATAAACAGGAGTACCCAAGGACTCACGGGGAATCTCCAGAAAGTGAGCAAACAGAGATGACACATATGAATAGGTAGACCCTAGATCAAATAATACCAAAGCATCCCTACCGCATACAGAAATAATACCTGTGATCACGACATCTGAGGCCAATGCATCTGGTCTGGCCGGAAAAGCATAGAATCTGGCTGGAGCGTCGGCGGGCTGGCCCCCTCCTGACTGAACAATAGCTGACTGGACTCCCCCTGCTTGGCCTCCACCTCTAGGACGACCCCTACCAGCCTGCCCTCCGCCTCTGGGCAGCCGGACAGCCGGTGCTGAAATCATGGGTTGCTGGCCCTGCTGCACTGCCTTGCCTCGAAGCCTGGGGCAAAATCTCCTCATGTGAATGAGATCTCCGCACTTGAAACAACCCCTCGGTGCGGTGATCTGCTGCCCTGATGTCTGACCCTGATGGCCTGTCGACTCACTAGAAAAAGCCTGAATAGCCGATGGGCGGTATGAACTCTCCGGCATGGCACTAAAATAGGAGTTGGAAGAACCTTGGTGACCTGAGTACCCACTGGAAGAACCCTGGAGGGCTGGTGGGCGGTAAGAACTCTCTGGCATGGCGCTGAAATAGGGGCACGCTGGAGTACCTCAAGGAGGTGGTGGTGATGAATATGGGGGTTTGCTAGGCTAACCCCTCCCAAACTGTCCTCTTCCCCTAGCCGGGGCACCTCTAAACTCTCTAGAGAAACGGGCCCTTTTGTCCTACTGCATCTGCTCTCTCCCCCTCTAACGGTAGCCCTCAATCCTCCGAGCAATCTCCACTACCAGCTGATAAGAACTCCCTATCTTAACCTCTCGGGCCATATTGGCCCTAATAACGGAGTGCAGCCCTGTAACAAACATCCGCACTCTCTCTACATCCATAGGAAGTATCATAAGTGCATGGAGAGACAACTCAGAAAACCTCGCCTCATAGTCGGTCACTGACATCTGACCCTGCTCAAGCTGCTCAAACTGATACCGCAACTCTTCCCTCTCGGAGGGTGGAATATACCTATCCAGGAAAAGCTGTGTGAACTGGCTCCAAGTCACGGGAGGAGAGCCCGCTGGCATGCCAAAAAGATAAGACTGCCACCATCTACGGGCCCTGCCCTCAGCCTGGAAGTAGTGAAGTCAACTCCATGAAACTCCAGTATCCTCATGTTATGCAGTTTGTCCCTACACCTAGCAATGAAATCCTGGGCATCCTCATGACGCTCGCCTCCGAAGACAGGAAGGTGTAACCTAGTCCATCTGTCCAATAACTTCTATGGATCGCCGTCTGCAGCCGGTCTAGGCTCAGGTGCAGCCGCCGCAACTAGTTGGGCTCCGTCCACTGGTAGTGCACCCGGAGTCTGATATACTGCAGTTGCGTACCCAGGATGCTGAGAAGTAGGGGTCTGTGCTCCCCCTCCTGCCTGAGATGTGGCTGGGTCCGCTGGAAATAAACCAGCCCAAGTCATGGTGTCAATGAACCGCATCATACGGCCCATGACAGCCTGAAAGCCTGGTGCTGTCATGAAATCTATCGTGGCTGGCTCTGCGGCAGGCACCTCGTCCTGCTCTTCAATAATGGGATCCTCCACTGGATCCACTGGTGGTGATACCGGGGCAGCTTTGGGATGCCCTCGTCCCCTACCTCGGGCCGGTGCCCTCCCTCAACCTCTGCCTCGGCCTCTAGCAACGGGGAGAGCAGCTCCTCCCGGGTTTGGAACGTCCACCGTACGCGTCCTCACCATCTGTGAGAGAATATAAGAGGGAAATTTAGTATACCATCAATTGCACGATAGGAGACGAATAATGAGTAGTTTTCCTAACACCCCATAGCCTCTCGAAGATAAGTACGGACGTCTCCGCATCGATCCGCAAGACTCTATTAGGCCTGCCCATAACTTGTGAGACCCATGTGAACCTATTGCTCTGATACCATGTTGTCACGACCCAACTCCATGTCAGGCCGTGATGGCGTCTGACACCGTTGCTGGACAAGCCAACAGTGAACAACTTAGTGATTTTTCATTTTTTTTATTAAGAAAATCCAACATTTAGCTTTACTTACATTTAAAGCATTTGATAAATAAAGGATTTTGAAGGCAAACAAACGGAAACATTTAAAAGCAGTTATAACTATTGAATTACAACCCAAAAATCAAAGTCTACTAATACGTACCAAGATCTGGTGTCACAAGTGTGTGGGCAACTAGTAGAATATACAAAAGATGACTATCCTACTGTCTGAAATAGAATAGACAGATAAAAACAAAAGAGAAACCCCGGCATGCTGCTGAACGGCTCAGAAGGGGAAGCTCACCGTGAAGTCTCGGTCCAAGATACGGTATGCGCGCTGGACGGGTAACTAGATGCACCAGCCTCAGATCCTGTACAATTAAGTACAAAAGCGTAGTATGAGTACATAAACAATATGTACCCAGTAAGTATCCTGCCTAATCTCGAAGAAGTAGTAACGAAGGGTCGGCTGGACACTTACTAGGGCCAATAATAATGTAATTAAAGTGTTATGCTAAGTATAGATATCATGAATAATTCTGACAGTTCATTAACAGGAAGAGATAAGTACTTCTACATAAATTTAAAAATTCAATTTTGGTCATATCATTTAACCACTTACATTTCAAGGCATTTAAGCAGTATAAATCAAGGAGAGCTCCAAATAATTAACATGCACAATTATGTCGAAGCCGTACGGCCCGATCCAACAAAATATTTAAATTGTGCATTGTCAGAGGGTTGAACGGCGCGAACCATAGATGCATCTACTTACTACCGAGATGCTCGGCCCGATCCACAAAAAATAATTATTTTCAAGAAAACACAAGTTTTTCATTTACAGTCAAGTATATCATACAAACCTTCAAGTAAGTGAATTTAACCTTATACAATTCTTTTATCAATTTCTATCATGACTAAGCGATTATATTAGCAAGTAAGGGCACAAACATTCCAAGTACAGCATGATACGGGTCCTAATCTACCTGGACAATAGCGTAATAGTAGCTACGTACGAACTCTCGCCACCTCGTACGTACGTAGCTCCTACAATTAGGTACAAATATTTATTTAATTCACCCAAGGGATTAATTCCCTCTTACAAGGTTAGAAAGGAGACTTACCTCGCCTCAAAGCCTACTTCCCAATTCAAGAACGCGCTCAAACCTCCAAATTTGACGTCAAACGGTTCGAAGCTAGTCAAACATTACATAAACTAATCAATCTATGCTCAAAAGCTTATAATTCCACCATTTAAGTGATTACCCAACCTAAATTGCAAGATTCCTAAAATTCATCCCCCCCGGGCCCACATGCTCGGATTTCGAAATTTTTTTAAAGAAAGTTGTTACTCATAACCGTAGGAACATAAATATATGATTTCTACTAAATTCCATAACAAATCCCATGGTTAAATCTCTTTTATATCAAAAACCTAGGTTCTCACCTAAACCCATGATTTTTACTAATTTACATGTATAATCTACCCATAAACTATGTATTTAACTCACATTGTAAATTACTTACCTCAAAGTGCTAAGTGAAATCCCCTCTCTAAGAGCTCCAAGAATCGCCCAACAATGGAAGAAATGAGCTAAAATAGCCTAAGTCCTGTTTTTTAAAAAGTTTCTGCCCAGGTTTGCCTTCTTCGCGATCGCGGAAGAGGCCTCGCGATCGCGAAGGCAAACGGCCCAGGCCCAGGAAACTTTACCCATCGCGAACGCGACAGGAGTAACGCGAACACATAGGCTCGCTTGGCCTACCCTACGTGAACGCGAGGGTTTCTTCGCGAACACGAAGAACGAACAGCTGCCACCCAGCTTAGCCTCTTCTACGCGAACGCGGGCTAGGTCACGCGAACGCGAAGGCTAGAGGAACCAAACCTCCGCGAACGCGGTCCTGTGCACGCGAACGCGAAGGGAAAAAGCTCCCCAGCCCACAGTACCTCAAATCCTTCATTGCGAACGCGAGGGTCTGACCGTATTCGCGAAGAAGGAAATCAGAAGCAGAAATCTGGTGTGTTTCAACTTATCTTTGAGGGGTCCGAAACGCACCCGAGTCCCTCGGGACCGCGTCCAATTACTCCAACAAGTCTATAAACATAATACGGACTTGCTCGAACTCTCGAAATGTGTAAAACAACAACAAAACCAAGAATCACACCCCAAAACCAAATTGAATCAAACTTTGTACTTCAAGTTTCCAAATCGCTCCGAATGCGTCGAATCATACTTAGACTACTCGGATTGACACCAAATTTTGCGTGCAAGTCTTAAATGACATTACTGAACTATTCCCTGTCTCGGAATTCCATTCGGACCTCGATATCGCAAAAACCTACTCCAAACTAAATTTAAAGAACTTCAAAAACCTTCAAGAACCAACTTTCACTATTAGGCGCTGAAACGCTCTCGGGTCACCCAAAACCCGATCCGAACATACGCCCAAGTCCGAAATTATCATACGAACCTATTGGAACCGTCAAATCCCGATTCCGAGGTCATTTACTAAAAATGTTGACCAAAGTCAAACTTAGTCTTTCAAGCCAACCTTAAGGAACTAAGTGTTCCGATTTCAACTCAAACTCTTCTAAATTTCGAATCAACCATCCCCGCAAGTCATAAATCAGTAAAAGCAAGTACGGGAAGTCTTATTTAAGGGAACGAGGTTCTAGCAAGTAAAACGACATGTCGGACGTTACACATATGAAGTTCTTATTTTTAAATATATTATTTAAATGAATATGAATGGTTTTACAAAACAATTGAAGTAATACAAGTAAGGAAATATTTTTGTAATTACGTGTTGGGCTCATGCTCATCTAGTATAGTATAATACTTTGTCCATTTCAGAAAGAACGAACTATAAATTTTATTTTTAGGGAAAAAACTAAATAGCTGGCCCACTATTTTTTACAACTCTCCCTAGCCCTAAAAATTAATGTATAATAGCCCTAAAATGGCGTAGCCACGTCAATTGAAAACCCTTATATAGATACCGTTCTTCGATTTCTCTCTCCTCCTTTCTAACAATGGAGTTTTTCTATACAAAAAAATTTCTCAACACAAGTAAGAACAATCTCAGTTTAAATCTATTGTCTATCATCCTTTTTTTTTATGAATATACATTATGTTTAAATATTGTATAGCTTATTTGCGCATTATACACTGAATTTGCAGTGTGTGCTTAACATATAATCATTGTAAATATGTGTATAATAACTTTATAATCAGTGTATAATCGTATAATTAATATTTATATATTATACACTAATTATACGCTGAGTATACGGTGGTGGTTACACTTTCCTTTCAATCACAAAATCAGAAACAAACCAAAACACCAGAAAAGTGAAGAGAATTAAAACATGAAGAATTTTGAAGTCAAATCTCTAAATATGAAGAGCCCAAAACTTTGTCTGGACTCTGAAGAGAAGAATTGATCTCCATGGATGAAGTTTTAGAGTTCGAAATAGAAAACTCATATCTAAAATACGAATTTTTTGGGGAAAATTACTGTTCAAAATTTAATTGTGGTGTTAGTTTTTTAGCTTAAGACCGCAACTCAAACACATAATTGATGATTTGTTGAAGAAAAATTTGACCACCATTGTCGGAAGATGTTTGGGTTGAAACAATCCAGAACTGAAATGATTGGTTAGACTCAATTGGGTGTGGTAAAAAAGTATTGAAACTGTGTTTACAAGCTTGATTCCGAAATTTTGAAATGATTGGAATTGAACTAAGGTTGAATTAAAATAAAAAACAGTTGGGAAAGAAAGAGAGAAGAAGGCGTTCATGTGGACAAATTAGTTAGAGTTGGCTAATAAAGTAGATAAGTTATAGCTGACCTAATAATATTTATCACACTTTTTTTTTTACCTCGCTAATCCTCTTAAAAATAGATAAAAGTGGTTTAAAAGCTCAAAAGGGTTTTCAATTTGAAAGTGACAAAATTGATTGTTTAAAAGAATTTTCTCAAAGTTGCCACTTGTCATATAATCTCGGTGTACCAAGTCACCATTTAAAAGCAATTTTCCCTTAAAAACATATTTGATTCTAAACCAGTTTGCACCAGAGAATCTAGATAAGGGGATTCATTTGACTCGGAGAGAAGGTGTTAGGCATTCCCCGAGTCCCGTGAAGGTCACGATTACGTACTTGATCTAATTGGCTTTAAAGAATATTCTAATTGAGACAAAACACACAAAAGTAAAATAAACACAAAAGAGGTTCGAGGTTGTCTTACCTAAATAAAAATGAAAAGAGAAGAAAAATAAAATATTAAAAATCCTATATTAACCTATACTATGCTTCCTCAACAATGCTCATCATGGCCTCCAAAATATTTACAAGTTCCACGGGCATTCCCCGAATAATATAATCGACTAAAGGGACAACCTCTCGTCTCTAAAGAAACTAAAACACGAACGTTCTAAAGGTTTGCCTACCCAAATATGGTCGGCCTAAACACGCTTCTAGCGAACAATATAACAAAATAAACAAACAAAAGAAAAGAAAATTTTAAATCATGTTCATGTTCTTAACAATTAATTTCATTTGTTAGACCGAGCCCAGTCCTAAAGCATGTGAACAAATTAATCACTAATGAGATCGGTCTTTCAACCCCCACCGCCCAACGTCACACAAAACATCCATACTAGCAAAGGAGAACGAAATCCAAATTACACAAGAAAAAACATATGAAATGACCGTGAAGTAAAGACATGGTGAATTAAAATATGATAAGAGCCATCTAGATCTAGTTAATCCATCCCATTTTTCTTAGTCTTTCAGTTGTATTGGATTCTAAAACTCACGTTAAGCCCCAAACTTTGAAATTTGTTCCATCCTCACGTTGACACAAGGGTCCAACTTCCATAAAGAAATTAACTAGTCATAAAATGAGAAAAATGACTCAAAAGAGTCACATGTTCGCATACTTTCAGGGATCTTCAACAACTATTAGGCATTCGAACACACACTTGCATGCTCAAACCATGAATTCCAATTTCACTAACTATAACTGTTATGTATCAGAAAAGCTGATTGGTAGAAAAGTATTCTATATCAAACTTAATTAACATAGAGGCTTTGATGAAGTAAGAACCCTTTACAATGACTATTCAATTAATGACCATGAAAATGCCCTTCTTTACCATTAGCAGATGCAAATTCCTTAAGAATAAAAGTTAAAGTTCATGACTAAATCAATCTCACATATAATTTAGTTTAGAAAATTATCACTGCGAAAGAAACCATTTGATCGGAAGGTACCTAGCTCAAAAACTCAAACTCTTCAGATATTAAAGATTAACCATTCACACACATGAAGTTTCTATCAAAAGGCTAGTATTCACAATCTTCCCCGAACCTTCGACACAGGAATTCAACCACAAATTATTTCACGCATCCATAGCTTGGACACTAAGTCACCAAATCAAATTAGTTAAAAGCATTGATTAAAGATGCCGACATATGGTAATCAAGAGAATAAGGCGATTAGGAAAACAAAACGAATATTTCCAGCACTTGTTTCATGTTCAGTCAAACAAGAATAGAACCAACAAACCAACATGAGTCTGACTTTCAAATTTCTGCGAGCAAGAACAGACCTACAGCCAGGAAATAGCATGGATTTGCTTCATTGAAGCCTAAAGATATGCATATGCTGCTCATATCAGTACAAATCAACCAACACTAACATGGAAACCTTGCAAACATCAAAGGAACTAGTCGAACTCTTTTCAGCAGTAACGTGACATATTTCAGTAATCCATACATTCACAAACCAAATCCGACTTCAATCAAGCGTGTTGGAATCAAGAAGATTCGAGATTGTACGACATTTGAACACAAAAACAAAAACAGAGCAGATTCGCATACCACTGAGAATTCATCCGGACTCATCGTCAATCCAAATCCAACAATCTGCTTCTATTAGCACTCGAGCTTAACCATTTTAGAAATTCAAACCAATCCTAATTGCTTATCTTAGGCTCTCATCATATTTTAACAACACCAAAGAATAAAATAAGAGAAAGAATTAGAAAAGAAACATGAAATTAGCTTTCCGATTAATAGGATTTCAGCAACTATGGTAACTGAATCGAACAAAATTGAGCAGTGAATAAATCTCGAGCAGAATATTTGACAAAACCTCCGAGCAAAACAGCAAAAACCCGACCGGAAACCTCGAACGGTGAGCAACAATAGCGACGAACTAGATTCAATCGAACTCCATTTTTTGCAACAGAAATCCGAAATTAAAATGAGGAATCAGAAATCTTTTGTGTTTTTGTTTTGTAAATTTCAAAAATTAAAACCAAACAAAAAATCCGAAAATCATGAAAGGAGAAACCCTCTTTGAAACCCTCGTTTTTTCTTCTTAATTCTGTCTCCCAAAAATCCTCTTAAATACATGAACCTAGAACCTTCTATTCTTGTGCTCTAAGAAACGAAAAATTCCCCTTACGGAAAATCCGAAATTCAATCTTTTAAACGAGTAAAGGACAAGTGGAAGGAGTAGATCGAGTGAGACTCAATCCTACGCTCCCCATTAATCCTAATCTCGTCTTCAAATCAATTTCGGATGAGATGAGCGCGTGAGGGAATGAGGCAGATTCGGATAGTACGAAATCCGTTATTTGTGAAGGGGACCATGGTAACTCGTTGAGTGACTCGCCTGATTTGGCGAGTTGAGGGTGGTGGCGTGGTGGTTGGGGCGACAGAAGGGTTGGGGTGTGGCTGGTTAGCATAGAGATAGGGTTAGGGTTTGTGTTATATTAGGTTTTTATTTGGTAGTGGGAGGAACGTTGGATTTAATTGGATCAAAGGCTGAGATTAAAAGGGGTTTTGGGGCGGGTTGGCGGACCGGGTTGGCGGGTCTAGTAAATTAGGGCTCTTGGGTTGCTGAGTTTTGGGCTATCATTGCTCAAAATTGGGCTAAATATACTTGGGTTTTGATAAATCCGAAAATTCTAGCCCAAAACGCTAATTGTTCTAATAAAATATATTATAAAAAATGCAAAAATCAAATCTTAACCAATTTAAATGAAACTATATTATAACATAACACTAGTTTTGGTCTTTTATTAAAAATTATAAAAATAGATAAACATTAGTTAAAACCATAGTAAACTAAAATAGTATTACTACAAGAATATTAATGATCTTAGTTTAAATATAAAATAAGGCAAAGTAAAACTATTTTTGTGTTTTTAATTGTAATATAAAATTAAAAGTAAGAACAGACTATAACCACATTAGAATAATTCGAATAAATATTTTTAAAAAAATACTAGAAATACTAAACTACTCCAAAATGAGTGAGTCAAAAATTACGCGCTTACAATATTAGTAAAATATAAAAAGTTAGGTTTATTTTTAGTTTATTATTTTAATGGGATGCTAATTCAGTTAATTACTATGACTCATGGTATTTTTTTATATAGTTTCTAAATATGCAAATTTTATTTTAAAAAATTTATAAAATCTATATTTGAATTCACGCTAAAAAATTAGATAATTTGACTCTCATACTCCGAAAAAGTTCAAACAAAATGAAATAGAGGGAATAGTATATATATAATTAGTGTATAATTTGCTGAACGACCAAATGTATGACTTTTCCTTCAATTTTTAAGGGGACACAGGGTAATAATCATACTATATTATAAGTATGAAGACCCAAACTATAACTTAAAAGACCGAAATAATCTTGTAAAGGTGAATGACTGTAATACCCTTCAACATAATATTATTTTAGATATAAATTTGTACAAAGATGTAAAGAAACATTCTAAGAAATTAATAAAAAGAAAATATTTAAATTGAAATAAAGACAACCCTTTGACCTTCACCATTAAAAAAAATCCTCCTATTAAATGTTAAATAATAGTACAGTTACATGAATGTGGTTAATTGGGAATCCTATTAAATGATGAATTATAACAACACATTAATTTGCTGTTTATTTTGTAAACCATAAAGTTTAAACGTTAATTCCCTTGTATTTTCTATTTGTTTTTGTTGCTAAATAATGAGCTAATAAGAATCATTTATATCATTTCTTGGTTTATTGGTTAGCTTTCGTTTGTCAAAAATTAATTTCTTCTAACCTTCTATGCATGTATCCCATTTAAGAGCTAGCTTTTACAATTCCATAACCTGTTTACAGAAAAAGCATATTAGCAACATAATTACATTATAATGTTCTCTTAATTGCTATTAAATATTTAGAGAATTTGAGGAGTTGCTTTGAATATTTTGTTTGCCTAATTTCGTTCACCAACTTACTCCTTTGCACTACGTTTCTCATTTTCTTTCTAAATTCCATTCATTCAAGATAATTTTCGGTTCAAGTTTTGATAGAAATTTCTCACTCTTTTCTTCTCTTCCTGTTATTTCTATTTTCAAATTTTAATTTGAAATTATGTGATATTATTTTTCCTAATTTTGTTTCCCTACTTCTACAGAAACATTGAGCAAAAGACGAGCCAAAGCATTTAGCTCCAACGCTAAGCAGGAACGTCAAGTACTCAAAAATATATTTCTCTAGTGAATTGCAAGAGATTTAACTATTTGTAAACAATCCATACTATTCTACAAAAGATAAAAATGAGTTCCGTGTTTTGAGATGCAAGTCTAATTTCTGCAGTGCATCACGAGTTATCTATTTACATTGATTGATCCATTAACTTTTTCAAGATATAATACTGAAAGTTTCTCAATAAATTGAGAGGATCATTTCGAAGTACGATAACTTGAACTCCTAAAAAATACATGTCTTTATGAATGATTATATTACCAGTAAAAGTTTTAAAATATTTTATCTTTTTATTTTGGTTTATCAAAATCATTGTGCGCCTCCCTAAAATAAAGCATTAGGAATGCGAATTGGGCAATTTTGGTCCCTCTTCGTTGCTCAGAATGAGGGCGTGGACTAAGAAATTAAATCTAATACTTCCTCACTCTCGGACTCGGTTGGAAGTCGAATGCAAAATTTATTTTGCGTCTTTAATTTTATAATTTTTCCTATTCAATTATCGTTTGAGTGAGCTAAATAGGATCATATTTATAATTTTTTTAATAATTTAAACTTTTATTTTTAATTTTATTTTTCTAACTCAAATATTCTTTAAATTATATAATTTTTTATTTTTATACTAATCAATATGGATTACACGCGCAACGGACGTGCCTAAAAACTAGTAGGAGAGCAAATCCTTGGATAACTAAAGGCTGTCTTGTTGGATCTTAGGAGGAAAATTATTGAATGGCTCGGTGTTGGCAACCAGTATATATACATGCTTCCTTCACTCAAAGGAGCCACAATTGAATAGAATTGTCAAGGAAATATTATGAATTAGCTCAAATGAATGCTTGAATTGGACAATTGGTAGGCAATTAACGGACACAAATTATTGAATATTTTATGCACAATATCATTGGTGCAGCTATTGGACAGTTTCATTCACACTTAAAATAATATATTAGCCTAACGTGCAAAAGCTACAACCACCAAATGCATCACCTACCAATATTACAAAAAAAAAAAGCTACAACTACCGATATAGCCCCAATATTATCCTACAACAATTGCATTTGCTGCAACTATCACTTAGAGCTACAACGTTCGAATTACAATTGCAACAACTAGTTGCTCCAACCACTATAAATAATTTTGGTGCATGCATAAACTTACCTAGGCATTGGATTGCATATGATATGTCAATTAAATGAATTCTTGCATTGCACTAATTTAACCTTAAGAATCATAAATTAAAGTGGAAAAAAAAATACAATTTTGCATTCATTAATTTGGTAAATGTTTTAGATTAAATACTAGTATATCTAAGCGCTATATATATATAACCATGCATTTAAATATAGTTTTTATTATACAACAATAAACACATGATGGAGTAAATTTTCTTCAAATTTTGGATGATTCAGGAATAAGTTACGCCAATCATTATTCTATAATAAAAACACAATCTTGAGAATTCTGTCCAAAGGAGAAAAAAGTGATATAAGTTCAAGAAATAGCATGAGCATTCTTACTCTTCCTAAATAGATGTCAACGGGACTGTTCGGCTCAGTATTTACAATCAGTATGGTTTTATCGGTCATCCGTTTTAGCTGATCGGTTATCGGTTTAACTGTTAAAAAATAACCTGAATTAAGCAATAAAATGCACATAAAAAGGCATCCCGCGTTCACGAAGGGTCCGGGTTATTCCCAAATACAAAAAAGAGAACTTTACACTTTTGGCCGATCGGCACATCATTCCTTCATCTGCCTAGCCGCAAATGCCAATTAACAATTTTTAGCCACAGAAATTTTTATCTAGGCTCTCTCAATATCTAGGATTTTGTTCATATTATCTTGCACGTGTCTTGAATTCTCACAATCCGAAGAACCAAGAAACCCAAAAAATCAGTTCATAGTGGCAAACTAATGGCTTATACTTGCAAGCAGAAGTGTTTGCTGCTAGTGAATGCCTCTTTTTTCTCTTTTATAAATTTCAGGCCTCTTACGATGCTTATAAACATTATACACTGGGTATGCAATGTTAGTTTAGTGTATAACCACTGTATAATATGTTTATAATAAATGTGTATATATTATAGGCTGACTATACACTTGTTATACACCGAGTATATACCAGAAATAGGAAGAAATTAGAAGGAAAAAAAAAGAAGGCAGCTGATAGTGTAAAACTTCCTTAAATTGCAGTAGGCTAAAGCTAACTCTTTGTAAACGAAAGGGAAAGGAAGATACAGAAAAGGAATAAGAGTACCAAGTATAATTAACCTTCATTGAGCAAGTTGGTTAAAACATTAGGAGATCAAGAATAACTCAAGATTTTGCATCATACAATTTCTGGAAAACCTGTTATTTTCCATATCCCTCACAAATAATAGTAGCATTTATGTTACCATAACGTGAATGAACAAATCAAAGAGATCCAACCCATACCTATCAACCAAGTCTTCTACATTGCAGAGTGATGATGCATCCGACGCCCTTTCCACCCACACAGATAATTCGCTTGTGGACGTGTTCTCTGTGGTTTTTGTCCATTTGTTATTGCAGGTGACGATATTGTGTTCATCTCAAATGGAGTAGATGTAGCTCGACAAACTGATTTCTCGACCAAAGTAGCATTATCATTATTCTCTCCATTTCGCTTGTCAAGCCACGAGATGATATCTGAAAATACGATATCAATGTTGTCTTCAGGCTCACCATATGTCAAGCCATGCCACATTCCTGGATAGAGTTTTATGGTCTTGTCCTTACTACTCGATTGCTCATACAACGCCTTACTTACTTCTGGATCAGTTACTATGTCTGCTTCCCCATGTAACACTAAAAATGGTAGAGTGACCTGTCAAAACAAGGAAATGAATTTCAACTTTTGTACTGTAACTACACTTTTAGTTTTCATTTTTATCAGAATGACTCAAATATAGTTTACATGAATAAAGTGAAGCGTGAGGTAATAGTTACCTCATGCAAACTTTCTTCGAGGTGCATGCTAGTTCTTAGCATTTCCAAAGCTGTCTTTAGTCTTGGCTTTTCCTGATATATTAACTTGTTTCCGCGTACCTATTCTTGCAAAATGACAAGAAATGGACATAAGTTTTGATCAAGGACAAGAAATGAACATCATATATAATTAATACTTGTAAGCTACCAATGCCACATATTAACTTGATAATAAACCTCACCTCTTCCCTTCTAACAGGGTCCTTGAAGGCCGAATCAATGACATCCTTTGTGGGGACTATCTTCCATCTTGGTATGACATCCTCCACTTTAGTTAGTAAGCTTATAACCATTGGATGTGGCTTCACCTTCTCAGATATCTGGTGAATTTTTGCAATGTAAATTAGCAACACCATAACCGGTTCATTTTCCTTTTGACTTCTAAAAGGTCCGTCGCTACTAAATGCAAGCACTAAAGATACAGTACTTGTGCTAGACAAAAAGTCTTAATTGGCCCCTACCTTACACATAGGTGCAACCAGAAGAGCACCATGCCAAAAGGAAGGATCCTTCTTGTGTATTAAAAGAGCCACGGCCCCTCCCATCGACTCCCCATACAAAAACCTTGTTTTCTCTCTGTACTCCTCCCGCGCTGATGTCCAAGATAATAAGTCTTTTAGTAAAGAGGATAACAAGAGCAGAGAAGCTCTTTAACAATTATAACCATACATATCATGTTGAAAAATATTCGACTTAAATGAAGAAAAATGAATAGTCTTGAAGTGTTTTAAAGAGGATCACATGGAAGAACTCCAAAAAATTTACCAAGAGAAAGGAAAAAGGAAGAAAATGTTATTCTAAAGATGTTCTTTTCCGCATTAACATATCAGAGACAGATGATTTGTCACTGTGACAGCTTGTGAGGCATGTATTTGGTATCTTACCACAAACGGACTTGAAAAAGTCACTGCAGTCATTGACAATGTTGTCAAACCTTTTGATATAACAGCGGGAACCCATTGACCGTCCATGGCCTTCATAATCTATTCCAAACACCGCGTATCCATGATTCGCAAGCTTTGTCCCAACGCCTAGCCATAATAGTACAATATCTATGTCAGTTTGGATCTACAACATGAGTTTTCACAGTTCTACTGTGCACAAGCAAAAGCGCCAATATATTGGCTATCGGCATGGTATAGATAGCAATGGCATGAGATTTTCCTCATATTACAATTAACAAAAAAATTTCCTCAGAGAGTTAGTTGAACCACTCAAAACCAGACATTGAGCAATGTCAAACACTGTAAATTCACAATAGTATTCAGTTATGTGTATGTGGTAAATCACAAATGAGGTAGTTCCTATCTACCGCCCACCATTCTTTTTGAAAAACAGAAATAGAAGTGAAAACCAAATGTTTGATGCCACATTGTTTGTCAACAGAAAAAACTTGGTAGAGGTTAGACCAGCAGCTCACGTGCCCTGGTCCAAGTATTGCAAAACCAGAAGCTTTTCTCACTGGAAGTCAAGTTGAACAGGTCAAGCAAATATATTTAGTTTTTTTATCATTTACTTATTCTTTTGAACAGTCAAAGTCTTAAGTTAGATGATTTTTTGATGATTTCAGATGTATTCTATCATAGATCCTACTATTAAAACCTATGTTATGTTCTAGAATTTTATTATTTGTTTGACTATCTGAATTCCAAGTGTCCCACAAGTTTTGGTGCGTGAAGCAATCTCTCTGTTGAGATCCCAACTTATTTGCTAACCTAATCAACCAATCAAACTACCAAGATTGGACTTCTAAATTTAATGGTTTCTCAATAGTCAGCCAATCTATCAACAAGCCTTTATTTATCCTTATTTTAACCAGACAAAACAATTAATTTCCAAGATAGGTGTTAGTTATCCAACTACCAAGAAGGGAAAGGAAACAGACCAATCAGTCTGCAGGCAACAATAAAAGGATGTTATTTAAGGGTGAGAATTGCTGATTTTCAACAAATCTATAATACCTTGAGTCTGAGTGGAATAATAGTGCTAGATGAGTTCTCACTGTGATATCATCAATTTGAGGCCCATTCTTTATTGCATCTTTAACTACTAGCTCCTTGCATTTGCACTACTTTATATCACCAATAATTGTGCCCTCAAAAGAGATAATCTTGTATATGATATACCACACCTAGGAGCCGAGACATGATTTGAAACTTATGGGTTCAGGATTCTAGTTCAAGTTATCGGGTTCTAAATTAATAATTTATGCATATTCAGTGAATTTCTTAAGACAAATATAGGATTTGTCAAAGCTCCTGGGTTTGACCGAACCCGTAGCCGAAGGGCTAGCCCTGCCCCTGACCACACCCATATGACCATAATGCCAAGATATAGTCAAACAATAACTACGCCTCAATCCCAAGCGCAATTGAGGTGGGCCATATGGATCCTTATAGTCCCAAGCGCAGTTGAGGTTGGCCTCGGTGTCGTTCTATCTAAGATCATCTTAATCAGAATATGATATAAAATTAAAATAAAATAATTTAACTTACTAGAAGTTCTCTATAAAAATGTGAATGATGAGATATGGGCACCAACAGTTTGTGAGTATATAAAAAGAAAAGATTAAGAAAAGAATGATAAGATAGGAGGTACTCCATAAATTTCACAGGTATGGTAGGTCACCTGTGAAGTCAAAACAATAACAAGTGTAGCAGGAAATGGACCATATCTTACTGTACTAAAATAGAAAATGGACCCCAAAAATATAAAAAAAGTGGGTACCTTTTGTACTGTTACCCTATGGCAAAACTCAATAGGGAAGTAAAAAAGAGGTAAAAGTAAAACCATATCTTGAATGAGACTATTCAGAGAGGCACGGGAGGTGGGAGGAAAGACGTAATGACATGCATTAATTGGCACTTTTCATACATTTAAAAAACGACTTCTATTTCTATAGAAAATTGGCCATGAAAGTGAAAACAGATTAAATGAGGAAACATTTATTACCTCTCATGAATCCACTGCACTCCATGCCATAGCCTGCAACATCGTTTACCAATTATTAGATTAATTTTCAACCAAAGGAACAAAGGCAGCCCGGTGCACTTTGAGAAAAGATCGGACCACAAGAATATATTATACGCAACCTTAACCTGCATTTCTGCCGGAGGCTGTTTTCACGGCTTGAACCACTGAACTCATTGTCACGTGGCCGCATAAAGAAAAAAAAGTGAAAAGATAGGTGAAAGAGAAACAGACCATGGCAAAGGAAAACAAGGGCCTTTGGAGAAGAAAAGGGCAACCATCTACAAGTAAAAAGCTGAACACCTCTTGAATTCCTTATATATTCCTAATGCCAATGATATAAAGCCGTAATCTTTATTAGAGGTGGCGATATATTTGATTAAGAGAAACCCCATATAGAAAAGTTAAGAAAAAAATATGCATGCTATTGAGAAAAACCCACCTCGTGATATTCAACACCCATCGTCTATTCAAGAAAAAAGACCAAACCCCAACTCAGAAAATGTGACTCAGCATTCAAGTGACATAATTTGGTAAGTGACAGATCTGTGTATAATGGTGCAGCTTATGTAGTTGTAGATGCAGAGGAAAAAAAGGGAAAGGAACAAACAGAGAAGAAGGAGGGATCAAAGCGATTCTTGATATGATAAAAGCTGGAGTATAATCAAAAGCAAGAGGGCATAAAGTATACCTGAGAAGTTGGAATATATACAGAGAGGGATAGGATGAGGTGAGTGAAATGATTAAACTTTTGATTTTTTTGATAGTATTTGGTTTGGTTGATAAAGGGAAGCTTACAAATTTGTGAGGTAACGTGGGTGACTGGTTAAGCCCATCCTTTTGCTCTTTCCCATAATTTTAGATTTTGATCACCACTGAAATATTAGGAAATAAAATACTGAATACACATAGGAAAAAAAAAATCTAAATTGCATTTGGAGTTTGGACCCAATCAATTAATAGAATACATATGTATTGATATAAAGTTTTATCATATAATCACATATTCACGTGTATTCTTACTTAATTTGTAACTCTTATTAGTGTAAATTGTTTGTTTTTGTACAAACACTTTGTAAGCATATGTATTTTTTCAAGTATAGTGTAGATAGTATTATTTTTTTGTTTAACAATTTGATATTCATCATTCAGTGATCCGACTAATATGATTTGCGCACAATAGACTTATAAGGTTGTAAAGCGCTCTAACCCAAACACAGAGGCGGACCCAGGATTTTTATGTAATGGTGGCAATGTATTCTGCTCAACCAGTGCCTCCTAAAAGCTTTTAGTGTTTAGAGGTGCCAAGTGCTTTTAATTAACATATTTCAAGATATATACATTTACATATACAAGATTTCTACCGAAACTTACGGAATCCGGTGACCCCTCGTCAATATAACACATGGATCCGCCTCTGCCCAAACTTACTCCGTTCCCACAACTTAAACCTAAACTCATTAGTTAAGGAGAGAGATATTTCAACCATCCAACCATAAGTCAACTATTTATTGACATGCTTCACTGTTCTTTTCATTTCAACTTAGGTAACACTATTTTTGTTTTTGGTCTCTCCCAAAAAAGGTCACCTTTTATATGTAGAAATAATCTCTCATTAAAAATTCTCATTATGTCCTTAACAAAATGATTATAGCCGCAGAAATATTTAAGAATTGTTTTAGATTATAAGTTACAAAAGAGTTCATTTTTTTATTAAATTTAGTATTAAGTCAAACGGACCATAAATTAAGATGGAGTAAATAGTAGAAGGACTTTCTTGGCTTCCTCTAGCGAGGAGTTCATACTTGGAGAAAGGCCACTATTATGGTGTAGGAGTTTAGGCCATGGCCCTAATCAAATTTTAAAAAGTGAAAATATAATAAAGGGAGACATAATACCTAACCTTTCCAAAAATAACTTGTGAGTTGAGCTATTCAACTTTAGGCGGTGTGCAGCTTACAAAAATTACATTGTATCCAAGCAGTAACTTGAGTAGTTAGAAACATATATATTAAATAAATCCATGGGTATCATGCAAAAATAAATGTGCAATGAAATTAACCCCAAAAAATGTAATGACACTTCAAATTTTTTTATTTTTTTTGTAAGTAAATTCTTTTAATACTTTATGAATGTATCGGATGCATATTTCTTTCGTTCTTTTTTTGGTTAGAGTTCTTGGAAATAATAGGGGGTCCTCTTATATTGACATTAATGAGGTGACGACTTTCAATTGGGGAAGTTTACACCCATTCCTATCACAAATATATAGTAGATCTGATCTCAAGACTCTTGCGAATCCGTCCATGTTCCTCCAATTTCTCTTTCCCATCTTTATCGCGAATCCCAACGTTTATTTTTTTGATTTTATCTATTCATTGCCCATTCTTTTGCTTATCCATTTAATATGCCACATCAACTAATTTAGCCATTTTCTCCCTGTCCTTCACCGGCCACCCTTGGAAAATAATACGGCCTAGGAAAAATATTTATTCACACTTAGGGTGTGCATCAAATTCGAAAAATCGAATTTCGAATCGGACCAAATTAATTCTGTATTTCAGTATCAATTTTTTGATTCGATTCGATATGATTCTCGATACTGAGGTTTCGATATTTTGATATACCGAAATACCGAATTATTTAAGTATTACGGTGCTTCCTAATCCTACCCTGCCCAGAACAATGGTGAAATTAAGGAGCTCATTTTGTTAGCTTTAGATCAAATTCAATGAGAAGGTAAATGCCAGAATGAGAAAAGTTGCAGAAAGTAAGACTCAAAGTGAATTCCATTACCATATGTTCTAGCTTTTGTTTGAATAGAAATGCTGTGTATATGAACATTATCCGGTATCAGACATCATATGTTCTAGCTTTTGTTTCAAGAGAAAAATAAACAAGAGGGGTAGGCAGTAGAAGAGAAAGGGTTTAAAGAGAAGTGGAGTATTTCCAGTGGCTAGTTTCACCTGCTTGTTACCAGTTCAGACACAAGAGTTGACACTCGGTAAAAGCTCATGGTGAAATTACCATTAATACATGCTTTAAATCTGCCTAATTGACAGTATTACGAGAGAGAAATGTGAAAAGCTAGTAAGACTGCTGTAACTAGTAATTACAGCCACTGCTTGTCACGTTAGATAGGGATGGTGCAATACCGAAATCGTACCGAACCAAACAATAAAATACCGAACCGTATTGAACTATTTTGGTACGGTATTTGATATGCATAATTGATATACTGAATACCAAAGTAACGAACCGTAATTCATAAATACCGTACCGAAGTACCGAAGTGTCCATAAATTTGATAATTACTCAAGGTTAGAAAAATAATCCATCTTTTTTTTTGTTTTTTGTTGACGCTGTTGTGATAACTGCACTCCATTGGATTCCACCACTACTCTCAACAAGCCTGAAGTGATTTTCTAGTTTTTCTATATGAAGTTGCAACCCAATTTCTTTACATCATAACTAATGCAAGAAAAAAGAAATACCTATAATCTTGAAAATCTCGCTTGAACCGCAAAAGAAGTTGAAGTTACTGCTATCCATTTTCTAAATCTTCCTGATATTATGGTAAAGTAACTAAAGTCCAAATGTGCTCGACAGAAATAAAAACAAAATGTCTAAATTTAGAAACCAGGGGATGCCTAAAAATAGATAAAGAAGTGCTAAAAGAAGAATAAACCAACAACATAGCGCAGAGTTTGTTTACGGACTATAGTATATATAGAACTGTTAATTTTTCTATAGTATATATAGAACTGTTAATTTTTTGGTATTGTAATTGTTTACCCTAAAAAACGGATAACAATTAAATTTATAGATGGTTTTAAGGATACTCGGATTAATTCAATACAAATGATGAATTGCGTTACATTAAACAGATAAAAGACGTAATAAATTGTCAAACCAATTAAGAGGAGTGATCCAGGACTTAGTAACAGCTTAATGAATCCCGAGCTCAAGTTATTGATGAACTGATGAACAAAAGTAAGAATTTTAAATAATAGAGAAAAAAAGAATATATTGCCTTGATATGTGTATTACAGTGTGTCTAATGAATAATCAGACTCCCCTTTATATAGTAGGAGAATTTTATCCTAAGTGCAATTTCACAAAAGGTAAAAATCTTTCGTTTCACTAATCACCGATTTTCTGCCGATACGTACCGAGATTCATACCGTGATATCCGGATGGTCACGGATATCACGACCTTTTGTTGGTCATGCTCGATTATCTGGTAATGCTCTCCGAGATTTTTGGGATTCGAACCGATCCTGGGGGTCGTGGCCCCGATACTCCCTAGGGTAGACGTTTTGCCCGAACCCCGGCTCTAGGGGCTCCTTGCCTCGATTCTAGTCCCTTACAATCACGTCTCTTCCTCCGTTTACTTCATCGAAAACCGAGGCATCCCATGGACTCGGTTTTACCCGTACACAGATAGTCCACTCGTTTCTCGGAGAGTAAGTTTACAGAAACAACGAGAAATGATATGTGCACTTCGATTCCTTCTTCAATACGCCGTGACAGAAACGACAAAGAATCTGAAACGTCTCGTCAGTCGCATCATTTTGACTTTAAACGCGTATCAGCCATCGGCATGTCATCCCCTGATGTGAAACGATGCGAAGCCTCTATAAATACTCCCCTCCTTCGTTCACTTTTTACCTTTTGATTAAGCTTCTACCTTCGAGTTTTCAGGATATCACTGCCCTTCTTCATACTCTAATATTTTTACCTCCGTTCTTCAAGATTCCTCAATAAATTTCAAGCTTCTACTTATTTTCTATCCAAACCAGCGCACTTAACTTTCACAGTAAAGCTTTTACCTTTCATCTCCCAACCTTTCTTCATATTTTTCAAACTTTTTCCAGATATCAATGGCTAAAACTTTCAAAACTATTCCCCAAAATTTGCTTCTTCTTCTTCACAGCCAACCGCCGAAGTCGAGAAGACCACTCCCGATGTGGTCGTCCTCGAGAGAACCACTCCGGGCACGGCTACCGATGAACCGCCTCCCGAGCCTCCCTTGAAAATGTTTGTCCCTGAGGGTTCTCGATCGCGGATGATTTTAAGATCGAAAAGCCCTCATCGGTGCAGGCCCGGTGTGAGGCGGTATCTAGGTACATATGCTCCATCACCGAAGAAGTCCTTCCTGCGGTTCGAAAGGATTGTGGTTGGGCGGATAAGGACATAGTAATTCCTGGGCTCGAGGATGACATTGCTACTCATGTGGAGGGGTATCTGAGTGTTTACACTTATCCCTTCACACTGGGCCCGGTGGACCCGATTATTCTGGACTTCTTTAAGAGGTATGAAGTATGCCTTGGTCAGATCCACCAGTCATTATGGAGGATCGTAATCCTCCTTCGATACTTCGTAAACAAAATCGACTTATGTCGGTTCACCGTCGATCATCTACTCCGTCTGTACAATCCATGAATCTTTCGAGGGGGATTGATAAAGCTCGTACATCGGGCTAGCAAAGCCCCATTCTCAAGCATCGATGAGGACCGGGATCGGGGCAGGAAGGGACACTTTGTCCGGGTGAGGACCGCAGACTTGATCCCTGCCGAGTTTAGGCCATTCCCCGAAAAGTAGAATGTATCACGTAATCATAACTTTCCCTTAAATGTCGATTTTACATTCATCTCATTTCTCCTCACCAGTTTTTGCGGTGGTGCAGCTGTTGCTCGAGTCCCAAACGCCATTCCTCAGCTTAAGTAGTGGATCGAGGGCATTTGTTCGCAGATGCCTTATTCTGAGCGCACATGGCGCGAACTCTCGAAGGGTCGTTGGGAGGTCCGTTCTCATGGTAAGATCTATTTCCCAAATAAGTAACATTAGGCCCCTTCTTCAACACCATATTCTCATTCACTCTCTTTTCTTTTCGCAAGCTTGCCTAAGACCATTGAGCTTAGGACTTTAGAAGGGGACGAGGACCTGTCCGTTGATCCCTCCGCTTCGGGGCAGCTCGGGGTCGTAGCAGGAGAGAAGACAAAAAGGAAGAATCTGAGTTCCCCGAGCTCGGAGAAGAAAAAACCAAGAAGAAGGTTGGCCCGTAAGCCAAAGGAGAGTTCTAGCTCTCGAGCACCCGACTCGGACTCATTTTTCTGGCTCAGGGACAAGCCCGAGGAAGGTGATATTTATATGTCCTGTGAGCCGACCTTCCCCGAAGAGCGGGCGACAGCCGAGTGGGAAACAACGGGGGCTGATTCCCCTCAGGTTCGGGAAACCAATGTAGAGATGAGGGCTGAAGCCTCTCAAGATACCGACTCTTGTCTGCTCGGTGTCATAGATATTCCGGGGTCGCCTTCATTCAACGAATCCATGTTTGACGAAACCTGAGCGGTGAAGGAGGGATCCAATGAAGGGGCCATGGAGCGGACGATCCCCTTTGTTCTTTTTTCGAAAGTGTGGATTCGACCGCTCTGGAAGACTTCTCCGGGTTGGGTGACTTGGAGGTGCCGAGGAAAGACCCATCTTTAGAGGTCGGCGGGCTGAACTCGAGCCGCAAATTAATCAACCAGTTACCCGCCCCGAGCATGGATCTTGGCCGTAAGAGGTCAATAATTATCACTGTACTGGAGGATGCCCGGGTTCTTTCTACTCTAGTTAGAGTGGCGAGCTACCTCCGGTGCCTGGTAACCGAAAAAGACCAGGCAAAAATAGACGAGGTGGATGTGTCGTGCTTGTTCAACGAAGCGTAACAGGCGCTGAACCGGGTAAGGCATCATTACGTTCTTCCATCTTCTGACTTAGTTTTTGGTATTTCTCATGTATTCTCTCTTTTATCTTTTTGAAGGACTTGGCACTCCATCACGAAAGTTTTATCCGGTACCGGGCTGAGGTTAATCAACTCGAGGTTGAGGCTAGGGAGCTCGCCAAGAAGACTAACACATATAAACTTCTCAACGAGCAACACGAAGAGGCTGTCAAGAGTCTATGGGCCGAGCTGGATGCTGCTCAGAAGGAGTATGCCGACCTAGTGGAACAGGTAAAGATTTTCGAAGTTAGCGATGACGACTTAGCCATGGAGACTAACGATCAAACCTCGTATGTCCAGCAAAAAGTTGACCGAATTGACCATATCGACTAACTCCGAGCTGAAATGAATGAGGTCCAGGCCTTGGCCGATATCTGGAAGGGAAAAATGGACCGATTGGCTTCAGAGAAGGATACCGCCCGGGAGCAGCTGGCATCAGTAGAGGTCTAACTCCGAGTGGCGAAAGAGAAGGCCGATACAAGGGCTCGAAGAATCGAGGACCTCCAAGATCAATTGTGCTCGGCCATTGCTGAACGGGATGCCCTTGGCAAGGAGCTCGAAATAGCAAGGTCCGAGTCAGAAATATCCAGGGCTGAAGGCCGATGCTGAAGAGATGTTGGCCCAGTACAGGGCCGATGTTGAGGCAGTCGAGGCCCGCCTGAAAGTTATTGTTGAGTACGTGAAGCGGTTGTCTCGAAGGGAGACCCTCGAGGAGATCTATGCCCAAGGTTTTAACCTGTCGGCCGAGATCGAATATGCTCGAGGCTTAAGGTAGAGGCCAAGAAGCTGGCTGAACCCGAGGGTGAAGAAGGCTTTGAGGGCTCCAGCGAACCCGAAGATTGAGAAGACCCTGACGGCTCTAGTGATGAGGCGGGTTCCGGTGGAGATCATGCATAGGTGCCTTAGAAAGTTTTGCCTTTGTTTTTGCATTTTGTACATTTATTTTGTCGAGGCAATTTTTATCGGTCTGTGTAAAGACATTTTGGAATGTATATATAAGGTTTTTTCCCTTTTGGAAATTTTCTAGTCTAATTACTTTTGGCATATCTTTTTACAATTGCAAAGATTTCAAATGCCTTAGCATGGAGTAAAATGTAGTAATAAGTTGTTGTTCGTAGATCTAAACAAGACTTGTTCTCGACGTAAGTTTTGTTTGAAACTTGTTGGGGATCGGTATGACCAGAAGCTTTTTCCTAAAGTGTCTGTTTAAATGTTCCTAGACCATAATTTTTCGGTGGGTAACCTTTGAATCGGTTTGGAATTTTGAAGGCCTTATGTTCTAATTACGGGCTTTGGATGTCTCCGAGCCATTTTTTAAGGGGTAGCCGTAGCCTTCTAAGTTCAAGCACTGTCTAATATGCTCTAAACCTCTGGCTTTGATAACCCGAGCCGTCCGAATTTGTCTTGGACGAATGTCCCCGAGTGGGGATGGTCGTAGCCTTTTAAGTTCAGGCACTACCTAATAGGCTCTATACCCCCGGGCTTTGATAGCCCGAGCCATCCAAATTTGCCTTGGACGACAGTCCCTGAGTGGGGGGTGGTCGTAGCCTTTTAAGTTCAGGCACTGCCTAATAGGCTTACTACCTCCGGGATTTGATAGCCCGAGCCATCCGAATTTGTCTTGGATGACAATTACCGAGTGGGGGTAATCTTAACGGATCCGGATAGAGGCATCCTTTGGGCTTGATATCCTTAAGGAACAAAATATAATAGTCTTAAGGGACAAAATATGTATCTGCAAGGTAGAAACTTTCTTTCATTCATGTGCGTAATATACAAGATCGTAAGTGTGTACAAGCTTCGTGTTATGGCTTAGGTGGTCTATGCGGGCACGATTCATTTGAACGTTTGGCCCTTACAATAAATCCCATCTACTGAGCCAAGACCGTTTAAGCACAAAGTTCCCTTCCTTGCTAAAAATCATAACCATAGGGTGATGGCCCCCAGTATTCGAGGTCAATCGTCGAGAGGGCTCGGATACTGTTGAGGTGACCAACGGTTCCGATTAAAAATCGGTCTTCGATTCTAAGTTAGCACGATCCATTGTTGCCTCGTTAAAAACGTAGGCACCAAATTGTTTTAATCCCTCCCGGTGTGGGGAATTTCAACGCGTGATATAGTGTCGAGGGTACTGCCCTAATGTTGTGAATCCAAGGCCTCCCGAACAGAGCATTGTATCTCATATCTCCTTCGATCATGTAGAACTTTGTTTCTTGAACGGTTCTGACAGTGTTTACCGGTAGGGTTATCTCCACTTTAGTGGTCTCACATGCCATGTTAAACCCGTTTAAAACTCGGACTGCAGGGACAATTTGGTCTTGTAAACCCAGCTGTTCCACGACCCTCAATCTGATGATATTGGCCGAGCTACCTGGATCAATTAACAAATTCTTAACACGAGATTTATTTATGAGTACAGATATTCCCAGTGCATCATTGTGCAGTTGCACGATGCCTTCAGCATCCTCATCGTTGAAAGATACGGTTCGCTTTGGTACATAATCTCGAGTCCGTTTTTCTCTTGTAATGGACACTTTAGTGCGCTTTAACATCAGCCCTTGGGGGATGTCAACCCCACCAATGATCATGTTGATGACATGCTGAGGCACCTCTTGCTTGATGTGCTTGTTGGAGTCTCTGTTCCTGAAGTGATTTTTGGCTCGATCACTCAAATTTTTTTGGAGGTGTCCGTTATTGAATAACCAGACTACTTCTCCTCTCAGTTGTCGGCAATCTTCGGTTATATGGCCGTGAGTGCCATGATATTTACATATTGGGTTAGGGTCCCTTTTTGCAGGATCGGATTGTAACGTTCGAGGCTACTTAGTATCTTTGATGTATCCGAAGGCTGATACGACGCCGGCAGCATCGACGTTGAAGTTGTACTCCGATAACCTTGGTGCTTCCTTAGACCCGATGAGTCTGTCAAACCCGTTTTTGCTCATGAGTCCCCGGTTATTATGACCTCAGTCGCTTCTTCTTTCACTTCTCACAGTGTTGCGTCAGAGCCCATTACCCATTCGATCTTTATTATATGGTTGATAACAGTCTAGGTTCGATCTCATCTCATAATCGATGGCCCTTTTGGATCTGTCACTAGTCATGACGGGATAAACGGATCCGGAGGGGGCCCCGAGCTGATCGTCTTCGACCCTGATTTTGGATTGGTATCGGTTATGGACGCCGGCCCAAGTTATCGCCGGGTATTCTATCAAATTTTGCTTCAACTATTGTGAAGCCAATGAGCTTCGGGGATTGAGTCCTTAGGTGATGGCCTGAACGTCCCAATCATCTGCGATAGACAGATCTATCTGTTCTATTTGAAACCTCAATACGAATTCCCTGAGCATCTCATTATCTCTTTGCTTTACCTTGAAAAGGTCTGCTTTCCTGGTCTCGACCTTGATTGCCCCGGCGTGCGCCTTTACAAAGGCATCTGCAAGCATAGCAAAAGAGTCAATAGAATTAGGGGGTAAGTTGTGATACCATATCATAGCTACTTTCGACAAAGTCTCTACGAACATTTTCAGTAGAACATATTCAATTTAATCATCTGCCAAGTCATTTCCCTTAATGGCGCACGTATAAAAGGTCACATGTTTATTTGTATCGGTTGTCCCATTATACTTTGGAATTTCGGGCATACGAAACTTCTTTGGGATCTGCTTCGGAGCTGCGCTCAGAAGGAAAGGCTTTTGGACAAATTTTTTGAAATCCAGGCTCTTCAGTATCGGTGATGCTCCTGGGATTTGGTCGACCCTGGAGTTATAGGTCTCCATTTTTTGTCGTTGGCTTCGATTTTCTTTTCTCCCGATTCCACCCGTTTTGTCAGTTCCTCAAGCATCTTTATTATCTCGGGGTTGGTCCCGGGTTCTACTTCACCCAACCTTTCTGTGACCGGTTCATTTCTGCGGGTGTTTTTCCGGGACGATTCGGGCTCAACTCTGCTGGGGGCACGACTTTGGTTATGCACTGGGCTATCGCTGCATGTTGAGTCTGTAACATTTCGAAGATCACGCGCAAGTTGATCCTATCACCTTCGCCGTCGTGTGTAATCCGGGCTATCGATCAAGCTCCCCCGCGAATGCTATTTTCGGGGTCAGCAGGCAAGTTTGCTTCGATAGCCACGTGTGAGTTAGCATTGATCGGATTAGCGACTGGGACTCTGTTAGGGTCAGTAGGGGGGTACCTCGTTGCTAGGTACCACGTTGTTGTTTTCGCCATAGTGGCCGGACTCAGCATCCACGTTCAAATGAGGAGATTAGGAGTTCGACATTTTGAATTTGACCTGAAACTAAAAGCTCAAAGAACAAGTGTAAAATATAGCGTATTATGAAAATTTGTATCAAATTGCCACTATTATCCTTAGCCCTACGGTGGGCGCCAAATTGTTTACCCTAAAAAACGGATAATAGTTAAATTTGTAGGTGGTTTTAAGGATATGCGGATTGATTCAATACAAATGATGAATTGTGTTAGATTAAACAGATAAAGGACGTAATAAATTGTCAAACCAATTAAGAGGAGTGATCCTGGATTTCGTAACAGCTTAATGAAATGCCTGCCTTCGATCCCGGGCTCACGTTATTGATGAATTGATGAACAAAAATAAGAACTTTGAATAATAGAGAAAATAAGAATATATTGCATTGATATGTGTGTTACAGTATGTCTAATGAATAATTAGACCCCCTTTATATAGTAGGGGAGTTTTACCCTAAGTGCAATTTCACAAAAGCTAAAAATCTTCTGTTTAACTAATCACCGATTTTCTGCCGATACATGCCGAGATTCACGATGTGATATCCGGCCGGTCACGGATATCACTGCCTTTTGTTGGTCATGCTCGATTATCTGGTAATGCTCTCCGAGATTTTTGGGATTCGAACCGATCCTGGGGGTCGTGGCCCCGATACTCCCGAGGACAGACGTTTTGCCCGGACCGGCTCGAGGGGCTCCTTGCCTCGATTCCGGTCCCTTACAGTCACGTCTCCTCCTCTGTTTACTTCATCGAAAACTGAGGCATCCCATGAGCTCGGTTTTACCCGTACACAGTAATAAGAAGTAGTAATGCTTTTTATTCAAGAACACGATTTTTGAGATGTATTAAAGTAGAAAGAAAACCACTTAATGTTTAGTAAGTTCTTTTTATAAGTAGCACTCCCTCCGTTCACTTTTAGTTGTCAAATATTCTAAATATATATTTTTATATTTATTTATCATTTTTGCATATTAAGAGAAATATTTTTTTTTCCTGTTTTGCCCTTAGCATTAATTACTCATTCCAATTTATTATTTTTTAAGAGGTGTGCATGATCAATAGTAAACGAGTAAAAGTGAACGGATAGATTATCAATCTTATGAGAGTAATAAATCATAGAGCAGTGATATGTACACACTGTCTCCACACACTAGTTGTTAGATGGAGAACCACAAATTCTTCAATATTCAGTTTTTCTGCAAAGACAATAAATGAGTTTATTTACTATATAGTTTTATTTTCCATTCTTGAAGCCATATCAGCAAATAATAATAGTCATAAACGTACTAATTGAAGAACTCAGCCGTGGGACAGCTGCCTTGAGTAGGGAACATATTTCCAACCAGTCCATGCCAAACTAGTATAGTAGTAATAGTAATGACGAACAATTCAAAAGTAAACCTTTCTGTTTTTGGGCTAAAAACCGACAGCTTTTGGGGAAAGCTTATTCATATTGAAAGCTGCGTAGTTGGTTGGCGTCATAAGTGACATATACAAAATTTTGATTCAAAGACTGAAACCTTCCTCTAACAAACTTGCAGTATAGAGATATACAGAGACTTTCAAGTTTCACCCGAACCGTCCAAAATATTCCTAGTTACCACCATAAATTCACACAGTAAAAATTAAGAAATATAAAATAAAAATCAAGAAGAACGTGCACTAGGAATGAAAAAAATATTGTGAATGAGAAAGAGGAAGAGAAACAATGTGTGTATCTTTCATATCTCAGTTCTATTTTTAGAAAGAAAATAAATCCTCGAGACTAATAGTTTGTCATGGAATAGTGGATGGACAATAAGGTTAGGAACACCAATTGGGGAAATATACATGTATAGGCCTAAGTAGTTGGAAATCGAAACAAGACTAGAGTGTGTTTCGTACTAAAGAAAATATTTTCCCCTATTTTTTCATTATTGGTTGGCTTAAATATTTTGGAAAATATCTTCCTCAAGAACTCCTACCAAAAAAAGGGAAAACATTTTCCAAAAATTTTCCAAAACTCTTTTTCAATCTCCCCCACAATATTCCCCATCACCACCAACCCACCCCTCGCTCCCCACCCTCACCCTAAATAAAAATGTTATTAATAATACTTTTTTTTCATGTTATAGATAAAAAAAATCATTTTAACAAATGAGTATTTTCTTTTCATGATATAAATTTTTTTTTTTTTTTTTTTTTAACAAAAAAAGTACTCTCTTTTCATGACGTAGAAAAAGTATTTTCTTTCATTTCAACAAAATGAGTATTTTCTTTTCATGATGTAGAAAAAGTATTTTCTTTCATTTCAACAAAAAAAAAAGTAATTTATTTTCATAATGTAGAAAAAGTATTTTTTTCATTTCAACAAAATGAGGATTTTCTTTTCAAAATGTAGAAAAAGTATTTTCTTTTATTTTAATAAAATGATTACTTTATTTTCATGTCGGAGAAAGAGTGCTTTTTTTTTTTCAACCAAAAAAAGATTATTTTCTTTATAGTTATTATGGAGCATAAATTTCGATGTTGTTTTGCGTAAACAAGTAAAGTAGCACATTAGTTCCCTTGAATTTGTGTGAATTTTTAAAAGAATAATTAAATTATTGAAGAAAATAGAGTAATGAAAACGTTAAATATTTGGGGAGGAAGGGGGAGGCAAGGAAACATGGGGACTTGGGGAAAGGGGGCGAGGAGACTAGCATAAAAAAATATTTTCCGGAAAAAAAATTTCACTCACCGACCAAATAAGAAAAAATAAGTGATAAAATTACTCATTTTCCATAAAAATATTTTTTAGGAAAACCTTTTCCATGGAAAACATTTTCTTTCATGCCAAACACACCCTTAGACATTACAGTAGTATGACTTTCTTTCTTAAATACTTGGGGACTGACTTTCTTTCTTAAATGCTTGGGGACTTTTTTGCCTTCTAGATTTCTACTTATCTTGTGAAGTGCCTCAGAATCTAGCGAGAATAACGTCTACTAAAAGGAAGGAAAAGATACAAAACCATGTCCTTTTCCTTGATAGTTTAGCATTTTTTACATAGTTTTTCTAATTAGAGCAAAAGGATTGAAGCAGAGGAACAGTGAAATAAACTCACATATGTTGATTTAGTAGTATTAATTAGTTGGCCAGTAGGTTTAGGAAAAAAACACAGCAATACGAAGAGAGAGACATAAGAAATAAATTTATATTTGAGTCTCTCTTGTTATTATTCAATGTGTTTTCCCGAGTTTTAGGTGAAATTAGCTGGAATTTGTTACAATCACATTACAAGACACAAGTGATTGGTAATTGGTATAAGGTTCTAAATCTTCATTTTGCTGGAAGTCGTATACATTTTTTCTTGGCTCACTATTTTTTTTTTTAATTTATAATTTTGATATCTTGTTTGCAACTTAACTAATTTCTAGTGTTACTTGTTACGTCACATCAACATATTGTTTAACCCAAAAAATAATTTTCAAGGTCAAAGCAATAAATTTTATATGACGGGCCACAAGCAACCGATTCGATCCGAAAGATATAAATTTTCGTTAATACAACATGATAGAAAAGTAAAAAATTAATTCAATGACAAATAATATAATAAAAATAAAGCAGAGAAGAAATAATTCTTATTGGATGATCCTTGATAGGATGATGAGCTGAACAGAACTTGAAGAGCCGAACTATGGCTAACTTGGGAGCAAGATGCTATGGATTACAATGTACATAATTGTAGAGAAGAAAATCAAATAATTACAATGGTGGTAAAATGTGTCTATTTATAGGGCTAAATCTAAGTAACCATTCTTCTTGAATTATGAGTCCATTATGAGCATTTACTCAATCCATCTATTACTTTTGGAAGACTTGTATCAGTTGTGTAAATGCTGGAATTCCGTAACTCATGAGTTAATTCCGTAAGTGATGAGTTAATTCCGTAACTGATGAGTCAATCCTGTACTTGTTGAGTCAATCTCGTGCCTGTTGAGTCAATCATGTGCATGTTGAGTCAATTTCATAATTGATTGCCTTGTTCTGCATGTTACAATCATTTATTATATTTATTGTATGTTACATAATTGATTTGTAACTGATGGAGTAATGATAGTAAATCCCATATAATATGGGATTAATTGATTCCTTCCTCATTTGTAACTATGAGCTATTCTCCCGTACCTGATCCGGGCTATTCTATGATGATCAATTCCAAGGTTAACAGGCACGGTACGAGTATGTTCGGTCCCGAGAGTGTTTCTGTAATGACCCGACCGATCGTTTTGAGTATTACAACCCTGTTTCCCCATTTACTGCTCAAATTGGGCTTTACAGTTATTGTGTGACTTGTCGGGGTAATTGGTTCGGGTCCGGTGAGGTTTTGGAATGAATTGGAATACTTAGTTCCAAGGTTTAAAGCTTAAGTTAAAATAGTGATCGGATGTCAACTTATGTGTAAACAACCTCGGAATTTAATTCTGATGATTCCAATAGCTCTGTATGGTGATTTTGGACTTAGGAGCGTGTCCGGAAAATTATTTGGAGGTCCGTAGTGAAATTAGGCTTGAAATGCCGAAAGTTAAATTTTAGGGAAGTTTGACCGGAGGGGTTGACTTTTTGATATCGAGGTTGGAATTCGATTCTGGAAATTGGAATAGCTTCATTATGTCATTTATGACTTGTGTGCAAAATTTAAAGTCATTTTGGATTGATTTGATGTATTTCGGCACAAGATATAGAATATGAAAGTTTAAAGTTCATTAGGCTTGAATTGAGGTGTGATTCATAGTTTTAGTGTTGTTTGATGTGATTCGAGGCTTCAACTAAGTTCGTATGATGTTTTAGGACTTGTTGGTATAATTCGTTGAGGTCCCGAGGGGGCTCGGGTGAGTTTCGAGGTGGTTTCGGACCATTTTTAGGCCATTTTTAGTTGCTGGTTTCTGCCTACAGAGGTGTGCATCGCGATCGCGGACATTGGGTCGCGTTCGCGAAGAGCAAACAACAGTTTGGATCCTTGTGAATCGCGATCGCGGAAGCTCTTTCGCGATCGCATAGAACAAAATCTCTGCTGCACTAACCCGATTTTGGAAGCTTATATCTCGCAATCTATAAGGAATTTGGAGATGATCCAAAAATGAAAGTTGTAGACCTTGATGTCTAGTTTTCAGAAATGTAAACCATTTGTCATTTGGATTTGTTTAAAAAATATTATGGTGGATACACTATAGGCTATCTGGGAAGAGTTTGGAAATTTCTGTTGCACAGGGCTAACTTTGGAAGCTTATATCTAGAAATATATAAGGAATTGGTAGATAAGAAACAAATGAAAGTTGTAGCCTTGGTGTCTAGTTTTCAGAAAGGTAAACCATTTATATTTTAGAATTTTGTACAAAATGTTATGACCAATATACTAGAGGTTGTCTGGAAGAGTTGGGGGAGTATGTTCTTCGCGATCGCGAAGAGCAATTTTGGGGCTGAAAATTTTTGTGCTTCGCGATCGCAAAGAGTAAATGCCTGGACAGAAGATATATTTTGAGGTTTCGGCCATTTTAACATATTTGGAGTTATGGAGCTCGGATTGAAGTGATTTTAGGCGATTTTCACCATATGGATTGGGGTAAGTGATTCTAACTCTGTTTAGGTTAAATTACATGAATCTATTATTGTTCTTATCAACAAATTAGTGTTTTGGGTTGAAAATAGTAGAAAAATTCATAACTTTAATTGAGGATTTGAAGGCGGCCGAGTTGTGGTCGGATTTGAGTAATTTTGGTATGGTTGGACTCCTAGTTGAATGGGAGTTCAGATTTTGTGAGTTTTATCGGATTCCGAGACGTGGGCCCCATGGGTATTTTTGGGGCGTAATTTCGGATATTTAAAAAATATTAGTATTTTGATATGGAATTAATTCCTATAATTTTTGTGGGCTAAATCAAATTAATTGTGACTTGATTCGAGCCGTTTGGAAGTTGATACGCGCAGAATGGAATTTCTGGAGCATTGTTTAGCTTGCTCGGCATTGGATTTGGCTTGTTCGAGGTAAGTAACTCTTCTAATCTTGGAGATGAGGGTATGAACCCTGAATATATGTATTATGTGAATTGTTGGGAGGTGACGCACATGCTGGGTGACGGGCGTGTGGGCGTGCACTATAGAAATTGTAACATAATTATTTTTGTGGAATTTTGTAGTTAAATAATCTTGGCATTTTTCATGCAATTTTATGTGTTATAGAAATTGAGCTGAAAAGCATATTAAAAATCATGTTGAGGCTATGTGCCAGTATTATTGGGACCCACAGAGGTCATATTACTATGAATTATTTATTTAAATTAAAAATTCATATTCAGTCATATTCATTTCATTGCATATCATATATCGGTCTCTATTATTATTTATTGATACATCGTATCATCATTTTTGGGCTATTCTCATGACATTGTGAGCCCATGAGAGAGAGACTGGAGAGATTGATGACTGAGGGAGGCCGAGGGCCTGATTGTGAGGATATTTTTGGGATCGGGCTTGTAACGACTTGACTTGTCATTTTAAGAATTTAAGTCCCGTCTGGCGGCATAAGGCCCTGAGCAGCTTCTTATTATGTGTATTGACTTGCACGCATGGTTGAATTCAGTTACCGGATGATTCGGAGTGATTTGGGACACTTGGTCCTCAAAATGGAAGCTTAAGTCTTAGGATTTTTACCGTAATCGGAACTGTGTGAAGACGACTCCGGAATAAAATTTTGATGATGTCAATAGCTCCGTATGGTGATTATGGACTTAGGAGCGTGTCCGAAAAATTATTTGGAGGTATGTAGAGGAATTTGGCTTGAAATGGCGAAAGATGAATTTTTGAAAAGTTTGACCGAGGGGTTGACTTTTTGATATCAGGGCCGAAATCCGATTCTGGAAATTGGAATAGCTTCGTTATGTCAATTATGACTTGTGTGCAAAATTTGAAGTCATTCCAGATTGATTTGATGTGTTTCGGCACAAGATATAGAATTTAAAATTTCAAAGTTCATTAGGCTTGAATTGGGGTATGATTCGTGGCTTTAATGTTGTTTGATGTGATTTGAGGCCTCGAGCAGGTTCGTGTTATGTATTGGGACTGGTTGGTACGATTGGATGGGGTCCCTAGGGCCTCGGGTTTGATTCGAGATGGTTCCGGACCAAGTATAGGTGTTTTGATGCTGCTGATTGCTGGTTCTGGTGTTGTTCTTCGCGTTCGCAGAGAAAGATTTTGCTGTTGGGACTTTTTTCTTCACGTTCGCGAAGAGGTTCTCGCGTTCGCGAAGAAGGAAATTTTGATGTTCCCCGTCTGACTTTAGAGGCTCATATCTCGCAATCTATAAGGAATTTGGAGATGATTCAAAAATGAAAGTTGTAGCTCTTTGTGTCTAGTTTTCCAAAAGATAAACCATTTGGCATTTGGAGTTTTGTACCAAAAGTTATGGTAGATACACTATAAGCTATCCGGGAAGAGTTTGGAAATATCTGTTGCACAGGGCTGACTTTGAAAGCTTATATTTCACAATCTATAAGAAATAGGGATATGAGCAACAAATGAAAGTTATAGCCCTTTGAGTCTAGTTTCCAGAAAGTTAAACCATTTGTCATTTGGAGATATGTACAAAAAAGTTATGACCGTTATACTAGAGGCTATCTGAGAAGAGTTTGAAAATGGTTGTTGGAGAATTTGTTCATCGCGAACACGAGGGAAGGGTCGCGAACGCGAAGAACAAATCCCTGGGCAGCAGAATAAAGTCCAAATTCGTCTCATTCTTCCATTTTTGGACCAAGAAAGCTCGGGTGAGGCAACTTTTCGAGAGTTTTTCAAGGGAAACGTTGGGGTAAGAATTCCTAACTTGATTTTGGTTAAATTACATGAATCTATTTTTCTTTTTATCACTAAATTAGTGAATTGGGTTGAAAATGGTAGAAATCCTCTAGATTTGAATTTAAGATTTGAAGGGCGATCCGTTATCGAAATTTGATAATTTTGGTATAGTTGAACTCGTATCGGAATGGGTGTTCGGATTTCGTAAAAATTTTGTCGGGTTCCGAGGGGCGGGCCCCGCTCTGACTTTTTAGAATAAAATTTTAAGTTGGTGTTTTATTATCCGGAATTATTTTTGATGAATTTTAATGAAGTGATATAATTAATTTGGATAGATTTGAGCTGTCCGGAGATTAATTCAAGTAAGAAGGCGATTTTGGAATATCGGTACAACTTCAATAAGGTAAGTGTCTTGCTTAACCTCGAGTGGGGGAAATACCCCTTAGGCATTGAGTATTATGTGCAAATTGTGTAATTGAAAATCATGTACGTGAGGTGACGAGTACGTACTTGGTTTATATGTGCAAATTTCGTTGATTAAAATCCTTAGACGCCCTTATGTATTAAGTTAGAAATTATTGGCACTTATTAAATCCTCTATTTGTCATGCCTAGATCCATGTTTGTTAAAATTATTTTTATATGATGATTTGGTGTGATTGACACCTTGAATTTATGTGAAATATTATTTTGTTGAGTAGTTCACTCCCGGATATTTTTGTTAAGATTTTTGTGCACATTATGGTCGAGCCATGGGCTCCTTATTTTGGAAAATGATGTATTGTTGGTTTCCGTAGCAAGTTGAACTATTTGAGCACTTGATGAGCCATTTATGATATGTGAGCACTTGATGTGCAGTTGTTGAAATCATATTTACTTTGGGACTACAGAACGGTATTCCGGGAGATCCCCCTGCCCTGTATATTTACTTTGGGACTACGGAACGGTATTCCGGGAGATCTCCCTGCCCTGCATATTTACTCATGGACTACAGAACGATATTCTGGGAGATCCTCCTATCTTGCATATTTACTTTTGGGACTACGAGGCAGTACCTCGGGAAATTCTCCCTATCTTGCATATTTACTTTTAGGACTACGAGGCGGTACCTCGGAAGTGCCCTTTGTTGATATTTTTCTATGGATGCACTTGCCTTTGGTTATTTTATTTTTCCGTGATATATAAATTCTTGTGTTCTTCCGTGATGTATTATTTGATTTTATTATGTGTTTTGCATTTCTTGTTGTATTGTATTGGCTTTGGCTCCTTGAACAAAACTCTACAGATTTGTGTTTATGTTTTTTTTACTGATTTTTGAGATTTGAGTTGTTTCGAATAAAAGAAATTGCTATTATGTTTTAATTTAATAAATTTTAAATCCAAATTAGTATTTATCGGATGCTTCATTTTAATTGGAATGTCATTTTCTTCACCCAAATGGTTTCTAAAATAAATTCATTCCTTTGTTGATTTCTTACTTAATTTAAAGATTTTAACCTTACATTAGTGAAAATAAATCGATCCTGCGGATCTTATATACATTGATATTTTGACATGTGAGTGGTCCGTGTGATGGTAATAGAAATATGAGCACAAGGTGCCGTAGAAAAAATATGAAAGTGGGATGAGACCCGTAATTTTTATGATTGTGAAATGAGGTGTCATATGGTGACTTTTACTTGAAAATAAATTTATTGGAAAGTATTATATCCTGAAAATTATTATTTGAAAAATATATAGGCGAAAGAATTTATATTTAAATGACTTGATTAATTGGTTGTACATGTGGTCCTTATTCGTCTGAGCAATAATTATAATGTTCTTGTTGCATTGTTGTTATATCACTGGTTGATTTTGTTGTTACCATTGCTAGTTATTTTCTAGTATTATTTTATATACTATATTGCACATGTTATTAGACTAGTGAGTATCTTGACTGTACCTCGTCTCTACTCCACTGAGGTTAGTCTTGATACTTACTGGGTACCGATCGTGGTTTACTCATACTACACTTCTGCACATTTTTGTGCAGAGCCAGGTATTGGAGGTATCGGACCCGGACAGAGTTAGAGTGTGATCGCAAGGATTCAAGGTAGGGCTACTTGGTCGTCGCAGTCCCTTGGAGTCTGTTCATTTCATTGTACTGTTAATTTTTTATCAAATAGTATTGTATATTTGGTCCTCATGATCATTCCATGTATTCAGCTAGAGTTCGTGACTCAGTACTACCAGTCTTGGGAGGTTGTATATTCTTATTTGTCCCGCTGTTAGTTTTGATTACTTATTTAATTTAAAAAAATGGCTTCAAAAATGTAATTAAAATCGGCTTACCTAGTATTAGAGACTAGATGTCAATACGGCGCCTGTGGTGGGATTGTGGGTCGTGATAAGTTGGTATCAGAGCTCTAGGTTCATAGGTTCTACGTTTCACGAACGAGATTAGTAGAGTCTTGTGGATCGGTACGGAGATGTCTGTACTTATCTTCGAGAGGCTACAGAGCTAGTAGGAAGAATTCACCTCTTTCATTCCTTATCGTGCGGCATTTATTCAGCTTGAAGCATATATCTTATGTTCTTTTGCATCCACTCATGTATGAAATTGAGCACTCGGTATCAACTATGCGCCAACGGTTTGTGATACTACCAAGAGGTTATAAGGGTGCGAGGTTTGTTCAATCATTGTTACAGCGTGTCGTCCAGATCGAGGATGCGAAAGTATTTAGAGATCATTCAGTTGTGCATATGGGGGTGCAGCAGGTTCTGATATCTGGTAAATAAGTATGATCTTAAGAAGGTTTAATTAATTGCCTAATCGTCACAATCGTGGTAGGGTCATGAGGTAGATGTAGATATGAAGATAGTTGGTGGTATTAGAGACTATGTAGTTCATGTGTGATTTCTATTTAGCGAAGGGTACATACTGGCAGCCAAGGCACTGGAGAAAGCGAGTTTAACTGTCACGCGGGTGACATGCGCCAAATAAATGGCTTGAGGTTTCTTTTGACCGGTAAAGGTTAGTATTATGGATCATCAGCATGTGTCCTATGGCTTCGCGCCAAGTGAGGGGAGTCCAATATCAACGATCAGATTGCGAGGTCACGTATTATATCAGTATTGGCCTGAGATGTATTTATGTGGTAATGAAAGTTTCTCTGAAACTTGTATATGAGTAAGGGGTGAGATTTGTATGGGATGATGCTGGGGCTTGCGGTATTCCTGCGTCCTTAATAATTTTACATCTCAGTACCAGCGGGGTCACAACAACAATTTCAAAATATTCGGGGTGCTACAGTAAGTTCTTTTAATGCACTATCGGCACAGGGTTCTTACAGTGGTTATTCCAGTTAATACTCCACGTGCATGGTCAGTTAGAGGTGGAGGACAGGCGGGTAGAAGGCGCCTAAGAGGTGGAGGCCCGACCCGTTGATATAATCGCTATGATTTTGGCTGAGGCCGATACACCAGATGGTGTCGTTACAGGTACAATCCTGATTTTGTTATAAGAGGATATTTTCCCTTAATTTGATTCGGTTCTGAATATTGAGGTGAGTCCCCCTATAATGCTCCACTTATGGGTGAGCTTTGTAAATTTGTGACTCACTTATATGTTTATCCCTGTTGGGAGATTTAAAGATGTGATCCTGTGTCTGTCATTTTATTTTTGTGCACCATTTAGGGCTATAAGTCCAAAAGTAAAATTTTATTATTCATTACAGTGGGTTTTGATATGATTTCGGAATAATTGATTTCAATTTTTATAAATTATATGCCCTACCGGTATGAGGGTTCATTATGTGTTATGAAAAATATTTATGAAATTTATTGAAAAGAAGAAAGAAAGGAAATTGAAATTCAGTTGGCACAATGTGCAAAATAATTGTGATTCGGAGTTGAGGACGAGATCCTCACATTTTTACATGATGTGAAATATTAAAACCGGGCTACAACCCGTAGTGGAAGTTATATAAGGATGAGGTCCTTGTGGTAAAATATATATGAGTTTAAAATTCTCCCTTTGTGAAATGTAATTTGTACAATAATATTAATAGGGAGTCATGCCTGTTAGGCTTATTTGATAATTCTTGTTTATTTTCTGTGCATATTCAGCCATTTTCGTGCTGTAAACATTGAGTTTTAAGCTATAAGATGAGTGCCCAGGTGGCGTTAAATGTGACTCGTTAAATCGGGTAAATAGTTATGAGGTCTTCATGCCTCACATTATGTTATCAGTGTTGTGAAAAATTTGAAACGAGGTACTGATTAATATGAGATTAATTGATGATGCTGGAATTAATTATGAACAGCTTTTAAGACCTGAGATGTGGTGATGAGCATACATATGATGTACTTCATGTCCTGATATCATAATGATAATGCAATGCTTGTAATGTTGAGATCAATGTTTGTCATGACCCGAAATTTCCCACCGACGAGACCATGATGGCGCCTAACATTTCACTTGCTAGGCAAGCCAACGTTAGAGAATCATTAACCAATTCCTTATTTCTATTTAGTAATTAAAAATAATTAACTAAGATAAAATATAATAAGTGCGGAATATCAAAAAACTGTATTAACTACTACCACCTGGATCTGGAGTCACCATTCACGAGCATTGTAGAGTTTACGACAAGTAATAGTCTGAAAGAAATACAACTGTCTGAATAAAAGAAAATAGTAGGACATAAAAGATAGGCAGGGACTTCAAGGTCTGTGAACGTCCACAGATCTACCTTGAGTCTCCGGACAGCGAACCAGTAGCAAATCTCGATCAACCTGAGCCGGTATCAAAATCTGCACAGAAAGTGCAGAGTGCATCATCAGTACAACCGACCCCATGTACTGGTTAGTGTCGAGCCTAACCTCGGCGAAGTAGTGACGAGGCTAGGACAAGACACCCACATATAACCTGAACAGTATAATCATGCTAGTGGCAATGACAGTAAATAAAGCAATAACACAGAAATAATGGGAAGGGAACATACAGTGGGGGAATACAATATAAAGAGTGAGAATGGTGAAAAGACATAATTAAACAGAAAATCCTTAAACGAATTGAGCAATTAAAATAACAAGGAAAACTGCACGGCATCACCCTTCGTGCTTTACACTCTTCCTCACAATATAATTAAATTATGCACGGCATCACCCTTCGTGCTTTACACTCTTCCTCACAATATAATTAAATTATGCACGGCATCACCTTCATGCTTTACACTCTTCCTCACAATATAATTAAATTATGCACAGCATCATCCTTCGTGCTTTACACTCTTCCTCACAATTTACATAATCAATAATAACGGATAGAGAGAAGTTTCACAAGAAATCAATATTTCATCAATGATTACTTTCACAATTTAACCTCTCGACCTCGAATCAATATTCACAATTTTATCGACCTTGGTGGAACCGGATACAAGTCTCCCAACATTTCAACAACAACAATAAGCATGGATAACAAGATTTAAGACTACAAATTTGCAAGAAATGGAATTTCACTCGCATGCTATGACTCGACCACAACGTATAGATGCTCGTCACCTCAACTATACGTCGTATTCAACAATAAAACACGTAGCAAATACTCACACAGTACCTATTCCCTCAAGCCAAAGTTAGACACAACACTTACCTTGCTCCGAAGGCCACTTAATTCTTAATCACAACTTTTCCTTTGGAATTCACCTCCAAACCACTCGTATCTATTCAAAAATGACTCAATAATATCAAATATTGCTAAAGGAATCAATTATTTTTCATAAATTAAATTTCCCAAATTTTTCTCCAAAAAGTCGAAAATCGACCCCGGGCCCGCTTGGTCAAATCCGAGGTTCGGACTAAAATCCTTTTATCCATTCACCCCCAAGCCCGAATATGTAATTAGTTTTGGAATTCGACCTCAAATTGAGATCTAAATCTCCAAATTCCCGAAATTCCTAGTTTTTACCCTAACTCCTAATTCTACCATGAAAACTCTAGATTTTAGGTTGAAAATTCAAGAAATATAATGGGTATTTGAAAGAAAATGATATAGAATAACTTACCAACAAATTGGGGAAGAAATGACTCTTGAAAAATCGCCTCTCACCGTTTGGTTTTTGAGAAAAATGAGTTTTTGGATAAAATTCCGTTTTTGGATTCTGTTAAGTGCTGGGCGATAGTGTATCGCGTTCGCGAAGGGTACTGGCTGCCAAGCCTTCGCGTTCGCGAGACCCAGCTCTCGTTCGTGATGATTACACCCGCCCCCGGCCTTCGCGTTCACGATGAAGGAACGACCAACCCCTCCCCAGGTCCCCACATGCTTCGCGTTCGCGTTGAGCCGGTCGCGTTCGCGAAGGGTAAGTCTCCCATCACTTCGCGTTCACGACCAGGCCTTCGCGTTCGCGAAGAAGAAAACTTCAGCTGCCCAGTTTACTCTTCGCATTCGTGAGAGTACCTTCACGTACGCGAAGAAGGACATGCCAGAACACAAACTCTGCAGAAAAACCATATTTCCAAAGTCCAAAACATCCAGTGGCCTATCCGAAACTCACCCGAGCCCTCGGGGCTCCAAACCAAACATGCACAAAAGTCTAAAAATATCATACGAACTTGCTCGCGTGATCAAATCGCCAAAATATCACCTAGAACTACGTATTTAGCACCAAATCGAATGAAATTCTCAAGAACACTTTAAAATTACTATTTTCTCAACCGAAGGTCCGAATCACGTCAAATCAACTCTGTTTCTCACCAAATTTCTCAGACAGGTCTTAAATATCATAATGAACCTGTACCGGGCTCCGGAACCAAAATACGGACCCGGTACTAACAATGCCATACATCAATCAATTCTTAAAAATAATTAATTTTCAGACTTTTAATTTTCATCATAAATTCATAACTTGAGCTAGGGACCTTCGAATTCGATTTCGGGCATACGCCCAAGTCCCAAAATTTGAGACGGACCCACCGGGACCGTCAAAATACGGATCCGAGCCCGTTTACCAAAAATGTTGACTGAAGTCAACTAAAATCAACTTTTAAGTTAAAAATTCTTATTTTCATTAGTTTTCAACATAAAAGCTTTCTGGAAACCTGCCCGGACTGCGCACGCAAATTGAGGAGGGTAAAAATGAGATTTTTAAGGCTTAAGAGCGCAGATTCGAGTTCTAAAATATAAGATGACCTTTTGGGTCATCACAATCTCCACCTCTAAAACAACCGTTCGTCCTTGAACGGACATAAAAAAGTATCTGGGCTGGTGAAAACGTGGGGATATCTACTCCGCATATCGGACTCGGACTCCCAAGTAGCTGCCTCAATAGGCTGACCTCTCCACTACACTCGAGCTGAAGGGTAACTCTTTGATCTCAACTAGCGAACTTGCCGGGCTAGAATTGCCATCGGTTCCTCCTCGTAAGTCAAATCCTTGTCCAACTGGACAGAGCTGAAATCTAACACATGGGACGGATCGCCATGATACTTTCGAAGCATGGACACATGGAATAACGGATAAACAGCTGTTAAACTAGGTGGCAACACAATCCTGTAAGCCACCTCTCCCTCTCTCTCTAGAATCTCAAAAGGTTCGATACACCTAGGGCTCAACTTGCCCTTCTTTCCGAACCTCATTACACCCTTCATGGGTGATACCCGAAGTAACACTCTCTCTCTGACCATGAAGGCAACATCACAAACTCTACGATCGACATAACTCTTCTGTCTGGACTGAGCGGTGCGAAGTCGATCCTGAATAATCTTGACCTTATCCAAGGCATCCTGTAATAAGTCTGTGCCTAACAATCGAGCCTCTCCCGGCTCGAACCACCCAACTGGCGACCGACTCCGCCTACCATATAACGCCTCATAGGGAGCCATCTGAATGCTCAACTGGTAGCTGTTGTTGTAGGCGAACTCTGCAAAGGGCAAGAACTGATCCCACGATCCTCCGAAGTGTATAACACAGGCGCGGAGCATATCCTCCAAGATCTGAATAGTACACTCGGACTGCCCGTCCGTCTGAAGATGGAATGTTATGCTCAACTCAATCCGTGTACCCAACTCACGTTGTACTACCCTCCAAAAGTGCGAGGTAAATTGCGTACCTCGATCAGAAATGATAGACACGGGCACACCGTGAAGACGGACAATCTCCCGAATATAAATCTCTGCTAACCGCTCCGAGGAATATGTAACTGTCATAGGAATGAAATGCACTGACTTAGTCAGCCTGTCCACAATAACCCAAACTGCATCGAACTTCCTCTGAGTCCATGGGAGTCCAACAACAAAATCCATAGTGATACGCTCCTACTTCCACTCACGAATATCTAACCTCTGAAGTAAACCACCAGGTCTCTGATGCTCACACTTTACCTACTGCCAATTTAGGCACCGAGCTACATAGGCAACTATGTCCTTCTTTATTTGCCTCCACCAATAATGCTGCCTCAATTCCTGATACATCTTGGTGGCACCCGGATAAATAGAATACCGGGAACTGTGGGACTCCTCAAGGATCAACTCACGAAGTCCATCCATATTAGGCACACAGATACGACCTTGCATCCCTAAAACTCCGTCATCTCCAACAGTAACTTGCTTGGCACCATCGTGCCGCACTGTGTCTCTAAGGACAAGTAAATGAGGATCATCATCCTGTCGATCTCTGATGCGCTCAAACAAAGAAGACCGAGCAATTGTACAAGCTAGAACACGTCTGGGCTCAGGAACATCCAACCTCACGAACTGGTTGGCCAAGGCCTGAACATCCAATGCAAGCGGTCTCTTACCCACTGGAATATATGCAAGGCTACCCATACTAGCTGATTTTTTACTCAAAGCATCGGCCACCACATTGGCCTTCCCGGGATTATACAATATGGTGATATCATAGTCTTTCAATAGCTCCAACCACCTTCTCTGCCTCAAATTGAGTTCCTTCTACTTGAACAAATATTTCAAGCTCCGATGATTAGTGAATACCTCACATGGCACGTCATAAAGATAGTGCCTCCAAATCTTCAGCGCATGAACAATGGCTGTCAGTTCTAGATCATGAACATAGTAATTCTTCTCGTGAACCTTTAGTTGCCATGAAGCATATGAAATAACCTTGCCACCATGCATCAATACCGCTCCCAGACCAATACGAGATGCATCACTGTATACTGTATAAGATCCTAAACCTATGGGTAACACCAATACCGGTGCCGTAGTCAAAGCAGTCTTGAGCTTCTGAAAGCTCGCTTCACACTCGTCTGACCACTTGAACGGGGCACCCTTCTGGGTCAATCTGGTCAACGGGGCTGCTATGGATGAAAACCCCTCCACAAATCGACGGTAATAGCCCGCCAAACCCAGGAAACTACGAATCTCTGTAGCTGATGTGGGTCTAGGCCAGTTCTGAACTGCCTCAATCTTCTTAGGATCCACCTGAACACCCTCTGCTGATATAACATGACCCAAGAAAGCAACTGAACTCAACCAAAACTCGCATTTTGAGAACTTAGCATATAATTGGCTGTCTTTCAGAGTTTGAAGAATGATCTGAAGGTGCTGCTCATGATCCTCTCGACTGTGGGAGTAGATCAAGATATCATCAATAAACACAACCACAAAGGAATCCGAGTAGGGTTTGAACACTCGGTTCATCAAATCCATGAATGTTGCTCGGGCATTTGTCAGCCCAAATGACATCACTAGAAACTCATAATTCCCATACCGAGTCCGAAAAGCTGTCTTAGGAACATCTGATGCCCTAATCCTCAACTGATGGTAGCCAGATCTCAAATCAATCTTTAAAAACACCTTGGCACCCTCAAGCTGATCAAATAAATCATCAATCCTCGGCAATTGATACTTGTTCTTAATGGTGACTTTGTTCAACTGCTGATAATCTATACATATCCTCATCGATCCATCTTTCTTATTCACAAACAACACAGGTGCACCCCAGGGCGAGACACTAGGTCTAATGAAGCCCTTATCAAGAAAATCTTGCAACTGCTCCTTCAATTCTTTCAACTCTTTTGGGGCCATGCAGTATGGCAGAATAGAAATAGGCTGAGTGCCCGGAGCCAAATCAATGCAGAAATCAATATCCCTGTCGGGTGGCATCCCTGGCAGGTCTGCAGGAAATACCTCTGGAAACTCACGAACAACCAGCACAGAATCTATGGAAGGAACCTTCGCACTAGAATCGCGGACATAAGCCAAATAAGCTAGATACCCCTTCTTGACCATATGCCGAGCCTTCACATAAGAGATAACCCTGCTGGTAGAATGGCCAAGATTTCCTCTCCACTCTAATCGAGGCAACCCCTGCAAGGCTAAGGTCACTGTCTTGGCGTGATAATCTAATATAGCATGATAAGGTGACAGCCAATCCATACCCAATATGACATCAAAATCAACCATGTTGAGAAGTAGAAGAACTACACGAGTCTCCAGACTCCCAAGGGTGACCACACACGAACGATAAACATGATCTACAACAATAGCATCTCCCACTAGTGTGGACATATACACAGGAGCACTCAAAGAATCACGGGGCACAACCAAATAGGAAGCAAAATAGGATGACACATAGGAGTAAGTAGATCCCGAATTAAATAGAACTGAAGCATCTCTACTGCAAACTGAAACAGTACCTGTGATAACAGCATCAGATGACTCAGCCTCAGGCCTGGCTGGGAAAGCATAACACCGGGGCTGGGCCCCACCAACCTGAACTACGTCCCTGGGATGGCCTCTAACTATCTGGTCTCCACCTCTAACAGCCTGACCTCCACCTCTAACAGTCTGGCCTCTACCTCTAGCTGCCTGACCCCTGCCTCTGGCTGGCTGAGCAGGTGGTGCAGCAACTGGTGCCGGAACCATGGCACGAGAACTCTGATGCTGTGAGTTACCCGTTGCCCGAGGGCAAAATCTAGCAATGTGCCTCTAATCATCACAAGTATAACATAACTTCGGCTGTTGTGACTGTTGACCCTGAAACTGACCATGTCGACCTGAATAACCACCCTGATGACTCTGGAGTGGAGGTGCACTAATAGGAGCTGGTGGTGCACTGTAGGCTAGTTGGTCGGATTAATGCATCTGAGGGCCCTGATACCAACTGTCACGATCCAAAATTTTCCACCGACGGGACCGTGATGGCGCCTAACATTCACTTGATAGGCAAGCCAACGTTAGAGAATCATTAACCAATTCCTTATTTCCATTCAGTAATTAAAAATAATTAACTAAGATAAAATATAATAAGTGCGGAATATCATAAAACTGTATTAACTACTACCACCCGGATCTGGAATCACCATTCACGAGCATTCTAGAGTTTATGATAAGTAATAGTCTAAAAGAAATACAACTATCTGAATGAAAGAAAATAGTAGGACATAAAAGATAGACGGGAACTTCAAGTTCTGTGAACTCCGACAGATCTACCTTGAGTCTTCGGACAGTGAACCAGTAGCAAATCTCGATCAACCTGAGCCGGTATCAAAATCTGCACAGAAAGTGCAGAGTGCAGCATCAGTACAACCGACCTCATGTACTGGTAAGTGTCGAGCCTAACCTCAGCGAAGTAGTGACGAGGCTAGGACAAGACACCCACACATAACCTGAACAGTATAATCATGCTAGTGGCAACGACAGTAAATAAAGCAATAACGCAGAAATAATGGGTAGGGAAACATACAGTGGGGGAATACAACATAAAAAGTGAGAATAATGAAAAGACAGAATTAAACAAAAAATCCTTAAACGAATTGAGCAATTAAAAAAGCAAGGAAAACTGCACGGCATCACCCTTCGTGCTTTACATTCTTCCTCACAGTATAATTAAATTATGCACGGCATCACCCTTCGTGCTTTACACTCTTCCTCATAATATAAATAAATTATGCACGGCATCACCCTTCGTGCTTTACACTCTTCCTCACAATATAATTAAATTATGAACGGCATCACCCTTCGTGCTTTACACTCTTCCTCATAATATAATTAAATTATGCACGGCATGACCCTTCATGCTTTACACTCTTTCTCACAATTTACTTTGGAACTACGGAACGGTATTCCAGGAGATCCCCCTGCCCTGCATATTTACTTTGGAACTACAGAACGGTATTCCGGGAGATCCCCCTGCCCTGTATATTTACTTTGGGACTATGGAACGGTATTCCGGGAGATCCCCCTGCCCTGCATATTTACTCATGGACTACAGAACGATATTCTGGGAGATCCTCCTATCTTGCATATTTACTTTTGGGACTATGAGGCAGTACCTCGGGAGATTCTCCCTATCTTGCATATTTACTTTTGGGACTACGAGGCGGTACCTCGGAAGTGCCCTTTGTTGATATTTTTCTATGGATGCACTTGCCTTTGGTTATTTTATTTTTTCGTGATATGTAAATTCTTGTGTTCTTTCGTGATGTATTATTTGATTTTATTATGTGTTTTGCATTTCTTGTTGTATTGTATTGGCTTTGGCTCCTTGTACAAGACTCTACTTATTTGTGTTTATGTTTTTTTTACTGGTTTTCGAGAATTGAGTTGTTTCGAATAAAAGAAATTGCTATTATATTTTAATTTAATAAATTTTACATCCAAATTAGTATTTATCGGATGCTTCATTTTAATTGAAATGTCATTTTCTTCACCCAAATGGTTTCTAAAATAAATTCATTCCTTTGTTGATTTCTTACATGATTTAAAGATTTTAACCTTACTTTAGTGAAAATAAATTGATCATGCGGATCTTACATACATTGATATTTTGACAGGTGAGTGGTCCGTGTGATGGTGATAGAAATATGAGCACAAGGTGCCGTGGAAAAAATATGAAAGTGGGATGAGACCCGTAATTTTTATAATTGTGAAATGAGGTGTCACATGGTGACTTTTACTTGAAAATATATTTATTGGAAAGTATTATATCCTGAAAATTATTATTTGAAAAACATATAGGCGAAAGAATTTATATTTGAAGAACTTGATTAATTGGTTGTACATGTGTTCCTTATTCGTCTGAGCAATAATTATGATGTTCTTGTTGCATTGTTGTTATATCACTGGTTGATTTTGTTGTTACTATTGCTAGTTATTTTCCAGTATTATTTTGTATACTATATTGCACATGTTATTAGACTAGTGAGTGTCTTGACTGTACCTCGTCTGTACTCCACTGAGGTTAGTCTTGATACTTACTGGGTACTGACCGTAGAGTACTCATACTACACTTCTGCACATTTTTGTGCAGAGCCAGGTATTGGAGGTATCGGACCCGGACAGAGTTAGAGTGTGATCTCAAGGATTCAAGATAGGGATGCTTAGTCGTCGCAGTCCCTTGGAGTCTGTTCATTTCATTGTACTGTTAATTTTTTATCAAATAGTATTGTATATTTGATCCTCGTGATCATTCCATGTATTCAGCTAGAGTTCGAGAATCAGTACTACCAGTCTTGGGAGGTTGTATATTCTTATTTGTTCCGCTATTAGTTTTGATTATTTATTTAATTTAAAAAACGGCTTCAAAAATGTAATTGAAATCGGCTTACCTAGTATTAGAGACTAGATGTCATCACGACGCCTGTGGTGGGATTGTGGGTCATGATAAGTTGGTATTAGAGCTCTAGTTCATAGGTTCTACGTGTCACGAACGAGATTAGTAGAGTCTTGTGGATCGGTACGGAGACGTCTATACTTATCTTCGAGAGGCTACAGAGCTAGTAAGAAGAATTCACCTCTTTCATTCCTTATCGTGCGACATTTATTCAGCTTGAAGCATATATCTTATGTTCTTTTGCATCCACTCATGTATGAAATTGCGCACTTGGTATCAACTATGCGCCTACGGTTTGTGATACTACCAAGGGGTTATAAGGGTGCCAGGTTTGTTCAATCATTGTTACAGCGTGTCATCCAGATCGAGGATGCGAAAGTATTTAGAGATCATTCAATTGTGCATATGGGGGTGCAGCAGGTTCTGACATCTGTTAATAAATATGATCTTAAGAAGTTTTAATTAATTGCCTAATCGTCACAATCGTGGTAGGGTCATGAGGTGGATGTAGATATGAAGATAGTTGGTGGTATTAGAGACTATGTAGTTTGTGTGTGATTTCTATTTAGCGAAGGGTACATACTGGCAGCCAAGGCACTAGAGAAAGCAAGTTTAACTATCACGCGGGTGACATGCACCAAATAAATGGCTTGAGGTTTCTTTTGACCGGTAAAGGTTAGTATTGTGGATCAGCAGCATGTGTCTTATGGCTTCGCGCCAAGTGAGGGGAGTCCAATATCAACGATCAGATTGCGGGGTCAGGTATTATATCAGTTTTGGCCTGAGATGTATTTATGTGGTAATGAAAGTTTCTTCGAAACTTGTATATGAGTAAGGGGTGAGATTTGTATGGGATGATGCTGGGGCTTGCGGTATTCCTGCGTCCTTAATAATTCTACATCTCAGTACCAGCGGGGTCACAACAATAATTTCAAAATATTCCGGGTGCTACAGTAAGTTCTTTTAATGCACTATCGGCCCAGGGTTCTTACAATGGTTATTCCAGTTAATACTCCACGTACATGGTCAGTTAGAGGTGGAGGACAGGTGGGTAGAGGGCGCCTAAGAGGTGGAGGCCCGACCCGTTGATATAATCGCTATGATTTTGGCTGAGGCCGATACACCAGATGGTGTCGTTACAGGTACGATCCTGATTTTGTTATAAGAGGATATTTTCCCTTACTTTGATTCGGTTTTGAATATTGAGGTGAGTCCCCCTATAATGCTCTACTTATGGGTGAGCTTTGTAAATTTGTGACTCACTTATATATTTATCCCTGTTGGGAGATATAAAGATGTGATCCTGTGTCTGTCATTTTATTTTTGTGCACCACTAAGGGATATAAGTCCAAAAGCAAAATTTTATTATTCATTACAGTGGGTTTTGATGTGATTTCGGAATAATTAATTTTAATTTTTATAAATTATATGCCCTACCGGTATGAGGGTTCGTTATGTGTTATGAAAAATATTTACGAAATTTATTGAAAAGAAGAAAGAAAGGAAATTGAAATTTAGTTGGCACAATGTGCAAAATACTTGTGATTCGGAGTTGAGGACGAGATCCTCGAATTTTTACATGATGTGAAATATTTAAACCGGGCTACAACCTGCAGTGGAAGTTATATAAGGACGAGGTCCTTGTGGTGAAATATATATGAGTTTAAAATTCTCCCTTTGTGAAATATAATTTGTACAATAATATTAATAGGGAGTCATGCCTGTTAGGCTTATCTGATAATTCTTGTATATTTTCTGTGCATATTCAGCCATTTTCGTGCTGTAAACATTGAGTTTTAACCTATAAGATGAGTGCCCAGGTGGCGTTAAATGTGACTCGTTAAATCGGGCAAATAGTTATGAGGTCTTCATGCCTCACATTATGTTATCAGTGTTGTGAAAAATTTGAAACGAGGTACTGGTTAATATGAGATTAATTGATGATGCTGGAATTAATTATGAACAGCTTTTAAGACCTGAGATGTGGTGATGAGAATGCATATGATGTACTTCATGTTCTGATATCATAATAATAATGCAATGCTTGTAATGCTGAGATCAGTGTTTGTCATGACCCGAAATTTTCCACCGACGAGACCATGATGGCGCCTAACATTTCACTTGCTAGGCAAGCCAACGTTAGAGAATCATTAACCAATTCCTTATTTCCATTCAGTAATTAAAAATAATTAACTAAGATGAAATATAATAAGTGCGAAATATCATAAAAATATATTAACTACTACCACCCAAATCTGGAGTCACCATTCATGAGCATTCTAGAGTTTACGACAAGTAATAGTCTGAAAGAAATACAACTGTCTGAATGAAAGAAAATAGTAGGACATAAAAGATAGACAGGGACTTCAAGGTCTGTGAACGTCGACAGATCTACCTTGAGTCTCCGGACAGTGAACCAGTAGCAAATCTCGATCAACCTGAGCCGGTATCAAAATCTGCACAGAAAGTGCAGAGTGCAGCATTAGTACAACCGACCCCATGTACTGGTAAGTGTCGAGCCTAACCTCGGCGAAGTAGTGACGAGGTTAGGACAAGACACCCACATATAACCTGAACAGTATAATCATGCTAGTGGCAATGACAGTAAATAAAGCAATAACGCACAAATAATGGGAAGGGAACATATAGTGGGGGAATACAACATAAAGAGTGAGAATAATGAAAAGACAAAATTAAACAGAAAATCCTTAAACGAATTGAGCAATTAAAATAACAAGAAAAACTGCACGGCATCACCCTTCGTGCTTTACACTCTTCCTCACAATATAATTAAATTATGCATGGTATCACCCTTCGTGCTTTACACTCTTCCTCACAATATAATTAAATTATGCACGGCATCACCCTTCGTGCTTTATACTCTTCCTCACAATTTACATAATCAATAACAACAGATAGAGAGAAGTTTCACAAGAAATCAATATTTCATCAATGATTACTTTCACAATTTAACCTCTCGACCTCGAATCAATATTCACAATTTTATCGACCTTGGTGGAACCGGATACAAGTCTCCCAACATTTCAACAACAACAATAAGCATGGATAACAAGATTTAAGACTATAAATTTGTAAGAAATGGAATTTCACTCGCATGCTATGACTCGACCACAGTGTATAGATGCTCATCACCTCAACTATACATCATATTCAACAACAAAACAGGTAGCAAATACTCACACAGTACCAATTCCCTCAAGCCAAAGTTAGACACAACACTTACCTTACTCCGAAGGCCACTTAATTCTCAATCACAGTTTTTCCTTTGAAATTCACCTCCAAACCACTTGTATCTATTCAAAAATGACTCAATAATATCAAATATTGCTAAAGGAATCAATTATTTTTCATAAATTAAATTTTCCAAATTTTCCTCCAAAAAGTCGAAAAATCGACCCCGGGCCCGCTTGGTCAAAACCCGAGGTTCGGACCAAAATTCTTTTACCCATTCACCCCAGAGCTCGAATATGTAATTAGTCTTGGAATCCGACCTCAAATTGAGGTCTAAATCTCTAAATTCTCGAAATCCCTAGTTTCTACCCTAACCCCTAATCCTACCATAAAAACTCTAGATTTTAGGTTGGAAATTCAAGAAATGTAATAGGTAATTGAAAAAAATGGTTTAGAATCACTTACCAACAATTTGGGGCAGAAATGACTCTTGAAAAATCGCCTCTCGCCGTTTGGTTTTTGAGAAAAATGAGTTTTTGGCTAAAAACCCGTTTTTGGATTCTGGTAAGTGCTGGGCCACATTGTTCATTGCGTTCGCGAGAGCACTGTCGCATTCACGAAGGGTACTGGCTTCCAAGCCTTCGCGTTCATGAGACCCAGCTCGCGTTCGCGATGATTACTCCCCCTGGCCTTCACGTTCGCGAGGCAAGGCTCGCGTTCGCGATGAAGGAACCAACCCCTCCCCAGGTCCCCACATGCTTCGCGTTCGCGTTGAGCCGGTCGCGTTCGCGAAGGGTAAGTCCCCCATCACTTCGCGTTCATGACCAGGCCTTCACGTTCGCGAAGAAGAAAACTTCAGCTGCCCAGTTTATTCTTCGCGTTCGCGAGAGTACCTTCGCGAACGCGAAGAAGGACATGCCAGAACACAGACTCTGCAGAAAAATCAGATTTCCAAAGTCCAAAACATCAAGTGGCCTATCCGAAACTCACCCGAGCCCTCGGGGCTCCAAACCAAACATGCACAAAAGTCTAAAAAAATCATACGAACTTGCTCGCGCGATCAAATTACCAAAATAACACCTAGAACTATGAATTTAGTACCAAATCGAATGAAATTCTCAAGAACACTTTAAAATTACTATTTTCTCAACCGAAGGTCCGAATCACGTCAAATCAACTCCGTTTCTCACCAAATTTCTCAGACAGGTCTTAAATATCATAATGAACCTGTATCGGGCTCCAAAACTAAAATACGGACCTGGTACTAACAATGCCAAACATCAATTAATTCTTAAAAATAATTAATTTCTAGACTTTTAATTTTCATCATAAATGCATAACTTGAGCTAGGGACCTCCGAATTCGATTTCGAGCATACGCCCAAGTCCCATAATTCGATACGGACCCACCGGGACCGTCAAAACACGGATTTGGGCCCGTTTTACTAAAAATATTGACCGAAATCAACTAAAATCAACTTTTAAGGCAAAAAATCTTATTTTTATTAGTTTTCAACATAAAAGCTTTCCGAAAACCTACCCGGACTGCGCACGCAAATTGAGGATGGTAAAAATAAGATTTTTAAGGCTTAAGAGCACAGATTTGAGTTTTAAAACATAAGATGACTTTTTGGGTCATCACAATGTTATTGATATATACCTTGTGGATGTGTTGTTAGGAGTCATTTTGGTGTTACTCTGGCAGGTGGATTGGCCCATTTACGGGGGGACTCTGCCAAAATGTTGTGAAAACTTTGGGAGTTAGAAAAATTTGAGAGATTGATATGTGTGAAAGAAGAGATAAATTATGTTATTTGTTTGAGGACGAATGATCCTAAGCGGGAAAGAATATAACACCCCAAAAAAAATTTGAAATACTTCAACACTATCAAGAAAGTTGATGTGAGCGTAGGCACAAGTTGCTATAGCCAGTTGAGAATAATACTGTACGTTGTTGTGAAAAAAAAATCAGGCCTTTTGAAAATGTTTGGAGAGTAAGAAATTGATCTTAAAGTTTACAAATATGGATAAAAGGAATAATCTCAATTGAGATGGTGTTGTCGGGCTTATCTCAAATGCGGTAATGTGAGATCAACCGTGAGTATATGTGTAAAAGTAAATTCATCGATTTGGTAACCTCAGAATATTTCTTAGCACGTTCAAGGATGAACGTTTGTTTAAGAGGTGGAGAATGTAACGACCTGACTTGATGTTTTAAGAATTTAAGTCCCGTCTGGCGGCATAAGGCCCTGAGCAGCTTCTTATTATGTGTATTGACTTGTGCGCATGGTTGAATTCAGTTACCGGATGATTCGGAGTGATTTGGGACACTTGGTCCTCAAAATGGAAGCTTAAGTCTTAGGATTTTTACCGTAATCGGAACTGTGTGAAGACGACTCCCGAATGAAATTTTGATGATGTCAATAGCTCCGTATGGTGATTATGGACTTAGGAGCGTGTCCGGAAAATTATTTGGAGGTATGTAGAGGAATTTGGCTTGAAATGGCGAAAGATGAATTTTTGGAAAGTTTGACCGGGGGGTTGACTTTTTGATATCAGGGCCGGAATCTGATTCTGGAAATTGGAATAGCTTCGTTATGTCAATTATGACTTGTGTGCAAAATTTGAAGTCATTCCAGATTGATTTGATGTGTTTCGGCACAAGATATAGAATTTGAAATTTCAAAGTTCATTAGGCTTGAATTGGGGTATGATTCGTGGCTTTAATGTTGTATGATGTGATTTGAGGCCTCGAGCAGGTTCGTGTTATGTATTGGGACTAGTTGGTACGATTGGACGGGGTCCCTAGGGCCTCGGGTTTGATTCGAGGTGGTTCCGGACCAAGTATAGGTGTTTTGATGCTGCTGATTACTGGTTCTGGTGTTGTTCTTCGCGTTCGCAGAGAAAGATTTTGCTGTTGGGACTTTTTTCTTCGCGTTCGCGAAGAAGGAAATTTTGATGTTCCCCGTCTGACTTTAGAGGCTCATATCTCACAATCTATAAGGAATTTGGAGATGATTCAAAAATAAAAGTTGTAGCTCTTTGTGTCTAGTTTTTCGAAAGGTAAACCATTTGGCATTTAGAGTTGTATACCAAAAGTTATGGTAGATACACTATAAGCTGTTCGGGAAGAGTTTGGAAATATCTGTTGCACAGGGCTGACTTTGAAAGCTTATATTTCACAATCTATAAGAAATAGGGAGATGAGCAACAAATGAAAGTTATAGCCCTTTGAGTCTAGTTTCCAAAAAAATAAACCATTTGTCATTTGGAGATTCGTACAAAAAAGTTATGACCGTTATACTAGAGGCTGTCTGAGAAGAGTTTGAAAATGGTTTTTGGAGAATTTGTTCATCGCGAACGCGAGGGAAGGGTCGCGAACGCGAAGAACAAATCCCTGGGCAGCAGAATAAAGTTCAAATTCATCTCATTCTTCCATTTTTGGACCAAGGAAGCTCGGGTGAGGCAACTTTTCGAGAGTTTTTCAAGGGAAACGTTGGGGTAAGAATTCCTAACTTGATTTTGGTTAAATTACATGAATCTATTGTTCTTTTTATCACTAAATTAGTGAATTGGGTTCAAAATGGTAGAAATCCTCTAGACTTTAATTTAAGATTTGAAGGGCGATCCGTTATCGAAATTTGATAATTTTGGTATGGTTGAACTCGTATCGGAATGGGTGTTCGGATTTCGTAAAAATTTTGTAGGGTTCCGAGGGCCGGGCCCCGCTCTGACTTTTTAGAATAAAATTTTAAGTTGGTGTTTTATTATCCGGAATTATTTTCGATGAATTTTAATGAAGTGATACAATTAATTTGGATAGATTTGAGTTGTCCGGAGGTCAATTCAAGTAAGAAGGCGATTTTGGAATATCGGTACAACTTCAATAAGGTAAGTGTCTTGCTTAACCTCGAGTGGGGGAAATACCCCTTAGGCATTGAGTATTATGTGTAAATTGTGTAATTAAAAACCATGTACGTGAGGTGACGAGTACGTACTTGGTTTATATGTGCAAATTTCGTTGATTAAAATCCTTAGACGCCCTTATGTATTAAGTTGGAAATTATTGGCACTTATTAAATCCTCTATTTGTCATGCCTAGATCCATGTTTGTTAAAATTGTTTTTATATGATGATTTGGTGTGATTGACACCTTGAATTTATGTAAAATATTATTTTGTTGAGTTGTTCACTCTCGGATATTTTTGTTAAGATTTTTGTGCACATTATGGTCGAGCCATGGGCTCCTTATTTTGGAAAATGATGTATTGTTGGTTTCCGTAGCAAGTTGAAATATTTGAGCACTTGATGAGCCATTTATGATATGTGAGCACTTGATGTGCAGTTGTTGAAATCATATTTACTTTGGGACTACAGAACAGTATTCCGGGAGATCTCCCTGCCTTGCATATTTACTTTGGGACTACAGAACGGTATTCCGGGAGATCCCCCTGCCCTGCATATTTACTTTGGGACTACGGAACGGTATTCCGGGAGATCCCCCTGCCCTGCATATTTACTTTGGGACTACAGAACGGTATTCTGGGAGATCCTCCTATCTTGCATATTTACTTTTGGGACTACGAGGCGATACCTCGGGAGATCCCCCCTATCTTGCATATTTACTTTTGGGACTACGAGGCGGTACCTCGGGAGTGCCCTTTGTTGATATTTTTCTATGGATGCACTTGCCTTTGGTTATTTTATTTTTTCGTGATATATAAATTCTTGTGTTCTTCCGTGATGTATTATTTGATTTTATTATGTGTTTTGCATTTCTTGTTGTATTGTATTGTTTTTGGCTCCTTGAACAAGACTCTACAGATTTGTGTTTATGTTTTTTACTGGTTTTCGAGAATTGAGTTATTTTGAATAAAAGAAATTGCTATTATGTTTTAATTTAATAAATTTTACATCCAAATTAGTATTTATCGAATGCTTCATTTTAATTGGAATGTCATTTTCTTCACCCAAATGGTTTCTAAAATAAATTCATTCCTTTGTTAATTTCTTACTTAATTTAAAGATTTTAACCTTACATTAGTGAAAATAAATTGATCCTGCGGATCTTATATATATTGATATTTTGACACGTGAGTGGTCCGTGTGATGGTGATAGAAATATGAGCACAAGGTGCCGTAGAAAAAAAATATGAAAGTGGGATGAGACCCGTAATTTTTATGATTGTGAAATGAGGTGTCATATGGTGACTTTTACTTGAAAATATATTTATTGAAAAGTATTATATCTTGAAAATTATTATTTGAAAAACATATAGGCGAAAGAATTTATATTTGAAGGACTTGATTAATTAGTTGTACATGTGTTCCTTATTCGTCTGAGCAATAATTATAATATTCTTGTTGCATTGTTGTTATATCACTGGTTGATTTTGTTGTTACCATTGCTAGTTATTTTCCAGTATTATTTTGTATACTATATTGCACATGTTATTAGACTAGTGAGTGTCTTGACTGTACCTCGTCTCTACTCCACTGAGGTTAGTCTTGATACTTATTGGGTACCGACCGTGGTTTACTCATACTACACTTCTGCACATTTTTGCGCAGAGCCAGATATTGGAGGTATCGGACCCGGACAGAGTTAGAGTGTGATCGCAAGGATTCAAGGTAGGGCTACTTGGTCGTCACAGTCCCTTGGAGTCTGTTCATTTCATTGTACTGTTAATTTTTTATCAAATAGTATTGTATATTTGGTCCTCATGATCATTCCATGTATTCAGCTAGAGTTCGTGATTCAGCACTACCAGTCTTGGGAGGTTGTATATTCTTATTTTTCCTGCTGTTAGTTTTGATTACTTATTTAATTAAAAAAATGGCTTCAAAAATGTAATTAAAATCGGCTTACCTAGTATTAGAGACTAGGTGCCATCATGACGCCTATGGCGGGATTGTGGGTCGTGACAGGGCTGCATGCCGCAGCAGGCCATGTTGGCTTTATATATATTGTTACTATTATATGGATCGGGGTTGCCCACCTGCAGCAGGCCTTATTGGCTTATTATGGCACGTGAGTTGTCTGTGCGGATTCTGATATGATATTATCGCACGTGAGTTGTGTGTGCAGCACGTGAGTTGTCCGTGCAGATTATAGCGCTTGGGTTGTAGGAGCCCCTCCGGAGTCTGTACACACCCCCAGTGAGCGCAGGTACCTATTTAGTGCGAGTGCCAAGTGACTGGGAGGCATGAGAGATGGTGAGGCATGCCCGAGGGGTTGTTTACAAGTGATTGTGAGGTATGCCCGATGGGTTGTTTACGAGTGATTGTGAGGTATGCCTGAGAGGCTGTTTACGAGTGATTGTGAGGTAAGCCCGAAGGGCTGTATACGAGTGATTGTGAGGTCTGCCCGAGGGGCTGTTATATGATTTTATCACTGAGTTGCATCGCATTGGCATGCACACATGACATACAGGCATAGAGATGTATTTTTCTCATGTTGTACAACATCACATCATTCATGATTTTTCAGACATTTTTGACAGATGGGCATAGTGATGCATTTATTTTTACACGGGTTATCTAGAAAGAAAAAGAAACATCTCATTTATTATTGAAAGGATTTTTGGGAAAAATGATTGTTTTCAAACTTATTCATATTTTCGGCAACTTCAGTAAATGATTTTGGTTTTTCACTGATGTACTTGAAAGAAAGAACTATATTTTTTTGAAATCATGATTTGGCTGAGAATTTTATCTCTGAGTTACTTCTGGTATTATTTGCTTTAGGTTATTGTGGACTATTAGTTTTGGACCCGACCTTAGTGGAAGCTCGTCACTACTTTCAACCTAAGGGTAGGTTTGTTACTTACCTAGTACATAGGGTCGGTTATACTGATACTACACTTCTGCACATTGCATGCTGATGTTGGATGTTGTTGTTGCTGTGCTCGATGGTTGCGGGATTTGAAGATGTACCCGCATTCCTGTTGTAGCTACCTCTTGTTCATGGTAGCCTTAGATTTATAAAAGCTCTGTTTATGTACTATTCAAACAGACTATTTATTCATTTCATTTCCGCTTTGTAAACTCTATTCTAAGAAGCTCATTATTTGTACTACCAGTTCTTGGGGATTGTATAAGATTAAGATCTTTATTTACTTAAATTACTTTAATAATGGTTATTGGAATTGGATAATTGAAAGTTGGCTTACCTAACGGGTTGGGTTAGGTGCCATCACGACTGATTTTGGGTCATGATAAGGTGGTATCAGAGCTCTAGGTTCATAGGTTCTACAAGTCATGAGTGAGTGTCTAGTAGAGTCTTGCGGATCGGTATGATGACGTTCATACTTATCTTCAAGAGGCTATATTTAGGATATATACTTCCCATCTTTCCTTCTTTATCGTGCGGAATTGATTCAGCTTGAGACGCAACTCTTTGAATTCCTTCCACGTATTTGTATGCACACATGAGCGCTCGGTATCAGCTGTGCATCGCCGGCTTGTGATTCTATGAACGAGGTTCGAGGTGAGTATTCTGTGTTTTGGTGATGGGCTAGTCTGGAGGACTTGAGGCTATAGTTAGACCGTAGCTTGAGCTCGGTAGCTTCAGTTATAACCTGTACAATTGGACTCATATGTCCGGTAATGACCCTACAGTGGAATTTGTGGCTCTATGAGCGGTGGAATGACTTTGTGATGAGTATGATGTAACCGCGGGATGTGTTAAAATGATTTGAATGTGACGAGAAGTGTTTCCTTGAAATGTAAAGGAAGGCCATTGGGTGCTTGATTTTCGTTTTTATGTGACTTACAGTCTCGAGTGTGAATGTTTTGAAGGATCTTTCACGATTGTTAAATTTTGGGATAAATTAAATTCTCATGTTTGGTTAGTGAGTTTGGACTCAAATAGACTAAGTGATTGCATAGTAATTGTGACTGCGAAAGGGTATATCAAGATACCAATTTGAGATTAAACAGGTGGGTTATTCCCTGCGGAGTAATCTACGTAGGTGTATTCCTTATGATGTGAGTGGAGAGTTTCTTTTCTGCCAGTGGGGCATATGTGTGGAGATTTGAATTTGAAGCTGATTGAGAATGTTGACTTGAGTGTCAAGAGAATGATTGCGAGCTTAGCGGATGATTTTGGGTATTTTTATGGTTAGCGTGCATGAGTTTGAGAAGAAGTTTCGTTAAACTGACTGTGGAATTATGACAGTAATAGAGTATTGGTATTGTGAGTTATGGAATGTTTTAATCTATGGCTTTGAGCCAAGTGGGGGAGCCTGCTATTGATAATTCAATTTCATGATTATATGTAAAGGTTTAGTTTTGGGCTGAGGTATACTGGTGGGTCAGTTATGACTTGCAAAAGTTGAGATCGATAAAGACTCAAATAAGGAAATTATGGGATACGGGTTATATTGCACTTATGAGTATATGAAAATCGTGGGATGAGTGAGTTATTATGGGTGAATGATGTAGTGCACACGGAGTATGAATTTGATAGGTGGTGTTAAAGTAGAGTTACTTCTTTGAGTATTGTTGTGCTAATGGGGCACGTGTCTTTTGGCCCATTTGGGCAGTGCAATTAAATTTGAGCAAAGTGGGTGACTCCCGAGAAAATTCTAGTGGGTATGAGAATTGTATATAGCAATTGAGAAAGTTTCCAGACTTGCGTATGGTTAAAATCTGAGATTTTCGTTTGATGGTGCCTGGACTTGCGGGAATTCTGTATGACTATGGATTCAACACTTTTGTATAAGAAAGGTAAAAAGAACAATTTCAAATTCACATAAGGTATTCTCAGAGTAAGGGTTACAGTTGTAGTAGTTTTGAAGGTGCTTAAGAAGAGTATAATTGCTTATGGGCCATAGGGCGTTGTGGTTCTATGTTAGGTTGTGGGGTGAGTTGTGGTTAAAGATGATTGTGTTTTAGTAAGGAGGAGTATCAATTTGGAGGAAAATTCGGAAGGGACTCAGAGAAATAGGACAACTGGTAGTAGACTGTACCAGTATGGTAATGGTAGGATCGGTCCTTTGGGTAATTACAACGTGGTAAGACTTTACAGATGTTTTGGTGGCAATATTCTTGGGTTTGGTGACCTGCGTGGCTTGGTTGAGTTGGAGAGATTCGGTCCTGATGGATTGGTTGTGCAAATGGATTCCAAAGTATTCTTGATGGTTTCTACCGGTGTGGAGAACGTGTTGTGTATTGTGATTTACTCCTGGAAAGAAGCAAGAGAAAGGTTTCTCACTAAAAGGGTATGTAAATTATTGGTGACTCAAAGTTGATAATGGGATTCTTGTGCTTGTCACATGATGGCATAATAGATGTGGTGTGGTGTGCAGGATTAGAATTTACATGTACAAGGTGACAGTTCAGTCTTGAAGAGAAGGTAACGAATGTTGGACAACATGGGCGGTTCCAAATGACTAGATGAATACGATTACTACTAGGTGTATGAGAAGGGTGCGTATTTCAGAAGGCGCATTGTATTTTAACTTATGGATATTTAATTAGTATTGCGGTACTCACATGGTTGATAGACTGCTGATATTCAAATTTTTTCAAGTGGCACGGAAGAACTTCTAAAGTATTTCTTGTGGGATGATCGTGTATGAGAGAGGTGTTAGGCATTCGGGCGGTGGAGATGGTATCAAATATGGTTATTCGCGTGTTCTATGGATTTGGAGATTTGGGAGTTCTCAGGAGCAAATTGTTTCATGGTTGTGGACTGTGAAGTTGTGGCCGGAGCTAGCAAGATGATAGAATGTGTTGTGATTCAGTCATTATGGATTTTTGGAGGGATTTTTATTTATTTGTGGGTAACCTGAGTTGATTTGGGGATCCATTGGTAGGTCCAATTAAGATGTGTATTCTACACCGAGCCATGGTTCGCTCCATACTGCTATTGTTGAGGGATGTGTCATTCGGTTGATGTTGAACTTATTTGTGTTCTGAAATGATCTGTGATTTACTCCTTTATGCTACGAGGAGTTGTAATTCATTGGTTATGTGCACACATGGTGTGGTTCTATTGGGGGCCTTATGGCGGAATTTGAACAATATGAGCATTTGGGTATTGCATGATTGATTGCGTATGGGCTATGTTCTTTCGGGTTTGTATGGCATTGTGTCATTTGCTTCTACATGGTTATGGTAATGCACTTTGAGTACTTGATGTCGGATTACGTGGGGTAATTGATTTTGAGCAGGGTGACTCGAGGTAGATAATATAGACCAACATTTGGATGGGGTTGCGCATTGCAGCGGAGTAATGTTAAGGTATGAACCTTGTGTAAGAATCATGTTATGGTTCTACGGTGTGTGATGGATTTTTAGCATTTCTTGTGGCGGTACTTGTTAATCTGGCGGGGCAGTTCTCTCATTTAAGTTATTTTCCACGATTGAGTACATTTGAATTGTTGCGTATGGATGCACGGATGGCACGGGTTGTGGCTCTGAGTTATATTGGTGCGGCATATCTGTAGAATAGATGTGTTTAGTAAAATAAGGTCATTGGACCTAGAATGGGTACTATCAGGTTTGAAAAAGTTTATTCAGAAGGATAATATTGAAATTCGGCTTAGAAAGTGATTATGGTTTTGTTTAGGGCGAGAGAGCTCCATGACTTGTTGATCTGATAAGGGGTCCTGGGATTTTTGCGTGTTTCTTTTATTATCAACAGTGTACGAAGGTTTTGGGATGAAGTTTGGTTCGATATGGGGTTTAATACTAGTACTTGGTTGGTTTTTGAGTAGTTACTGCGATCAGGAATGGTGCTACGAGCATGCGAGTTATGTAATACGCTGGGTGATTATATCCGTGGTTATAGTTATAGCCCGATGCAGCTTGTTCGGACTTATACAGTGTGTAGATGTGAGATTCAGGTCTTGAAAAGAATTTTGGATGTTAGAAATTTGGCTCCATGGGTTTTGGGCTAAGGTTAAATTAACGATTTTCAGTTATATTGTGTGGTCAGGCCTATATAGAATATGGTGACATGAGATCACCCCGAGTACGTGTGTGGTAAGATGGAACAATGATTTGATGGCTTGGAAACAACTCTTGGCACGTTCGAGGACGAACATATGTTTAAGTGGGGGAGAATGTAACGACACGACCGGTCGTTTTGAGTATCACAATCTCGTTTCCCCATTTACTGCTCAAATTGGGCTTTACAGTTGTTGTGTGACATGCCAGGGCAATTGGTTCGGGTCCGGTGAGGTTTTAGAATAAATTGGAATACTTAGTTCCAAGGTTTAAAGCTTAAGTTAAAATAGCGACCGGATGTCGACTTATGTGTAAACGACCTCGGAATTTAATTCTGATGATTCCAATAGCTTCGTATGGTGATTTTGGACTTAAGAGCGTGTCCGGAAAATTATTTGGAGGTCCGTAGTGGAATTAGGCTTGAAATGCCAAAAGTAGAATTTTTGGAAAGTTTGACCGGGGGGTAGACTTTTTGATATCGAGGTCGGAATCCGATTCTGGAAATTGGAATAGCTTCGTTATGTCATTTATGACTTGTGTGAAAAATCTGAAGTCATTCCGGATTGATTTGATGTATTTCGGCACAAGATATAGAATTTGAAAGTTCAAAGTTCATTAGGCTTGAATTGAGGTGCGATTCGTAGTTTTAGTGTTGTTTGATGTGATTCGAGGCTTCGACAAGTTCGTATGATGTTTTAGGACTTGTTGGTATAATTGGTTGAGGTCCCGAGGGGGCTCGGGTGAGTTTCAGACCATTTCTAGGCCATTTTTAGTTGTTGGTTTCTGCCTACAGAGGTGTGCATCGCGATTGCGAACATTGGGTCGCGTTCGCGAAGAGCAAACAACAGTTTGGAACCTTGTAAATCGCGATCGCGGAAGCTCTTTCGCGATCGCGTAGAACAAAATCTCTGCTGCACTAATCCGACTTTGGAAACTTATATCTCACAATTTATAAAGAATTTGGAGGTGATCTAAAAATAAAAGTTGTAGCCCTTGATGTCTAGTTTTCAGAACTTAAAACCATTTACCATTTGGAGTTGTGTACAAAATGTTATGGTGGATATACTATAGGCTGTCTGGAAAGAGTTTGGAAATCTCTGTTGTATAGGGCTAATTTTGGAAGCTTATATCTAGAAATATATAAGGAACTGGGAGATGAGAAACAAATAAAAGTTGTAACTCTTGGTGTCTAGTTTTTAGAAAGCTAAACCATTTGCAATTTGGAGTTTTGTACAAAACGTTATGACCAATATACTAGAGGCTGTCTGGAAGAGTTGGGGGAGTTTGTTCTTCGCGATCGCGATTGGTTTTCCGCAATCGCGAAGAGCAATTTTGGGACTTAAAATTTTGTGCTTCGCGATCGCGAAGAGTAAATGCCTGGATAGAAGATATATTTTGAGGTTTCGACCATTTTAACACATTTGGAGCTATGGAGCTCGGATTGAAACGATTTTGAGGCGATTTTCACCATATAGATTGGGATAAGTGATTCTAACTCGGTTTTGATTAAATTACACGAATCTATTATTGTTTTTATCAAAAAATTAGTATTTTGTGTTAAAAATAGTAGAAAAATTCATAGACTTTAATTGAGAATTTGAAGGCTGAGTTGTGGTCGGATTTGAGTAAGTTTGGTATGGTTGGACTCGTGGTTGAATGGGGGTTCGGATTTTGTGAGTTTTATTGGATTTCGAGACGTTGACCCCACGGGTGATTTTTGGGGTGTAATTTCGGATTTTTGAAAAATATTAGTATTTTGATATGGAATTAATTCCTATAATTTTTATGGGCTTAATCAAATTAATTGTGACTAGATTGAGCTGTTTGGAAGTTGATACTCATAAAATGGAATTTCTGGAGCATTGTTTAGCTTGCTCGACATTGGATTTGGCTTGTTCAAGGTAAGTAACTCTTCTAATCTTGGAGCTGAGGGTATGGGCCCTGAATATATATATATTATATGAATTGTTGGGAGGTGACGCACATGCTAGGTGACGAGCATGTGGGCGTGCACTATAGAAATTGTGACATAATTATTTTTATGGAATTTTGTAGTTAAATAATCTTAGCATTTTCCATGCAGTTTTATGTGTTAAAGAAATTGAGCTGAAAAGCATATTAAAAATTATTTTGAGGCTATATGCCAGTATTATTGGGACCCACGGAGGTCATATTGCGGTGAATTATTTATTTAAATTGAAAATTCATACTCAATCATATTTATTTCATTGCATATCATATCTCAGTCTCTGTTGTTATTTATTGATACATCATATTATCATTTTTGGGCTATTCTCATGACATTATGAGCCCATGAGAGAGAGACTGGAGAGATTGATGACTGGGGGAGGCCGAGGGCCTGATTGTGAGGATATTTTTGGGATCGGGTTGCACGATGCAGCAGGCCATGTTGGCTTTATATATATTGTTACTATTATATGGATCGGGGTTGCCCGCCTGCAATAGGCCTTATTGGCTTAGTATGGCACGTGAGTTATCCGTGCGGATTCTGATATGATATTATCGCACGTGAGTTGTCCGTACAGCACGTGAGTTGTCCATGCAGATTATAACGCTTGGGCTGTAGGAGCCCCTCCGTAGTCTGTACACACCCCCAATGAGCGCAGGTACCTACTGAGTGCGAGTGCCGAGTGCTGAGTGACTGGGAGGCATGAGAGATGGTGAGGCATGCCCGAGGGGCTGTTTACGAGTGATTGTGAGGTATGCCCGAGGGGATGTTTACGAGTGATTGTGAGGTATGCCCGATGGGCTGTTACGAGTGATTGTGAGGTTTGCCCGAGAGGCTGTTTACGAGTGATTGTGAGGTAAGCCCGATGGGCTGTATACGAGTGATTGTGAGGTCTGCCCGAGGGGTTGTTATATGATTTTATCACTGAGTTGCATCGCATTGGCATGCACACATGACATACAGGCATAGAGATGTAGTTTCCTCATGCTATACAACACCACATCATTCATGATTTTTCAGACATTTTTGACAGATGGGCATAGTGATGCATTTGTTTTTACACGGGTTATGTGGAAAGAAAAAGAAACATCTCATTTATTCTTGAAAGGATTTTTGGGAAAAATGATTGTTTTCAAACTTATTCATATTTTCGGCAACTTCGGTAAACGATTTTGGTTTTTCACTGATGTACTTGAAAGAAAGAACTATATGTTTTTGAAATCATGATTTGACTGAGCATTTTATCTCTGAGTTACTTATGGTATTATTTGCTTTATATTGTTATGGACTTTTGTGGACTATTGGTTTTGGACCCGACCTTGGTGGAAGCTCGTCACTACTTTCAACCTAAGGCTAGGTTTGTTACCTACTCAGTACATGGGGTCGGTTGTACTGATAGTACACTTCTGCTCATTCCGTGCAGATGTTGGCTGTTGTTGTTGCTGTACTCGATGGTTGCGAGATTTGAAGATGTACTTGCGTTTCTGTTGTAGCTACCTCTTGTTCATGATAGCCTTAGATTTATAAAAACTCTATTTATGTACTATTCAAACAGACTATGTATTCATTTCATTTCCGCTTTGTAAACTCTATTCTTAGAAGTTCATGATTTGTACTACTAGTTCTTGGGGATTGTATAAGATTAAGATCTTTATTTACGCAAATTACTTTAATAATGGTTATTGGAATTAGATAATTGAAAGTTGGCTTATCTAACGGGTTGGGTTAGGTGCCATCATGACTAGTTGGATTTTGGGTCGTGAGAATTTCACATATCATCTTTACATGTCATTCTTCACTTTTCTCCAAACTTTGCTGACACGTGTCGCCAATAAAATAGAACCACACGGCGAGTCTATTTTTCACTAATACAGATAGTCCCCCCACTTTTCGGTTACTCAATGTGATGTGACCTGGAAGTCGAAGATTTTATCTTTTTTCACCCTCGCCTCTGCCTCATTAAAAATCTTGTCGAAAAAACCCAATAGGGATAAAAATCGGGCGAAGGAAAAAAGAGTACAGAACTTAGAGATTCAGATGATAATTCCGCCGCTTATTTTCCTTTCATCAATAATCGGTTGTTGATGAAAAAGTATTACTACCACAGAAAGCTTGATCTCGGATTTTTAGTGTTCATCCGAAACTTTTAATCTTTGAGTTTTGACTCTTAGATTTTAGTTGTACCCGAAACTATTATAACCTCAGAGCCTTAGAGATCGCGGATGCTAATAATAAGGAATTTTTTACTTCTGATTTTGATAAAGTCCAGAAATTTAATACATCTAGTTAACTTTACGATCGGAAAACAAATCATCCAACTGTTAGCCATTTGATTGGATGATTTTAGAAGACGATTTTAGAAGACGAGTACTATGGGTACTAATCTCGAGTGTCCTTGCACGTCTTCCAAAGAAACGATTTGACAACGGGAGGAAAGAGCTTTCCAAAGATAGTCAGAGTAATCCCTAACCAATCCTCAGCCTACTCAGCTTCGTCTCCAAGCTAGATGATATTTCCATTATCATGGCGGATGATAGAGAGAATTCTCTAATTTGAGAAAGTTATAAGTACTGCAAATTTAAGTACTGTAATAACGCTAGTCTAGATATCATTTGGTACTTTAGAGAATTTATCCGAATACTAATTTTTTATGACACTTTAAAAATTTATCCGAGTGCTCATATTTAGTCTTGTAGACTCAAAATATATTTGGATGCATCGTTTCATGTGCGATGTCTTAAAGTTTCACCTTTGGGTATCTAACTTTAAAATAAAAGAGGGCCTTTTTATATATTTTAAACGCTATGAAGAGGGCGTCTCTTTTCACTCAGGCGTAAAATAGGATCGATTGATCCGAGTAGACTTTTAGTCTGGGGGAGTATCAATCCCGGTAGAATTTACGGGAGTATTGATCCCGATAAGACATTGAGTGTGAGGGAATATTGATCCCAAATATATATATCTTAGTAGATTTGTCCTGAAGCGACATTTAATCTGATTGGATTTTGAATCCGAATTGGAGTATATGAACATACTTCTAAGTAGAGGGGGACGCATGTCCGAAATAATATTTGAGTTTTTTATTAATATATACGGGACAGTCGATCCGAGTCATAATACAATCAACCGTTAAAAAAAATTATATATTTAACTTGAATGGTCGTTGTTGTACCGAATATAAGTCACGTGCTTGTTCAAAGTGAACTTTATTTCGATAGCATAATTGCTTATATTTATCTTGACTTGGATATAAAACTCTCGTTTTTTATCGTGGGATTCTTGACTCTAACATAGAGTTCTCGATCCTTTTTGTGTGGTTGTTGTATATGTATTTTTGAAGAATTGATTCAACACTGTTTGAAGTGATTATGCTTGATATGAGAAATATAACTAACTGGGTTGAGATGGTGGTAAATAATGTCGGAATACTATTAAAATTCTATATCCCAAGGCAATCGACCATTTGTATCACTTCTTATAATGTCAGGACAAATTGATTAATCGTTAAGTATAAGATATTTTCCCAGTGTTCGAGTTTTGAGGTATGAAAACTTAAATACTGGAATCATAATTTGATAGTCCCAGTTTAATAGTTCCCGGTAGGATAGCTAGTTTCAATGTTGATGGACTTTCAAATGGTCAAGTTCCAACATAGGGACGGTAGCAGAGCTCTTTTTATTAAATATTTTTTACTCAGGCGGGGAACTACGAAGGTTCCAAAATAGTCGAGGATCATGTCACATCTTGATTTGAGTTAGTCATACTGGCTTTGATGAGTTCTAAATTTAAAGCCTTATTACCGGAGTAATTTTCACTGCTTTTTTTATAAATTTTTCGCATCATATATTCTGGTTGTTTGGGTCCATGTGTCATTTTAGCTTTGGGGCCCTTGAATATTCTCAAATGTAATTCTCCTTCAATAAGGCACTACGGGATGAGACGCACTCAGAGTTGTCGAGAGCGTGTTTGTCTTTGGATAAAGTCTCATTTTGCAAGTAATCAATGAATGTATTATGCCAATTACAAATTAAATTAGTCGAGCTTACCTCATTTTCATTCTAATTGATGATAGATTAGGGATCTCCCAAATAAGGGACGACTCGATCCCGAGACTGTTTGATCCGGATATTTCTCAATAAGAGTCGGGAGTTATTTTTGCAATATGTGATATCAGCAGTAGAACCGAGACTAGCACATCTAGCTCAATTTTCTCGGGCTGCATAATTTTCTTGGATTTGATCATGAGTTAAGAATCAATCGTTAAATCAACATTTTTGCTCTGAGTTCCCCCAGCTAATTCAAGCCCCGTAACATATGCTTCATACTCGATTTTGTTGTTAGTAATAAATTAATTGTCTAACTACTTCCCCGATATGTGCATTACGTATAGTCCCTAACTCAGGACTTTTAATACTTGTGGACCTAATTTTGTAGAAGGTCTAGATCCGATAATTATTCCGAAAATAACATGTACTTCCTTTTTAGCTTCGGGTAATATGTTCGAGCTAAGATTAATCATGAAATCTATTAAACTTGTGATTTTATAGTCGTACGCATTTGATAAATAATATCATATTCACTAAGTTAGACTACCCATTTAGCTAGCCTTCCTAACAGTTCGTACTTATGTAAAATATTGCGTAATAAAAATATAGTGACTACAAAAATTAGATGACATAGAAAATAAAGCCTTAAATTTAGGGCAACTGCTATCAATGCTAACTTCTCAAAACGTAGATTTGTAGTTTTTGTGTCTAAGAGTATTTTACAATATACAAGAGATTGTATATCTTTATCTTCTTGAATTAAGATTGCATTTACTGAGACCTCCGAGATAATTTGGTGTACCAGCAACCATCTTTATCCTCAAAATTTTAAAATTAACGATAGGTTGATGTTAGCTAGCGAGTCCGGATAATTTGACTTTACGGACTAAACCGACCTTTTGAAGTTTGGTTACTTCATCTTTTATTATTTGACTTTAATTTTTTCTTTTGCTTGACCGAATTATAGCGGGGATCAATATTGAGCATAAAAGCCATTAACTCCGGTGGAATACCTATTATGTTAGCAAGGGGGCAAGCAAAGCAATTTACGTTAACATGTAAAAATTCAATCAACTTACCTTTAAATTCGGTGTCGAGTCTCGACAAATGTAAACCTTCCTATTTGGGAAGTCAATGATAGTTTCTAGTTCTTCAACATTTGACTTCGTGGCTTCTAATTCTTTCGGTTCAATGATTGTTTTCGATAATATATGTCTAATTGTCCATAGCTATTAATGAACCTTCCTTCCTCGTGGTCTTTAATTATCCATCCCGTGCCTATCTCTTCTTTTCCAATTGTCAGGTGCAGTATCTTTGTAAGCAATCCCGTGGGTGTTTTACCCATATTTTTCCTAACCTTCATTCTTCTCCTATGGAAATTTGCAATTTAGCCAGGTAATTCCTTTCTTGTTCGGGTAGATCTAGATCTTTTTCAGCCCGTGAAGGAAATTCCGTATCTCTTTGCTCGGACTTGATTTTTAGATTTTTGCATTTAGATTCGGATCACCCAGGAATCACATTCGTTTGATCTCCAAACCTATTTTTGACTTACGATTGAACCTCCGTGTCTTCCTCTATTTGGAGCTTTGTATTATACCGATTGTAAATTTTAATCTTCAGTTCCGGGAAGGTCCGACGCTATTCTTCTAACTCCTTCAACGAGATCCGGAACCACCTCCGTTTGGTTTTCGAACTTGTTTTTGGACATCTTATTAGCGTTGATTCGACTTACCGTGTCTTCTTCTATTTAAAGCTCGGTGCTGTAACGGTTATGCATATCATTCTCGTAGGATAGATGGGAAGTCCTGAAGGTGTTCTATCCGTTATGTTCCTTAATCTGTTTTTGTAAAGTTAGAACTGAATTTTGTAAATTAAAATTACATGATGTATTTGAACCTCCTGTTTCGGAACTGTTTGGCGCAGATTTGTTATAATCAGTTCCGGTACTAATAGTTGTCGTACCAATATACCGATGTACATTTTCCATTTTCTATATATATTTTTTTTTGCTTACCTATCATTATCATGGCTATTCTTTCATTTTCATTTTGCATGGTAAAGCCATCTCCAACTTGGTTGTCCTCAAATGCGTTGATTGGCATATTTCGGCCATGACAATGGTTTAAACTGAAAACAAATGAATATTAACAAAAAAATATTAGTATCTTTGGATGAATAGCAAATTTTCTCAGGTTCCTGGTAGCGGAACCAAACTGTTTAACTCAAAAAATAATTTTCAAGGTCAGATCAATAAATTTTATATGACAGGCCATAAGCAACTGATTCGATCCGAAAGATATAAATTTTTGTTAATACAATATGATAGAGAAGTAAAAAATTAATTCAATGATAAATAATATAATAAAAATAAAGCATAGAAGAAATAATTCTTATTGGATGATCCTTGATAGGATGATGAGCTGACCAGAGCTTGAAGAGCTGAACTATGGCTAATTTGGGAGCAAGATGCTATGAATTACAATTTACAGAATTGTAGAGAACAAAATCAGATGATTACAATAGTGGTAAAATGTATCTATTTATAGGGCTAAATCTAAGTAACCATTCTCCTTGAATTATGGGTCCATTATGAGCATTTACTAAATCTATTCGTTACTTTTGGAAGACTCGTAATAGTTGTGTAAATGCTGGAATTCCGTAACTCATGAGTTATATCCGTAAGTGATGAGTTAATTCTGTAACTGATGAATCAATCCCGTACCTGTTAGTCAATCCTGTGTCTGTTGAGTCAATCGCGTGCCTGTTGAGTCAATTTCATAATTAATTGCCTTGTTCTACTCGTTACAACCATTTATTACATTTATTGTACGTTACATAACTGATTTGTAACTGATGGCGTAATGATGGTAAATTCCATATAATGCGGGATTAATTGATTCCTTTCTCATTTGTAACTATGAGCTATTCTCATGTACCTGATCCGGGCTATTCTATGATGATCAGTTCGGAGACTAACAGGTACGGTACGAATATGTTGGATCCCGATGGTGTTTTACATGTCATTCTTAACTTTTCTCCAAACTATGCTGAAACGTGTCGCCATTTAATAGACCCATATTGTGAGTCTATTTTTCACTAATACACATATATAATGAGAAACTTGTACACATGAAAATAAATTATTTACACGTATTCTTGGTTCGCTCTTATTTATACAAGTTTATGTTTCTTACACTGATATTTACACGATCTAATTATTTATAAAATAACTAGTACTCCATAAGTAAATCGTATTACAAGTATTTAATTGATAACAATTTAGGGGTGTTCATGGTTCGGTTTGAGTCGGTTTTTCCCTAAAAAGAAACCAAACCAAGTAAATCAATTTTTTAAATATTGGAACCAAACCAAACCAACTAAGTCAGTTTTTTATCGATTCGATTTTTGTCGGTTTTTTATTTTTTTCGGTTATTTATCGGATTTTTTCTTAAATATGAGACATACACTACCAAACGCATATTCTGGCGACTAAATTTTCAACGTAACACTATCAAACCAATTGCTTTTTGAGAAATCTATCATTTACCAAGATATATCAATGAAAATTGAATCAAATAGTGATGAATAATTTAAGAACTCAATTAAAAATTAATTATTTTTAACTTGAAATAAATTCTTGTACTTAGTAAAAGAAAACTACCAATCAAACTACAATGTAAAGGCAAAGAATTTGATTATAACTAGACTAAAAATACAAATGACTAATATGTACCACAAAATTTTAGAAACTTTATATAATATATATATATATATATATATATATATATATATATATATATATATATATATATATATATATATATATATATATATATATATATATATATAATAATAATAATAATAATAATAATAATAATAATAATAATAATAATAATAAATTTGAATAGTTATATTTATAGTCGGTTTGATTCAATTTTTTCGGTTATTTTTTGATTAAAATCAAAACTAAATCAAATTTGATCAGTTTTTAAAATTCAAAACCAAAACCAAATTAAACCTAAAAGGTATTGATTTTTTTAGTGGATTTGGTTGGATTTTGGGTTTTTATGAACACCCTAGATAACATAATAAAAATGATTGACTTATATTTTATTGGATTAATACCGGTAAAAGAGGTTTTGGTTAGGGGCGACGGTCCGCAGAGGAAGATTGGAAAACCCTAATTAAACAACATCGCCGCACTTCCACACACTCGCAGTAGGCAGTTGAGTTTAGTCCTGTACGTATGCTCGATCCTTTTCTCTGTTTCTCCTGCTTCTTTCTCCGTCAATAGACCCAATACGTAAAAAGTGTACTCTTTTTTTGTTGAATATCTGATGATTGTTGTTTCACTATTTGAATGACAGCGGAAGAGAAGGAGACAGAGTGTAAAGATGAGCCGAGCAGCAGTAGCAGCAGCGAAAGGCGGGAAGAAGAAGGGGGCAACGTTCGTAATTGACTGTTCGAAGCCAGTGGATGACAAGATTATGGAGATTGCTTCTCTTGACAAGTTCCTTCAGGAGAGAATTAAGGTTGGTGGCAAAGCTGGTGCACTTGGGGATTCCGTTACCGTTACCCGTGACAAGAACAAGATCACCGTCACTTCTAATTCTGCTTTTTCCAAGAGGTACTACTTCTATATCACAACCCCCATTTCCTCTGATTTTACCTTTTTCTGCCTCATTTTTAATTGGGTTTATTTGGAAAAAAAATTGTTTCATTTTCAATTGGAATAGTGCAGTCATTCATATATTGAGCTTTGAGTCAGTTTCTAATGTGTTTTAAAATAAATGCTGTTTATTTTAGTTAAGTTCCTTGGATTGACAACTTGTTTGGATGGTTGTTACATGTTGTATTGTATCGTATTGTTACTTTAAATACAATGTTTGTTTTCATTGTTACTTAAATTTAAAAAATGCTTTAAAAAATGCCGCTTTATGGAACGACGAATTTGGTGTGTTCACGTCGTTTCCTTATCTTTTCTCTCATCTTACCCTTTTTTATTATTAATAATTATAATTTATACTTTACCCTATCTTTTTATATAATAATATTACCTCGTACCTTACTTTTTCTTTATAATATTGCAAGTTTATTGTTGGTGCATGACATTATGAAACGACGACAAACAATACAATCTATCCAAACATTGTATACATCAAAACGATACAGTACAATACAATACTATACGATACATTATGAAACGATACATAACAACCATCCAAACAAGCCGTGAAGGGCTGATGGTTTATGTCATTCTACTGTTTGTTTATCTGATGAACTATCCTATTTACATCGAGAAATAAAAAATAACAAAATAACAAAAATGATGGCGTAATATCTTGTAATCATTTGTAAATTGAACAGGATATGTGCGTAATGTTATTATGTTTGAATAATCCTTGTAGCACTTCCTAAAGTTGTGGAACGGATCGTCAATGATCTCGTGCTAGATTATTGAGCACTTCATTTATCAGTGAAGTGGATTCTTAGCAATTGTTGGTGAGACCAATTAGACTTCAGCCTAGCCTTTCACTTCTCCATCTTGCAGGCTTTGCTTTTTTCATCCTTGTTTACTTTGCGTCAACTGCAATTTGGTTAATTTCAATTTTTACGCATATATTATCATATTCAAAATAATACCTGTGGAGAAAGATTTGGTAGAATTAGTGTGTATTGGTAATTGTTTTTAACTTGAATAAGATAGGTAATTGATATTTATAATCATTGTATCTACTCTTACTGATAAAAACAATCCTTCAAGGCGTGTAAGTATAGTTTCAATTATTGTTGTTGGGTTCTCAAGGAGTTCCTCATTTTTGTGAATACATTTGGTGCAGCTTAGTACAATCAATAGTGATGCTTTCAAGCATAACTTGTTCCCTTTCTGTTATGTTTCTAAGCATAACTTGTTTCGTTAGCATCACTTACCTATCTTTGGTTCAAGTGATAGTACAAAGACTACTTATTAAAGAAAGTGATAGTCTAAAGAGAGGTCAATCTGTGACATATATATTGATCTAATTTGGAGCAGGATATGTATGTAACCCGATTTATAAAGGAAGTTCTTGTGATGTTAATTACTGCTTTGTCTTCTATTCTTCCACCTCCCGCGTCCAAAAACAAAAGAATTTGCCGACAGTAGTAAATTCCAGGCTCTTAAGAGTAGTAGATAATTGCTTTGCTTACACTCTTTACTTATATTTTTCAGGTATCTCAAGTACCTTGTCAAAAAGTACTTGAAGAAAAATAACGTCAGGGATTGGCTTAGGGTGATTGCTGCCAACAAGGACAGGAATGTTTACGAATTACGATACTTCAACATTGCTGAGACTGAGGCGGATGAAGAAGATTAAACATGGCCATTCGATGTCGCTTTATCTTCTTCTTTAGTCGACCTAATTTAGAACCATTTTATCTGTTAAGACTTATGCGTCTTATCTGCACATGTCTAGACTGTCACAGTTTTGATTTTTCCCTCCCCCCTTGTCGGTAACAGAAAACATCACTTTGATATTTTGCTTTTGTTTATCTATGGGGCTCAAGTATGCAGACATGCCTTTTTCCTCTTGATGTTCACATGTAATTTGTTGAGTCTATTTGAGGACTTTCATTTAATCACACCACTGTTGATGGCTTCCTCTTAAGTTTTTGTCCCAAGACCACAAAAGTGTGATGAGGAATCTTAGAAATGATCAGTTGAGACTCTCTCCACGTCCCCAAAGATCTCTATGCACTTGCCCCAGGCAAGTGAGATCTTCACGTGTCTGGGAGCAGGACAGTATATAGATTCTTGATCTATATCTTCCATTTTTGGGCTGCTTGCCTGATTGAAGTACCAATGGTTTTCGATACTCACACCATCCTACTAAAAGACCTAGGATTCCCAATCAAGCTAGCAGTAGTTGGTGATTTGGTGAAGCCGTAGGTATGCTATATAGTTGAGTTCGGAACCTAAATGTGATCTTTTTAGACTCAAATGACCGAAATGAGTGAAAAAAAAATGTCACCAAACTATACATAGCGCCCGCGCTATATATAGTTTTGATTAGACTGGCAGGTATAGCACCTTTATAAACGGAGCTATACATATTTTGTGGGTCCAACAATAACTCTTCTGCGATTAACTGACATAACAATAATTCAAATGGGTACCTCAAAAAATTGGACCCCTCGGGTTGCGCATAGCCTTATTTAAAAGCGTTAAGGATTTTGCAAAAATACATTCAGAAATCTTCTCAACTCTTGTTAAATTTTTCTTCTTGTTAAATTCTCAAGCATTTTGTCATAATGTCTGAAGAGCGAAAAGTAGGGGTTTCATTATATTTGGTAGGGTTTCATTATATTGGGGGAGAGAGGTTGTGGTGGCGAACAACTCAGTGAGCTATAGTTTATCTCCACAGTGTCATGTTAAGTTGCCACTTACAATGGAGTACGATAGACTGGTATCGTTGTTGTGTAACAAAATGAGTGTGAGCAAACGTTCGGTGAACCTTAGAGTAACCGGAAGATATCCGTATTCTGTCACTCCGCAAGGGGTTGCTTGTTACGCTGAGTTTAACATCGAGGATGATGAAACTTTGAGTGATTTTTTGAGGACTCCGGATGAATACCAGGAATTTCTTTTGATAAAAATGTTGGAAATGTACGTGAAGGTTGAAAACGTTCGCAATAATGAGGTGGCGCAAAGCAGGGATAACCCTCAGTCATCGGGTGGTTATTCTGGAGCAGTTTTTGCCTAACAGGTTCCGGCTGAAAGAGTTTGGCCTGATTTAAACTTATCTGTCACGACCCAAAAATTTCACCTGTCGTGATGGCGCCTATCTCAATACTAGGCAAGCCAAAAATACCAATAAACCACCATTTCTTTTAAATTTGTAAACAAAATAATTAAATTCAGCGCAAGAAATCTCAAAATTTCAAATATATCACTCCCAAAACCCGGTGTCACTGAGTACATGAACATCTAATGTGAATACAATGTTTGACTGATAAAAACTACTGACTGAAAGTATAGAACAATACAATAACTGAAGGAAAGAGAGACAAGGTCAGCGAACGCCAAGCAGCTACCTTGATAGTCTCCAACTGATAGTACTCTGAAATCTAGCAATCTTCGTGTCCGAAAGCACCTAGATCTGCACGCGAGGTGCAGAGTGTAGTATGAGTACAACTAACTTAATGAGTAGCAAGACTAACCTCTGGGCTGAAAGAAATGATGAGCTCTGCAGGTATAGTCCAGTAAAAATAATGGTATAGAAATGTAGGCATGCTTTCAAGTTCAACAGATAAACTCAGTACAAGTGAAATAGATCAATACTGCATGATATAAGGAATATGAAATCTCAGTAGCATGACCTCCTGTAGATATTGGTCACCAACTATTCGGTCACTCGATACAGTTTACGGTCAGTCCAGCCCCGGGGTGTTCCAACCCATATATATATACACCTCGACTAACAGTAAGTCATTCAATACCGTATAAGCCCAATCCAGCCCTGAGGTAATTTATCCCCAAATGCAAATGATACAGACAAGATCCAAGTCCAGGTAAATTCATTACAATATAAATAAGTAAGGCAAGTCCATGCCCTGGGAAAATCCATCCCAAATATATATATAAACAGTAAGTAAGGCAAGTCCATGCCTTGAAAAATCCATCCCGAAAATATATAATCATCTACGCTCACTAGGGTGTACAGACTCCGGAGAAACTCCTTCAGCCCAAGTGCTATAAGTCGACCGCGCTCACTGGGGGTGTGTGCAGACTCTCGGAGGGGCTCCTTCAGCCCAAGCGTGATATAAAGCCAATATGGCCTACTGCATCCCGATCCGTATAATAATAAAACCAATGAGGCCTGCTGCAGGTGGGCAGCCCCGATCCATTTAATAATAACATATATAAAGCCAAATGGCCTGCTGCGTTGCGCAGATCAATCCCATAAATATCCTCACAATGGACAATTATTACTGAGTGTGAAATGTATATTTTAGAATAATTAATTCAACAGTATCACGACCCCATGGGTCCTAAAATATCGGCACATAGCCTAAACATGATATTTATTACTAGCCTCAGCTTAATTCCTCTAATACGTGCCACATGTTCAGATAATAACATGATTCTTTAATTTTTACTACGTCATAAGATTTATTCAAGACACACTTTCTGTGGCGCACGTCTATATGTTCGTAACCTATCGTGTGTATTACCTCCAAACAATTCATATCATACCAAATTCGGGGATTCATACCCTCAGAACTAAGTTTAGAGGTGTTACTTACCTCCAACCGTGTAATTCTTTATTCCGCTATGCCTTTGCCTTGTGAATTGGCCTCCAAACATAATCCGTATATCAGTAGTCTATTAACTAGGAGAGTACCGTAATACCAATGCACCTCCGTAAATCAAAACACAATGCCCCTTTCAACCGCACACCCTTATCAGGGATTACCGTGCAACTATAACATTCATCTAAATATATAACACTGACCATTCCATCCAGAATTCGTGATCTTCCTTTCAAGAATGAACTGCCACCTCGTACATATAAATCTAAATCCCGTACACCACACCACATCTATCATGCCATCATGTGACAAGCACAAGAATCTCATTATCATCTTTGAGTCACCAACAATTTACATACCCCTATTAGTTAGAAACCTTTCTCTTACTTCTTTCTAGGAGGAAGCCACAATACACAACACGTTCCCCACACCGGTAGGAAACATCCGGCTCAATCCATGGTAGAAACCATCAAGAACACTTTGAAATCCATTTGCACATAACTAAACTATCAGAACTGAATTCCTCTAACTCGACCAAACTACGTAGGTCACCAAAACCCAAGAATATTGCCACCAAAATATCTGTAGAGTCTCACCACATCATAATTACCCCTATAAATACCACAATCGAAACACCCACTCTGAAAATACCTTATTTTAGTCTAAGGCCATTTCATTCACCTTCCCGATACCGAAATATAAAATCCATAATGATATACAAAAATACCACAAGTCTCGACACCATCCAACTTAAATCTTAGATTTTAGCCATAAACAAATCTGCCAAAAATTCTCAATTGTTACATATTAATCTCGAATCCATTAGAACTTTCTCGAGAGTCACTCCCTTTGTTCAAATCCACATTACACCGCCCAAATGGGCTAAAAGACACGTGCCCCATCAACACAACAACACTCAAAGAAGTAACTCTACTTTAATACCACCTATCAAATTCATACTCCGTGTGCACTACATCATTCACAAATAACAACTCACTCATCCCACGATTTTCATATACTCATAAAGCGCAATATAACTCGTATCCAAAAATTTCCTCACTCAAGTCATTCTCGAACTCCACCTCTGCAAGTCATCTCTCATTCCCAAGTATACTTCAGACCAAACAAAAAATTTGACACATAACCATGAATTGAATTGTCAATAGCAGACTCCCCCACTTGGCTCAAAGCTATAGATTAAAATATTTGATAACTCACAATACCCATGCTTTATTACTGTCTTAATACCGCATTCAGTTCAACGAAAATTCTTCTCAAGTTCAAGACATACCAACCATAAAATACCCCAATCATCCGCTAATCTCGCATTCATTCTCTTAACGCTCAAGTCAACTTTATCAACCAGATTCAAATTCAAGTCTCAACACATACACCCCGATGGCAGAAAAGAAACTCTCTATTCACATCATAAGGAACACATCTACATAGATTACTCCACAGGGGATAACCCATCTGCTTAGTCTCAAATTGGCATCTTGTTATACCCTTTCGCAGCCACAATTAGTATGAAATCACTTAATCTTTTTGAGTCCAAACTCATTAACCAGACACGAGAATTTAATTTCCCCCAAAATTTAACAACGTGAAAGATCTTTCAAAACATTCACACTCGAGATTGTACGTCACATCAAAACAAAAATAAAGCACCCAATGGCCTTCCTTTACATTTCAAGGAAACACTTCTCGTCACATTCAAATCGTCTTAACACATCCCGCAGTTACATCATACTCATCACAAAGCCATTCTACCGCTCATTGAGCCACAAATTCCACTCGTAGGGACATTACCGGACATATGAGCCCAAATGTACATGTTACAACTGAAATTACCGAGCCTAAGCTGCGGTCTAAACCTGGCCTCAAGTCCTCCAGACTGGCCCATCACCAAAATATAGAATACACATCTTGAACATCGTTCATGGAATCACAAGCCGGTGATGCAAAGCTGATACCGAGCGTTCATGTGCGTATACGAATGCGTGGAAAGAATTCAAAGAGTTATGTTTCAAGCTGAATCAATTCCGCACGATAGAATACAAGAAAGTGAAATTTTTCTAAGGTTTCAGCAGCCTCTCGAAGATAGGTACAGACGTCTCCGTACCGATCCACAAGACTCTACTAAACCTGCTCATGACTCATGAGACCTATGTCACCTAAAGCTCTGATACCAACTTGTCACGACCCAAAAATCTCACATGTTGTGATGGCGCCTATATCAATACTAGGCAAGCCAAAAATCCCAATAAACCACCATTTGTTTTAAATTTAAAAATAAAATAACTAAATTCAGCGGAAGAAATCTCAAAATTTCAAATATATCACTCCCAAAACCCGGGGTCACTGAGTACATGAGCATCTAAATGTGAATACAATGTTTGATTGATAAAAACCACTGCCTGAAAGTATAGAACAGTACAATAACTGAAGGAAAGAGAGACAAGGTCAACGAACGCCAAGCAGCTACCTTGATAGTCTCCAACTGATAGTACTCTGAAATCTAACAATCTCCGTGTCCGAAAGCACCTGGATCTGCACACGAGGTGCAGAGTGTAGTATGAGTACAACTAACTCAATAAGTAACAAGACTAACCTCTGGGCTGAAAGAAATAATGAGCTCCGCAGGTACAGTCCAGTAAAAATAATGGTACAGAAATGTAGGCATGCTTTCAAGTTCAACAGATAAACTCAGTACAAGTGAAATAGATCAATACTGCATGATATAAGGAATATAACATCTCGGTAGCATGACCTCCTGTAGATACTGGTCACCAATTATTCGGTCACTAGGTACAGTTTATGGCCAGTCCAGCCCCGGGGTATTCCAACCCATATATATATACACCTCGACTAACAGTAAGTCATTCAGTACCGTATAAGCCCAATCCAGCCCTGAGGTAATTTATCTCCAAATGCAAATGATACGGACAAGATCCAAGTCCAGGTAAATTCATTACAATATAAATAAGTAAGGCAAGTCCATGCCCTGGGAAAATCCATCCCAAATATATATATAAGCAGTAAGTAAGGAAAGTCCATGCCCTGGGAAATCCATCCCGAATATATATAATCATCTACGCTCACTGGGGTGTACAGACTCCGGAGGGGCTCCTTCAGCCCAAGCGCTATAAGTCGATCGTGCTCACTGGGGGTGTGTGCAGACTCTCAGAGGGGCTCCTTCAGCCCAAGCGTGATATAAAGCCAATATGGCCAACTGCAGCCGGGCAGTCCTGATCCGTATAATAATAAAGCTAATGAGGCCTACTACAAGCGGGCAGCCTCGATCAATTTAATAATAAAGCCAATAAGGTCTGCTGCAGGCGGGCAACCCCGATCCAACAATAATAATGTATAAAGCTATTCTGGCCTACTGCAGCAGGAAGCCCCGATCCATTTAATAATAACATATATAAAGTCAAATGGCCTGCTGCGTTGCGCAGCTCAATCCCATAAATATCCTCACAATGGACAATTATTACTGAGTGTGAAATGTATATTTTAGAACAATTAATTCAACAGCATCACGATCCCATGGGTCCTAAAATATCGGCACATAGCCTAAAATCTTTATTACTAGCCTCAGCTTAATTCCTCTAACACGTGCCACATGTTTAGATAATAACATGATTCTTTAATTTTTACTACGTCACAAGATTTATTCAAGATACACTTTCTATGGTGCACGTCTACATGTTCGTCACCTATCATGTGTGTCACCTTCAAGCAATTCATATCATACCAAATTTGGAGATTCATACCCTCAGAACCAAGTTTAGAAGTGTTACTTACCTCCAACTGTGTAATTCTTTACTCCGCTATGCCTTTGCCTTGTGAATTGGCCTCCAAACGCCTTGAATCTAGCCACAATTTCAATTCAGTCAATAAAATTTATTGGAATTAACTCCATAAGAAAATGCTAATTTTTCATAAAAATCCGAATTTTAGCTCAAAAATTGCCCCTGGGGCCCACGTCTCGGAATCCGGTGATTATAAAATATGAATGCTCATTCAACCACGAGTCCAACCATATAAATTTTACTTAAATACGACATCAACTCGACCCTCAATCTCCAAATTAAATTAAGAGGATTTTTCACAAGTTTTCCAACTTAATTCACCAATTAAATGATAAAAATAACCATAGATTCGGGTAATTTAACCAATATTGAGTTAAGAACACTTACCCCGTTGTTTTCCTTAAAAATCTCTCAAAAATTGCCTCTTCCCGAGCTCCAATCCGTCAAAAATGAAAAATGGGACGAAGTCCCATTTTCAGAACTTAAACTCTCTGCCCAGTGATTTCTTCTATGCGATCGCGTAGCATAAATTTTTACTGCCCATAAAAATAACCCTACGTGATCGCAAACTATCCCACGCGATCGCGAAGTTCAAACCTACAGGCCCACGCGATCGCAAACCATTTCACGCGATCCCGAAGCACAAGGCTTTCCCTGCTGCTCCACTTACTCTATGCGAACGGGACCTCCTCCACGCGGTCGCGAATACCAAATTCCCACACCTACGCGATCGCAGCCCTATTCACGCTATTGCGAACAACAAAAATATCACTGCCTCAAACAAGCCTACGCGATCGCAAACTATCTCACGCGATCATGTAGAACAAAGTCTCCTCTGCCCAAATTACACTACGTGATTGCAGACAAACTTACACGATCGCGTATAAAAAAATCAGAAGAAGAAAATATCTGCAGCTATCAGCAGTCTCCCAAAGGCCAAAAGTAATCCGTTAGCCGTTCGAAACTCACCTGAGCCCCTCGGGACCTCAACCAAATATACCTACAAGTCCTAAAAGATTATATGAACTTAGTCGAACCCTCAAATAAGCTCAAACAATGCTAAAACCATGAATTACACCCCAATTCAAGCCTAATGAACTTTGAAATTTTTAATTTCTACAAACGACTTCGGAACCTATCAAATCCCGTCCGATTGACCTCAAATTTTGCACACAAGTCATAAATGACATAACAGACCTATAAAAAAATTTAGAATTGGATTTCGACCTCGATATCAAAAAGTCAACTCCCCGGTCAAACTTTCCAAAAATTCAACTTTCGGCATTTCAAGCCTAATTCCTCTACGGACCTCCCATTAATTTTCCGGACACGCTCCTAAGTCCAAAATCACTATACGGAGCTATTGGAATCATCAGAATTGAATTCTGAGATCGTTTACTCATAAGTCAATATCCGGTCAACTTTTCCAGCTTAAAATTTTTAATTATGAGACTAAGTGTCTCATTTCACTCCAAAATATTTTTGGGGAAACGGTTTGTGATAAGTCATAAATCAACTGTAAGGCATAATTGAGCAGTAAATGGAGAAATGAGGCTGTGATACTCAAAACGACCGGTCGGGTCGTTACATTATCTCCACGGGCGAATGAGGAGTGAGGAAATAATTTCTCTCCTACTTTACATAATCCACAAGATGAGTGGTAAACTTCAATTTTCCTTTGTGTTAAGATGTTTATTTTTGTTGTATTGAATTTGTATTAACACTCATATATTCAACAGGGGGTACCGACCAGATATGAATTTTACAAGTTATGAACCCACGCCCAGTTGGAATATGCGTAGTTCTGGTGTGTTGTATCATGGTGGTCCATCCAGGAGTCATCACCAACAGGATTATGTCCATCATGGGATGTCAACATATTACGACTTGTAAGTGAAGTGATATAGCTATATATAAAGTGTTTGACAATTTGAGTAGCTTATTATGTGGGTGTTTGTGCAGTGAAAACGAGCAAGTTGAACCTCATGTCCTAACTCAATTGCCCGAAGACGACATATTTAATCTGGCAGATGCACAAAGTCAGGAAGAGAACAGTGATTATGACAACAATGCCGATGAGTCCAGAGATGACACACCCTTCTCTGATAAGGGTGGTGATGAGGAGGAAGAGAATGTTGGACCTGATTTGACGAGGGAGCATGCTCCACCCTCGTTAGACCAAGAGTGTACGAGTCCCAAGTGCCGTTTCATTCAAGGAAAATTCCCTACCTTGATCATTTGCCAAGTATACCGTATGTGGATGCCCTCACAAGGGATACTGGCAAAATTTGGACCGCAATGTGGGATGACTCTAGACCAACAGTGCTGGCAAACGGCATGCTTTTTCCTGATAAAATGCGCCTAAGCAGGGCGGCTAAAATTTACAGCGTAAAAGAGTGTTATGAGATGACGGTATGGGAGTCAACTCCGGATATATACAAGGTTGTTTGTCATAGATGGTTTACGGGTTGTCATTGGATGTTGCGTGCGAGCAAGAAAAAAACAGGTATGTAGAAAGTGGGTAAATACATTGGCACCCACACTTGTGAAATGAACACATTCAGTGGGAATCACTTCAACTTGGATGTTGACTTGATTTCTCTTGTCCTGATTTCATACATTGAAGCGTCCATAAGGTACAAGATCAAAGAGTGCATTACATCCGTCCACCAGGAATATGGATGTACTATTACCAAAAGAAAGGCATTTCTCGAGCGCAAACGTGCGTTTGAAATTGTTTATGGTAACTGGGATAAGTCATTTGCATCTCTACCCAAGTACATGGCCGCATTGCAACACTTTAACTCCTGGACCGTTGTTGAATGGAAACTTGAGCGGAGTCCGGGAATACCAGAATATATATTCAAATACGTGTTCTCGGCATTTAAATAAGAAATTGATGGTTTTTTGCATTACCGGTCGGTAATATCCATAGACGGCACTCATGTCTATGGAAAGTATGATATTAAGCTGTTGATCGCCGTTGCAGTAGATGCTAATGGAAGTATATTTCCTTTAGCTTTTGCTATTTGTGCCAATGAAAGCCAAGAGACGTGGATACTATTTTTGAACCACTTGAAAGATCACGTTATCAAACAACGTTCAGGTATTTGTCTAATATCTGATCGACATAGTGGTATTATAAGTTCTTTAGAGAATTTGCCTGTATGGCAAGAACCATATGCCTACCACCGTTACTGTGTGAGGCACCTGAAGGCCAATTTTCAGAAGGCACATCCCAACAAGGATTTGCATGATTTAATATGGATGGCTGCGACAGATCACCAAGAGCATAAATTTCCGAGGCATATGGAATCTATCAGGCAGGAAGACGAGGCAGCCTATCGTTGGTTGATGCGACATAAGCTTGAAAAGTGGACTTTGCATGCGGATGGTGACAGAAGATGGAGAACTCTGACTACAAATGTGTCAGAGGCTTTCAACGAGTTATTGAAGTCTGCACGAGGATTGCCTGTCACTGCCATGGTGCGAATATCATTCAAGCAGATGACAGAGAGGTTTGTTGAAAGGGCTGCAGCTGTAACATCATTGATGGAAATGGGTGTTGAATTTATGTCACAACCAATGAAAAGATTTGAGAAATACACGCGACGAGCACATTGGCATTCATTTTTACAATATGATCACGACCGAAATATTTTTGAAGTTCGCATCGCTATCCATCAAAATTGGGGGAATAGTGTACACACCATAAATGAATCTAGAAGGTTATGCTCTTGTGGGAAATGGTCCATCTACCACATGCCATGCTCACATACCATCAAGTACTTTCAACATACAGGTTTAGGGCCAACCAACTACGTTGATAAACAATATAGTGTTGCTGCATACTTAAACACCTATAGTGGGCAGTTGCAGCCAGTGGGTGCTGAGCATTATTGGCCGCCGGAACCATATAAAATAGTGTGTAACAAGGAGTTTTTGCATCAGCGACAAGTGCAAAAAAGAACGCGTATACGGAACCAAATGGATGTTGGTGATACCGTTTATGCGCGCAAATGTGGCATATGCTCGCAAACAGGACACGACCGTCGTAAATGTCCTTCAGCTGGTTTGGGTGGCGGTGGTAATCCAGCTCCTAGTGGAAATTCATCTAATGTGCCCGACTATCAAGGATACACGTAGTGTTTTGTTTCCGTAATGTGGTTGTAATAAGTGTATGTACTTCTTTATGTTGCAAAATGTATCAAATAAAATTATGTTTCCATTGTTGTTAAATCTTATTGATATTTAACATTATCAGTGGAGTAAATTAATAAATTTCTCCCTCTCGTTCATGTTATCAAAAATAGTATTGGATTAAAAAATCAAACTTATTATGTTGACTTTCGAATTTCAATCTAAAATTATTAAAAAACTACACTGTCGGAGGAGGAAGATGTTTGATAATTATGTGAATATATATATATATATATATATATATATATATATATATATATATATATATATATATATATATAGTCCCGTATGTAATAGGATAGCGTGGTTAAATACTACGTTATATGTGTTGTCTTGTCAACCTGAAAAGCTGCCCGCTTACAAAAGCTGTATTGTACCCGAAAGAATCTTTAACACGCGAAGCATAACGCGGTTAAATACTACGTTATGTATGTTTCGTACTACTTAAATGATTAATTTCAATATCTACAAGGATACTATGTTAAAAGGCACTATATTTTACTACGCTAAAAGGGTATTATATTACTAATCTTTAAGTAAATAAATAATCTAAACCAGATAAAAATAATAAATATATTTAATCACAAAACATTCACGAAAATATATATACAACAGTAAAAAGTAACTTATTAACATTTTTTTGAACAAATAATAATGATATCTCAATTTTTACATATTTTTTTAGCACACTAATATCTTAGTCCGGATAAAAATAACATACTAGTTTAATCGCAAAACAAAACACAAAACAATATAGAACACATTTAAAATAACTAATATGTAGTTTTTATACTAGTTTCGACAAAAACTAAATTGAAATACCTCGATTTATATTTTTTGGAAAGATGAAGATTTGAATCCGAAACGAGCAACCCACAACGAGAGAATGCTTAGCTAGGATGTGAGACAAATAATCTTTACTTTTTGTGGGATGAGTGGGGTCCACTCAAGTTTTTTTGGGTCGTTAATGGGGGGACCGCTGGTTTGATTTTTAAAATGGGAGGGGGAGGGGGGAGGGGGTTGTTTTGGTTCTGTAGGGGGAGGAGGGGAAGGGAAGGGACGAATATTTGAAGGGGTATAGCGCAGTTTATTAAGGCGCATATAGCGCCTTAATAAACTGCGTTATACCCGCTAGTCTAATCAACTTCATGTATAGCGCCCTTTTAAAGGGAGCTATATATAGTTTGGTCACATTTGCCCTTGTACTATAGGAAATTGAGCACATTTACCCTTCGTTAATACTTTAGTTCAAATATGCCCTTACCGTCACATAGTTGGTCCATATATGCCCTTAGAGTTACACAGTTGGCTCATATATGCCCTTTTCGAAATGGAATACATCCAAACTAATTAGCTATTTCGTTAATTGTATTAAAGTGTATTACAAACACTATTTCCTTTGTATTAGTATTTTTTTTCTTTACCTTTCTCTTTTCTTTCTTCTTTTTTCTTTTCTTCTCTTTTTTTTCCTTTTTCTTTCTCCCTTATCCGTTTCCTCCATTACTGATGTCTTCTCCATTTTCGTCACCAATTTCACTTGACAAAACTCATGAATTTTAATTATTAAGAAAATTCTCCCATAAGAAAATTCTACATCAATAATGGAGGAAATCGGATAAGGGAGAAAGAAAAAGGAAAAAAAAAGAGAGAAGAAAATAAAAAAGAAGAAAAAAAAGAGAAAGATAAAGAAAAAAGTACTAATAAAAAGGAAATAGTGTTTGTAATATACTTTAATACAATTAACGAAAGAATTAATTAGTTTGGGTGGATTCCGTTTTGAAAAGGGCATATATGGGTCAACTGTGTAACTCTAAGGGCATATATGGACCAACTATGTGACGGTAAGGGCATATTTGAGCTAAAGTATTAACGAAGAACAAATGTGCTCAATTTCGTATAGTATAAGGGCATATTTGGACCTTTTCCGTTGTTTTTTTCCACTCATTTCGATCATTTGATTCTAAAAAGACCTTTAGGTTCCGAGCTCCTATATAGTTATACTCATTATAAAAGAAGTAGTCTAAAAGTGAGCAAAACAAAATCGTTGGTGACCAATCGTGCTGCTGATTAATAGAAAACACGAATTGGTCGTTCTTTGGACTTGAGAACCTCGTATAAGAGGAGAGAAGTGACTATAGTCTAATGATTAGAGGAAGATTAATTTTTCAGACAAAGTTCAAAAGAAATAGTATGATCTTCTTAAGGTGAAGAAAATAAGAATGTTTTCATTTTTGAGAGATCAAATCAAAATCAATTCGAAAAACATACTAAGAAACAACTTCAGGGCTTTTGGGTTAAAACAAATACCTGTAACTTAAAATTCAAACACAAATGGTTACTCAGAAGATATATAGAAAAGAAACATTTCTAGAGAAACTTGCAAATATTTAGAGACTGTCTAAATGCTAACAGATTTGCTCTCATAGTTTCCACAAGTGTGTGTGTGTGTGTTTAATATATCTCAATAGATAGAAGAAATACTCTCTCCTCCCTTCCAATATTCATTTGCAGAAACATTTCCTATTCTCTGGAAATGAGGATATACTGTTCCATAGAGCTTCTATATGGTATACGACAAATGGTAAGCAATTTATTTTGTGTATAGAGTTGATAAGGGAAGTGCTACATTGTTCTGAACCATTGAGTTATTCTTTAAGAGAGCACTGAGCGTTTCATAGATAGTCGGATTGTGAACATTACCAAGATTACGGAGTCTAACTATTCAAAAACTTAACTTACAGTATATATTAGGGCTGTCAAATTCGGCCAAACCTAAATCCAAATTATTTAACTCAACCCATCTTCGCTCAACATCCACTTATCTTAACTCATTTAAAGTTGGACTAATTTTTTACTATTGATCCATAAATAACTTTGCCAAAATATCTTAGAAATAGTTTTTTTTGTTTGATATTATGTTATATATGACCATAACAAAAGAAAAACAGTAGTATTTAGTAATTATACAATAAAAAAATAACACATATTAATTAAAGCTTGGTAAGAGTTGGGCGGGTTCGGCTATGACTCAAATTTTAGCCCATCTTGACCCAGACCATCTCAGTTCAAGTAACTTTTGACCCGCCCATTTATTGACTCAACTCATTTTGACACGCCCAAAATTAACTCAACCCGCCCATTTGACACACTTACGCAGTTAACCTATTATTGGCAGGTTAGTTATCATTTTTACAAAACTATTAATTAATTAATAATATTTTGTACCTGTCAGAACTTAAACTCTCAAAATAATTTTTGTTGTGCCGTTGATCTTGATCATTGAAGATTTGAAGTCCTTCTAATAACTGTCTTCCCGCCACGGAACGTCCCAAAATCCAAATGCAGGTGTCGACCAGAAAGCTCATATCTTTAACGCACCCTTCTCTCAATCTTTCACATCCAACTGTTGAATCTTTCGTTTGGAATACTCTGATCAGAGCCCATATCCAACGAACTCATCCACCTACCACCCAATCCCACACCCCGCTCTCCATCTTCCTCCGAATGCGCTTCCATGGTGTCCAACTTGATTACTACACCTTCCCTTTTCTCCTCCACTCCGTCCATTCTCCTTCACATCTCCAATTGGGCCGATCAATTCATTCACAGGCTATTCTTTTTGGTTTCTCATTCGACCCATTTGTCCAAACTTCGCTAATTAGTATGTATACCGCTTGCGGCAATGTGGGTTCTGCCCGAAGAGTGTTTGATGAAATGCCTCAACCGGATTTACCTTCGTGGAATTCCATCATCAATGCGAATGTCAAAGCTGGTTTGCTAAGCGTTGCGCGCGAATTGTTTGATAGAATGCCAAGTAGAAATGTTATATCTTGGAGTAGTATGTTGGATGGTTACGTGAGGTGGGGTCAGTGTGAAGAAGCATTGGTGTTGTTTAGTCAGATGCAAGAGGAAAATAAAGTTACGCCTAACGAGTACACCATGTCTATTTTGCTTGCAGCATGTGAGCAGTTGGGTTCACTTGAACATGGGAAATGGGCTCATGCTTACGTATACAAACTTGGGATGGATATTAATGTTGTACTTGGAACTTCTTTGATTGAAATGTATGCTAAATGTGGGAATATCGTCAGGGCAAGATTAGTTTTCGAAAATTTGGGTCCAAAGAAAGACTTAATGGCTTGGAGTGCAATGATCTCAGGCCTCGCGATGCATGGTCACTGGGAAGATTGCCTCCGTTTGTTTTCAAATATGGTTGATAACGGAGTAAGGCCTGATGACATCACATTCTTAGGTGTACTTTCTGCTTGTGTGCATGGAGGATTGGTGAGGCAAGGGAAGGAAATGTTTGAGAGGATCCGTAAAGAGTTTGGTATTTCTCCTTCTGTTCAGCATTATGGTTGTATGATTGACCTTTATGGAAGAGCTGGTCTGATTAATGAAGCATGGAATCTTGTGAATACAATGCCTATGGAGCCAGATGTGCTTATTTGGGGAGCGCTTCTCAGTGGAGCCAGGATATGTGGAGATATTGAAACATGTGAGGTTGCACTCAACAAAATAATAAAGCTAGATCCCACAAATAGTGCTGCTTATGTTCTTCTCTCCAATGTCTACGCTAAGATGGGTCGGTGGAAAGATGCTAGGCACATCAGAAACCTTATGGAGACAAAGAGGGTAAAGAAAGTTCCTGGGCTCAGTTCCATAGAGGTCGATGGACGCATTCGCTAGCACTAGTTTTCAATGTGAAACAGCTGATGTTCAAGAATACTGTGTAGGTTCAAGATGGATTGTTATGTATTGCCAGTCAAGGAACAGGAAAATTTAGCAGTTTTCACTTCATGCTGAGAACTTGGCAATTGAATTCTTCGTTTTAAATGATATAGCACGGTTCTCATACGCACAGTAAAAACATCAAGGTATGCACTTGCTAAGGTAATGTTGCAATATAAATTGCCTCGAGGGATTTCCAGGGGTGATATTGTTGTCAACAGTCAGCAACTGGTTTCAATACTTTGTTGGTGGGGAATGTTGCTGTAGTGACTGCTGGTAATTAACCTAGTCCTGAATTTTGATCGGGAACAAATGGTCCTTTTAAGCTTACAAATTCATGTGACCTGGCAATATCGATGTCTGGGAGCGCCTTGTTGGATTTAAGTTTCATTTGCTTCCAACAAGTTAGCTCCTTATAGCCATCCCAAACAAGAAAGTTTATCTTTGGGAAATGAACTCCATCTTCTGCAGATATGGTCTTACTAGTAGAAACTGCAGGTTCTACAAATTCACTTGCATGCTGAATAAAACAGAAAAAGGCCGAAGCTTCATGTACTTCTAATTCTTATCTGTACAAGCTCCATTCTTTCACATCTATCCCACATTTCCAGTTCTCCGATTGTCCTTTCTTCAGGCTGAATGCTTACTAATGCAAGGGCTGCTAAGCAATTTTTACCTTTGCAATGAGCTAATACATTTCAACCCTTCGCTATACTGTACCTAAATATTGTAATACCCTTTTAATGAATCTTTTCATTTAATAGTATATCTTTTTGTTTCATCATGTCTTGAGAAGTTTTTATCAGCTCAACAGAAATGGTTGAGACTATTATGTACTTTTTGAGAGCCGTTAAGTACCCTGAAATACTTAAAGGATCAAGAACTATGTATTAATATTTTGACTCCTTGTTTACCTTTTGCCTTTTTTTAAAAGTTAAAAATATCTAAACTCGATTAATAGACAAGTAAAGCCATTAGAAAAATACCTGCCAAGTGGTGACATACATAGGGTGTTTCAAAATGACGAATTTGAGTTTTGCCCGTGCTCCTGCTCAATCTCTAGGCCCTTCAAGCACACTTAGGAATTTGGAATGACAAAAGTCATGAATAAAATATAGTTTTTAAAAAATGTTTTCTGATATTTGATTGGTAGTGAATATATTTTTTAGAAAAAAAACTTTATTAACTTAGTAATAATATTACTAAATTGCGTAGTGCTTGAATGAAATTTTTGAATATTAAAGATTGATAGTAACATTGTGTTTATTGGCGCAAGTTTGGAATAAATAAGTTTTGTCGTATTAAACACTCATGCCTAATTGGGCTAATGTAGATGACGAATTTTGATCAACTTTTGTAGCATTAACAAATAAAGATATCTAAACTTGATTAATTATAAAGCAACAAATTTGCTACTGTAGCAGATTGGCCGACAGGTACGATGTTCGGTAATCTAGAGCAGGTGGGATTACAGCAAAAGCAAATGGACAAATTTGAAAAGTCGAGCTTTGTACACCTATAACAAGTAATCTATCATTGTAATTCAGTCTTTTACTCTCTTTCGTGGATGCCTTGGTTCTTTAATTAGTTGTAGTTCCCTTTCCTTTTCCTAAGATTGGTTAACGTCGCATCTTGCAACTCAAATCCTCAATACCACATTTTAATTATACTGTTCTTTGAGCGTTTGGTACAACAAAAGTCACTTTCATAAAAAAAATGTGTTTTATGAGACATTTTCTCATATTTGGTTGATGAATCTGAGATGAGCTTAAACGGAGCGATATGATTATTCATATAGCCGACCCAACTTGAGTTTAGGATTAAGATATAGTTAAAGTGATTGTTGTCGGTAACCAAACACCAGAAAATAATTTCCTGATGAAAATATTTCTGAAAATAACTTGTGCCATACCAAAATGACTTTCTCTTGAACTTAGAACCATAGAAAAAATTGGGCTAAAGTTAGCCAACCATGTGAATTGTTGGCTTTTTAAAAGATGGGGCAGCAAAATATTAAAAGTGTTGATTGAAAAGTCTCTCAATAATCTTATTAAGCATAACAAAGCTTTAAATAGCCAATTAGGAATATAATCTGCAGAAAAATCTGCATAAGAAGAATTTAAAAAATCCAAAATATCTCAACAAACCTAAAAAATCTAACAGAAATTTAAATTAAAAAAAGTAGATTTATCATAAAACTAAGTAACTTATTATGTTAAAAAAGTTACTGCACTAACTGAAAGCAACAAAATTTCAACATGAACCCTTTGAGCTTTCATCAAAACTATTCTTACTGTTTTGTTTATAGAACAGTCCAATTATGTGATATAATAAGACTTAGACCTCGTTTGGATTAGCTGATTTGAAGTAGCTGATAAGCATTAGGTGTTGAAAAGTACTTTTAAGTGCTGAAACTGATTTAACAAATAAGTAGTTACGTATTTGGATACAAGTGCTGAAATTGATAATAAATTGCTGCAGTATTTGATAAAAAATGTGCCGATTTTGTTAAAATGACTTGAATAACCTTAGAACTATTTACAATTATAATGGCATAATTTCTCTAAAATTTTAGATTGCAGATCGATTCAAATACAAAATATTTTATTTGTCATTTTATTTTAAATACAATTGTGATTAGATAAGATAATTTTTATGATAAATATAATTTATTTTATGATGAGCATATAATCATAAGTTATAATAATTAATAAATTGACAAAAGTTTCTCAGTAAAAAAATAAACCTAAATAGGATAAAATATTTGAATAGAAACATTGTCTTCATCACCACAACACTTTGAAACTAATACACTAAAAATTTGATATGTCATCATTTATTACATACAATTCAAAGATTAATACACAATCATATAGATACAAATATGCAAAAGAATAGAGAATTTACTTACCTCAAATTAATGGTGGCATGTGGGCCGGGCCCGATCCTAAGTGGGGTTCGTGGGCCCGGTCCTAAGTGGGTCGGTCCTAAGTGGTCCCGGGCTTCGCGGGCTTCTTGTTGGAACCGACCCGGGACCGGAACCACGAACCAACGGTCCCGGGTTAAGTGGGCTGGTCCCGGGCCTAAGTGGGCCCAATGGATACTTTCTATTTTTTAAATTTTTTTTATAGAAGTTAGAGAAAAAAAATGGTAATAACAATATCTAAGGCAATTCCTTGTAAATTATATTATAGAATTGTGACCTAAATTTTTTAATTCAAATTTAAAGATAAAAATATTTTAAAGAGATATTCGTCAAAGCAATGCGTTATAATTTTATTATAGCATTAAAAAACATGACAATATCTTTCTTAGTCTTCCTCCCCCCTATGAAATGAGCACAACAAGGTGCTAATACCACCATTGAGAAGAAAAAGAAACTAATCAAGATGTGCCAAAATACAAGTTACATATTAATTTTTGTTCATATAAGTTACATGGTATCTCTTACAAGTTTCATAAATCCTTCAAGGTCCGGAGGAATTTCCGTTGGTAGTGGCGGAAAAGAAGCTTGGTCATCACCGCTTCCGGGTGAAGCATCATCTTCCGTAAGTTCAACTAGTATTTCTTCGTAAGTTTCGTCTACCTCTGGTTGTGATTCAGCAAGTCCAAAATTTCTTCTTTCCGAACGGATCCAATCTCTGAAAAGTATTGATTTTTCCAAGCTCTCCCTCATAGACGCTCTATAATCACCGAGTTGAAGTCTTGCTTGACTGAAAGTGCTCTCTGATGCCACTGTTGAAGCTTGAATAGTTAAAATATCTCGGGCCATCCTTGAAAGAATCGGAAAGTATTTTTCTTTGTCCTTCCACCATTCCAAAATATTAAAGGAGCCGTCGGGATTCACTTCCTCATTTCCCTGTTACAAATAAACTTCAAGTTAATTTAGTTGTGGAAAATCACTAGTACTAGAACCTTGAGAACCCTTGAACCCCGCCCAAGCACTAAGTGCTCTTACTCCTGTAGTTCTTTTAGATGATTGAGAACTAGAAGAAGAAGGAGTTGGAACATTTGGTCTAGCATGATCTATGCAACTTGATAAGCATTATAAATAGTTTGAATATTTATTTTAATTGAGGCTATTGCGTCCAGAAGTTTAGATAACTCCTCATCTTCAAGTGCTAAACCATTATAAACAGTTTCATACCAAAATTGAGGACCTTCTAATTTCAAAGTAGGATTTAACAATGCAGCAACACCATAAATAGGGGGGAATAGGGAAAAAATATTTTTTAAACTTTTTTCTCATAGAATCAATAGCAAGTTGATAAATTTTCTCACCCTCTGAAAAATGATCAAACAAATTTGCAAGTTGTGCAATATAAACTAAACAGTTAGAAATAGTGGGATAATATTGCCCAGAAAATTCATTTGTAGCAATATGAATTTTTTCTAAAAAACTACAAGCATTTTAACATTAGCTCAATCCACATTTGTAAGGTGCTCATCATCATCACTTACATGAGCATTAAACGTTGAGTTTATGAGGTTTCTATATTCATATGCAACAACTAAACTTTCATTATGTAATTCCATCTAGTTGGACAAGGTTTAGGAACCTTTCTTTCTCTTAGGCCAAATTCATTGCATCTTTTAAAATATTCTCTAAGTCTACTTCTACGGTTTGAATAAAAAAGCCAATTAAGAGTCATTTTAACCTTTTCAATTTTAACATTTAAAATTCGCATATCATCACCCATAATTAAATGGTAAATATGACAAATACATCTAACATGAAAAATGTTACTAAATGCATGACTTAGTGTAGTGGTAAGTAAGGCTACAACATTTGTGTTACTAGTAGCATTATCCATTGAAACTGATATTATTTTATCACTAATGCAAAAATATCTACAAATATCTGTAACCGTACTAGAAATAAACTGCTCTGTGTGACGTGAACTAATTATTCTATAAGCAATAATGCGCTTTTGTATTATCCAATCCTCATCAATCCAATGACTGGTAACAGTAAGGTAATCACAGTCATTACCACATCTACCAATCTCAGTTGTAATAGCAACACGAAAATTTATATGAGTAAATAAATAGCGCAAATATTGTTCATATTCATGTTTATATTTATAAATATCGCTCTTTACGGTTGTGCGAGGAAAACCTTTATAAGTAGGATTATAAAATTTTCTAATATAATACACAAAGTGAGGGTCAGAAGGAAAACTATAGGGTAAGCACATAACAGTAACCATTTTTGCCAATTCTTTCCGATCTTTTTTTGGATCATAATATAAAATACCACCGGTAACAGTGTTAATTCTCGGTTGAAATTGATTTGACCTGGTACTAAGGTCATCCTGACTAGGTGCACTTGTCCCCTCGTCCAAAGCTTTCATACGAAAATATCTAGCTTTATCTTGAGGGTGTAGCAATATGTGTCTAGTCCCGTCCCCCCACCCGACTTCCAACATATTTAAAAACTAACTCCTTGCCACAAGTTTTACACTTAGCCCTATTTTTTTCTCTTAGTTGAGTAAAAGATGGCCAAACAACAGATGTTTCTGCCTGTTTAGAAGGTTGTCTAGAAAAAGTAGGGGCACTAACAGGAGGGTAAGACGGGGCATCATTTGGATTATTATTAGTTGGGTTAACTTCAGGAACAGGACTAGTGGGTGTATCGTCATCCGGTTGCGTTTCATCAAATCAATTTCTTCATCATCATTTTCATCAATAATTGGATTACCATAAAGAGCATTCATATATTCATGGTTTAATTGTTCACCGGGTGCAATATTATGGCAAAATTGACTCTCGGTAAATTGTAATAAAGTATTATCGCTATCAAGAATAAGAGGTGTAGGACGGGTAACAGGTTTGGATCGGGGAGCCGGGGGAAGTGGAGGAGGAACAGATTGGCCACTAGATTCACCACTCTTGGATTTTTTCTTATTTTTACTAAATATTTTTTTTAAGGAATAAGCCATCTTAATTAATCAAGCAATACAAAATAAATAAAACAAACAAAACTATAATATTAAAACTTAAGAGTTGGAACGAGTTTACCGAATTGACGAACAACTTGTTAAAAATTAATTATCATTGAAGACTTGAAGATTTCAATTCACCAACTTCACAATTTTGCACAAATTGTAACAATAAAGTAAGCAATTATAGAAGAAAATAAGAGAGAGATTGATAATTTTGTGAGAAAAATGAAAGAATGAGGGGGTATTTATAGTTGAAAATAGGAAAAAAGTGTAATTATAAAAAGTTTGGGGTTAAAACAAAGTTGGGGAGGTTAAATGGCTATTTTATAAATAGCCAACGGCTATTTTGGCAGGTAAAACGACCATATTTTAAATGCCATAACGGCTATAATGTGGCATATTTTTTTTAAAAAACAATTAGTTGTTGGGCCTCGATAGGCCCGTTTAGGACCGCTTGAACCGGCTCACTTCCCAGGCGGTCCCGGTCTCGCGGGCCTCGCCTATGGGATCGGCCCACTACCCAGCCAACCTCCCCACGGTCCCGGTCCTATCCGGTTAGGACCGTTTAGGTCCACCGCTCATTTGGGCTTGCGGTCCTGGGCCGGGCCCGGTCCTAACCGGCCCACATGCCACCCTTACCTCAAATAGTCAATGAGAATTGCAGACTTGAAGAGGTGGGGGGGTTAGGTTGAAAAAATACGTGAGGCAATGAGTGTCGATGTAGGAGTTTTGTTTTGAAAAGGAATATTTTAGGGATAAAATAGTAAAAATTTTGGTCAAACTTAAAGTGCTTATAAGCTAAAAAGTCATAAGTTGGGGGTGACCAACTTATGGCTTTTGGCTTATTTTTGGCTTATAAGCAATTGACTTATAAGCACTTTTAACTTTACCAAATGCGTAGATAAGCCGAAAAGTGTTTATAAGCTAGTTTGACCAACTTATAAGCTTAGCCAAACACCCTCTTAGCAAGAAAAGTAGTTAGTTATCTTGGCGATTTGAGAACCATATAATGGCATTGTTCTTGAACTACAACCACAACTAATCATATACATGACCTACCTATGTGCATGACAAAGTTCAATTTATATTCATTATTTACATTTTAATAGAAATGAAAGCTCAACATTGTTAAATAGTTTTACACTGATGTTTAATTTGCCTAACTTTCCTATTTTACCTAGACTTGAAAAATCGGCATATGTTGTTGTCACAAGTGAAATCCAACAACAATGATATGTGTGTGTGTTCTTTTTTTGCAAGCCAAATCAAAATTTTGCGTGATTCTAATGAGGCAATTCGCAGCACCTGTTAGGTAATTTATGCCTTGCACTTCTGCATGCTACTAGTCGAAATAATGATTAAGACACTAAAGTATACAGAAGAATTGTGACTTGTGTGTGTGTATATATATATATATATATATACACACACACATTATCAGATTACACTTGAAGATACTGCTATCAAGTCCATTTCTACTATGCATTAAGCTCTTCTTCCCCTGGTATGTCTCTTGTTTATTTCATACTTTTCATTCTTGATAGACTGGTTTTCCTATCTTGTTTGTTTATTCAATTCCTATATTCTTGGAACTAGAATGTAATGTTATTGCTTGGTTTATTATGTTGGACTTTGTATTTATCCGTTTTGCGATTAGTTTGTCCTCTAATTTCATTCTTTTCTCCATGTTGGAGGTCAAGTTTCATATATAAGCTGTGGATCAATGTCCGTGTCATATCTGTTTGGGTTCTAGTGTAGGGATGCACAGTGTTAAGCCGTGGCTCCTGTTTTGATAAATTATCCCAATCGCATTTGATGCTAAATAACTACACATATGTGAAACTTACCTATGTGAGCTTTGTATAACCTGTCTCAAAACCAAATCTAACACCTATGTTAGCGCAGTGGCGGACCCAAGTGGTGGATAGCGGGTTCAACTGAACCCGCTTCACAAAAAAATAATATTGTGTATATGTATAAATTAGGATTAAAGCTGTGTAAATTTTGCATAAATATTTTATTTAAACCCACTTGATAACTAATATTTTACTACTAAATTTATATACTTATAAGATTGAACTCGCATGCACAAAATCAATGTTCAAGTTAGTATTCATCTTTAGAGTAATGAATGCATCAGGTTGTGCTTGCAAATTGGCCTGTATATACGGAGCGGAACATATAAAAGGATTTATATAGCTAACCCTAATTTGCTTGAAATTGATGTATAACTGACTGACTGATGATTGCATCTGATGTTATGAAGAAAATACTTTCCGTTTTGGTTTCCCGAGTCAGGTCTGATGACAAGCTAATTATGTTAGGCAGTGGTTCTTGTTTATTGCTGTCTATAGAAATCAATTCCCTTCTGATCTAGCAAAACTTTCTTTAACAGTTGTATTATTTGTAAAACCTTAAATTCTACTCTTTGCATGAAAGACGTCTATGGTAATTTGGCATTTATGTGAACAATAACAAGTTGCAGTTACTTCATGAACAAATTTATTGTATTTCTGATAAAGATATGGAACTTGCCAGGACTGGACATCTAAAGCGTATAACGTGGGGGCCCAACATAGGGTAATCAAAGAATTAGGATGAGCCTGACTCTGATACCATGATAAGAAACGGACATTAGGCCTAACTCAACCCCGAAAACTAGCTCATAAGGTGAGAATTGCCCAAAACTATATAAAAAGTCTAAAAACACCATATCCAACTGATGTGGGAACCAACACCTCCCATACGTGAAAGGTGTACATAATTTTAGCTACATATTAGATTTTGTATTATCTTATACATGTAGTTGGTTTGTTACACATTAGCAAATACTTGAGATTTAGGCAAGTGTACAAATAGGAATATTTTAGGAAGGTTCTCTTTTCTTCATTTTTCTGTATATATACTTGTACAATTCATTTGCAAATACAATGAGAAAGAAGGAAATTTAGCAGTCTTCAATTTCCAATAACTTCAGCACATCATATTGATTCCTTTTGTGATTCCTTAGTTGTAAGAATGCATGTGGGATATTAACATCTAAATCCATTCATCAGAAATCACCAGGCCAGTGCCAAGTGTCCAAAGCCTGACACTAGCCCATGTGTAAGCTTGGAAGTTTCATAATGCCAACAGATGTTTGAGCTGCAGCTTTCCTCTTGTAGTTAATTTTTGTATTCAGTTCTTCTAATTAATACCTGATAAACAATTTGCTTCAGTTAGGAGGAATATTTGTTCCCTGGCTTGAACTTTAAACATCAAATTATTGTTAAGAATCTTAAAATGACCTCTCTTAGTAACTATACCACTGAGCTCAGACATGGATTTTCAAATACCTTTGGGCATGAGAAGTGTGGTGACTATTTACTTTTCCATTTGGAAACTTCTCTTGGCGATGGTGTTCGAGCCTTCTTGTATTTTATGGTTCTTGCCTATTGTTTTATTGGATTGTCAGCTATAACTGCTCGATTTTTCCTGTCCATGGAAAATGTTGTTAAGCATACTCGGGCTGTGGTGGTGGAGATAGATCCTTGCACAAACAAGAAAATAGTTAGTTATGAAAAGGTGTGGAATTACACAATTGCAGATATCACTTTGCTGGAATTTGGGACTAGCTTTCCGCAGATCTCCTTAGCTACAATTGATGCAATACGAAACATTGGAAACTTTTATGCTGGAGGTGTGTTCTGAGTTTTGTTTCTATGCACAAAATGTTTGCTATGTTCCTATTATTTGTTTTCTCATCATTCATAATATGGATGTAACTCCGAGGTTTTTTCGTTAGTTTGTTTTGTTTTTCCAAGTAAGAACCGATGCATTTGAAACTGGATAATTATTATCCTCCGTCGCAGTTTATATGGCACTCTTTCCATTTTGGGACTTCCGAATTGTTTGACATTATTCTACTTATAGTATTAACAACTTTTACAAGTTTGAATAAATAGATTACTTATCTGATTAAATTTAAGTTTTTTATATGATGCTTTTTTATATCAAACTGACTAATTTCTTTGCTGTTTTCTTCCAAACTATTTAAATACTATAAATTGGGAAGGAGGAAGTGTTAACTCATTGCAAGCAACGTTTCATTATGTTGGTTTTATGCAAATAATCTGTACACATAAGGCCAGTTGTAAGATTGTTATGCAAAGGTATCCTCTTTCCTTAAGCTTACTTGCATATTTATATGTAAATGCTTATCTCCCTCAAATATGCTGGTTATTGGTTTTTCCTTTTCTGGGGTTTCTTTTGGTTCTTTTCCCCTAAAAGTTTGAGTTTACTGCTTTCGTCGCATTTCTGCATGTTTTAGTATATATATCAAATGGATTACTCTCTCTATTGAATTTGGTCTCCTTTTTCCTTCAAGATATCCTACTTTGCACTTGTAAAATTTTCCAACTTCCCATGTCACCAAGTGCTGCATTCTTTCTTGTATGCAAACTTATACGCTCTATCCGACTGCATTATATTGAGAAGTTTTAGCCGTCTCCATTTTCCCTTAGTTTGTTCAAATCTCTGGTCCTGTTAAAATCCACTGCGAACTTGCTTTACTGATATTGAAGAACATGCTCGAGAGATGTCCCCCACACTCTTCCACCTTTCTTTTAGAGTAAGCTAACATGTTTTGCAGAAATAGTTGACCATCTGATGATTGATTATTCTGTTGAGATAATTTCTTGATTATTTCCATGTTTCATCCCTTTCTAATCTCCAGAAACTGACTGAATCTCTTCTAACCATTGTTATCTTGCTGATAATACATTGTGTTTTTTGACTCGGGCTAATAGGTTTGGGTCCGGGAACCCTTATTGGCTCCGCTGCTTTTGATCTATTCCCGATACATGCTGTTTGTGTGGTGGTTCCTAAAGCTGGAGAGTTGAAAAGGATTGAAGACATTGGAGTTTGGCTTGTAGAGCTATTCTGGTCTTTCTGGGCCTACATCTGGCTTTACATTATTTTAGAGGTTATCTACATTTTCTTTGTTAAACTTTGGAAAGTCATTCTCTACTATCTGGTTTGCCTCTTAAGGTTGAAATGTCAATGGTCTAATAGTGGAATGGTATCATATCCTAATCCTTTTTCAGTTTTTGACAGAAAAATTAGGAATCATGTAATAACATCATGTTGTTGAACACTATTGATTTTGTAGGTGTGGAGTCCAAATGTTGTAACTCTATGGGAGTCTATTTTAACAGCGTTGCAATTTGGGCTCTTGCTACTACATGCCTACGCACAGGACAAGCGTTGGCCCTATTTATCCCTTCCTCTGTTTGTTTTTTTCGTTTGTTATCATTAAGTTGTAATTTCCTTATTCCCTTTTCATGTTTGTTTCATCTTAATTTTGCATGGATAAATCCCCTAAATTCTGCACTTGATGTTTTCTGCATATTTCAGAGCGAAAGGTGAGAGACCAGAGGAGTGGGTGCCTGCTGAGGAAGCTGTATACCAACCTTTTCGTGATCAATGCTCTGAAATAGTTCAACTTGGTGAAGAAGAAAATGGAAGAATGGCTGATATTTTCTCTACTCATTCAGGAGATGGGACAGGTAATTTTTAGAAAGAAATACTTCTTTACGCTTGGATGTTCGCCATTATTCTTGGCAAATAAGATGTTAAGAGAAACTCTAGAGATCGTATATAAATTCTGCATAACAAGCATGAAAAAAGACGATGGTGGGTGAGGAGCGCTTAAAGTGAACAAGAGCAAACTGTTGTGCCGTAAGAAATGGTGATATTTTAGGTTTTTGGACAATGTTAAGAATCTCACATTGGTTGAGGAAATAAGCTGTCTCCTGGTCTTAGATAATCCTCATCTAGTGAGCTTATTTTTGGGGTTGAGTTAGCCCCAAGCTTCATTATCTTAACATGACATCAAAGCCAGACTCATCCCTATACTTAGTCTACCCAATGTTGGGTCCCATGTTACAATGTTCATGCACCAAATGTCCACTCCTGGGAGTGCGGTGGGTGTTAAGTGTCCCACATTAGTTGCGGGAATGTGTTGTTGTCTCCTTATATTGTCTTGGACAACATTCATTCTTAACACACGTACAACATATATGCGAGTGAAGATTTTATGTGATAAAAGATTTGTGGTAGACTATCAGTTCCAGATATCGAGAGGAAGGATATGACCCTGCAATTTTATTTTGGTGTCATGCTTTTGGTTGCTATATCTGATAGGTCCTTGCTTATCAAAATTTGCCTGGTGCAAAATGTAGGCAAATCATCATCTCAGCTCTGTAATGCCAAGATCCTCTCTGAAGAATTTCATGCCCTATCTATTTGGAAGAATCAATTTTTAGATGCAATCACGGTACTGTTTACTGATGTTGTACTATTCTTCTTTATTTGATTTCATCAGTGATTAAAATGTTACCCTGACACTGAAATGTTAGTGTCTATGTTAAAGTAGAAACAATTCTTACTTGCCATGACTACTGACACTACTTTGCTTAATTTCTATTGCTGTCTGCTACTTAGGCTTGAATTACATGTATCTGTCCAAGTGAAAGCAATTTTTGAGGGGGTAAGAGTCCTACTCTTTTTAGTCCCCTTTCCTTTCTGTGGGGGAACTGGTGGGTGTTCCATTTGTTTAAATCTTCAGTTATTTGCTTATTACCCTCTTCTGTAAAATCCGGAATCTGTCTCTGATGATAGGTTCTTTTTTGTTTCTTCTGTTGACATATTGAAATTGTTTTAGCTATATTTTGTGTTGTTACTTTCAAAACATCATGAACTTAGGTAGACAAAAAAGGAGAAAAGAAAGGGATAAAACTTAGACCTTTCACTAGTGAGACTAATCTAGTGCAAGAACTACTTTCTATCTGTTCTTTTATCTTTCTTTTGTTGTAATAGATTGTTTCATATCCTTACAAACTGAAATTCAAGTTTCTTGTTTTCAAGATTTGCGATAACATCCAACCTCTTTTTTTTGTTTCCACTCCTTTGCTTGTTTTTTTTTTTTTTGGTGGGGGGGGGGGGGGGGGGTTGGTGGGGGTGTTTGCAACTCTTTCAACAGTTGGGAAGTGCAGAATCCAGAAAATTGAACAATAAATACCTACGGATTGCAAGAATTGTTTGACAGTCCCTTCTCACACCATGGAGACTTCTTTTTGCGTTTGTGCCTCTGTGTCACATTGCCCATGGCTGGATTGCTTTCATTTGTTCTTTGATCTTCATCAGTGGAATAACTTATGGTGTAACAAAGCTCTCCCATCAGATAAGCTGCGTCACAGGTCTAGACTAACTGCAATTTCATTGTCATAAAGTTTACTGTCTATAAACTTTCTGGACCTGAAATTTGATCTGTACACAACTTACCTGCAGGAATAAGTCCTTATGCCATTGCATTCACGGCGTTGGCTGCTGGAACTTCATGACCTGATCTTGTGGCGAGCAAAATTGCTGCACAACGGCAGATGACAGCTGACTCTGCCATTGCTAACATCACCTGCAGGTTTCTTCAACTACTATGTCCTTATCCTGTGAAATTAATTAGTTGCCTGAGAGCAAAGATATCTTGCGGAGTTGCTTTCATTTATTTGTAACCTTATTCATATAAATAAATGAAAACTTTCAGTAACTGGCCTAAATATTTCCATGATCTCTACCGCCAAAACCAGGCTACTGTGTCAGAAGTGTGTACTTGTCTATTTTCATGCCTTGAACTTGAGACTCGACTCAATTGTCTTATGAAAACTCTGGGTATTTGAGTTCCTAACGTACTTACATCCTTCCACTCTTCTTCCTCGTAGCAATTCAGTGAACATTTGCGTAGGCATTGGTCTGCCCTGGCTCATTGACACACTGTACAACTACATCGCATACAATGAACCACTGCGAGTAGAGAATGCAGAAGGACTAAGTTTCACTTTGCTTGAAATTCTTCTCCACTTCTGTTGGCTGTATTGGTGTTTTGGTATTCAAGCGACTGACTTTGGGTGCTGAGCTTGGTGGACCATAACCTTGGGCATGGGTGACCTGTGTGTATTTCATGTTGTTATGGCTTGTATTTGTTGTGCTATCATCTCTTAAGAGTTTCTGGTGTCATCTAGTCTGAAGTTGGAGTTGCCCAACTTATGGCTAGTTTTAAGCACTTTTTAACTTATTTTAAGCATATTTTAATATTGCCAAACACTGAAAAAAGCTAAAAATAGCTTAAGAGCTGGTTTGACCAGACAGCATGTTTTGGGGAACCATGTTTCACACACACTGAAACATTGAACATATATTTCCTCAAGTGTTTTCTCCGTTGTGCCTGTTCTTAAGTTAATGAGAACTAATATTTTCTTCAATTGCATGCCACATTTACTTGTTTAAAGAATGCTCATCCAGGAATGTTTGATAGTATATCTGCTTCAACTATCGATCAAATAAAAGAACTTATAAGACGGTAAAGCAATGGCGGCGAATTCTTCCATATCCAACACTTATTGTCTAGATAAAATATATCATTGATGAATACTTCAATCTCAAGACAATCCAACTCTAAATTCTACGGCTAAACTTCTGGAAAGAATCATCAACATACAAAAAGGAAACCTCCATTCTCCTCTTGGAATAGACCATCCTCAAGCAGCAGCTCCTACACAAGCAGTAACTGGCACAGCACTATTTTGTTTTGCAGCACTATATTTCTTGGTGATGAATCTAGCAGATCATAGAACAAGACGTTATTAAAAAGTAATAAAATATATGGTATAAGCTCAATAAGATTCAGAGTGACACATTGCTGTCATGAAAGGCTTCCCCACAACACTAAAGGGTGCGAATTGTCATAAAGTGTGGGATGAATATAACACTTAACACTGAATAGAAGTGAAACAAGCTCAACGGTTGTAGGAGCTAAGCTACATGCTATATTACCTGAAAAAATCCCTCCATAACAGCTCATACATCAGCCAGTTCAGTCCAGTGCCACTACCACCATCTTTCTGGCTAGAGGCAGCAGAAATCGTTCTGCACACAAAGTACCAATGAAGTGTTGACCAGTTATACCAGTCTCATAGACTTTAGTATCAGGATAAGAATTAAACTATTAATCAGACAATACCTTGAAGTGGACTTTTTCAATTCATCAAACATGGAACGAGGAGAGAGACATCCCATAGCGAGCCAAGGAGATATTTTGCAAGAAAAGTTTGCACCATATATGCTGTCAGTAGTGCCATCTTTGTTTTCCTTATTTGGTTGGGCTTGACATTCGGCTGCAAATTTTCTGAGTCTCTGCAGTGCTTCATTCTCTCCTCCCACAAGGGAAGCATTAGCAGCTGGTTTTCCATTCTAAATGAGGAGCAAATGCAAATGTTTTAAGTATACCAAGATAAAGAAATGTTTATCTTTGTCGTGGTTTGCTAAGTAACTGAAACAAATCAACTTTGTCTGAATCGTTTGTGATGTTAAAACAACTTACAATTCCTAAGTTTAAATACAGCATGAGAGCTACAATTTCAAGTCAGTGAAATATGGAACAGCTTTTTAAGTGATTACGCACGGTGCATGTAGGTAATACTTAAAAGCAACCTCCAAACATTACTCCCTAAAGAAGGTTCTTTCCAGATTACATTTCGAGCCAGCAAATAAAAGTTGTTTGGTGTGCTGTGTCCTGGTTGGTGACCAGATAATAAGAAGTTCATCATTATATTGATCAACAAATTGCCAAAGCTATGAGCTTGATATTTCAGTACACAGTACTAGTCCATACAAGGATACTACAAGTAGAGCGAGGGTAATTTAACTTACTGATGCTCAAATGCCAAACACTAAACCTACTTAAACATGGGGTTAACTCTTATAATGTTCACAATACAAGAGATGCATTGCATTAAACCATCAAATATTTCTGACTTGAATCACTTCCACTCTGTTATAAAAAAGGACTCTTGATCGTCTCTATCACTTAAAATGAAGTAGCTAAGAAACAGAAAGCAATGTGAAACTAAAGAACAACAACTATACCTCAATCTCAAACTAGTTGGATTCAAGTATTAAAAAATAAAACTAGTTGAATTCAACAATCTGAATTCTTACCATCCGCTATACTACATCTGAACCCGTGACATTCCAATACTCAATAAGAATTAATCGTTTAAGTCAAAATTTGTCCTTTAAGCAAATTAGGAGTTCTCAAACAACAGAAGTTCTCTACATTTTCTAGATACCAATGTAAAACTTGTTTCATTCCATAACAACTAAAACTGGTTTCATTCCAATACTAAATTATCTGTCTTAGGCGTTCTCTACATTTTCTACCGATCAATTTGAAATTAAAAACCGAGCAAAATAATAATACCTGACCCAGGGTGGTGCTCGGATTGAGGCCCAAATCAACCAAAGAAGGAATCTCCCCAGTTTCCACATCACCTCTGGCAGGCAATCCCCTCAACTGATCCAATGCCTCGATCGTCTTCCTTACCTCCAATCCTTGCACTTTTTCTCTAAACCCTCCGTAATTCGTTGGCATTTCCTCCAACTTAAAAGGCAAATCATCAACATGGTACAATGTACTACCCCAAAAATACTTAACCTCCACTCCCTCATCCTTCATTACACTCTCAATCTTATCTTCCCCTTTAACCTCATCATACGAAACTTCTCTATGAGCATACACTGCTTCAGCTCCCACAGCTTTAGCTAATTCAACCAACACAGTCTCTGGTTTTCCAATTCTAACAACAAGATCAGACCCTCTTGCCTGTAAATTCTTCCTAAGGTCAGTGACGGATTCAATCAGGAAACTAGCGCGATATGGACCGGTTTTATCAAACCCAGATGAGGATTTACCGTAATCTCTCGGGTCAAAACAGTAAACGGGTAAAACAGACATGGACTCATTGTGGGCAGCGTTGAGGGACTCGTTGTCGTGGACACGGAGATCGTTACGGAACCAAACAATGGATGCTCGTCGAAGGCCTGCGGCATTAGAGGGCTCAGAAGGGCGAAGTGGGTTTAGAGTGAGAGAATCCTGAAGTGGGTTCGCGGAGAAGGTTGACTTGAAGTTGGATTTTGTAGGAGGAGGGAGGGAAGCTGAAGCTGAAAGAGAAAGATTCGAAAGAGATGAAATTTGGGTTGGGATTTTAACTTTGTTGGGTCTGAAAAGGGTGGAGGAGATTTTGGGAGGAATAAGGAAGTGGGTGGGGAGAATTGTAGAGAGAGAAAGTGAGATGGAGGCTATGGGTAGAGGTTGACATGGGACAAGTTGTTGGTCTTCTTGAGGTGTTTGGTTTTCTGGGTTGTCTGAAGATTGGTTCTTGGAATCCATTTTCAGGAAATGAAACAGAAGGAGAAGGAGAAGAAGATGATGATGATAAGGGATGGGTTTATGTCCTCCAAAGAATTTGTTGGTCTTGTTTAATCTGGTGCAGTATTTTGCCAGTATGGTTTATTATGCACAAAGTCTTGTCTCGTTGTGTTTTGCTCGTGTTAGGTTTGTGAGTTTTTATTTTAGAGGTTGGTGGAATAGTGAGTATAAAGTTGTTGTCTGCGATTAATCACTATTTTGGTTAGAGCCTGAGCTTACATTTTCCTTACCTAATTTTGCGCCCAAATTGGGGCCTGGAGGGGAGTTGGTAAAGGCCTTGGGGGGAGTAGGTGTTTCGAGTAAAAATTGTCTAGGGTAGCCACCGTTTATTTACTTTTTAAAGTCTATTAAAATTAATATGAAAAACGGCGTTACCCTTTCTTCTATCTCTTTTTCTTCCCAAAAGAGCAGTTCATATTAATGCTGCTCAAAATAGCCTTGCAACTGAAGGTTACGTTCTGAAAAGCAAAAAAATATCATGGGGCAAAATAAAACTAATTAAGAGACCTAAGTTCAATAAGCATTACCTTAACCAAAACCAAAAGTATAATTCCAAAGGTTCATATCAGATTAAAATTTATTTTGTGATTAAGAACACCTTCACCCAAATTTCAATATCTACATAGGTTAGATCCAACAATTATTCATCGTCACTTGATCCTGAAGTTAGAGTTGGAAGTTCAAAAATTAAGGATAGGTAGTCCTTAAGTTAGAGTTACAACCACATAAATTAAGGACAGGTAATCCTGAACTTAGAGTTCCAAGTTAAAAATATAAGGATATGTAGTCCTGAACTTAGAGTTACAAGTTCAAAAGTTAAGGACAGGTTGTCCTAAACTTAGAGTTACAAGCTCAAAAACTAAGGACATGTAATCCTTAACTTAGACTTACAAGCTCATAAATTAAGGACATCTAGTCCTGAACTTACAGTAACAAGCTCATAAGTTAAGGACACTTGGTCCTGAACTTAGAGTTAGAAGTTCAAAAATTAAGGACACTTGGTCCTTTACTTAGAGTTACAAGCACAGAAATTAAGGACGGGTAGTCCTAAACTTAGACTTACAAGCTCATAAATTAAGGACAGCTAGTCCTGAACTTACAGTAACAAGCTCATAAGTTAAGGACACTTGGTCCTGAACTTAGAGTTGGAAGTTCAAAAATCAAGGACACTTAGTCCTTAACTTAGAGTTACAAGTTCAAAAGTTAAGGACGGGTAGTCCTAAACTTAGACTTACAAGCTCATAAATTAAGGACAGCTAGTCCTGAACTTACAGTAACAAGCTCATAAGTTAAGGACACTTGGTCCTGAACTTAGAGTTGGAAGGTCAAAAATCAAGGACACTTGGTCCTTAACTTAGAGTTACAAGCACAGAAATTAAGGACAGATAGTCTTTAACTTAGAGTTACAAGCACAGAAATTAAGGACACGTAGTCCTGAATTTCGAGTTCCAAGTTCAAAAGTTAAGGACACGTAGTCCTGAACTTAGAGTTACAAGTTCAAAAGTTAAGGACACTTGGTCCTGAACTTTTATGAGCAGAAGGGTATTTTCGTCCAGGCGGGTAAAATTTTTTAAAGCAATGGCTAAAGACTAAAGACATTTTAAAAAATGGCTTAAAAGTAAATACATGTCTTATTAGTGGTTAACTGTGCACTTCCCCTGTGTTTCAACATTAAATATGTGAGATTTGAAATAAGTAATTTTTGAAGTTAAGTTGAAAACGAAAGTAAAATTTGAAATTGTATTTGAATATGCTTCACTTTAAGCAGTTTTACGAAGGAAAACACTGTTTACTTGAAAGGTGATAAACTACTTTTTCAAACTTGAAGCTCAACTTCAAAAGTTTTTGAAACTCATCTGTATAACCAAACAACGTTTTGAAAATGAGTTTAAAAAAGAAAAGAAAAAATTCTTATAGACAAACATATCCTAAACTGATTTTTTCTAGGTTATTAAGCTTGAATAGATGGAAAGAAATCATCTAAAAACTTGTCTTTATTAAAATTTAAACCTTGATCTTTCATGATTTTCACCTTCATTAACCACTTGTGCTACTTCTAATCTTATGATTGAACAAGCCCTCCCCCATCTTATGTTCTTCTTCCTTCTCCATCCCTCTTATTTGATCTATACGGTCAAATACCTTTTGCACTCATGTAACCAGAAGGTCACGGGTTCGAACCGTAGAAACAGCCTCTTGCAGAAATGCAAGGTAAGGCTGCGTACAATAGACCCTTGTGGTCCGAGATCCTTCCCCGGACATAGCGGAAGTTTAGTGCACCGGACTGCCCTTTTTTTTTTACGGTCAAATACATAGCATCTTTCTCTTGTTTTCAGAGATTCAAAATAATGCACCAGGAAGGGGGGGGGGGGACGTAATTCACCACGAAAAGACAGTAGAGGAGAACAGGAAAGGGTAGCACTACCGCCCAAGTCTTGTAAGAAAATGATCAGCCAGCTAACAGCATGACCTCATTTTGAAACATGAAACTCAAGCAGAGGACGAAATGTAAGTTCACAGTCCAAAGACAGATAGTCCTCCAATTTCTTCTCGAAATCCTATTTAATAAAAAATTCCACAAATTGATTAATAAAATGTGATTGAATTCTTGTGTAGCAATTAAACGTTGATGTCACTCGTTCTCCTCTTTTCAATTCCAGTGAACAACATGAACTTGACCTATCATTTGACTTATCCAAGTTTGAAAAGCTTTATACTGCGTTATCAACACTGAATTCATCACATAACCAATATAACATAAGCCATCACATTATATTGGGTGGCTTTTAAAAGAAGAAATTATCACTGCAGAACAGATGCGGGTGGCTGAGGTCTGACAATATTGAGCACCCCTCTTGCTTTTGCCTGTAGATAAATTTTTAAAAGTAATATAAATAAAATAAGCAAATAAATATGAAGCTTCCATGTTACTCCAGAAGAGATTTACCTCAAAGAAGGAATTGAAATTGAGTCTCAAAAGAAATTGCCTAAGGAATGGGGCTCTCTGGCTCCCAGCAAGCCTGCTACTTCGGAGTATTGTATACAGGGAGTTTGATTTCTTGTTGAACTCCTGAGACGTCATAAGAAATAAGAATTATTGCAGCAGGAACCGATCCACGCAATAAATAATTCAAAATAGTGATCATCGACCATAGAGGGGAGAAAAAAATCACCTTCAAATACTTAAGTCAAAATAAGATTTCATCATTCACAAGTAATAAGTTCTTCAACGAACAAAAGCCACAGAAAATCTAGTGCGGGAAACTAATTTATCTGTCACGGTATAGTTTACATCATAGTAATAGTGATGATAACCAAATTAGGTCACACCACATCTTTGTCAGCACTCATTAGTCAGATAAGTTGAGGTTAGTGGTGGCAAACAGGTGGGTCGGATATGGCCGGGTCGAAAACGGGTAATACAAAAACGAATATAATATCCGAGCCGACCCATATTTAATACGGATAGAAAATGGATTAACCGGCGGATAATATGGATGACTTCTTGAACATGGTCACTTTTGGGAGAATTCCTACTCTCCCAAACTTGAGGAATCTCCATTTTTATATCTTTGCAAATGTAAAAGTTAAACTCATTGATTATCCATTATTTAAATGGATAATATGGATCTTATCCATATTTGACCCATTTTTAAAAAGTTCATTATCCAATCCATTGCCACCACTAATTGAAGTAATCAAGTGTTAGAAGCTGGAGAATGACAAGCGACCAAAACATCAAAGAAAAGACGCCTTGGCTTCTATTAAAGAGTATATTTACATGAAGAACGTCAGAGGTGGTGAGCAAAGGGCAAAGCATTTTGACCCAATTTGTGTATGGAAAATTCTTGCTTCTTAGTGATGAATTTGAATGGACCAGCCATCAGTCATTCTCTGGACATGTTTTCCTTGACTATCATTAGAAAATGAAAACACTAGAAGCATAAATCAACTCAAAAATACCTCAGCTATGTGCTCCAGCTCCTTAGTACTTCTATTGCTTTCATCACTTTCGATCTTCCAACAGAACTGCAAGCATAGTTTCATTATTCCATCCAGAATTCTTGAGACAGAACCGATGTCCAAGAAAGATTGTGAAATCAGCGCAGCCAAGTAACTGAAAAACAACCCAACGTCCATCAACTTTTTATATCAAAGAACAAGCAGCAATCACAAGATAAGAGTAGCAATGACATAGTAATCTTGCCAATGTTGAAACTAAGGGCAGCCCGGTGCACGAAGCATCCAGCATTACTGAAAAAACTACTAGAAGTTCAATACTATGAGAACTAAGGTGCGGTAGTCTCATCTCTCAGGACAACAAACAAGTCACCAATATACGCAAACAAATTTTTTTATACACTTCTAACTTATGTCGTAAAATTTTGCTTATGTTTTTTGCTTCTGTGTGAAAGCTTACGGCGGTGGTTATGCAACAGTCTTCACATTGCAAAATGTAGTTCAAAAACAGACAACCTATATCTGAAATAGAATGTCCCAGAGATAAAAAATAGCAAACTACAAGTCTACAGCTTAGATTGGTAATGATGATCACGTTCTAGTAGCTCCATTTCATTAACAATATGATATAATTGCAGATTAATGTTTCAAGAACAAATTAGTGGTGATAATCTTTGACAATATACACCTGAAAAGGACGACAAAAATCTAAGAAGCATAGAGCAACAGTGTAGAACTAGGAAACTTCAATAATGCATACAAATTTTAAATTCCGAAAGGCACTGATAGCAGCAGTTGCAATCACTATTCAATAGTTACAGGCAGCATAGTACATGTCAAAATGTCCAATTACTTACTCTTGATGGAAGCCCACAAGTTCCGTGAAATCTTGAGAATTCTGAATATGAGATTGCAAAATGTTCCATTGAGATTCTATCACATCCACCTGAGAAAATAAATGTGTTTTTAGGTTTTTGCAAAGACATTATGGCGGAAGACAACAAAGAGACAAGACTTTCAAGGTTGTCTAACAGAGAACTTTCTTGTGATTGCTTCACCAACTACCGATTTAAGAATTAGAATCACAACTTTAATGATGATGGACTATGACATGTTCTTTCATATAAATTAGTAAAGTTGTTTCCAATTAAGTTGAAGAAAATAAAATTGTGACTTTTCACATCATATGTGTGAGAATGCACGGGAGAAAAATTTATATTATTGATTTTCTAAAGTGTTGTACAACGCCCTATTTATATACAATGATTACATAATAATAGATATCTACTTCCCGATGTGGGACACTATATATGACTAGCTACTTAACACTCCCCCTCAAGCCAGTGGACATAAATCATAGGTACCGAGCTTGTTACAGATGTAACTAATACGAGAACCAGTAAGAGACTTAGTGAAAATATCTGCTAGCTGGAACACCGAATTTGACGCAATATGAAGAACAGCTTGATTATCACACACCAATTCCATCTTGCTGATTTCTCCAAACTTCAACTCCTTGAGTAACTGCTTGACCCAAACTAGCTCAAACATTGTCATAGCCATGGCCCGATATTCTGCTTCGGCGCTAGATCGAGCAACTACATTCTGTTTCTTGTTCTTCCAAGAGACCAAATTACTTCCTACTAGAACATAATATCCAGACGTAGAACGTCTATCAGAAGGTGATCCTGCCCAATCAGCATCTGTGTACCCAACAATCTGCTCGTGGCCTCGATCCTCGAATAGTAATCATTTGCTTGGAGCTGATTTTATATATCGAAGAATGCGAACAACTGCATCCCAGTGACTATCACAGGGAGAATCCATAAACTGACTTACAATACTCACCGGAAAAGAAATGTCAGTCTAGTCACTGTGAAGTAATTCAATTTGCCAATCAACCTCCTATATCTCGTAGGATCTCTAAGAAGCTCCCCCTGTCCTGACAGAAGCTTAGCATTCGGATCCATAGAAGTGTCAACAGGTTTGCAGCCCATCATTCCAGTCTCCTCAAGAATATCTAAAGCATACATCCGCTGTGAAATAACAATACCTGAGCTAGACTAAGCGACCTCAATACCTAAAAAATACTTCAATCTGCCCAGATGGCCAGATCCTTAGTCTGGAAGTGCTGAAAGAGATGTTGCTTCAGATTAGTAATACCATCCTGATCATTGTCAATAATAACAATAGCATCAACATAAACCACCAGATAAATACACAGATTAGGAGCAGAATGCCGATAAAACATAGAGTGATCAGCTTCACTGCGAGTCATGCTGAACTCCTGAATAACTGTGCTGAAGTAACCAAACCAAGCTCGAGGGAACTGTTTCAAACCATCTAGTGACCTGTGCAATCGGCATACAAGACCACTAAACTCCCTCTGAGCAACAAAACCAAGTGGTTGTTCCATATATAAACGTATTCCTCAAGATCACCGTGGAGAAAAGCATTCTTAATGTCTAACTGATAAATAGGCCAATGACGTACAATAGCCATGGACAAAAAAAGACGAACAAATGCTACTTTAGCCACGGGAAAGAAAGTGTCACTATAATCAAGCCCAAAAATCTGAGTGTATCCTTTTGCAACAAGACGAGCCTTAAGCCGATCAACCTGACCATCCGGGCCGGCTTGGACTGCATAAACTCAACGACAACCAACAGTAGACTTACCTGAAGGAAGAGGAACAAGCTCCCAAGTGCCACTCGCATGTAAAGCAGACATCTCGTCAATCATAGCCCGTCGCCATCTTGGATGAGATAGTGCCTCACCTGTAGACTTAGGGATAGAAACAGTGGACAAAGATAATATAAAAGCATAATGTGGTGATGACGGACGATGATAACTTAAACCGACATAATGGAGATTAGGATTAAGTGTGGATTGTACACCTTTGCGGAGTGCAATTGGTTGACTAAGAGGAGACAAGTCCACAGTAGGTGCAGAATCTGATGCAGGACGTGAATCACCTGGGCCTGATGTTGGACGTGGACGACGATGATAAGTCAAGAGTGGTGGAGCTGTAGAAGGTAGAACTAGAGCTATAGGTGGTGGAACTAGAGCTATAGGTGGTGGAGCTGCAACTGGAGTTGTAGGTGGTGGAGTTGCAACTGGAGTTGTAGGTGGTGGAGCTAGAGTTGTAGAGGAAGATGAATGGGAGATAGTGACTGAATCTCCAAAAAATGAAACTAGTAGCACCTTAGAAATATTTAAGTGATTACCTGGACCTGTGAAGTATGATTGAGTTTCAAAGAAGGTAACATAAGCGGACATAAGGTACCGCTGGAGGTAGGAGAATAGCATCGATACCCCTTTTGCGTTCTCGAGTAACCCAGAAATACGCACTTAAGAGCACGAGGAGCTAACTTATCTTTTCCTGGAGTAAGCCAGTAAGGTTATGAACAAAACACGTGCTTCCAAAGACACGAGGTGGAAGAGAGAACAAAGGTGATTGGGGAAACAGGATAGAGAATGGAACTTGATTCTGGATAGCTGACGATGGCATACGATTAATAAGATAGCAAGATGTAAGAATTGCATCCCCCCAAAAATGCAACGGAACATGAGATTGTATGAGTAAGGTACGAACAGTTTCAATAAGATGTCTATTCTTTCTTTCAGCTATCCCATTTTGTTGAGATGTGTACGGACAATATGTTTGATGAATAATCCCATGAGTGTTCATAAACTACTGAAATGGGGAAGACAAATACTCTAGGGCACTATCACTAGGAAATGTGCTGATAAAAAACCCAAATTGATTTTGCATTTCAGCGTGGAAGGTCTGGAAAATAGAAAACAACTCAGATCGATTTTTCATCAAAAATATCCAAGTGCACCTGGAATAATCATCAATGAAACTGACAAAGTAGCGGAATCCCGAGGTAGAACTGACCCGACTAGGACCCCAAACATCTGAATGGACTAAAGTAAAAAGTGACTCTGCTCGATTATCAAGATGCAGAGGGAAATAGGAGCGGGTATGCTTACCGAGCTGACATGGCTCACACTCTAGAGTGGACAAGTGAGATAAACCAGGTACCATTTTCTAAAGTTTTGACAAACTGGGATGTCCCAACCGTTTATGTAATAAATCTGGTGAATCAGTAACAGGACAAGTTGTTGAAGGAAGAAAAGATGTAAGTCCATGTGATTTAGCAAGGATAAGGTAATAAAGTCCATTTGATTCACACTCAGTACCAATGATCCGCCCTGTACTGCGTTCCTGTATAAAAACAAGGTCATCAAGAAATAAAACAACGCATTTAAGTGATTTGGCTAAGCGACTAATGACTATGAGATTAAAAGGATTACTGGGAACATAAAGAATTGAATCTAAGGTAAGGAAGGAAGTGGGCTTGCTTGACCTATTGCAATTGCCATGGTTTGAGACCCATTGGCCATTGTGACTGTTGGAAGAGATTGAGAATATGAAATAGTAGTGAAAAGAGATTTGTTACCAAAAATATGATCAGATGCACCTGAATCAATGACCCAAGTATCGGATGATGAAGATTGGGAGACACAAGTCACGCTATTACTTGTTTGAACAACGGAAGCTATCTCTGAAGATGTCTGTTTACATGCTTTGTACTGAAGGAACTCAATATAATCCGGTAGAGAGACCATCCAACTATTCATAGTATTGGATCCCATTTCGCTACAACCAATTTCTCAAATTCTTGACCAAAAGTTGTATGGTTATCCGTGGAATGCCAAGTCAAAACAAGTTAAGCTAGAGCCTCCTTTTTTTTTCTTAGTTAGATGAAGTTAGACACAAAAGCAAGCTAAAACTTGGATACGGTTGCTGGAAAATCTGGAAATTTTCGCTGGAAACTGGAAATAGCTGCCGGAAAAATAAAACAATCGTCGGATTTTGGTGTAACCTTGATGGGTAGGCTCGGAAACACCTCCTGACCAAACTGTCCTCAAGAAGGTTTGCCGGAAAGTGGCCGGAAACAACTACACGCACAGGCACGTGGGACAGACGCGCCGGCAGATCTCTCGCTTCTGACGGCGCGTGAGACGTCCTTTGCCGGAGATTCTGGCTGGGGTCTGCTCGTCGGAGGATGCTTAACCTTGTGGTGGTGTTGGTTTTCGCACAACACCAACAGAAAAGGGACTGACGCCGGACAGCCACCAGAATTCGTGCAGTGACTTTTTTTTCTCCTTCCCGGAGTCCCTGGTATTTTTGCACAGCGTTGAATCTCTGACGTTAGCTCTGATACCATGTGAGAATGCACGGGAGAAAAATCTATATTATTAATTTTCTAAAGTGTTGTACAACGCCCTATTTATATACAATGATTTACATAATAATAGGTATCTACTTTCCAGATATGGGACACCATACATGACTAACTAGTTAACGTAAGAATTGTCAACGAAACAACCTTTCTGCAAGCTATAAGGTATCAAAATTCTTAAGTATAGGACAGGGCATGTGGAAGTAAAAAGTTCCAACATTCAATCATATGCAGGTCCATGAAAATAAGCCCAGTTCTGAGCTTCAAGAGTCTATTTTCAGCTGAAGGAAATGAAAGAAGCAAACTGCCTGATTAGTTTACTATATCATAGCTCATATATTCATGCAATCGTGGAGATTTGTCAGTTCAAAGAAGAGCCTTTTAGCATTAAATCTATTACACGATAAAGCATTTGGTTAAGAAAGTTGGATCCTCTATTAAGCAATGATAATTGACAGGATGCACACAGATATCTTACAGGAAATACCTGAATATAGAATTGAAGATTTCTGATCAAGAAGGCCATGTGCTCTCTAACATGCCACATTGGTCTAAGGCGTTGCCTTCGATGCTGAGACACGGATGACTTTCTCGAGTCATTTCGAAGTTTAGCAAAGTCAATATGATCTTGATGCATAGCAAAAGCCCATGATTTTTCCAACTCCATTTGCGTCCTCTTAAGACGGAGCAGATACTGGAATATCCTTTGATACCTAACGCAAAATAGCAATTAATAAAAAAGAGTAGTTACTAAAGGTTTTGGCAAACAACAATGTTTATGTATCGTTCCTGTTCACATCCTCATTTTATTCTGGTGGCTTGTTTCTAAAGATATTCTGGGTGGTCAGCCAAGACATTATGCCATTTGAAAAACCATATACTCAAAAAGTATTTTTCAAATAAGAGAAATATTTCCTCTTCTACGTTCACTATTTGGATTTTGAAAAGATATAGATTTCATGGCAGCAGTAAATATTACTTGGATAGCACTTCCGGTGTAACAAACAGCTGCAATGGCCAGTTAATAGAATATTCAAGGGAAATGCCATCCCATCCATCAAGGGACACCTCCAAAGATGCATCTGGGTGCCCTACTGAGTCTCCATCTTTATTCACTTTTACCTTGGGCGGATCAACTGGTGAGGGTTTCAAAGCAATTCCAAATGATGGCATCCTACATTAGGAAAAGTTAATGTGACATAAACTGTTAAGACATTTTAAAATAAGAAACCAAATTATAATCTTACCGCAAAGACACCCTTGAAAAGTATTTATCCTCTTCACCAATAGTCTTTAAAGCAGCCTGCAATGTAACCAAGGCAGTTCAAGACTTTAGATATCTTTAATGATTACAACCACGACAAAAACCATTCCACGCGAAGAGCAAAGAAGAAGCAACTGGACAAAGAAAATTCTGCCTCTGCCATTTCGCTCCAAATTTGGTTGAAAATAAACAAAAAAATAAAGAAGCATTTAGAACAACACAACAGCCTTCTTTATTGTGATTTTTTTTTTTTGGTTGAGGAAACACAGCAGTCTTCCTATAGACAACTTATCAAAGACCTCAGCATATCAATAACCATTCAACCGGACTTCTCAAAATCATGGATTGCTCTTCAGGCAACCAACATCAGTTACCTTTTAATGAGGCCAGACAAGAAAGAAAAGAACCAGTACGTAAAACGTAAAAATTATTTTAGGAGTTGGAATGCTGAATGCAAGACAATAGAAAAATATGAAAAACAAGAGGCAGTAGTACGTGCATTATTGTCCTATACAAGACCTACTAGTTGAAATGGGACCATAAGATCCGCTTCTGCAGTAGATTGGCGAGGTGGTAAACGCATCAACTGGCGACTCTCCTCGAGGAAACTCTGCCAGAAATACCTTTTGTCAGTACTACTGAAGAAACAAAAACTTCATTTGCAAAAATCATTAAAAGGAATAGCTCTCAAACAGCACATGCTCTTTAGTATTCAACTAGAATAGCACTAGCTCATTTTGGCATATTCATTAGTCACCTACACTTCTCACACATATTTACAACAAATGCAAGTTAAATATAGCTGAGCCAAGACATAAGAAATTAGCTCTACTTATGTTGCATCAATTAGTGCCTATGTCCTTTCCACCAATAGAATATAGAAGAAAAAAAAATCACAAGCCTATGTAAGTTTATGACTACTAACTGATGAAATTGCTAATTTGGTTGCTGCCTATTAATATACATAGGTAGTTTATATTTTGCCAGTGATGTATTTCACATCAGCATGAGTTTTATTTATATGATACAATAACAAAGTTTATTATCCAGAAAATCTTCAAGAGCATCTAGATGATACTAATATTTCCTTCATAAGAACCTTCAGCATGTTTAAGTTAGGTTAAAAAACCCTAGGCTTTGGAGATAAAAACAGTAGCCACATAGATTACTCAGAATACTAGTACAAAACATAAAATGCTCCCTTCTATTGATCTTTAATTGAATTATGCAACTTTTTCGCTGAGCTGTCCCAAAAATTGAAGGAAAAAAAACCATCAGGAGAACATGATATCATTGACAACACTGTGAAACATAAGTTGTAGAAGTCAGTTTCCTTTACCTGGAAAAAATCACCTTTTTCTAAAAGAAAATAGTCTTTAAGAGCCTTCAAGTGCCCATTTAAGTCGGCCCGCACAACAACAAGCTGCAAACAGGAATGATTCGTAAGTGCATTTTCTGCAGCAAGGGAAGAAATGGTACAGTACGAAATTGCACCTGCCACAGATGACTGGCTGCAACTGCTTTAATTGTATCAATGGCATTCTCGAATGATCTTTTGTGGAATTCAGACGATTCCTACAAATGAGATAGTTTTAATTTAGGCCAAACAATAGATAGAACGTGCACTTAGCTTCAGGAGGGAGAAATCCATCAGGAGCAGGTTAAAAAAGGTTCCAAGCTTGAATACATGTGCCAAAGAAGATATATCGCACATATCAATATTAAAGACTGATCAAGCTGATTGAATAAAAGACCTTTAAGTGTTGAATCAGAGATTCAATCTTATCAGCCTCTGCCTGCGGGAGTAAATCTTCTCCAATTAACTTATTATCCAAGGAGTTATTCTGGAAAGATATCGTCGTTGTATATCCTTGGGTCCTTTGAGATCCTCTTTGTATTTGCTGATGAGATGAACCATCCTTAAATTGAAAACTGGGACTTGGATTGCGAAGAACCCTAACAGCTTTTCCTGCAAAAAGAATTGATTCTGCAACATGCATGGTAATATACTCTGGCAGCATATCCTGCATGGAGGAGAGTGTAAAAAACGCTTAAATGATGTATGGTAGTAGGTTGATGGCAAAAGCTGCTCCATTCCATGTGAAGCAGAGAGAAGGAGAGGGAGCAACGAGAATACTTAATGGTGGAGGGTTACGGCACAAGAGGGCCAAGAATAACAGGGAACATGATAAAGTAAGCTTGGAAAGAAGAATGACTCATATTTCAACAATGATATGACGATTTTATTGTTATATCAGTTCTAGGTCCAGCAAATGGAAAAGAAAAATTTTCTTGTAGTCAGTTTTTGCTGTATCGAAGGATTGATATAGAGAAATAAATTCCTATATTGCTTATGTAATCCCACCTACCGCCTTTCTTCATGAGCAATAGAGCATCTTTCTAACTTCACTCAGAATACCGGTTTTAAAAATTATGCAATAGAATTGCAAAGGTAAACTAAATCTTTTTCAGATATGTCTCACGAGAATGTTATAGCAAAAGATCTTCGAATTTGCACCTGAATAACAAGTGAACAATGTAAAGATACATGACAGAAGCTAATATAAATCACATTGCACAATCAAATTAATGAATGCCGTATCTTCCTAAATTCACCTAAGTAATAAATAAAGCAGGACTAATAGATTCTCTAATGAACCAGTTCCATTTCCCCTAATCATATATACATCATAAAGAAGACAAAATGTCAGAAAACTAGAGTTTCTGAATGGTTGGGATGCTAAATACTCATGAGGCTCTCAATTGTCTCGTCAAAGAACTATGAGATGCGTAAGACTAAAGACACTTCTATGGAAATATATCTCGAGATCTGAAACAAGCCATTTTACAAGGACGATAATAGAGAAATATTCAAAGACGACGACCACAAAAATGAAATGTTAAGAGTACAGATCCAGAGGAAAAACATGAAGTAGCAAATACTCCATTCATCCAATTTTATCTGTCCTCTTTAGACTGGGCACTATTATTAAGACGAAATGTGGGGTCATAATTGGAGATAAAATTAACTTCTTGAATAATCCGAACCAGCTTCCCAATAAATATGATATCTCTTTCAAAGAAAATGCTGAGGAAGTGTGCGAGAAAAGCTTCCTTTCTAGGAAAGTGGACATAATTTTGGGAAAACTGATAAAATAAAGTAGGAAACAAAGTTTGGGACAGAGGGAGTACTTTGTATATAGAAGCAACAAAATGAACAATGCAAAACATACCAAAGAAATATGGAAGCCCAAGTGCCAATCACTTAAAGATGTATCAGCGACTGACAAGCGTGTCAGCTTCTCAAGCAAATGTAAAGCTGATTCCTGTTCAGAGTCTTTGTCGTCCTGACTAAGACATAATTGCAACTTACTTAGATATGTTACATATGGCTATTTGAAAAGTTACAGGACACTATAGTGACATAAAATGAATGTCCATCATGCACCAAGTTACAGGACATTCTAGTGACATAAAATGAATGTCCATTATGCAACATTATGATCAACGTTAGACGGAACGACTACACTGACTAACATGTTTGGTCCTAAAACGAGAGGCAATCATTCATTTGACTTGATGATAAAATCATGACATTCTAGAAAAACGAATGTGTTCTACTATATGCACGGTTAAGTCTTGTGAATGAGTAGTTGCTCGAGAAAAATTTCAAGAACCGGATAGTATGATAACAAACAATAACAACAGACCCTGTGTAATCCCAAAAGTGGGCTCGGGGGAGGGTAGTGTGTACATAAACCTTACCCCTACCTTGTGAAGATAGAGAGGTTGTTTCCGAAGACCCTCGGCTCAAGTAAAACGAACCACATAGTATGATAAGTTCTATGCAAATTGGGGGATCTACTGAAACACACAGCTCACCATCATAAGTCCTTAACTGAACAGTCAGCATCAAGCTATGGACCATTACCTATTACTGAGTAAATTTTGATTAATTGTCAAATGCTGCAGCAAGCGTCAAATTATCAAATAGAATTAAAGACACCCTTCTCAGGGCTTACCTGCTGATGTAGAATTCTTGATATGGATCATGAAGAATTCCATAAACCACCCAAGAAGCAAGCTGATTATACATGACCTGATGCCCATGCCAGAGGAGCCTATGCTTCAAGGAAAAAGAAAAGAGAAAAAAAAAAGAAAGGAAAACACATGTAAGGAAGAGAAAAATCGTTATTTTGGATCCATAAGCCACGGTACTCGCAGAGATACCATCATAGAATTTGCAGCTTCTGATTCCACAAAGAATAATTCTTTTCCAAGTTAATCAAATTAAATAGTAAGAAAAAGAATCCAATGGCTGGCTACATTCTTGCAGGGAGAGAAAACGTTTGCATCTTCAATGACAGAAAAAAAGATAAGCACACGTAAATTCTAAGGCACTATTTTGAAAACATTCCCGAGACTAGTAAACTCGATCAACTTTCAAATCAAATGTGCTGTTTTACTTTTTTAGGTTTACTCAATTCAATGACCACTTTGAGTATAAGCTATAACCAGTAAACGGAAGCAACTTTTCCACACGACTAATTTATCAAAAGCATCTCTAACCCACAGTCCCACATTCAACTCTCTTATCTTCAATCATATTTTGGTCATGAGGTTCTTGATCATATTCAGAAAACAAACAACAATAAAAGAAAAAATTAAGCAGAATAACTTATCTAGACAGAGATCCTTTCCCACATCAGTTCTTGAGGATACAGGAAACAGTGATGACCTAGCTCCATCAAAGTGCTTTCAACAGTCGAACAAGTGGAGTTAATAACACTCTGTTACTCAACTGCTACTTTTAATTTGGAAAGTTTTGGAAGGGGACGGTGAACAGGCAGATAAACCAATACAAGCACCAGTAAGGGGCAGGTCAGGTACACACGTTAACACAAGTACTAGTAAAGGACCAATCCTGACTAATAATTTTAAATTCCTCGCAAAATGCCCCATGGATTGGTGTATTTCTGTTAAGACATCTGAATGCCTTACCAGAAGGAAAATACAAATTGTACAACTGCTTGCATAGTATTCAAAGACCAGACATGTAAGCAACTTTTGAGAAGTATGGCAACAACCACGACAAATAGATAAGCCACGAAAAAAGAAAGAAAAAACAAAAAAACAGTTGAGAGATGAGACGGCAAAAGAATGTGACAAAGTTTTTAAATGCTCGCCTCTGAATGCATGTCTGTAGTTCCGGAACCCCACAGTGGCAGCGTTTGTGTAAAAGGTTGAGAAGTTTTCCTCCATAAATGTTATCACGTTCAATCTCTAGAATCAGCTCAAAAAGAGGAGGCAAAAGAACAAAGAACTAAAATAAGATATGTTAGTGAGTCATTTAAGGAACAAAAGCGAATGTATTGAAGTAGGAAGATCAAGAAAATCAAGGGTGGAAAAATACAGGCAACAAGAATAATATGAAACTTGAGGAAGCACCATCAAGCCTTGATCAGAGCAAAATGAGTGCCACATCATGAACTAATAAAAATTACTGAAAAGCAGAGAAATGCAGGTTCAGGAAGAAGAGAAAAGCTACTAGAGAAAAAGAAAAGAAAAACAGAAAACTTTAAATCAGCCAAGGTCACTTACATTTGACAAGGATAAAGAAATAACGAACTATGTAGTACATACTGTTTTTGTCTTTTCCAATAGTTGAACATGCAAGAAAAATCTTGATACAGCCAAAGAAACCAGCCAATCTAACAATTTCCCATCCCAGTTTTTAGTATCCTAGAAAGTTAAGCAAATGGGAAAGAACAACCCTCATACGGATCTACTGATTCAAATTCAGAATTCCACGGCAACATATTAAATTGATGTTTACATTTCTTGCTTTTGCTTGCCTCTTTCCCAGAAGACAAATATTCATCAATGATGTGATCAGTAAGCAAAGAAGTAACCAGAACACAGTATTACATCATAGGGAGCAAACAAACAACCCACCTTATTGAGGCCTTGAGTAAGCGTTGCCAAGATAGGTGGTGAATCAGACAGTAACTTTTGCTCGATATGTAGAACAGCAGACCTATAAACTGACAACACCTCAACAATACCATTCGCAATGGCCCTCCTGTACACACTTTGCTTCACTGTCTTCCCTTTCAATAGTTGGGATGTCCTCAACAGAGGTGACTCATTGGCGGACCTAATCCAGCTTAAATTACGAGACTTGGCTGCAAAGCGCTCTATCTCCCTATAGTAAAATCCTAGAGTGATAATCCTCTCAATGACATCCCTGCACCCATACCCAGAATCACATGAAATACCTACACTTGGCAGCCAAATAATTATAAACGCAATAATACATCAAAGGCCCTAGATATTATAGGAGCATTTATATGATAAAATCACAAGAAGCACCTACACATTACAACCCAAAATGTATTATATAAATGCCCAAGATCCGCAGGAACAATTATATGAACTAAAGGAAGAAAACCATAGTAGTACACTATTTAGCTAGATATGCAGGTATTTCCTAAAGTAGTGAGGGTTCTATATATTTAAACCATTAAACTAGTTCGGGCTAGCTATATGAATCCTCAGTATCCATTTCACTCCATTTGGACTAGTTTTATTGCAAGCATAACCAAAATTGGGCTTAAAGGTGGTACTATACATTTTCTACTGACGAATGAATTATATTACGCATATAGAAAAAAGAAAAAAGAGAATAAATTTGTTCATTTTAATTGTTGGGAGGGTAACATAGAAGAAAAGAGTTGGAAACCTTTCACTGGGTTGAATGAAGGAGAGATCAGGGGCAAGCTTAAAGGTGGGTTCTTGAGAGATGGGAGCATCTGGGGACAACGGAATACTGTGGGTAGAATCATCTTTGTGTTCTCTTGCGTCGATTATGAGATCTCCGGTGTAACCCAACAGCGCCAGTAAGATTTCGTGCAGCATTATAGGTAAAGGAGAGAATTGCTTTCAACTGTAGAGTGAATAAAGAGGGAAAGTACAGGTTTTGGGGAAAAGCGGGAAAAGGTTTGACTGGAGAGTGAGAGTGTCCCGAATTTTAATGGGGAAAGGAATCACATTCAAACTACAGATTCTCTCCACTTTGGCCTTCTGCTGTGCGTAATTTAACTTAAGAAGGTTATGTAAATTTGTCTTCACTAAGGGGACCAAACATTACTTCTATTGCTATTTTGTATAGCGGTATTTAACTGTACACTTTCAACTTTTATTTTAACTGGTATATTATACATATTAAATTAATTATATTAAGATAATGATCGGACAGTTAATGTCAAAAATAGAAAAACCCTCGTGTTAAACTAGGACTGAACTCGGAAAGAGTACTACATACTGTTGTCTTTTTCCAATAGTTGATTTGAGAAATACGTTATCAATTCAAAAAAAAAAATAGTTGATTTGAGAAATAGAACGACAGTTACAACTTACAATGGCATATATATTGAGTTGTGAATAAGATTATACCATTGTAAGGTGACAATATTACATCAAATTTTGTGATTGATAAAATCCTGATATTGCAACAGAGATAACTTCAACACCAAGAAATGGTTACAGCACCTGGCATTATAGATTAAGACTTTAATCTATGATTAGACTACACCACCAGCTTTTAGTATTTCTTCTCTACAAGATGCAATAGGAAATTGAAAGCAATGTTCCAAACAAAAAAGGAGGTGGTAAGGTGCTATTACACAACAAATACACTGGTGAACTTAAATATCCAAGGATCATAAGCTTAAATTTGCAGCTGAGCAACATCCAAATCCTAGTGAAAAATAATGTTTAATTCTACAGACAGCAGCTAAAATATAGTCTATCTACTTCTTTGCATATGTAATCAACATGGGATTCTCAGGGGTAATTTTGAATCCTTGAAGGGCTTGCATAGCAACAGTTGATTGCATCTCATCTCCATATTCTAAGAAAGCAATTCCAGGCTTTGTTTCAACCATCCGAACTTCCTTGAAGCCAGGATATTGGAAGAAGAGCATTTGTAGCATCATTGGAGTAGACTGATGAGGAAGATTCTGCACAAACAGTATGCTATTTGGAGGAGCAGGAGCCTCCGGTACAGCAGCTTTAGCTCCACCCATGTATGGTATTTGCGAGAACTGCAGCAGTTGGACAAGGGAAAAAAAAAATTACGTTCCAAGAATTCTCTCATAAACGGCATATATAATTAGAAAGAAGCACCAAATTTACTACATTTTTACCCCTGGTGATAAGAAGGTATTCCCATGCCACACAAAATTAAGGTGCCAAAATTTTAGCAGAGTGAGAAATAAATTCACACACTACACTTCCGGAAAGGTTACCATAGAGACGAATTGCAATCTAATCAAGAACCCCATAATAAAAAACTCATTAAGTTTTGCCGCTGAGGTTTCTCTCCATCCTAACTCGAAAGTGCACAACTGCCACTTTCCATGCACCATGGTGCACTTTCAAGTAACGCTTAATTGGAAAAATCAGATGACATCTTTTAAAATGAAATCTATATCATATCACCTGATAACCTTCCTAGAGTACATGGCGACAGGACAAAAGATAATACAATCCCACTAATTTAACATATATGGTGCAGAAACAGAAAACTCTACGAGGTCTCTGAAAAGAAGGGAAAATGCTTACAGGAGGTGTTGCACCATAAGCACCACCATATGCAGGATTCAGACCCATTCCAGCTTGATTAGCATCTTGCTGGTCCTTTTTCTTTCTACCTGCAGGATCAGCAAACAAATAGCTAAAATTTGCAATAATCAGGTAATTGCACTTTCTTTTCTTTTTTATTTGGGAATGTGGGTGGGTTGTAGGAGAGGGGGAACAGGGAAGCTAATCACACCCACAGAAGTTGGAAGGTAAAATTTATCACCCTATTATTATCTGTATCTTAAAGCAAACAGTACGCAGCAAACTGTATGAAGTAACACATTTAGCCGTACAACACCTCCTCTATGGATTCAAAAGAATATACAAACCCTCGAAAATTTTCAAATGAAAGACTTACCTTTATCCTCATGCCTCTTTCTTTTTTCTCGGGGGACAAAAGTACCATCAGCTTTTGCTACAACATCAGATTTCGTCTTTGCATATTGTATTCTCTGACAGACATGTATGTGTGTCAGAATAACTATGTAACCAACCAATAGTACAATAAAAATATAACAGTAGCTATCAAAGTGACATTGAGACATAATTGAGGTAAAGAAGTTAATTCAGCAATTAAAAAAGAGACTCCGGGTTGAAAACTCCAACCTCGTTAAGTATCTAGAAGCAATTGTAATTTTGCTTGAGTAATCAACAGATGAACATAGTGTGCGCATGCAAGAACCACAAACAAAGAGGTGACACATTGTATAGCCGTCATATGCACTTTGCTAAACCCTGTTAGCATGTATGTGCAAAGAATAGCATAGCATGTAAAAGTAAACACCGTGAAAATTCACAACAACAGTTGGTTTAGTCAACCAGAGGAAACGGAAAGAGTAGCATCTTTGATGTAAGAATAACCAAAGTATACAACAACAACAACAACCTAGTAGGATCCCACAAGTGGGGTCTGGGGAGGGTAGAGTGTAGGCAGACCTTACTCCTGCCCCGGAGGGATAGAGAAGTTGTTTCATGTAAAACAAAATCTATAAACATTTTAACCATAATGCATGTGCATCCTCATAGTTAATGGTAGCACGCTATGCAAGAGCAACAAACGACTAAACTTTAGATGTTTGTACTTTTTGACTTTTTGGTGTAACATCAGGAATGTATTTCACACAGACAATACTGGAGTTAACTTTATGGGAGTTTGAGTTTTTTCCCTGCAACTATTTGCACTTCATGGGTGCCTGTGGGCAGCAATAAATTTAAATTGTATTAATCAAAATTGAACAGCAAGCAATGAGGTGACACCTAGAACTAGCATTACTAATCTTACAGTCATTAGTATTAGAAAGGTAAGACCTAGCCCCCCTTATTTCTTTTGAGATATTAATAAATAACCCACCCAGAAATCCGTCATTGTAACCTAGGTGGTTCCCTTGAAAAAAAAAACCTAGAACTAGCATGAGAAAACACTCTCTTAAACTCAAGTGAAGAGGAGAATATGCAACTAGTACGACAATTGAAAGTAAAGGAAGTATGATTTGCAAATTCAAGCTCACATGAAGCTAAATCAACACACACACACACACAGACTCTCTCGACCCAACACAGACTCTTTGGTGATGGACTTGGAGATCATGAGGAAGAGGAAGAAGAAGACTGTGTATGGTCAACCTAAGATCAAGTGGGGAGCCTTGACTAAGTACAAAACTTGCAAGTTAGGGGAGAAGTTGGTGGTTATGGGGGCATGGAGGAGTAGTGGGAACGCGAGTGGTACGTGGACAACGAACGCATTAGGGAAGCTGCTAGAGAGGTGCTAGAGGTATCGAAGGGTTACTCTGGTGGACACAAGGGGGGTTGGTGGTGGAATGGAGAGGACGAAGGAAAAATAGAAGCCAAGAAAGCTGCGTATTTGAATATGGTGGAGAGCAAAGACGAGGAGGAGAAAAGGACGATGAGGGAGTGGACAAGAAGGCCAAGAAGGAGGCGAAGTTAGCGGTTATAGCGGCTAAGACTGCAGTGCTTGGATGTTTGTATGAAGAAGTTAGGGATAAAGGTAAGGACAAGAAGCTGTACATGCTAGTCAAGGTGAGAGAAAGGAAGGCACGTGACCTGGACCAAGTGAAGTGTATCAAAGACGAGGAAGACAGAGTTTTGATGGAAGACGCACATATTGACATAGATGGCAGACTTACTTCCATAAACTCCTAAATGGAGAGGGGGATAGGGATATTGTGTTTGGTGATTTAGAGCACTCCGAGAGTCGTCGAGATTTTGGTTATTGTAGGCGTATTAAAATTGAGGAGGTTGAGGGAGCTCTGCGAAAGATGAGCTGGGGAAGAGCGACCAAGCCAGACAAAATCCCGGTGGAATTTTGGAAGAGCGCGAGCAGGGCCAGATGAAATCCCGGTGGAATTTTGGAAGAGCGCGGACAATGCCAGATGAAATTCCGGTAGGTGAAATGGAGACTTGCATCCAGTGTTTTATGTGATAATAATGTGCCACCTAAACTTAAAGGTAAGTTTTAGAGTGGCGGTTAGACCGACTATTTTGTATAGGGCACAGTGTTGGCCAGTCAAGAACTCCCATGTCCAGAAGATGAAAGTAGCAGAGATGAGTATGTTGAGATGAATGTACAGTCATACCAGGATTAATAAGATTATGAATGAAGATATTCGGGTTCAGGGTGAAAGTAGCCCCGGTGGAGGACAAAAAGCAGGAAGGGAGGTTTAAATAGTTTGAGCATGTGAAGAGGAGAAGCACACATGCCCCAGTAAGGTGTGAGAGGTTGACATTGGCAGGTCTGAAAAGAGGTAGAGATAGGCCAAAGAAGCATTGGGGAGAGGTGATTAGGCAAGATATAGCGTTGCTTCAGCTTACGAGGACATGACCCTTAATAAGAAGGTGTGGAGGTAGAGAATTAAGGTAGAAGGCTGGTAGGTAGACGAGAGTGCTGCTTTCTCCTAACAGTAGTATTAGCGTTACTATTGTATTCGTTTATTGTTAGATTTCTATTACTACATGTTGTTCGCTTCTTTTTGTTATTATCATGTTGTTGTTATTGCTTGTTTCTACTACTTTATTTTCATCTATCGGGGGTCTATCGTAAATTGCCTCTCTACCTTCAAGGTGGGTAAGGTCTGCGTACACTCTACCCTCCCCATACCCCACTTGTGGGATTATACTGGGTTTGTAGTTGTTGTATACACACACACACACACACACACACACATATATATATATATATATATATATATATATATATATATATATTCTCAAAATATCCTCATTTAGCTGAGGACAAAACAAATTTCCTTTTTCCAGGTTGAAATATCCTTGACAAAGACTCTCTTAACCAATCTCTGAAACTAGGAGATACAATTGCTTACTGAAACAATTAAAAGGTCAACACAAATAATGACTTCAATCATCTATTCTGACTCCACTCTTCCATCTATCGACCAACATATCCACAAGATGAATATCAGAACATATGTCAAGGATTGACCATGTCCTATATAGACCTCCGGTCCGTGGATAATTACACTATAATGATCGAATGTGCTAAAACAAACAGGTTTATCAGAAAAGACCCTATAACCTTTTCTTTTAAAGACCTATAACCTCTTGTAATCAATTGAGACTTAGCAAGACACAACACAAGGAAAGCAACTATATAGATGATACTCAACTAGTTGGGAATAAGCTTTAGTTGTTAAAGTTACTCCTCCATTAGTAGACCAGTATTCGGAGTTCCCTAGGATTAGTTGGTAACGCAAAAATGGGTCATCCTAGCCCATCGTCATTGAGTTCTCAACCTAGGGTTATTACATCATACATTCTACTTAATATATTTCGGAAAATGCATAAAGACCTGTGAAGGCAGTTCCGCATCGGTTGGTCCGAGAGGCGAGAAGTCATGGCAGAGAAGACTAAGTATAATAATATATCGGGGCTATTGAATATAGAATCTTATGAATCAAGCATGACAAGCTTTTTCTGTCTCCTCTGTCTACCTCCGAATAACGAGACCAAAACCCGCTAATCTCACCACTTGGTCATGCCGCATCTTACCCTCATGCCATTAGCCGAAGAACAAACTAATGTGCCCTTATCAGTCAAGCACTCCAAAATATCAACTATGTCGAATCAAAAGCATGACAGGTTTGGTGATTTATCAGGAGTTCCTAGTCTGGTCAGAGACTTGTATTTCAGTATATGATAATCGTAATATCCAGAGAGCACCTAGTTTGAGCCAACTCCTATCCTAAAGACAAATTGTTTAGTAGCAGAAACTACAATAAAGCGGAATGAATACAAAGGATCCAAATAATTGAGCATTGAGGTGGCATTCATTGCTCAATAGACTGAATTCAAACAATGAAAGATGTCATACTCAGTCCAAAGATATGCCAAATCAATTTCCTCAAAATTTATTGTCTAGTAGTTTGCTAGATTGCATTGTCTAAGAAAGAGGAGGATCACCCATGTTAGTTGGTGTTTCATGTGCAAAAGCTCGGGCAAAGACGTAGATCATCTTCTATTGCATTGTCAAGTGGCTAATCATTTGTGGAGGGTGGTCCTTAATTTATTTGGGACGCAATGGGTGATGCCGAGCACAGTAAAAGAGGTGTTGCATAGCTGGGCTCATAGGAGGGGGAAGAGAAGTCCAAGAGTATGGCGTGTTGCCCATTAGCAACTATGTGGGTTATCTGGAAAGAGAGAAATAGGAGGGCATTTGAAAGGGTGGAACAAGATTTTATAAAATTACAATAGTCTTTTATTTCTTGTTTCTTTTTAGGGTACTCATGAAGTCCCTATTTGAATAGAGTATTGGGTCTCTTTCGTTGAGAACCATATTTGGTGTAGGTTCTCTTCTTTTAAAATATGGCTTGTATACAGGGTACTCATGAAGCCCCTATTTGTATAGAGTATTGGGTCTCTTTCGTTGAGAGCAATATTTTGGTGTAGGTTCTCTTCTTTTAAAATATGGCTTGTATACAGGGTTTCCCCCAATTGTTAATAAATTTATTTACCTTATAAATAAATAAAAAAGTAGTTTGCTAGATTGCAACAATTATGCCCCAATCCCAAGCAAGTTACAGTTGACAGTATGAATCCTCACTATCCATGTCTCTTCATCTAAGCTCATCTAGTAGTTTGCCAATGCCAAAAGCAGTTACATTCTTCTTTCCATACAGCGCAACTAGTTTGAAAACCTCAAGGAAACTTATCCTTACTCCTAGCAGCTCCACCTCTTATATCCATCACATCCCCAGAGTCAGCCAGTGTAATATTAAAACACCATGAAAAATGGTATTCTCTAATTGAGCATAGGTAAGATGCCAAAATGCTTGAACATTCAATACATATCTAGGATCATTTATCAAATAAATAGAGTCACACTGAAGATTTAATTCGCTTTAGCTCGCCAGTCCCAGGTCCGTATAAAGAGAAAGCAGGAAGATTACGGTGAATTCATAGCCTAAAAATAGCTAAATTATGAAAGATCAATCATATAAATCTCCATATAGCCGATCTTTGAGAGGTCTAGTTAATTGATTGATAGTAAAGTGGATTCTTTTAGCATCTGTGAACTAAAATTGCAGCAAAGCACATTGCAACAGTTAGGAACTAGATTCCAGTAGTGAAAATTCACAGAAACAAAAGGAAGTCGGAGTAATGAATACCATAGGCTTATCGTAGAAAGGGAAACCCTGCATCTGGCGAAGTGCATTGCTAGCAGAAGAGACTTCCTCAAACACTACCCACGCCTGCCCTTTGTGCTTTAGGGTTTTGAATGCTAAAACCTCCAGTATCTTACCAAACTGTGAGAACACAGCGTGCAGCGATTTCTTCAGCTCTACAATTCATTCACCATCAATACGTAACACATCAACACAAAGTGAACACATGAGAAGATAATGTTTTACGTACAATTTTGAGAGAAGCAGGGAATACCTACCTTCAAGCTTGATTTTTTCATTGAGGTTGTTGATATAAATAGTCACATTTGGTGGAACGTCGCCGCCGCTGGGGTTCGGGTTTGGATTCGGGTTCGGGTTCGTATTCTGGTTCGCCTCCGCCATGGCTGCTCTTCGCTGCAACTTTCGCCGGCAGCAGAAACAACTTCAGGTAGTCGTTAGTTTCTCCAGAAATTTTTATGCACGAGTAGGGCTTCTATTTGGGCTTAAGCTGGATGAACATATTGGGCTTGGCCCATTTATAATTTGGATTTGCTCTACTTATCAATCCTCAGACCAGTCGGACAATAAATCCTTCTAGGGAAAGTATTTCAGACAATAGCCAATAAATAAAATAAGAATTAACCTAAATAGCCACTCACATAATCTCTTAAACTAAAAATAGTAGGCGAGTATAATATATGTATAATTCATGTATAGTATATGTATAACTGTGTATAATAGATGTATACCGGCTAGAAAAAATAAATATTAAATCTGACTGGCTATTTGTGTAACAATCCCCGTGCAAAAAACTTCAGTTTCCATTAATGAAAGCCAGTAGGTCAAGCAATGGAATTTTTACCTTCCTATACACTATTTGAAACCTTATTACCTTCCCTACTCAAGTTTCAATTTAATTACATGGTCATATACAATTTACCAATTATATACAATAAGTTTTAAATAAGGAATATCAGTTATTTTCTTATCCCTTTATACTTGCTCACTCTCTCTCTCTCTCTCTCTCTCTCTCTCTCTCTCTCTCTCTCTCTCTCTTCGTCTCTCTCTCCTTCTCTGTTTTCCCTAATTTTTCTTCATTTGATGTTTTTTTTTTAAGCTTTCTTGTTGTATAGAGTTTTAATGGAATTCATCAATGGATTTCAATCGTTTTAACTTAGCAATTTCCTATCATGTTGCACAATTGGTGTTCAAATTGAAATTGTCAATCAATAAATTTTGAAGGTGTTTGACTCTCCATCATTGACAGCCATTAAAAAGCTTTGAGGCTTTGAAATCGAATTTGGTTTTTCAAAAACCATTATTTATTTGGATTGGGTGTTATTGCAAACAATTGAGAATATTGTTTAGAGTTTATATCTCAATTTTGAGGGTGTTTTGGTGAAGATTATACTTGATTTTGGCCGAATTTCACATTGAAACTCGAAAAAGAAGAAGAAGTTTATATCTCAATTTTGAGGGTATTTTGGTGAAGATTATACTTGATTTTGGCCGAATTTCACATTGAAACTCGAAGAAGAAGAAGAAGAAGAAGAAGAAGAAGAAGAGGAAGAAGAAGACATGACATACAATATACTTACGAAATTATAGTAAAGTTGTATTATAATTGTATATAAATTGTATTCTGTTGTAGTTACATATATTTTTTTATTTGAATGTTGTATGAAAGTTGAAAAATACTTGTATAATGTATGAATCGTTGTATAAAATTTGTATTTAAGTTATCAATACTATCTTTTTACACAAAGTTGTTGATATGTATCAAAATTGTATTAAGAGATTAAGTTTTAATTGGAATTCTAGAGAGAAAGAAGCACACACCTCATACAAAAAATATACAAGTCAGATACAAAATATACAAAAGATATATTGTATAAAATTTGTATTTAACTTGTATGATATTGTAGTTGTATTTAACTGGGTGTATGAAAGTTGTATATAAGTTGTAAATAAGTTATATAATATATAGTTAGTTGTATGAAATTTATTTTTACTATGTATAAATCAGATACAAAATATACAAAGACATATTATATAAAAATTGTATTTAAGTTGTATGATATTGTAGTAGTATTTAACTGAGTAAAAATAATGTATACTATATAATTAGTTGTATAAAATTTATTTTTAATTTATATGTTGTGGTAGATGTATCAAATTTGTATCAAATTTGAATATTTCGGCATGGACACACAGCTATGTTCTTAACTCCGACACAATTATATGGGCATTGAGTAATGTGATTGAGACAGTTTACATTATATAATTTCTTGAAACAATGAATGTTGACGGAAATATAGACCGAAGGAACATTGCGATTTAATTAGCTGAAAATCTACTGGGATCTTTCAATTTTCCATGATTAAAGGGATACAATATGATTTTCTAATAATTCACTGAGATTTTCCAACTTTTTTCTATGTTAACACTTTAATATTAGAGCGTAAAGGGTTCTTAACTAAAAAGGAGAAAAGAGAAAAAAGGAAAAAAATGTAACTAAATCCCTTAATTTAGGGTACTAATAATGGATTGTATATAAATTGTAAGCAATCCTGGTTTAGGGTGGATAATATACAAAATTAGGATAATTTTGGTAAATAAGTTTCAAATATTGTATCGGAACGAAAAACCCCCAATTGCAATTCGTGCAAATGAATTCACAACTAAACGTTCAAAGATTTAGGACAAAAATATTTAACTAGAGTCCAATATTGCATTTACAAGTTATACAAAATCTTAAACTCAGTAGAGTTGCCTTATTTCTGTTGATTTTTTTTAAACATTTTGTTCTATATTTCTCATGCAACGGTTTGGGTGAAAATTTCCTTCCTTACTAGTTGTACTTATGCAGAGAGCACCGTGATTTAGCCTTTTTATTCGATTTCCAAAAATTGGCAACATTTGGAGTTGGCTAAGAGTAGCTGAAATAGAACAACTGGGGTGATGCTTTGAGTCTAAAAGTTTTTGTTGAAACTAACGAATTATAACCACTAACTAGGAACATTTGGAGACCAAGCTCATCAGTGCCAACTCTTTTTTTCTTTTTTAAGTAATATATGTGTTCGGCTTAATTTGCGTGTATCTCGACTATTTTATTATAGATTTACTAACTCTTACTGAGAATGCAATAAATAACTTTATCTAGCGAAACTTATCATATAAAAAAAAAATTACCCAACATGTTTATAGCTATATTTAAAGTTTTGAACTATGATCTCCTTTAATTATCTATTATCTATTTTGTTGCGTACTAAGTTATTATTGCCGCTAATTATTCTTTGAAAAAATATTTGAATTCTCAAGAATCAAAATATGAATATTTGCTTTTCTAGTGATACACCATCCACGTACTTCTTTACTGTAACATTCTTTATCTGGACCATTCAAGGAGTGAATAGGATTATGACCACTTAATCCTACGGATTTTCAGCCAGAAACGACCAAAAGAAATGAATCGAATTTGTTGGTTACTCTTTCTGTTTTGTCCTTTTGTTCCTACAACTTATTATTAGCCACTCAAATATGTGTATTTTTTAAGGATCGAATGATTATTTGGCTAGTACGCTGTAGGAACAAAAGTGCCACATCACCAGTTTCGAATCTACATCAAAAAACTGGTGACAATAGCAGATTTTGTCAACCACAAGTGAGAGAAAAGCATCAAAATTTTCTAAATAAGATGGAGATGATATCAAAATCCGCTCAATAATATTCAGGTGCTGAATATTATTATTCGAGATCAAGTATATAATTATTGTTGTCCTTTGTTTGACTACGTTATTCTGACACTTATTTCGTATTAGAAATTATATCTTTCTCGAGATCAAGTTGAAATATTAACGACTCCTATTGATAATGGAATGTGTCATAAGAAGATTTATGACATTCTTTGTTAAGTATACGCTCTTAAACTTTATATTAAGAAAAGGAAAGAAAAAAACAGGAAAAGAGCATTATATATGAACCGTATGGGATAATAATAAGAGTACGGGAAACTAAAGATAAGTTCAAAGGGACAATAGATTAAGAAAGAAACTTCTTATCTTTCCTTAACACGCACGTCTAATTAATCACACCTGAATGATATAATCAGCTATTATTGTTAAATTAACGGTTTCATATGGATAAGTTCATCAGAGGACGACATACAGTACTATTAGAAAAAGGTATTAAATTCCTATCTTATATGTGACATCAGTGGTATCAAATTTAGTGCACGAAAGTGTAATTTATTTTACCTGCTCAAACAATTGAACGAAACACATTGGTGGACTACTAAATGTAAATAGTTTCAGGTACAGAAATAAAAGAAAAAAAACTAATGTATTCATTGGCGGGTTAATTTGGACGTGTCACCAAATGAAAACTGGTGTAGATCGAGTTAGATCAGTTAGAGTATGACCCATTAATTTATCTCAAGCTAAATAACACATCTTTGTTCAAGTAATATCTGAGTTGTTCGGTACAAGAGATAAAAATAATAATTTCGGAATAGAACTTAAGATTATATTTATCCAATATAGAAGTTGGGATAGCTAATCCAATGGTATATCTCACTCCGTGTATATCATGGTTTATCCTGGCATTGTACCAAATGACCTAAGCGAATTGGGATGTGATTCATCTATTGATTCCGTTTATTTAGTCAGTGCGCCAATTTAACCTGAACCGTGCATTTGACACTGCTACATGACATATTCAGATATTTTTCTCTTTTCTGTCCTATAGGGGAATTAGGTATTGCGTCCGCAATTTAGGTATAGAAATTACAAACACAGAGAGAGATATCCTGAAATATATGATAAGGAGGACGAATGAGAGGGAGAGCAAGATATATTGCTCGAGTTTTGGCAGAAAATAATGTCGTCTCTTCGTAAGTCTAAAGGGACCAAGCCTACGATTTTTAAGGTGGATTGGTCATACGAATAAGACAGTGGCACAAAAACAAAAAACAAAATAAAATAAAATAAAAAAAATAGTGGCAATAGATTCTCCTAGCAGCTTGATGGGGATCTATCTGCCTTTGGCCTAAAATAGGCCTTTAGTTATGTCGAAAACAACTTCCACTTTTGATTCTTATTCAATACCCCAAATACTGCTAGAAAATAGAAAAATTATGTGTTGGAAAATGAAGCAGCCTGTCAATCTGCCTCTTTTTTTTTCTTTTTTTCTTTTTTTTTTTGCTTTTCCTTTTTCATTATTTTTTCTTTTAACAAGCAGGAGTAAACCTAGAATATAAGAGAGAGCAACTTGATCACCTGATTTTCCTTCTTTTAGAGAAGTATTAGTAATGCTTTGTGTGACTGCGAGACTCTTCTAAGATGTGGATTTTATTACCTTAGAGGATGCGAAATACTCCCTCCGATCCATAATAAGTAATTTTTTTGCCTTTTTATTTTGGTATAAAATAAGTCTCATTTTACATAATCGAGAAGGAATTATTTTTATTTTTTTAAAACTTGCCCTTATGTACATATTTCAATGTATCAAATTAACAATATACAAATTTTAATTAAGGGTAATTTAGTCAAAATACTTTTTTTCTCTAGAAGTTAATATTTTTTAAGGGATATACCAAATGCTAAAAAGTCACTTATTATGTGCTGGAGGGAGGGAGTAACAACATCAATTCACGCATGTTAAAATTCCTGCTAATATACGCAATTAGTGTTATGAGATATAGATAACACATATATTAATGTATAGTAGCCTACAAATCAAGGAACGCATCTTTTATTTTAATTCAAGAGAAAACATATTTATTAGTCATCCTGTTTACCCTAAATATCAGATGACTAATTTATATGCGATTTTAAGGATACGTAATATAACTTGATACAAAATAAGGAAATAAATTAAAATTGAAATTGACGATAAACGAATTAATGCAAACCACATGAATCGAACGGCCTTAAGCCAAATTGTTAACCAAATCGAACAGCCTTGGCCCTTGAATTCGATCACCCTTGATCCAAGAGATGTCTCAACTGATGTATGAACAGAATAACATAAGGATAAAAGCTAGAAAATGACAATATATTACTTTATGTTGTGTGATGTGTTCTCCCTTACAAATGATCAAACCTCCTTTATATAGTAGGGGAGTCCTACTCTTGATACAATTCTAAACAAGGTAAGAAATCTCATGATTTGCTAATCAATCGGCCTATCCTTAATACGTGCCGAGATTTTCGCCGTGATCTACAATCGATCGCGGATATTTCGTCCTTCAGTTATTCGGCTTCGAAAATTTCCTTCGATCTCGTCTGATCTCGATTTTGTTCGATGACATGGTCTCGAGTTTAACGATATAGCTTCATACCTCGGTTCGATATAATTCAAGGTTGAACTTTAACCTACCATATTTCAGTCTCGATTAGTCATACAAGAGGCGAACCCGATTTTGACCGTATACAGATAGTCCCTCGTTTTCTCGGAGAGAAGATGACGAGAAACGACATGAACTTCCGAATCCCCTCTCGATGGGCCATGATGTAGGTTTTCCTCCGAATCCGGGAGGTGTTAACCCAGCACGAGGCTGAAGTTCGGGAACTCACGGAGAAGAGGGATACTTATAAGCTTCCGAGTGAGAAGCTTCAGATCGAGTTAGAAGCGGCTCGGAAGGAGCATACCGAGTGGGACGATCAGGTAAATCGAGTACTTGAAGATAGTGACGACGAACTGGACTTAGTGGCTAACGATCCAATCTTGCAGGTTCGACAAAGGCTTGAACATATCAGGGAGCTCCAGGCATAGGTAAACGCGATACAAACTGAGGCCAAGGAGTTCAAGAAAAATATGGACCTCATAACCTCGCAAAAGGAAGTTGTCCAAGCATAACTGGCGTCGGCCGAGGCTCAGCTTCGGGCTACAAAGGAGAAGACCTCGGTCCAGAGGATCGAGGAGCTCCAATCTAAGCTTAACTTGGCTATTTCTGGCCAAGAGAGTCTGACCACGGATCTCGAGGTGGCCAAATATAAGGTGGTCGTGGCCAATACCAAGGCCGATGCTAAAGTGGCCCAATTCAAGGTTGACGTCAAGGCTATTCAGGCACAAGCCAAGAGCATGGTGGATCATGCAAGGTGGGAATCTTGAAGGGAAGCCCTCGAGGAAGTCCATGCTCAGGGCTTTGACATACTGGCGGAAATCGAGAATGCCAAGGTAGAAGAAGCCAGGGCTCGAAAGCTGGCTTTTCCCGAGGAAGGGTCCGAGAGCTTAACTGAATCTGAAGGTGGGGAAGACCCCGAGGGTGAATACGCTCCCCCCGATGAGGACCAAGCCACTTAGGCCTTTAGATTTTTTTTTTTTTTTTGCTTTTTACATCTTTTTGAGGCCGCTTTGGCCATTGTACATTTCTATATCAGGCCATTCTGGTCTTTGTAAAAAGATTATATATACAAGGATTTCTTTCCCCTTTGGTTTTTAACTTTTTCCTTTGCTTTATTACTTGTATTCATAAGGGTTGAAACGCCTTAACATAAAGTAATTTAGGTTGTGTTTGAAAGTTCAAACAAACCTTGCATTTTCCCTACTTTGTTTTTAAGGTGTCATGGGGGTTCGGTGTTACCAGAACCTTTTTCCTAAGTAGGTAGCCGATATTGTAGTTTGCCAATGGTAGCCTTTAGAACCGGTTGTGAAAAATTTCCTATTTCGAAGGCCTAGTTTTTGTTACGGGTTTCAGATATCTCCGAGCCGTGTTAATTTGGCCATAGCCTTTTAGTTCGGGAGCTTTGCATTGGACTTATTTTCCCGAGCTATCCGGGCTTGCCCAAGATAATAGTTCCCGAGTGGGGTGGTCGTGGCCTTTAAAAACTGAGGAGTTGCCTAATAGGTCTTATGCCCCGAGGCTTAGTGACTTGGGCATGTTCGAGTTTTTCGAACGACGGTCCCTGAGTGAGGGAGTGGTCGTTCGTATTCCGGTTATAGACTGCTCTATAGCTCATTATTTTCAGGAGATCGGAAGTATGAAACTCTTTAAGGGATGTAAGGAGGAAATTTTTTAAAATATAAGATGATTGCAAGGAAAGTACTTCTCTTTGTTCTTGTGCAAAACAGTCATACATGCGTACATGTTTTATGCATGGGCTCGAGTAATCTATGTGGGCACGGTTTGTTTGACCGTTTGGCATATACAATAAATCCTACCTATCGAGACCCTTCCTTTACGAAGTAATTTCCTTGCTAAAATTGATATCTGAAGGTAATGCATATCCGAGGGTAATACCCCCCAAATATTCGAGGTTGATTGTAGAGGGACCTCGGATATTGTTGAATTGATCTTCGATACCGATTCATGATCGGACTTGATTCTAAGTTAGCACGATCCACTGCTACCTCGTTAAAAACCTTGACAAAACCCATTTGGGACAAAACCGGTTTAAGAAAAAAAGAGTGCAACGCGTGCTTTTGAGACCTAAAAACTTTGTGTCGCTTCTTGTTGATCACTTGCAAGTGTTTGTCCGAAATAAAAAGGAAATAAAAGGGGGTCGTACCTTAGCAGTAATATTGTTTTAGGTGGGATATATTCCAATTACTCGGTAGTTATTCTCCGTTCATCATTCCGAGTTTATAGGATCCTTTCCCGGTGACCTCGAGAATCCGATACGGTCCTTCCCAGTACGGACCTAATTTTCCTTCGTTCGAATTTCGGGTGTTTAGGGTGACTTTCCTTAGCACTAAGTCCCTTCGATTGTAATACCTCTCGATCTGTTATTTTTAGGCAGCCAATCGAACAAGGGCGGTCTCACGCCTTTCATCCGATAGTTTCAAGCTCGTATTCATGGCCTCGTCATTTGACTCCTTTATTTCATATCGATATCTGATACTTGGTTCCCCGACTTCGATCGGTATTAAGGCTTCTGTGCCATAAACCAATGAAAACGGAATAGCCCCGGTATTGGATTTCGCAGTCGTGCGGTATGCCCAAAGGACTTCGGGTAGGATCTCTTTCCATTTCCCTTTGGTGTCGGTTAACCTCTTCTTAAGGTTTAGGATTATAGTTTTGTTGGTCGATTCCGCTTGCCCGTTCCCGTTAGGGTGATAAAGTGTCGATAAGATTCTTTTGATTTTCGAGAAACTTGGTCACTTTGCTGCCGATAAACTGTTTTTCGTTGTCACACACAATTTTGGATGGCAACCCAAACCGACATATGATGTGGTCCCTAATGAAGTCGATGACTTTCTTCTCCCTAACCTTCTCGTATGCCTGTGATTCAACCAACTTAGAAAAATAGTCAGTCATAAATAAGATAAATTGAGCCTTACCTGGTGCCCATGGAAGAGGGCCAACGATGTCCATTCCCTACTTCATGAATAGCCATGGTGACAAGACTGAATGCAGCAGTTCCCCGGTTTGGTGAATCATTGGAGCATATATTTGGCATTTGTCACATTTTCGAACAAACTCATTCGCATCTTATTCCATGTCGTTCCAGTAATAGTCGGCTCTGATTACCTTTTGAATCAATGATTCGGTGCCTGAATGATTTTCGCAAGTGCCCTCGTGAACTTCCCTCAGAACATACTCGGTATCTCCCGGTCCTAGACATATTGCTAGTGGGACATCGAACATTCTTCGGAACAAGGTTCCGTCTTAGGACAAGGTGAATCGGGCTACCTTTGTGAGCAAGGCTCTCGATTCTTTTGGATCTGAGGGAAGTTTCCTTGTATTCAAATATTCTACGTATTTATTTCTCCAATCCCAGGTTAAGCTTGTGGAATTTATCTCGGCGCGAGCTTCTTCGACTACTGACTACGTGAGTTGCACAACGACCCCCGAGTTGAGCTTGTCGTTCTCGACCGACGACCCTAAGTTTGCGAGGGCATCGGCCTCGCTATTTTGATCTTGAGGCACGTGATGCAAAGTCCATTCTCTAAACCAATATAATGTTAATTATAACTTATCTAGGTACCTTTGCATTCATTCTTCTCTGACTTCAAACGTTTCGTTAACCTGATTCACCACAAAGAGGGAGTCGCACTTAGCTTTGATCAACTCTGTCCCCATGTTTTTGGCTAGTTCGAGACCTGCAATCATGGCCTCGTATTCGGCCTCTTTGTTAGTCAACTTCACAGTTCTAATGGATTGTTTATCCATATTTCCCATGTGTGGATTCAGTACGATGCCACGTCCGGACCCCTTTGCGTTCGATGCACCGTCCGTAAAGAGGGTCCAGATTCCCAAGGACATTCCTGAGTTTACCAACAACTCTCTTTCGACCTCGGGTATTAGGGCCGCTGTGAAGTCTGCCAAGATTTGAGACTTAATGGTTATTCGGGGTCGATATTCGATAACGTACCCGCTGATTTCCACGGTCCATTTGGCCAATTGTCCCGAGAGTTCGGGTTTATGAATTATATTTCACAATGGGTAAGTTGTCACAACACATATAGGGTGGCATTGAAAGTACAGTTTTAGTTTCCTAGAGGCGCTTAACAAAGCAAGCGCCAATTTTTCTAGGTGGGGATATCTTGTTTCGGCCTCACCCAAGGTCCGGCTAACATAATAAATCGGAAATTACGTACCTTGTTCTTCCCGAGCAGGACTCCACTTACCGCTATCTCCAATACTGCCAAATATAAGTACAATTGTTCATCTGCCCTCGACGTATGAAGTAGTGGCGAGCTCGACAAGTATCGCTTATGTTCATCCAGGGCCCGTTGGCATTCTGGAGTCCATGTGAAGTTTTTTTTCTTCTTCAGCAACGAGAAAAATCGATGACTCTTATCGGAGGACCTTGAGATGAATTGTCCCAGGGCGGTTATGCGCCCGGTTAGCCTCTGCATGGCCTTCACATTGTCTACTACCGTGATTTCCTCGATAGCTTTGATCTTGTCGGGGTTGATCTCGACTCCTCGGTTGGATACTATGAATTCGAGAAATTTACCTGACCCAACTTCGGACGCGCATTTTTCTGGATTCAATTTCGTGTTGTACTTCCTCAATATACTGAATGTTTCCTGCAAATGCTTCAAATGGTCCTCTGCTCGCAGGGACTTAACTAACATGTCATCAATGTAAACTTCCATAGATTTGGCTATTTGTTATTCGAACATCCGGTTTACTATGCGTTGGTAAGTGGCACTAGCATTTTTTAATCCAAATGGCATTACATTATAGAAGTATGTGCCATAATTAGTGATGAATAAGGTCTTTTCCTGATCATTCGGGTTCATTTGTATTTGGTTGTACCCGGAATAGGCATTGAAAAACCTGAGGATCTCGTGGCCGGCGGTGGCATCGATCATGTGATCTATGTTAGGCAAAGGAAAAGAGTCCTTAGGGCATGCCTTATTTAAGTCTTTGTAATCCACACAAATTCTTAGTTTTTTCCCTTTCTTAGGGACCACTACTATGTTTGCTAGCCATTCAGGGTATTTGACTTCCCGGATGGACCTATTTTAAAGAGTTTAGTTACCTCGTCTTTGATGAACATATGAAGGCATGCTTGATCTCGGACTGCGGCCTCCTTTTCTGCTTCACCGAATGGAATTTTGGGTCCAAGCTCAGTTTATGAGTGATGATCTCTGGTGGGATTCTTGTCATGTCGAGATGGGACCAAGCAAAACAATCCATGTTAGCTATAAGAAATTGAATGAGATTTTTTCCTGAGCTCGGGAGTTAACCTTGTGCCTAGGTATAACTTTCGATCGGGCAGATGTTCGATCAGTATGACCTGCTCTAGCTCTTCGACCATTGATTTGGTAGCTTCGGAATCATCGGGGACTATGAAGGATCGAGGAACCCCATAATAATCGTCTTCTTCAGTCCCCTACTTATCTAGTTGGGTCGAGGCCGGCATTTGTGATTGCTATTTGGCTTCCTGTTTTGCTTTCAAATTTGACTCCTTTGTCGATGAGAGTGTCGATATTGGAATCAGTTCATCGATGACGAACATTTCCTTCGCGGTGGGCTTCTCCCCGTAGATTGTTTTAATCCCTTCTGGTGTTTGGAATTTTAGCACCCGGTGAAGGGTCGAGGGCACAATCCTCATGTTATGGATCCATGGTCACCCGAACAGGGTGTTATATCTCATGTCCTCTTCGATCACATAAAACTTGGTCTCTTGGATGGTCCCAAATGCATTCACTGTTAATGTTATTTCTCCCTAGGTAGTTTCACAAGCCATGTTGAATCTGTTTAGCACTCGAGCCGCGGGCATGATTTTGTCCTGTAGGCCGAGTTGTTCTACGACCCTCGACCGAATGATGTTGGCCGAACTACCTGGATCAATTAACACACGTTTAACTCGAGTTTTATTCACCAGTACAAATATTACCAGTGCATCATTATAGAGTTGTATGATTCCTTCTGCATCCTCGTTGTTGAAAGATAAGGTTCCTTCTGGTATGTAGTCCCGAGTTCACTTCTCCCTCGTGATTGACACCTTGGTACGTTTTAACATTGGACCTTGGGGAACATCGACCCCTCCGATAATCATATGAATGGCGTGTTGAGGTTCTTCTTGCTTGTTTTGTTTGTTGGAATCCCTGTTTCTGAAATGATTCTTGGGTCGATCACTCAGAAACTCCTGCAGGTGCTCGTCATTGAACAACCTGGCTACTTTTTCTCTCAACTATCGACAATCTTCTGTTCTGTGGCCATGGGTGCCATGATATTTTCACATTTGGTTAGGATTTCTCTCGGTCGGATCGGTTTGTAAAGGTCGAGGCCATTTGGTATCTTTGATGCTTCTGATAGACGATACGATGGAGGCTGCGTTAACATTAAAGTTAAATTCTGATAATCGTGGTGCCTCTTCAAGTCCGATAGGCATGTCGAAGTCGTTCTTACTCATAAGCCCTCGAGAGTTCTGGCCTCGATCACTCCTCCTTTCATTTTGTACAAGATTTTGCCCAGATACGCTGCTCCTACGATCTCCAATATACAGCTAGTACCGATCCCTGTTCAACCTCGGTTCTCGGTCAATGTCCCTCTTAATTTTATCAACAGACATGATATGATAAACGGACCCGGAAGGAGCCCCAAGATGGTCGTCTTCGACCCTGATCTTTGATTGATACCGATTGTGCACATCGGCCCAAGTAACAGCCGGGTATTCTATCAAATTCTGCTTCAACTATTGCGAAGCCACTGAACTTCGAACATTGAGTCCTTGGATGAAATCTTGAACAGCCCAATCATAGGCGACCAGTGGCAGATCCATTCGTTCTATTCAGAATCGAGACACGAATTCTCTGAGCATTTCATTGTCCTTCTGCCTTACCTTGAAAAGGTCTAACTTCCTGGTTTCGACCTTGATGGCCCAGCGTGTGCCTTTGCAAAAGAATCTGCAAGCATAGCAAATAAATCAATAGAGTTAGGTGGTAAATTGTGGTAAAATATCACGACTCCCTTTGACAGGGTTTCCCCAAATTTCTTTAGCAAGACGGATTCGATCTCGTCATCCTCTAGATCATTCCCTTTGATAGCACATGTGTAAGAGGTGACATGCTCGTTCGGGTCGGTCGTTCCATTGCATTTAAGAATCTCGGACATGCGAAACTTCTTGGGAATCAGTTTGAGAGTCGCGCTCGGGGGGGAAGAGTTTTTGCACGAACTTTTTGGAATCCAGACCCTTCAATATTGGTGGTGCCCCTGAGATTTGATCGACCCTGGAGTTATAAGTTTCCACCTTCTTGTCGTTTGCCTCGATCTTCTTTTCCCTCGACTCAACTCGTTTTGTCAGTTCTTCGAGCATCTTCATGATTGCAGGATCGGCCCCCGATTCCTTCTTGTTCGATGTCCTTGAAACTGATTCGACCCTATGGCAACTTCCTGGGACGGCTCGGGCTCGATCCTGCTCGGTGGATGATTCTGGTTCTGGAGCTGGGATATCGCTGCTTGTTGAGTTCAAAGATCACTTGCATGCTGATCTCACCCTCTTCGCCGCCATGTGTGCTTTGAGCGGCTGATCGAATGTCTCTACGGATGCTGCTATCGGGATCGACGGCCAAATTTGCATTGATGGCTACATGCGAGCTGACGTCGATTGGATCTACAACCGCAACTCCATCGAAGCCAACTAGAGGTACGTCGTTCCCTGGTGCTATGTTGTCATTTTCGTCATGGTGACTGAAATCATTATCCACGTGTAGCGGTGCTGACTGAGAATTCGACAGTTTGGTCTTGGAATCAAAGATACTCCAAAGAATAAGTGTAAAATAGTGTGTGTTATGAAAGTTTGTACCAGGTAATCACTATTATCCTTAGCTCCACGATGGGCGCCAAACTGTTTACCCTAAAAATCGAATAACAATTGAATTTATACGCGATTTTTAGGATACGTGATATAACTTGATACAAATTAAGGAAACAAATTAAAATTAAAATTGACGATAAAAGAATTAATGTAAACCACACGAATCGAACAGCCTTACGCCAAACTGTTTACCAAATCGAACAGCCTTGGCCCTCGAGTTCGACCTACCTTGATCCAAGAGATGTCTCAACTGATGTATGAACAGAATAACAAGATGATAAAAGCTAGAAAATGACCATTTTATCTTTGGCACACCCTTTAAGGAAATATGAACTCCTAGAAAAAAAAAGATATATTCACTAAATTAACCTTAATTAATTATTACATTGACACATTGGAATATGCAAATAAGGAAATAAATTGGGAAAATAAAATTAATTTCTTCTTGATTATATAAATGAACACTTATTTTGGACCAAAATAAAAAGGTAAAATGGTCACTTATTGTGGATCGGAGGGAGTATATAGTATATTTTTACCTAGGTATTTTACTTATAATTAAAATAACTTTATATGTTTTGTTTTTTATTTTTATAAAATATCCACACATTTAATTTTTTTCATGGCACTCAATTTGTTTAATCATATTCAAACATGAACATATCTTAAATATAAAAATGTTTAAAATATTTATTTTTTAATATTTGTTTGAAATAATAAAAACAGATTTGCCTAACAAATGATAGTTTTTTTTATAGACAATAAAAATTTTAAAAAAACTTTCAATGATATTTTTATTTAATATTAAGTTTTTAAAGCTTTATCTGTTAATATTATTTAGTTAAAAGTATTAATTTGATATGTCATTATGCTAAATATTAGTATTTTATTTATTGGATTAATGGGTATGGCTTGGCTGATAAATCAGTGAGTTTTGATTTATAATTTCTATTAAAAATATCTCATTAAGCATGGTTAAGAACGTGGGCTTGAGATTTGTTCACGGTAATGTTACTGACAAATTTAATAATTCTACTTATTATAAAATAATATTAAGTTATTTTAATTATAAGTAAAATACTTGGGTAAAAGTATATTATATAGCATATAATATAAGATATTATATAAATGGGAGGATTTATAATGTCAAGGGCATAATAGACTTTTCAGGTGAAAGACTTGTAAAATTTTATTAAAGTGACTATTGTGATAACTAGAGCATAGTAAAATAATTTTTGTGTAACAAAAGAAATAAAAATAATTTTTGGGTAACGAACATAAAGTTGAATGACTTTTACGTAACAAATGAAAGAAAAATGACTGTTGGATAAGGAACCCAAAGTTGAATGACCACCCATAAAATTTACTCTAGTATTAATTACCCATTTCAAATCATTTTTTCAAAATCGTTAAAAATATGTATCAATTAATATGAGTATCATAGTAAATTAAACACGTCATTTATTATTTTTTAAAGAGTGTGCAAAATTCACAGGTGACGAGTAAAAGTGAACATAGGGAATATTATATAGAATTTCCTCGGGACTCTATAAAACAGAAAGAAAAGCTCATGCGCTTCAATTTTAAAGGGTCAAATCATATCTTTGTAAAAAGTCTTTGATTTCAGTGTTTCTCATATAGTCTATATGCATCGGAGAATCACATACCTGTACCTACTTTGTACTCAACATATTAATGAGAAATTTTGAAACCGTAAATTCTATTCTATTTGTGAAAAATGACTACAATTGACTAATTCAGTTTAATTGACATCTTGATAAATTAAGAATAAATTTTTAACAGAGAAAAAGAAATAAGACGACCTTTCTTTGTTCTACTCACTGCCTTCACAAAAAATGAATTAAGTGAAATACTGTTAATTTAATGTAGCTTCATGTTACAACCCAGAATTTGGGGTTGTAATTTCGGCCAAGAACTGGTGAGAAAGGAGTCTTCTGATGGTCTGACGTAGAGCAGTCTACTCGGGCAACTTGGGCTTTTTAATTTTAAGCATATATAAGGGGGTATAGGTGATGAAAGCTCCGACCTGCCTCCCCCATGCGCGCTGCCACCAAGCCGTATAGAACGAGCTGCCTTGGGGGCGAACCCCAAGGGCCTGCCTAGATGACTCAAGGGAGTGTCAAAGGTATCCATACGAGTTTGGGAACTCGTATGGGCTGCGCTACGCCTTAGGGCCTGCGTTGGGCATCAAAAGGGCAGTGGAGGCTGCTATTGTGGAACGGCCAGCCCCGCGGGCTGCCGAGTGTTGGAAAGAGACCTCCACGCCGATTGGATACTTGACGCACCTATTATAGGGGCATCATGTGTCGACTTGTGAGCATGGCTTTGGTTCAGCCATGCAAGCAAGGGTCCGTTGGCCTAAAGGTGCAGGTGTGGGCGACACTGCACTACTTCGGAATGGAAGCGTGCTGCAAGAGGGCTATGTATGGGCATGGCACGAAAGAGGCGCATGACAATGGCCAAGGACTAAAGGTTGCCTTACTCAGGCGAGGCACGAGCTAGTCGCGGATGCACTAGACGAGTGTAAGCTTGAGGATTGGGCTGTGCACGCGGGAGCGATGCTCAGTCTTAGGCTATAAGGACAAGGCATGTCCTAAGCCAAGTCCCCAGGGCGCGCAAGGATTGTGATCCTAAGATGGAGCGCCACGACATGCCTAGGGCCAAGGGCCTAGGCATCTTACGGGCGGCACAGGTTGGAGCGAGCCTGAGGGCGAGCCCAACCGACAGGCACAGGATCGTGCTTGGGAAATCCTGGGACGGATTGGAAGGCTGGCCTGCAGCGAGGGGAACTGCAGGCGCCGCACGGGCGAGCAGGTGCCGCTACCCAATGTAAGAAAATGGGCCCGTGACACTTGGTATCAGAGCTGATTAAGGCCATACTATGCCGTGGCACAACGTCAAGGCAAAATGGTGGATATGGCGAGTGCATTTTGGATGTCAGTGCCGAGATCACGTCAAAGCAGAGATTGATGTTCATATGCCAACAAAGATCGAGAACCAGATACTAATGGTCGACGAAGGAAATGGGTGATTCCATTATATTTCGAAGTCTAAGGTGCTACTGAATGAGGTGATATGCCGATGAGTCGGATGGCCAAGAGAATGCCATGTTTGCCAGGTCGTGCAACCATATTGCGAAAGAGTGGGAGCCATGGACTATAAACTTGGGCATGATCATAGCAGAGATCTTGCCAAAGATGCGTGCAACGCATCATGTTGAGTGTCTTTCCTTCGGGAGAAGACTTTGGGTTGCCTGAGGGCATTGCCAAGGTGAGGAAAAGAACTTGAGAGTATATCGAAGCAGCAGAATGGGACGAGTTCCCAAGTTTGGAAGGTGTCATCATTCTGGAAAGGGGTATGTCGAATGATCGGGGACCGAGAGTGTCCAAGTGCGTGGCACACCGAACCGGGAAGCCGTGCTAGCAGGACCAAGAGAGTACCTGTCTATAGGGCGAGTATTGAAGTACTACCGGGAGCATTGGCTACTTGCTGAGGAAGTGACGGCCGGAGAACAAAGAACTCTGTTCGGAAAGGCGGCGATGCTATGACTTTGGGAATGTAGTACTCACCGAAGGTCGTCTCAAGAGCTGGCCGAATGCCAAGTGAGACGACAGTGCTAAAATGTATCCTCCACATTGAGTGTGGGAGGATCCCGCCTATGCAAGAGGCATATGGGCAAAGTCGTGGGTCTGGAAGCGAACACATCTTCAAGGTAGTGGGCAAAGAGAGCTACGGGAGCGGAATGCTACGTGAGCTATGCCAGAGGCGTTTGAAGGCCATGTGAGCGAATGAGCTACTAGGGCCGCGCCAAAGAGGGCGTCTTAATGCTACGGGAGCGAAAGGCTGCGGGAGCCATGCCAAAGGCATCTTAGGGCTACGCGAGCGAAAGGCTGCGGGAGCTATGCCAAAGAGGGCATCTTGAGGCTACGGAAGCGGATGGCTACGGGCGCAACGTCAAAATAGCACATTGATGTGCTAACCTGTAAAGGAAAGCTTCGGACGTACATGAAGGCCGTGAGGGTCATGGTGTGATTTGACTAGTGTGGGTCAATCACAAAGTTAGACACCAGAGGGTGCAAGTGCGGAGGCACTTTCCAAGTGAACATCGAATGGAGGTGAAGTGCAGAGGCACGCTTGGAAGATACTTGGGAGGAGCAGTGCATGGGGCACGACTCCTTTTGAGAAAGGACTTCGAGGAAGTCCAACCCACAGGACAAAGGGAGCTTGAATGGGCATACCTGAGGGGGCAGACTCCGGGATGTCTTAAGCCATGATGTGTCATCGGGGCGATGACATTATGAGTGTGGGAGGATGTTACAACCCAGAATTTGGGGTTGTAATTTCGGCCAAGAACTGGTGAGAAAGGAGCCTTCTGATGGTCTGACGTAGAGCAGTCTACTCGGGCAACTTGGGCTTTTTAATTTTAAGCATATATAAGGGGGTATAGGTGATGAAAGCTCCGACCTGCCTCCCCCATACGCGCTGCCACCAAGCCGTATAGAACGAGCTGCCTTGGGGGCGAACCCCAAGGGCCTGCCTAGATGACTCAAGGGAGTGTCAAAGGTATCCATACGAGTTTGGGAACTTGTATGGGCTGTGCTACGCCTTAGGGCCTGCGTTGGGCATCAAAAGGGCAGTGGAGGCTGCTATTGTGGAACGGCCAGCCCCGCGGGCTGCCGAGTGTTGGAAAGAGACCTCCACGCCGATTGGATACTTGACGCACCTATTATAGGGGCATCATGTGTCGACTTGTGAGCATGGCTTTGGTTCAGCCATGCAAGCAAGGGTCCGTTGGCCTAAAGGTGCAGGTGTGGGCGACACTGCACTACTTCGGAATGGAAGCGTGCTGCAAGAGGGCTATGTATGGGCATGGCACGAAAGAGGCGCATGACAATGGCCAAGGACTAAAGGTTGCCTTACTCAGGCGAGGCACGAGCTAGTCGCGGATGCACTAGACGAGTGTAAGCTTGAGGATTGGGCTGTGCACGCGGGAGCGATGCTCAGTCTTGGGCTATAAGGACAAGGCATGTCCTAAGCCAAGTCCCCAGGGCGTGCAAGGATTGTGATCCTAAGATGGAGCGCCACGACATGTCTAGGGCCAAGGGCCTAGGCATCTTACGGGCGGCACAAGTTGGGGCGAGCCTACGGGCGAGTCCCAACCGACATGCACAGGATCGTGCTTGGGAAATCCTGGGACGGATTGGAAGGCTGGCCTGCAGCGAGGGGAACTGCAGGTGCCGCACGAGCGAGCAGGTGCCGCTACCCAATGTAAGAAAATGGGCCCGTGACATTCAGCCGCACATCTTGGTGCGTGAAGATGCTTGCTTTTTGCATAACAAGGTACCAAAACATGCATAGAAAAATTAAGTAATATATCGTGTGGCTGCCTACCTACTTCCTTGGTTATTGCAACTTGTTGCAATTGCACTCCTCATACACGTCCCACACACTTTAAATGATGCTCTAATTAAGTCTCATACATCATCAAGGTGTGATTAAATAGATAAGATCTTTTCACCCATAACCAAAAGTATCGTGTTTGTTCTTTTTCCGTAAAACGGTACAATTAAATTTATAGTGTGATTTATAAACAAACGAATTAATTTGACCAAAAAATAATAAGTAAATGAGAACAAAAGTAAAATTGTCAAATGAAATTAGAGAAGATAACAAGCATGACTAAGAACTTAACATTTCCGATGATAAGAGTGAATGCAATGTTCAAGCGATGAAATTGAGCATAATAGATTATAGCTTTTTTGTATGCCGAATATTTTGTCCAAACAATGGATGTTAATCCTTCTATTTATAGCCTTATTCAGGGAGGCAAGCCTCTCAAATCAAGCTCCTCTTGAATGAGAATAAAAGCATCATTGACTAGTGCATAGTGGTTGGCTATAAATGCAGATATTCTCTGTAACGGCTGCCCATTGAATATTACCTGATGACAATGCTTTGAATCTTTTTCACCGACTACTCCGTCTTCGGGACTTGTTCAGCATCGATTGCATGCTTGGATCCGGCGCCAGTTGTTTGCTGACTCACGTCCCACCTGTCTTTAGTTTCACGTGTCACTCCGTTATTCGTCCAGCTGTCATTAACCAATTTTACCCCATACAGTGTCGATCATTGAAAATCGGAGAAATTCGGAATAGTTGGGGTTTTAAGGGAAAGAAAATTAATTTATAGATAAAATTAAATATGCAGTATTTACAGACAAAGTATTCTTATTAAAACAAAACTAAAATACTTCTAATCTATATTATTATAAAAGTATGAATATAATGTTGGTTTACAAAAATAAACTTTTAATATTAAGCATAATAATTCACAATAAAAGGACATAACCGGAATTCTAGACATTAGCCTTGTACTCCTATTAGTTTTAGGACATAATACACATTATGAATCCTACACCATTACCTTTAGAAATCCTATTTGTATAATCCTAAAACTTTTAGCCATGTAATCCTATTACTTTTAGGATATACTTCTAAAAAATAACCTATTACTAATTTAATGTAACGACCCGACTTGTCGTTTTGTGAATTAGCGTCTCGTTCAACGACTTAAGGTCCTGAGCAGCTTTGTGATGTGTATTATGACTTGCGTGTATGGTCGAGTTTGGTTTTCGGATGATTCAGGATTAAATTTAAAGAACAATTCTTATTTTTGAAGTTTAAATGAAAAAAGGTGACCGGAGTTTGATTTTTGAGAAAACGACTCTGGAATAAGATTTTGATGATTTTAATAGTTTCGTATGGTGATTTCGGACATAGGCGTATGTCCGAAATTAGATTTGAAAGTCCGTATGACAATTTGACGCATTTTGGCGAAAGTTGGCAAATGGAAGATTTTTAGAAAGTTTGACTGAGAGTTGACTTTATTGATATCGAGGTCGAAATTCGATTCTGGAAATTGAAATAGTTCCATTATGTCATTTAGGACTCGTGTGCAAAATTTGGGGTCATTCCAAATTGATTTGATATGTTTCGGCACAAGTTATAGAATTTGGAAATTTCATAAACTCATAAGTTTGATTCGAGGTGCCAGGGGAAAATATGATGGTTTTATTATTGGCACCTGAACTGTCTGTGCAGATGATGATTTAAATATGGGCACGAGGTGCCGTGAAAATATGAAAGTGGGCTGAGACCCGTGTTACAAAAAATATGAAAGTGGGCTCAGACCCGTATTTTATGATTATGAAATGAGGTGTCACAGGATGACTTTTATTTGAAAGAATGTTATATTCAAAAGATATTTATTTGAAAGAATTATATTCGAAAGATATCTATTTGAAAGAATTATATTTGAAATATATTTATTTGAAAGAAGTATATTCGAAATATATTTATTGGAAAGGATTATATTCTAGAGATTTTTATTGAACAACTTAGATGAAAGATGTATATTTACTTGTGTTCATTATCTGTTTGAGCAATATTTATAGAGTTCTTGCTGCCTTGCTGTTTACATCACTAGTTCATTATTGTTGTTATCACTGCTATTTATTTTTTTATTATTTTTGTATACTATATTGCATAGGTTATTAGACTAGTGAGTGTCTTGACTGTACCTCATCACTACTCTACCGAGGTTAGTCTTGATACTTACTGGGTACTGACTGTGGTGTACTCATACTACACTTGTGCACATTTTTGTGCAGAGCCAGGTATTGAAGATATCGAACTCGGACAAAGTTAGAGTGTGATCGCAAGGACTTAAGGTAGACCTGCTTGCTCGTCGCAGTCCCTTGGAGTCTTTCCATTTTTATTGTACTGTTAATTTCTTATTCGAACAGTATTGTATATTCGGTCCTCGAGATCATTCCATGTATTTAGTTAGAGTTCGTGACTCGGTATTACCAGTATTGGGAGGTTGTTGGAATATTTTCGCTGTTGGTTTTGACACTTGTATTAAATTATATGTTTTAAAAAAATGGCTTGAATTGTTATTATAATCGGCTTACCTAGTCTTAGAGACTAAGTGTCATCACGACGCATGTGGTGAGATTTTGGGTCGTGATAAGTTGGTATCAGAGCTCTAGGTTTATAGGTTCTACGAGTCACGAACGAGTCTAGTAGAGTCTTGCGGATTGGTGCAGAGATGTCTGTACTTATCTTCGAGAGGCTACAGAACTGTTAGGAAATTTCCACTTCTTTCATTTCTGTCGTTAGACAAGAGAGGGTTGCTCTAGTGGTAAGCACCCTCCACTTCCAACCAAGAGGTTGTGAGTTCGAATCACCCCAAGAGCAAGGTGGGGAGTTCTTGGAGGGAAAGAGCCGAGGGTCTATCGGAAACAGCCTCTCTACCCTAGGGTAGGGGTAAGGTCTGCGTACACAGTACCCTCTCCAGACCCCACTAGTGGGATTATACTGGGTTGTTGTTGTTGTTTCATTTCTGTCGTGCAGAATTTGTTGATTTTGGAGTTTGAGCATTTGTATCTCTATTCTCTCATAGATGGTGAGGACACGTGCTATCGGGTTAGTTGAGCAGACACCAGCACATTCTGCTAGGGCAGCAAGAGGCTGGGGCCGAGGTAGAGGTCGAAGAAGGGTACTTGTCGCAGCTAGAGCACCTGTCAGAGCAACAGTTCAGGAGCCGCCAGTAGCTCCAGTTGGGGGACAGGCACCAGAGACACCTGTTGTTACCCCAGACTTCAGGAGACTTTAGTACAGTTCCTAAACATGTTTGGTACATTAACTTAGGCGGGATTGATCTCCGTTTCACCAAATATTTCACAGATTGGGGGAGGAGTTCAGACTCTTACCGCCTGTGCTTCAGAACAGTAGGTTCGCATTGGTCAGGTTCCCGGTATAGTACCGGTACATCATGTTATTCCGGTTCAGCCTGAGGTCAGGGCAAAGGCATCAGAAGAAAAACAAAAGAGACTTGAGAGATTTAAGAGGTATAGTCCACCTACCTTCAGTGGCACAACTATTGAGGATGCCCAGAGATTTCTAGAAAAATGTCACTATATTCTCTACACCATGGGTATTGTGGAAGTGAATGGAGTTGTCTTTACTACATTTCAGTTGTCAGGAGAAGCGTATCGATAGTGGCAAGCTTATGAAGAGGGCAGACCAACATATGCAACACCACCAACTTGGACTCAATTTTCGGAAATGTTTTTGAAAGAGTTTGTTCCCCAGACTCTCTAGGATGCATGGCGTACAGAGTTTGAACGGTTGCGTAAGGGCTCCATGACGGTGTCAGAATATGCTATCGAGTTCAGTGAATTAGCCCGTCATGCACCTATCTTGGTTCCTACAGTTAGAGAGCTAGTTCGCAGATTCATTGAAGGGCTCGATTATGATTTTAAAATAAGCATGGATCGAAAGTTGCAGGCTGACATTCCATTTCAGCAAGTAGTAGAAATTACCGGGATATTAGAACGTGTTCGAAGTGAGGAAAAGGAGTCTACAGATGCCAAAAGGTCTAGGAACTCTGGAGGATTAAATGGATTCTACTCTGCAGCTATGAATCATCATGGCGGAGGCTCGGGCAGTCGGTCAGCCCAGTCCGCAATTCAGAGTACTCGTAGTGCTCCAGTTAACACTTTTAGTGCACCACCGGCACGAGGTTCTTACAGTGGTTATTCCAGTTATCTGGCACAGATTCAGTACGAGCAGCCACGACCTTTGAGGGGTTGTTATGAGTATGGTGATACCAGGAACATCATGAGATATTGTCCCAGACTTGCGAGAGGCGAATTTCATCAAAACACTCAGGCTGCAGGCTTTAGTCGAGTTAATACACTACGTGCACATCCAGTTAGGGGTAGAGGACAGGCAGGTAAAGGGCGCCTAAGAGGGGGAGGCCCGGCCCGTTGATATAATTGCTATGATTTGGCTGAGGCCGATACACCAGATGGTGCCGCTACAGGTATGATTTAATTTATAATAGAGGATCACTATTCTTATTTTGATTCAATTCTGATTATCGAGGTGAGACCTCCTATCGTGCTCCATATAGGGCGAGTTTGTGATTTGTACACCACTCACGTGTTTATCCCTGTTGGGAGATTTGATGGTGTTAACTCGTGTCTATCATGTTGTTTTGCACACTATTGAGGGGTATGAGTCCAAAAGTGACTTTCTGTTACTCACTACAGTGGGTTTTGATGTGATTTTGGGATAATTAGTTACAAATTGTGATTTATATGCCCTATCGGTATGGGGTTTCATTATGTGTTGATAAATTATTTATCAGAAATTTAAAAAAAATGAAAGAATTTTGATTGGCACGTTGTACATAGTACTTGTGATTCAGATTTGAGGATGGGATCCTCGCGGTTTAATGTGATTTGATATGTTTAACCCGAGCTATGTGCCACGGTGGAAGTTATATTAGGATGAGATCATTGTAGTTAAATTCATGTGTTTTTCCCATTGTGAAATTTAATTTGTACTATAATATTAATAGGGAGTGATGCATGTTAGACTTATTTGATAATTCTTTTATGTGATTATGTGCATATTTAGCCATATTTGTGCTGTAATTATTGAGTTTTAGCCCAAGATGTGAGGGCCTAGGTGCCGTTAAATGTGACTCGTTAATTCGGGGAAATTGCTATCAGTATTTGTAAAATTTAAAATGAGGGTTTGATTAATATGAGGTTAATTGAGGATGCTGGAATTAATTATGAACATGTAGCACCCCAAAAAATTTTGAAGTACTTATGAGCTATTAAGAAAGTTGATGTGTACTAATTATATTATTTTGTTTGCAGATGAGGACTATTAATATGATGGATATTAATTTGGATATGATAATAAGTGTACGAGGTATATTATAAGTGATGTGGGGTCTAAGGAGAGCCCCAAGTCTAAGCTAAGTTGGAAATTACATGATAGACTAAAGTTCCAAATGAGTACGCACAAGACCAAACTTTGGACGAGTATATATATATATATATATATATATATATATATATAAGGATTTATGTGATGGACAGCCTATCAAATAAAAGATATTCGAGTCTAGTTTCTAACGCTTCAAACCGTTTGTCATTTTGGCATTCCTACAAGAAGTTATGAATAAATTATATATATATATAAGGATTTATGTGATGGACAGCCTATCAAATAAAAGATATTCGAGTCTAGTTTCTAACGCTTCAAACCGTTTGTCATTTTGGCATTCCTACAAGAAGTTATGAATAAATTACCAAAGGCTGGTAGAGGAGTCTGCAGATACTAAGCATCCGGGCCGCGTCCGAAAGAATGGCAGGCAATAAAGTGCTGCCATAGCATCCAAGGCCGCGTCCGAAACCCAGAAATCTGGGCCTATAAATACCAAGTCGGGGGAGAGAGTATTTTGAGTATTGGGGGTTAGGGTTCTTGAGGTAAAAGGGCGATTTTAAGGTCAAATCAAGTTCGATCAACAAAGGTAAGTTGTTAATGTTGTTTTGGGTTGATTCTTACTCAATATACATGAGTTCTAAGATCATTCTTGCATCCAAATGCTAGATTTCATCATCAAATCCTCAAGAACACTAAAATCACCAAAGTTGTGATTTTTCAAGATTGAGCTACTAGAGGTAATTTCAATGCTTCAAACTCATTTATTATGAGTAGTTAGAAGTATTTGAAGCATTTGTTACAAGTTTTAGTGGTTGAAAGATTGAATTATAAAACTCTAGTTCATGGCATGAATAGTACTTTTGAGAAAATAAGAGAGAAGATGAATGGTAATCTTGGCGATGAAATTTATGAATACAATGAACCTATAGAATTATTTGTTAGCAAAAGATGGAAGTGATTAACTAAGTAATCACCCGAATTGTATATTTTGCAAGTGTTGATTATGGAAGACGATGAATAGTAACTTGGTGGCAATGGACAATTGATGTAGTATCATTAATGACTTCTAATGGGTATTAAAACATAAGAATGAAGTTGAATGGTCTAGCATGTAAACTATTTGGCGATTTGAGTTGTTGGAGGCTTGTAGTCAACTTATGAGCCATATATGGATGTTGATCAATATTTTAGGTCATATTTTTATGTAATTAGGATATCTAATTGTAGATATCGACTTGTTGGTGATGTTGAGAATTTTAATCAACATTGGAATGATGGAGGAGGATTGAAAGCTTGTGAATGTTAATAAAACAAAAGCGAGGTAAGTTGATTAAAATTTACTCTTCCTGAGGGACTTTCTCTAAAAGCATATTTCGAGTTAATACTTAAGTTGTTTGCAAATGTGCTTTCGTGCTTGTGGGGACAAACAAGTACATATTTCTCCATGTATTAAAATATTATGTTGCATATGTAGTGTCATGTTGTATTATAAAAATTTATTTTAAATCTTGTTAGCAAAATGACACTCAAGGTAAATGTTATAAGTTTTTATCAAAACTTACGAATTGACAAGAGTATACATATTTGAGTATTAAAGATAAGTTTACATGGAAAGTATTTCTTTTAGAAATTGATGAGCAGAATAACACTTGTGGTATCTTTTAAAGATTGATGTTTAATTGCTAAAGGCTTTAGCACGTAAAAGGTTATTTATTTAAATTTTGTTCAAATGATTTAGATTTTATGTAAATGCTATGATTTGATAAAAATAGATCATTTGAGGCTACTATGCTATGAATCTATTTTTGAAGTATCAAATATTTTTGGAGTTACTTGTGTTCATCGAGATTGGCTTCGGATGTATATTGTTCGTTATCATGAAACTACACGTGCCGGTGTAGGCGTAGATGGCCACTTTGTGATATAGACTACGGCAGAGTGCTCTCCCTCGAGAGGATACTACTTTGTGCTATCATTAGCATGGCTGAGTCGATTCGTATGGCACTACGATGAGACGACTTGAGCAAGTAGGGTATATGATACTTACCGCTAGGTACATAAGTTGACCTTCTTATGTCGGTGATGGTATAGTACTTCCAGTGAAAGGTAAGGATGATTTTCTTATGTTTAGGCGTAAGGAGCCGGAAGTAATTTCGATGACTTAAAGCAAATGGAATGATTTTGCATGATTTTTATCCAAAATCTTGGATTGATGTAAATGTTTTAAAAGTTTATATTGTGGGTAGTATTTCACTTGGTTGTTATTTAAAATAACAAGGGTCATGAATTGATAAAATTTCTTATCGTTTTATATCAAATATTAGTGCATTTTATTTATAAAGTTTGTCCCAAGAACTTAAGTTAGAGAGAGTTTATGACACTTATGGAGTACCGTTGTGGTGTACTCAGCCCTTAGGGGCCCCCTCCAGGGCCCTCTTACTTTACATGTTTTAGGATGATGTATGATACGTGACATGCGGTCAGGCCAGGATGACTCTCTTTTCGAGGTATTATGAAGTACCACTTTTATCTCGCGGTAGCTATCATGTTCTTTCTAATTTTATTTTGTTGGAATTACTCCAACCGTCAGTTCTATTCTTGGTATAGAGACTCCATAGGTAGTTATGAAAGGTTGTAATAATAGGGTTGTACATGACATACATGAAAGTATATTTATTTTACTTAGTCTTATTTTTATTATCATGAAAGACTTCATGTGTGATTTTGAATTAAAAAATATTTTATCATTTAACTTGAAAATGTATATAATTTTCAAGGAGCTTCCGCAGTTATATTGGTTTCATGCACATGATTTGGGTACATCACATGGTTTGGTTCGCTCGGGTCAGGTAGTGTGCCGGGTGCCGGTCACGTAGTTTTGGGTCGTGACAAACTTGGTATCAGAACACTAGGTTCTAAGTCGAGTCCTAGGAAGTCTATGGATCCGTGTCAAGTAGAGTCCTTCTTATCGGTGTGTTGCCGACCACACTTATATCGGGGAGGCTACAATGACATCTAGGGTGTTTCACTTTCTTCATACTCCAGATCGTGCGTTTGTGCCTGAAGTGAGAGTACGAATTCCCGATCGTATTATTTACATATTGTGGAAGATAAAGAAGTGACGAGAATACAAATCAAGGTTCAAGTTATAGTACAAGATGTTTGAGCTAATAGCCTGAAAGTGCCAGAATATTTCAAATGGAAAGATCAGTCGAGAATGGATTGGGACTGATATAGTCAACACGTATGACTTTGGTGAATAAGAATTTTTAAATGAATATTGATGGCTCATGGAAAAGAGATTGAGATTTCGATGTCAGCTAGTGCTGTCAGAATAGAGCCAGAGCGTACAAAAGATTATATTAGAGGAGGTGAAAGAGGGAACCTCAAAAGTGTAAGGCCCTAATCTAGAATTTTAGATTTTTAGTCAAGATGTTAAAACGATCGGTCACTGTGACTATCACCACTAATGAGTACGTCAAAGGTACAAAGAAGAAAACACAATAGTTCCAAGATAAATGGGAACATTGTATCTCAAATTATCATGATGAGGTGTCGAGGATTGATTAAAAAAAATCAAATTAGTAAGAGAATATGAATTAACCAAGTTCGTAGAAATCACATTGTGACTTATAAGAATGAAGGCTTATTTGGGATAATATCAAGAATGACCAAAAAAATCTAAAAAAAAAGGGGAGGGTGTAAGGAAACCCTCAAGACTTTTAGAAATTAGACAAGTCAAGATATAAGAGATGATTCGCACTCTCGCTATGGATTGGGAGACTCTCGACATGACGAAGTTGTCATTATGGTAATGTCACATGTAAGGAAGTAAATTATAGAAATAAAGTGTCATGCGTGGGCACAAATTCAGGATATTTGAAGCATATCATAAGTATGAGAAGGGTAGGTGAACTTTGAATGCCTCACAGTTAACGAATGAGATACTATCAGATGCTAACATTCAATGATGCATACCAATGTATGCGTGGATAAGATAGGTTGACTTAAATGGGTAAGTAAGTAAAATTAAGGAATGATATACACAAAGGTGTACCTTGAAAAGGTACAAGAAGCAACATAGGTTACCAAAGGAGGTAAAATAATGTGGAATGACAACCTTGGGTTTGACTAGTTAAGATTTGTCCTTTTGAACTTGTGGGAATTGAGAATTTTCAAATGTAAGCTCCAAAGTACTTATGCATGTGTCAAGTGGAGAGATTAAATTAGGATTTGATGGACCCTTATGAATTATGAGAAATGAACGTTTGAAATAATGTGTGAGGAAAAGTATTCATTTATGAGAAGTTGTCAATACTATTTATGTTGTGGGAACTAGGCTTCAAATTATAAGAGTTTACTTTTACCTTTCTCAGAACAATCTGATCGCTTAAGGCTCAAGAGCTTGAAAATGGTAAGGGTACGTGTGGGAGTTGAGAGGTTACAAGTGTCCAAATGTTATAGAGTGATGCATTAGGAATCCTTAACATATTATGCACGAGGATGGGATTGAAGATACTATGGAGGTACAAAAGAAATTACCATAAGATGATCGGGTACCCACGAACTAGATTCCATGAATAATGGAAAACATACAAGTACTTATATTAATTGCACGAAGCATGATGATGTAAAGATGGGATATTAACTATAGTTAAAAAAAAATTGTTAGGATGACGACATGAAGATGGATTGTACGCTTCTTACATATAGCATTCTGAAAGTGGTGTATGTTATGGGAAATTGTATGAATGTTATAAGGGTTTAGTATGAAGGAGTCGTACTTGTTAAAAATACATAAGCATGGACTACGAGGTGTAAGGAAGTCGTACTTGCTAGAAAGGTATTTCAGCATGGATTGAAGGGTATAATGTCACAAAAGGGATTATGAAGATAAAACTATGCTAACCATATTATTGTTGTAAGAGCAGAAAATGATGATACTTAGCAACATGAATTGCGGTTAGAAGTATCATGACACTTTAGTATGGAAAGGAATAAGAAAATCTTTAACGAGAATAACCATTCTATCCTATTTTCAAAACAAAAAGCAATACAAGTGTAATGATGAAATAAGGTTGGGTTTGATAAAAAACAAATGGTGAAATGAGATTTCGAGTTGGGGAATAAAAACTAACTTGTGGCAGCATGTGAGCATGTATATGATTAGATGTAAGTTTACCTACGAGGTAAGAATTTAATGAAGTCTAAGAAGTGTTAGGTTCGAGCTTAAGAATTGGGCTTTACGCTTAAGTGGGGGGAGCGCCAGAGCAGGTAAGAGTAACCTTAAAGGTAATGGTTTGAGAAATAAGATATTTTATTTACTAGAGTCAAGATGAAGAGAAAACCTTCGGTAACTTCATGATGGAATGAGTACAATTACCATGAAGTATTTGTAAGGAATCAAACTCATTACAAGCAATAGTTACAATGTTCTGCATTAGGGATGTTGAAAGTTATGTCTGATAGTCAATGATTTAATGGGCAACTCGAATATATTCCTACAACTTAGGGACAAGTGCAATTTGAATTAAATTCAAGTATTGGCGGAAAACAAGGAAGTACTTTGAATTGTAGATAGTATTAAGTAGAATAAGATGGTATTTTAATATGTACACATGACGAGCGCAAAACACACACTTAAATTATGCTGGATAGTCAAAGATAGTATAGTATAATATCGTATCAACAAGGATTGGATTTAAACAATATTATCGTAGTTTGTAGCTAGATTGCTATTCAGGAGGATCAACAGTTGAGGTTTATATAATTAATAATCTAAAATATACAACGATTGACTAATGACAATCACAACAAAGGTAAGAAAGGGAGTTATCAATGGGAGAAAATATGGGTTGATGGGATATGTGCAAGATAATTATTCGGGATCTAACTCTAGATAATTCACTTCTACTTTTGGAGTCTAGTTGTGCCACCAAAAGTAGGTGGATTATACCTCTTTAATCTCTCAAGTCTCTTTTGTTCTTCTTATAACGTCTCTGGCCTGACTTCAGGCTGAACCGAAATAACAGGTTGTACCGGTACTATACCCAGAACCTGACCAATGTGAACCTGCTGCTCTGGAGTACGGGTGGTAGGAGTCTGAACTCCTCCCCCAATCTGTGAAATATTTGGTGCAACGAAGATCAATCTTGCATGAGTTAATGTACCAAACATGTTTAGGAACTGTGCTAAAGTCTCCTAAAGTCCGGGGTAATAACAGGTACTTCCGATACCTGTCCCCCAACCGGAGCTACTGGCGGCTCCTCGACTGCTGCTTTGACAGGTGCTCTAGTTGCGGCACGTGCCATTTCTCGGCCTTTATCTCAGCCCCGGCTTCTTGCGGCCCTAGCACGGTGCGCTGGTGTCTACTCAGCTGACCCGGTAGCATGTGTCCTCACCATATGTGAGAGAATAGAGATACAAAGACTCAATTTCAAAAATCAACAATTTTCGCACGACATAAATGAAAGGAGTGAAAATTTCCAAATAGTTCTGTAGCCTCTCGAAGATAAGTACAGACGTCTCCGTACCGATCCGCAAGACTCTACTAGACTCGTTTATGACTCGTAGAACCTATGAACCTAGAGGTCTGATACCAACTTGTCACGACCCAAAATCTCACCACAAGCGTCGTGATGGCACTTGATGGCACTTAGTCTCTAAGACTAGGTAAGCCGATTATAATAACAATTCAAGCCATTTTTAAAAAAATAGATAATCGAAACCTAAAGCGGAAAACAAATATAACCACCTCCCAAGACTGAAAATACTGAGTCACGAACTCTAACTGAATACATGAAATTATCTCGAGAGTCGAATATGCAATACTGTTTGAATAAGAAATTAACATTACAATAAAATGGAAGGACTCCAAAGGACTGCGACGACCAAGCAGTCCTACCTTGAATCCTTGATATCATACTCTAATCTATGTCCGAATCCGAAATATCCAATACCTGGTTCTGCACAAAAATATACAGAAGTGTAGTATGAGTACACCACGGTCGGTACCTAGTAAGTATCAAGACTAACCTTGGTGGAGTAGTGACGAGGTACAGTCAAGACACTCACTAGTCTAATAACATGTGCAATATAGTATACAAAAATAATGGGAAACAAATAGCAGTGATATCAACCATAATCAACTAGTGTTGTAAACAACAAGGCGATAAGAACACCATAAATATTACTCAAACGAATAATAAACACAACTACATCCAATTAATCAAGTCCTTCAAAATATACATCTTTTATCTATAAGTTTTTCAAATAAAAATCTTTAGAATGTAATCCATACAGTTAAATTTATCCCGAATATACTTCCTCCAAACAAATATCTTACGAATATAATTCTTTCAAATAAATATCTTCAAATATAATTCTTTCAAGTAAATATCTTTCGAATATAATTCTTTCAAGTAAAGTCACCATGTGACACCTTATTTAACTTTCCTGGCGTGAGAAATATATTCAATATATCACATCAAATGACACGGTAATACCTTCGTTCACTTGTCTCATTCTCACCCGATATATATATGTAGATCAAATCAATTAGCACGGCAACACCCTTCGTGCATTTATCTCTTTCTCACAGAGCATACATATAATAATACCAACTAGGTGGGAGAAATGCCAATAACAATAAAAGAAATAAAGTGGGAGGCACACAAGCAACAACAACGACTACAAGTCACATAGAAAACATAGGTGCACAATAACATCTCAAGATAAAGGCATGAATGCATACACAATGAAAAGATATCGCAATATAATGTATGTCTTATCCTCGCCTGCAAGGAAACACCCTCCATGACATGAACATATGATAATATAAAAATAATGGCACGACATCACTATTCGTTCTTTTACTCTCATCCTCACGTGATAATATAATTGAAATGGCACTGCATCACCCTTCGTTCTTTACACTCTCAAATGGCACGACATCACCCTTTGTGCTTTACACTCTCAAATGGCACAGCATCACCCTTCGTGCTTTATACTCTCAAATGGCACGTCATCACCCTTCGTGCTTTACACTCTCAAATAGCATGACATCACCCTTCGTGCTTTACACTCTCCCTCACATGATAATATAATTGAAATGACACGGTATCACCTTTCGTGCTTTATACTATTCCTTACCAAGCACATTTATATCATTAACAAGCAAGGTAGGAAACATAAATAACATCAAGGAGAGTATTTAAACGATAACACAATACAATAATTCATATCACAATTTGCCCACTCACCACAACCAAATTTCAAAGATGTAGCAAAATCAATAAATTTCTCAACAAATAGCCTAAGGCTCCACACAACGTATATAAAACCTTAAAAATAACAACAGAGATGAAAAAGTAACTCAACATAGGACAACACCTTCTTAAATCCAAATTTTTGATAAATATATTAACGCCTCAATTTAAACTTATTTAATTAATTATTTACAGATGGAAAATCCATAATAAAATTATTTTCAAGAATTGTCAACCCAACCAACCACGATATTTCACATAAAAATCAAAGTGGCAATCACACCAAATTATCATATAAAAACAACCTCGGCAAACAAGGAATGAGGCATGACAAATAAAGGATTTACTATGTTCCAACAATTTTCTAATTTAATACATAAGGGCGTCTACGAATTTCAACCAATGTAATTTGCACATATAAATCAAGTACGTACTCGTCACATCACGTACATGATTTTCAATTAGACAATTTTCACATAATACTCAATGTCTAAGGGGTAACTCCCCCACTCAAGATTAGGCAAGATACTTACCTTTTTTTGAAGTTATGTCGATATTCCAAAATAGTCTTCTTGCTTGAATTGACCTCCGGACAGATTAAATCTATCCAAATTAATTCGATTCGGTCAATACAAATTATAGGAATTAATTCCATATGAAAATACAAATTTTCCAACAAAATCCGAAATTGCACTCAAAAATCGTCCGTGGGAGCCACGTCTCGGAACCCGACAAAAGTTGCAAAATATGAACACCCATTCAACCACGAGTCCAACCATATAAAATTTACCAAATTCCGACCTCAACTCGACCTCCAAATCTCAAATTCTTATTTTGAAATCTCTAGCCTCAAATCCTCAAATTTCACCTCAAAGATATGTAATCTAGTCGAAATACTCAATGACAATACAATATTATTCACTAACATTGATCACAAGTGACTTACCTCAAAATTTCCCGTGCATTCTCGCTCAAAAATTGCCTCAACCCGTATTTGAAATGTCCAAAAATGAGAAAAACTCTCAGATCCTTCGTTTATATTCTGCTCAGGCATTTTTCGCATTTGCGATGCACTTAGCCGCATCTGCGGTATCGCAGATGCGAGGGCCTTCACGCTTCTGCGGTCTGAGATGCTTCTGCAGACAGCAGTCGGCTTTTGCGGACTCGCTTCTGCGAACAAGTTATCCGCTTTTGCGATGAGGATTGTCCTTTCCCTTTTCCGCTTCTGCGGTAAGGAGTGCGCATCTACGGCCAGCCAGCCACTGCCCTTCCTAGTCTAGGCCGCATCTGCGACAATTTTGTCGCTTTTGGGGTCACGCACCTGCGACCCTTTCCATCGCAGGTGCGATTGTACCAGAGTTGGAAAATTTGCACAATTCCTCCAAGTCCAAATTTGATCCGTTTAACCATTCGAAACTCACCCAAGGCCCTCAGGACCTTGACCAAATATAGCAACAACTACTAAAACACGATACAAACTTAGTCGAGGCCTCAAATCACATCAAACAATACCAAAACTATGATCGCACCTCGAATCAAACTTATGAGTTTATGAAATTTCCAAATTCTATAACTTGTGCCAAAACATATCAAATCAATTCGGAATGACCCCAAATTTTTTACACGAGTCCTAAATGACATAATGGAGCTGCATAAATTTTTGGAATCGAATTTTGACTTTCTAAAAATTTCTAAATGATATCAATAAAGTCAAATCCCGGTCAAACTTTCTAAAAATCTTTTATTTTTTAACTTTCGCCAAAATGCGTCAAATTATCCTACAGACTTGCAAATTTAAATCCGAACATATGTCTAAGTCCGAAATAATCATACGAAGCTATTGACATCATCAAAATTCTATTCCGGAGTCGTTTGCTCATAAGTCAAACTCCGGTCAACTCTTTTCATTTCAGATTTTAAAATAAGTCTCTCTTCCTTCTACAATCTGTAATGACCCAGCCTGTCATTTTGAGCATTTACATGCCATTCAGCTATTTAAAGTCTTGAGAAGTATCGTATGATGTATTATGACTTGTGTGAATCGTCGATTTTAATTTTCAGATTTTCGGAAGTGATTTGGAAGAATGAATTTCATGTTTGAAGCTTTAAGTTGGAATATATTGACTTATGTGTAAATGGCTCCAAAATGGAGTTTCGATGGTTCTATTTACTCCGTTGGGTGATTTTGGACTTAGGAGCGCGACCGGTTTGTGATTTGGAGGTCCGTAGTTGAATTAGACTTGAAATGACAAAAGTTGGAAATTTAAAAATTTGACCGAGAGTCGACTTTGTGGTTACTGGACTCGAATTGGGGTTTCGGGAGTTGGAGTAGGTCCGTTGTGTCATTTATGGCAGAAGCAGATGTTTTGTCCGCACGTGTGAGGGTTGAGTTTTCAGCTGGTTCCGCAGAAGCAAAAGTTCTATCGCAGAAGCGGCTAATTTGTTCGCAAAAGCGAAGAAGCCTAGGCATAATATTAAAATTGAGGGTTCCGTGATTTTTCTTCATTTTGAACATTCCAAGCTCGGGATTAGGCGATTTTTGAGAGGGATTTCAAGGGATTCTTGAGGTAAGTCACTTGTGGTTAAATTTATTCAATAATTATGTTTCCTCATTGAATTTCCCACCTAGATTGTGTGGTTTTGAGGTGTAATTTTGGGAGTTGAGGCTAGGAATTTGGAGAGTTTAAATTGGGGACTAGCTTTTGAGTTGACTTTTTGACTTTGATTTAGAACTTCGTATTTCCTTATGGAATTGATTCCTTTAGCTCGCGTTGATTGTATCAAATTATTTGTGGCTTGTTTTGAGCCGTTCGGATGATGATTTGAGTGAGATGGCACTTCTAGGGTATCAATTTGGCTCGTTTGAGGTAAGTGTCTTGCCTAACCTTATTGAGGAAATTTTTTATACTATTTGACATTATTTGCTACATGCGGGGGTGATACATATATGAGGTGACGAGCATATATGCATGTGCCAAGGTTAATCATACTCGGGAGTAAATTATACTATAAATTGTGTCTTGTAGAATTACAGGACCTTCTTGCTTCGTGTCTTACTTGACTTCTAGACACTAAGAATATGAAATTAAATGTTAGAAACCAAGATTTAGTTTACTATAACCTGATTTAAATCTGATAGAATGTTGAGAAACATTGATGTGTCTAATTCAGTCATCATTATGCTTAATCACTAATACATTGCTACGACCATTACTCTTGAGATATTAGATTCTATACTTGAGTTGTAGATCATTTTGATAATTGTTGAAATACTTGAATAATAAGGTTCCTAAGGGTTATTGAATTATTGTCGGCTTGAAGGTTATGATTGAGATTCATTTAGAACATTCGTTTAACCAGTCTCCTTGATGTTATTTATGCTTCCTACCTTGCTTGTCATTTATATACATGTGCTTTGTGAGAAAGAGTGTAAAGCACGAAGGGTGATGCCGTGCCATAGTATATATATTATCATGCGAGGGAGAGTGTAAAGCACGAAGGGTAATGTCGTGCCATTGTATATATATTATATGTGAGGGAGAGTGTAAAGCACGAAAGGTGATACCATGCCTTTTCATATATTTTATCATGTGAAGGAAAGTGTAAAGCACGAAGGGTGATGTCGTGCCATTTTATTTAAGTGTAAAGTACGAAGGGTGATGCCGTGCCATTTCATTTGAGAGTAAAAGCACGAAGGGTGATTTCGTTCCATTTCATTTATATTATCATGCTTTTATATTATCACGAGTTCATGGCACAATGGGTATTTTCGTGCAGGCAAGGACGAGGGACATGCATTATGTTGTGATATATTTTCCTCGTGTATACGTCCATGCCTTCACATTGAGCTGGCATTGTCGTACCTGTGTTTCTTGTGTCACTTGTCGTTATTGTCCTGTCTTTTGTTCTCTATCTCAATTGTTGTTGCGTTGCGCATGCCTTCTACTTGCTTAACTTGCAAATATCATGCCTACTTTCTGCTGTTATATTTACATCCATGTCGTAACTATTTTGTTGCACTTTAGTACCAGCCTTATACCATGTTAGTCATTCATACCTTTATTTGTTAGCTTATAAAGATCATGCTCTTTCTTCTTGTTTGTTATATTTACATCTAAGTCTTCCACCATGTTAGTTAGTGAAATTTATGTTCTTCTACCATACTTATTGTCATTACTTTTGTGCCCTCTATCTCGTCTATTTCTATTTCTTATATGTTTCTGACTTGTTATTTGTTACTATCTGGGTACTCTCTACCTAGTAGATATTATTATTGCAAATTATTCTACTTGGTTGGTACTGCTACATGCACATTTGGCAAGGATGAGATAAATACACGAAGGGTGATGCCGTGCTAATTGATTTGACACACACACACACACACACACACACAGATATATATATATATATATATATATATATATATATATATATATATATATATATATGGTGAGGAAAAGATAAAATCACGAAAGATGTTAGCGTACCATTTGATTTGATATCTTGAATATACTTCTCACACCATGAAAATTATGAATTTACTACTGAGATTTCTCCTAGTAATTGTTTACTGCCTCGCTTAGTTATTTATGGTACCCTTATCTGTTATATTCTATAACTGTTTCTACTATTAGTCTATTGCACAAGTTATAACAGTGGGTATCTTTTAAAACTAAAAATCCCTGTCACTACTTTGATGAGGTTAGACAATATACTTACTGAGTACATGGGGTCGGTTGTAGTCATACTACACTTCTGCACCTTGCGTACAGATTTTGGAGTTGGAGTCGCTGTGTATGTCGGGAGCTGGCAATGAAGATATACATGCGTTCCAATTGTGGCTGCCACTTGTCCTTTGTAGCTTTAGATCTTGCTAATCTGTTTATGTAAACTTTCAAGCATATGATGTGTAATTGTACTAGCTTTGTAAATTTCAAATTCTTAGAAGCTCATGATTCGTACTACCAGTCCTTGGATTAATATACAAATGTTTAGATAATTCTTCACTGTTTTCCTATATATCTCATTTGGATTGTATTGACTGTTAGTTGGCTTACCTAGCGGGTCGAGTTAGGTGCCATCACGACTAGGAGATTTTTGAGTCGTGACATCATCTAGGTTTGTTGTCAAGTTTATTATTTCTTACGTATGTTAGTGTCACCGTATATATAATAGACTAAGTTAAAATTGATCTTCCATTGCATATAGTAGTATGCCCGTCATGCTACTGAAAAACTTAGATCCGCCGAGTAGTTTATGTAATAGTATACAGTTAGTATATAGAAGTTTTGATAATAAAGTCATACATGCAGAAATTATAATACTGGCCAACGTGCTTCTAAGTATGTGTTTATCCCCGAAATCAACTTTCGTCTTCCAAAACTAAAGAATATCCTCTGAAATTTGTGTAAAAATAATTTTCAATATGTTTATATCTTGTAATTATAATAAATAAAGCACAAGGACAAACATTCTAAATATTGGACTATATTTAGGACAATATATTTTCTTGCACGAATAACTATATGTTGTACTTTCAATAAGGATATTAATATCAACAACAAGAGTTATGGTTATGGCAGAACAACCAAAACATTAGACAAAAACATGCACAAAAGAGTATCGTCTACATAGAAGTGTTCGGTAAGATACCATCATATTAGATACCTTTAAACTACAATACATAATTATCTAATTAACATAATTAAATTGATCATTTTTTGTAAGTTCTGATGATGTCCTTTCATTTTGAATTCCCGTATTATACTAATGTGATAATAATTTTTGACATGTAGATGATTGTTGTATTATTATAAGTTCTCATGATGTTCTTTCATTTTGAATTCACGTATTATGCTAATGTAATAATATTTTTCGACAATTAGATGATTGTTGTATTATTATATATAAAATTTCTCTCATTCATTAATTTTTTTCCTCCTTCATAGAAATAAATATTTAAACCATTATGTGTCATTATTAACGTGCAACATGCGTATATAGATATTAGTATAAAAAAATTCTTTGATACACGAACCTTACCCCTAAATTTTGTTATGCTTATCCATAACATGATCAATCCTAGATTTTGTTATGCTTATCCATAACATGATCAATCCCACACTTCCATTTTACTTTTTTTTTTACTTTTTCTTTTCCTAGTGAAAGGATCTGATCAACATAATTTCATAACGTAATGTGAGAAAGGATCTCTATAGAATTCTTTATATTCATGTTAATCTATTCGTACTCATCCGATTCCTAATTAAATAATTTATCTTTGATGTTGATAAAACTTTTTTTTTTATTAATGATGTCCTTTGACAATGTTCGCAGTTGTTTTGGGATTTTTTTCTTTCTATACAATATTTGAAACTTATTTATCAAAATTGTCCAAGTTTTGTATATTAGCTACTTTAAACAAGTTTTACTTACAATTTATATACAATTCATTATTAGTACCTTAAATTGAGGGATTCAGTTACACCTTTTTTATTTTTTCTATCCTCTCCTCTTTCCCTATCCTCTAACCAACCAGCGATGACTGTAACTTTGGTACTAATTTCCATACCAAAATTCAACCAAATTATTCCAATCAAACCCCACATTCCGATATGTAAACAACAATTAATCTAAATACCCAATAGAAAAAGCATATCCCCAGTTACGTGATGCACATATTGACGGGAATGCATAAATAAAATATAAACTAATATAAGAGAGGTAATAATAAAAGCTTTTTCTTACCATATTACCAGAGAATGATGATGTACAGTTAATATGTATATACAATATAAAACCTATACATTAATCTGGGTGGAATATATAGGTAACTTTATGTATTTACATATTGTATTTCTATAAGAATCGCTACTTTTAATGGAGGAGCGAGAAAGAGGAGAGAGAAAAGGTTTGTGTATTCACAATTTTAGGAATTTTCTCTCCGTATCTGTATTTGCAGATAACCGACGATTAACTCACATTTTCCAGCTAATTTATCTTCAGAGTTTAAATGCTTGATTAATGTCTTCTCAAGAGTTAAGTTGTAACGACCCAACCAGTTATTTTACTTTCTAGATCTCCGTTCCCCTAAATAAGACTTTTCGTATGTGCTTTTACTATTTTATGACATGCGGGAGTAGTTAGTTTGGGATTTGGAAGAGTTCGGGTTGAAATCGGAACACTTGGTTCCTTAGTTTAGCTTTAAAATGGCTAAGTTTGACTTGAGTCAACGTTTTGAGTAAACGACCTCGGAACCGGGATTTGACGGTTCCAATAGGTTCGTATGATGATTTTGGACTTGGACGTATGTTCGGATAGGGTTTTGGATGACCCGAGAGCATTTCGACGCTTAATATTGGAAGTTGGCACATTGAAGGGTTTTAAAGTTCTTTAAATTTGGTTTGAAGTAGGAATTGGTGTTATCGAGGTCCAATTGGGATTTCGAGCCTGGGAATAGTTCCGTATGGTAATTTAAGACTTGCGCGCAAAATTTGGAGTCATTCCAAGTGGTTTGAGTATGATTCGGCGTGTTCGGAATAAGTTAGAAGAATTTAAAATTCATAAGTTGATTCTATTAGTTTTGGGTTGCTATTCTTAGTTTTAATGTTGTATTCCGCGTTCCGAGGGTGCGAGCGAGTCAGTTTTATGATTTCAAACTTGTTGGTATGTTTGGACGGGGCCTCGGGGCCCCCGGATGCCATTCAGATGATGCACGGAGGTCGTTTAGCCTTGGGTGAATAGCTGAAGCGCCCAGCTTCTGGTGCAATCGCACCTGCGGAGGGCCAGCCATAGGTGCGAGCTCGTAGAAGCGAGCCAGCAGCCGCAGAAGCGGCCCAACATGGGCAGTCCAGAAACCGCAGATGCGGGACATGGCGCGCACCTGCGAACGCGCATGTACGATGGAAGCAACCGCAGAAGCGGTAAAAGAGGCAGGTGCGACACTCACGTCGCAGAAGCGGGCCAGTGGTCCGCAGATGCGGAAGTAGGCCAACTGGGGAAGGGTCGCATCTGCGATGATTTTTCCGCAGATGCGGAGCCGCAAAAGCAGCTGCCCCTCCGCAGAAGCGAAAATCGCTGAAGGCAGAAATTGCCTTTCATCTCTTGGGCGATCTTGGAGCTCTTGGAAGGGGTTTTTTACCTAACACTTTGAGGTAAGTGATTTCTGTACAATTTAACCACGAAAACTGTCCCTCCATTTAATGCGGGACTTAGGCTATTTTGGCTCATTTCCTTTCATCTCTTGGGCGATTTTGGAGCTCTTGGAAGGGGGTTTTCACCTAGCACTTTGATGTAAGTGATTTATGTACAATATGAGTTTAAAAGAATGATTATGGGTAGATTTTAACATGTAAAATTACAAAAATCATGGGTTTAGATGAAAAATCTGGGTTTTGATAAAAATGGAATTTAACCACGAAAATAATTATGGAATGGGATGAAAATTATATATTTGGGTTCGTAAGGTTATGGGTAACGATTTTTTTCGAAAATTTTCGGAATCCGGGCACGTGGGCCCGAAGGTGAATTTTAGGAATCTTCCAATTTGGGTTGAAAAATTACTCTAGTAGTTAAATTATGAATATTTGAACATGTATTGACTAAATTATATAACCTTTGACTAGTTTCGAGTCATTTGGCACCGAGTTGAGGCTTTAGAATGAATTTGAGAATCGGAAGTGAGCTTGAGAACGAGGTAAGTCTCTTGCCTAACCTTGTAAGAGGGAACTCATCCCCTTAGGTGTATTTTTATTGTGAATTATATGTATGGAGAGCTACGTATGCACTAGCTGATGAGAGTCTGTACGTAGCTATATTCTATGTGATGTCCGGGTAGTCTTAGGCTTACACCATGCTTTGTTTGCTCTATTATGTTGGTCATGCATATTAATTGTCTTAAGTAGAGCTCAGATTAAGGATTTTAAGATATAAAGTCTCTCGTTTAAATTTCTTATGTGTGGGAAAGAATGGAAGAATTTTATAATAAGTTTGAGAAATCTATGTTCCCTCGCGTCGCAAGTATTTTCGTGAGCGATATAAATTTCCTCTACTCTCATGGGAGCGGGTCGTTTTCCTCGACAGGTTAATAGATGCATCTATGGTTCGTGTCATTCGACCCTCGGCAGTGCACACAATATAGTTATATATTTTTGGATCGGGTCGTACGACCTCGGCATAAATCGTGCGTAATAATACTTGGAGCCTAATCTTTTTGATATGATTTTATTGGCTTGAGAGGTTACAATTATTTAATAATGGAAATTGATTTGGGATTTATTATTAGTGAAAGAAATATTTATTTACCACTTGTTATGGAGATTTATGGTTGTTTACATAACTCATCCTTATTTAGAATTTCGGTATTTTATTGTTAGCCCATAGTAAGTGTCGAAGTCAACCCCTCGTCACTACTTCTTCGAGGTTAGACTAGATACTTACTGGGTACATGTTGTTTATGTACTCACATTACACTTCTGTACTAACCGTGTGTCACACCCCTTTTATGCCCCCAAAAGATATATGTTATGGATTATGGGTTAAAGAGTTTTTCCAATTAAAGTGACAAACTTGAGTAGGGATTATTTTACTTACAGAGTCGCCACTTGGAATTGAGTTTTTGGGTGTTCCAAGTCACCTTTTATTTGAATCCCTAGTCAAAGGAATGTTTGACTCTATTATTATTGGTCTGCGAAAACAAAGTTCGGGTAAGGAATTCTGTTGATCGGGGAGAAGGTGTAAGGCATTCCCGAGTCCCGTGGTTCTAGCACAGTTGCTTTATCGACTTAAATTTGGTTTAAATTAATTTTGGATAAACTATGATTTATTGGTTTCTATATTTTATCCATCCGCTTTTAATTATAAAAATATGAAATTATCTTTGAAACGAATCACTTGTGTTAATCCGTTTTGTTTATTTTGCTAAAATTATATCACACGTACGTACACAAAATTAATAGCATTTTATTATATTAAGATTGTTTTGCCCAAAGTTGCGTGAATAGATACTTCATTTTTAATTTTGGTAATCACAATTATGTCACACGAACGTATACATAATCGCGATAAACTAATTAAAGCGCGCCTAAGCCACTCTATCGTTGTTCATTATTCTTCCTAAACTTTAAGATTATTGTAAGGCCATGATTTATGAAATTATTATAGAATACTTTTGTGAGTAATACTAAGAATCTCAAAGTCACTTAATCAAAGATACAACTCACAATTATGCCAAAAATATTTTATTCAACACTGCCGTAGTCTTAAAGTTCTATGGCCCAACTAAATAGTTTATATGCTTAATTTAATCCTAAATAGTTAACCAAAATCTATCACACATAAGTCAGATGCAACAACTGAAAATTATAAATTCATTAATAATAAAATGCATGAATATTTAGATAAAGTAACACAAGATATAAAGTTACTACTTACTACATATTTCATGTTCTTAACTAATTAAATAATGGCCTACTCATTTAAGCCAACAAGGAGCAACGGAAGGGAAAGAACCAAGAAAATGAAATCTCTAGTACTTCATATAACTCATTCAAACCAAAGTGGGCAAAAACAAAAATGCCAAAATCAGATGGACAACTAAACCATTTTGAACTAATCTAAAACAAGACAAAAAAGCAATAAAATAAGGAAAAACGTGATTTAAAATCGGAAAAAAAAAGAAATTTATGATTATTAACAGAATTAAACCAGTAAGAGAAATAAATGATTAAATTTAATATCACAAATAAAAGAAACTCACTTCACTGTTCAAAACATTCATCAAATCAAGTCTTATACTAACATGCTTAAAAGTAACAATGGAGAAGATGAACCTCAAAGTTGAATCTGAACTTTAAATGTTTTATAACTCTAAAATCCAAATCGAACAGGATATTGACTGAAGCTCTACAACAACCTCGTTAGCTCGACCGCGAAACTATACCGATGACCTCGACTGGAAGCCTCGCCGGATCTTCGACAGAGTTTGGTTGCTTGGCTATTTTTCGGAGTCCTCTTGGGGGCTGTTTCGAATGGTGTTTTACAACTTTTTTTTTTTTTTTTGGAGTTTTTTCCCTTTTTCCCCTCCCCCCTTGGATTCATTTTTAACATGCTTTTATGGAGTTTTTGGCTGGAATTTTTTTTTGCTGACTTTTTTTTTATTTTTTATTTTGACCTCGTTTTTTGGGGTGGTTGTTGGCTTTTGTTTTGGCTGATTTTAGGCATGAGGTTAGGGGATAATCATGGGGGGACAAAGAGTGGGGAACAATGGAGAGAGGAGTTGGGAGTAAATTGTGGGGAGGACAAGCATGGGGGGACAAGGTATGGTGGGGAGGAGACAAGCATGGGGGACAAGGTAGAGTGGGGACACGCGCGGGGGACAAGGTAAAGTGGGGACACGCGTGGGGGACAAGGTAAAGTGGGGCACGCGTGGGGGACAAAGTAAAGCGGGGACACGCGTGGGGGGCAAAGAGTGGGACACATGTGGGAAGATGGGAGCGGGAAATATTCAAACACGGTAAAAAATTAGGTGCTCACAGCATGCCCCTCTTTTCTTGGAAACATTAAAAGTTTTCGGGCAAAGATAAAGTGAGCCGTGTGACTAAGTTTTGACCATATCGATATTCAAAAGAGGAAGAAAATTAAAGAAAAATGTGCAACCGAGTCCTAGTTTTGGACAGCCTACATATCCCGGGTTATAAGGGAATCAGGTCGCGTGTAGTTCAAGAAAAATAATGGAGTGATGAGTTCGAAAGTCGAGCTAGGTTTCGTCGATCCTCCGGTATGTGGTCTTGCTATTACATCAAAATTGAAAGAAACTAAACAAGCCTATCAACTATGAGTTACAAAATTCCTATCTATAAGTCTTCTGAACCTTGATCTTGAGTCTTGACTGGTTGTTCATGCAGACTCTGATCTGAACCTTGATGCTTGCTAGCTGTAGGTGCTAGTTCATTCTTCTACGGCTTCTTCTGAGCAAGACGGGAAATGTGAAGCTCGTAACTCTAGTCATGTCTTGAGTAGTCCATATCCTTTCCATCTGCTTCTACATTTGGATTCACTTCTTTTCCTTTTCTTTTCTTTATTCTGGATTGAGACTTTTTTTTTGTTCATCTCGAACACTGTGCCTCGCGGTAAAACCTGCTCAGACATCACAACAAACAAACAAACGAAATTTTTTTGCCCCAGTTTTCACTAGAAAAATTTCGTGAGTTATTGTAACAAAAATTCTAAACTACTTCTTTGAAAGAAATAAAAGAACAGGAATGGTGTACCCTGAAAAGGTCATGATCCCAAAAGAATGTCTCAACTAAGTATTGGTGTACCTTATGTCGGGAAAATGTGGAAAGGGAATGGGATACCCTATATTGGCAATGATATCAGGGAGTGGTGTACCATGCATTTAAGCTCAAATCAACTAGGGAATAAAGTATCCTATATTGGAGAATACAACAAAGGATTGGTGTACCCTATACTAGTAAGGAGATCAGGGATTGGTGTACCCTATATTGGTAAGGAAATGTAATCAGGGGATAGCGCCCTGTATTACTGAAAAGGAAATATAACCAGGGGTTGGTGCCCTGTAGTACTGAGAAGGAAATGTAACCAGGGGTTGGCGCCCTGTATTACTGAAAAGCAAATGTAACCAGGGGTTGGCGCCCTGTATTACTAAAAAGAAAATGTAACCAGGGGTTGGCGCCCTGTATTACTATAAAGGAAATGTAACCAGGGGTTGGCGCCCTGTATTACTAAAAAGAAAATGTAACCAGGGGTTGGTGCCCTGTATTACTGAAAAGGAAATGTAACCAGGGGGTTGGTGCCCTGTATTACTGAAAAGAAAATGTAACCAGGGGTTGGTGCCCTGTATTACTGAAAAGGAAATGTAACCAGGGGGTTGGTGCCCTGTATTACTGAGAAAAAGAATGTTGAATCCCCTTGGTGAAAAAGTTCTACCTGGGTTAAACTATGAAAAGCAAGCTTGAGTGAAGAGTACTTCTACCCGGAACTATGTGCTGGATCCCCCTAGGCGAAAAAGTTCTACCTGTTTTAAACGACGAAAAGCAAACCTGGGCGAAAAGTACTTCTACCCAGAAATATAAGCTGGATCCCCCTAAGCGAAAATGTTCTACCTGGGTTAAGCTACAAAAAACAGTCTGAGCAAAGAGTACTTCTACCCGGAACTATGTGCTGGATCCCCCTAGGCAAAAAAGTTCTACCTGGGTTAAGCGACGAAAAGCAAGCCTAGGCAAAGAGTACTTCTACCCGGAAATATAAGCTAGATCCCCTTAGGCAAAAAGGTTCTACCTAGGTTAAGCTACGAAAAGCAACCTGAGCGAATAGTACTTCTACTCAGAACTATGAGCTGGATCCCCCTATGCGAAAAGGTTCTACCTGGGTTAAACTATGAAAAGCAAGCTTGAGTGAAGAGTACTTCTACTCAGAACTATGAGCTGGATCCCCCTATGCGAAATGGTTCTACCTGGGTTAAGCTACAAAAATGGGATGTATGAACAGTAGTGATGCATGCTGCAAATAAAGGAAAGTTGAGATTTCGCGAAAACTTACATTTGGTGACATTCGCCCTTTGAAAATTGCCATTCTGCACTGCTTTGATCCTGCTTCAAACAAAGAAAAATTTGTGAGTTTTTTAAAGTGGTGGTCGGTTTGTGGCCTTGATGCCCTTAGTAGTTTGAATTCACCCCTCCGCTGTCGAAGAACTGATTTTGTCAGTGTGATACCGAGGTTCCCGAATACTCTGTATCGCTTTCTAGAGACATTGTCTTTCTGACGTTTCCCCTGGCTGTTTCATACCCGGATGTCCATGGTACCGCTAATCCTTATCCCTAAGGCAAAGCAATTTTCCTTTAAAATCAAACTTAGTTGTCTTTCAACTAGAACCAATGTTTGTCTGTAGTGCTTATCAACTTTTCCCATGAAGCAAGTCTTGCTTAAGCGACCTTTTCAGTTTCTTTGAGACACTTTGTCCGCCTTATCAAAAGGGATCACATATGGATTCTTGCCTTTGTCAATGCCGTATATGCTCCAAATTATGCTTGGTATTACGGGGAAACTGTAGCCAGTTGGCAGCCATTTTTGCTTTGCTTTTGATGCGAGATTAGACCGAAAGAGAATCTAAGAAAAATTATGGAAAAGAATAGAAGAGCAATTGGAAATGAAAAAGGAATTGTGTCTAAATAAAAGGTGTCCCTTTCGGGGAGAGAAATAAGGAGACTTATCTGGAGATATGTGCCGACTTCAATGAATCATGACATGCATTTTGGACTGGACGCCTGATCTGTCTGAGCTGTCTAATTCTCAAAATATGTCGCAAATGTTCAATCTTGAAACTGTCTTAGTTGTGCTCATGCCGGAGCATGGAAGACCCTCATCCGGCTAGTAGCGCCCTTTGCGGGTATTCGCTAACTGACCTCTCTCATTTCTCTAATCACCGTCGCCTTACAGTGCCCATACGGGTTTTCACCGATAAGACTCTCTCATTTCTTCTTCTTTTTTCTTTTTATTTTTTTATTTTTTAATATTTTTTACTAAGATACGACACGCGAAAGGTTGGCTGATGCCCCTGGCATGTGGATTTCAAGTATTCTCAAAGATCGATCAGAAGTTCTTAACAGGAAAAGTCGAAAGGAACCTTGAACTGAATTACAACCTTTGGAACTGTTTCTACAGGAAAAACCGTAAGATAAAAACAAACTTCTGCCCCAGTTTTGGAGTATTGGGAATATGGATTTTTGTTGCAATGGGACCGAACCCAGGGTAAGGCTGCCTACGTATCCTTTCGGAATCAGGTCGGATGTAGTTCAATGACTCGGAAGTACACATGTTCCAAAAAGTGGAAAACAAAGGAAGAAGAGAAATACAACTAAAAAAGGGGTAACAAAAGGGTGACACTTTCTTGGAATAGCGAGCAATGGTAGCCTTCGTCATCTCGATCTAAGAAAATCATGCGCGAAAGTTCCACAGTGGGTATATATCACACATAATATCTTTTGACTGCATCTGCATTAATAGTCATATCTGGTACCCGTCCTTCTTCATCTACCAAGTGCAAAGCCCCTTTTGGTAACACTTTCTTGATGATGTAGGGTCCTTTCCAGTTTGGGGTGAACTTTCCTTTAGCTTCTACTTGGTGTGGAAGAACGCATTTCAGGACGAGTTGGCCTACCTCGAAGTACCTTGGATGCACTTTCTTGTTGTAAGCGCGTGCCATTCTTTGCTGGTATAACTGGCCAAAGCACACTGCTGCTAGCCGTTTCTCATCAATCAACATTAGTTGTTCTAATCGGGTCTTTACCCATTCTGCATCTTCAATCTCCGTCTCCACAATGATCCGAAGAGAGGGAATTTTGACTTCAGCCGGTATTACAGCTTCTGTCCCATATACCAACAGATAAGGAGTTGCACCAACCGATGTGCGAGCAGTCGTGCGGTATCCCAAAAGAGCAAAAGGCAACTTTTCATGCCATTGTCTCGAGCCTTGGACCATTTTCCTAAGAATCTTCTTGATGTTCTTGTTCGTCGCTTCAACGGCTCCATTGGCTTTTGGCCGGTAAGGGGTAGAATGGCGATGCATAATTTTAAATTGCTCGCATACTTCCTTCATCAAATGACTATTGAGATTGGCTGCATTGTCAGTGATAATGGTATTTGGGATACCAAAGCGGCAGATGATGTTGGAATGAACAAAGTCTAACACTGCTTTCTTGGTGACTGCTTTGAAAGTGACGGCTTCCACCCACTTGGTGAAGTAATCAATTGCAACCAAAATGAATCTATGCACATTTGAAGCCTTTGGCTTAATTAGCCCAATAACATCCATTCCCCAAGCAACGAAAGGCCAAGGAGAGGACATGGGATGTAACTCTGAAGGTGGCGAGTGAATCAGGTCACCATGAATCTGGCATTGGTGACACTTGCGAACAAAACTGAAGCAATCTCGCTCCATTGTAAGCCAATAATACCCTGCCCGCAGAATCTTCTTCGCCAAAACATATCCATTCATGTGAGGTCCGCATACCCCCGAATGTACTTCACTCATGATCCGCTCAGCTTCTGTTGTATCTACGCATCTCAACAAGTTCAAATCTGGGGTCCTTTTGTACAAAATTTCCCCACTCAGGAAGAAACTGCTGGCGAGCCTCCTTATAGTTCTTTTTTGATCTCCCTTAGCGTGCTCTGGGTATTCTCTCATTTTCAGGAATCGTTTTATGTCATGATACCATGGTTCACCATATGGTTCTGTCTCAATTGTATTGCAGTAACCGTGTTGATTCCGAACTTGGATTTCTAGTGGATCGATATGGGTGTTTCCCGGATAAGGGAGCATCGAGGCTAAAGTAGCCAAAGCATCTGCTAGCTCATTGTGAAACCTGGGAATGTACCTGAACTCGATGGATTTGAATCTTTTGCTCAAATCTTGTACACATTGTCTGTATGGAATAAGCTTGATGTCTCGAGTCTCCCATTCACCTTGGGCTTGCCGGATAAGCAAGTCAGAATCTCCCATAACCAATAGTTCATGCACATCCAGATCGAGGGCCATTTTCAAACCCATGATACATGCTTCGTATTCTGCCGTATTATTGGTACAGAAGAACCGAAGTCGGGCTGTTGCAGGGTAATACTGTCCAATAGGTGAGATGAGGATTGCCCCGATCCCAACTCCTTTGATATTGACAGCTCCATCAAAATACATTTTCCATAGAGGGTTGTCATCTGGAACTACTTCCTCTATTGAGTTGACCTCTTCGTCTGGGAAGTATGTGGTAAGTGGCTTGTACTCATCATCAACTGGATTCTCTGCCAAATGATCGGCCAAAGCCTGTGCTTTCATTGCAGTGCGAGTGACATAGACGATGTCGAACTCTGTAAGCAGGATTTGCCATTTTGCGAGCCTGCCGGTGGGCATTGGCTTTTGGAAAATATACTTCAGAGGATCCATTCTAGATATGAGGTAAGTAGTATAGGCCAAAAGATAATGTCTCAACTTCAGAGCGACCCAAGTCAAAGCACAACATGTCCTTTCTAAAAGGGTGTACTTAACCTCATAATTTGTGAACTTCTTGCTCAAATAATATATTGCTTGTTCCTTTTTGCCTGTCGCATCATGTTGCCCCAGAACGCATCCAAAAGAATTATCCATCACCAATAGATATAAAAACAAAGGCCTACCAGGTTCAGGTGGGATCAGTACAGGGGGTTTTGATAGATAATCTTTGATCCTGTCAAAAGTATTTTGGCAATCGTCTGTCCACTTGATTGCAGCATCCTTTTTCAGCAACTTAAAGATGGGCTCGCACGTGGTTGTGAGCTGAGCAATGAACCTACTGATGTAGTTCAACCTTCCGAGCAAACTCATAACCTCCTTTTTGTTCTTCGGGGGTGGCAGATCTCGAATGGACTTTATCTTAGATGGATCCAATTCGATGCCTCTCCGACTGACTATAAAACCGAGGAGTTTCCCAGATGGAACCCCAAACGCACATTTGGCTGGATTGAGCTTAAGGTCATACCTTCGAAGCCGTTTGAAGAACTTTTTCAAATCATTCACGTGGTCAGCCTGTGTCTTTGATTTTATGATGACATCATCGACATATACTTCAATCTCTTTGTGCATCATGTCGTGAAAAATGGTGGTCATGGCCCTCATGTAAGTTGCCCCTGCATTCTTTAAACCGAATGGCATGACCCTGTAACAATAGGTACCCCATGGAGTGGTGAAAGCGGTCTTTTCTGCATCACCCTCATCCATTAGAATCTGGTGGTACCCAGCATAGCAATCCACGAACGACTGTATCTCATGCTTTGCGCAATTATCTACAAGAATATGGATGTTCGGCAAAGGAAAATTATCCTTCGGACTTGCTTTGTTCAGGTCTCTGTAGTCAACACAGACTCTAATTTTTCCATCTTTCTTTGGCACGGGCACAACATTTGCCACCCAGGTGGTGTATCGTACAGCTCTGACAACATTGGCGCTCAATTGCTTCATTATTTCCTCTTTGATTTTATCACTCATGTCCGTTTTAAATTTTCGCTGCTTCTGTTGGACTGGTGGAAAATCAGGATACGTGGGAAGTTTATGAACCACTAAATCGACGCTTAAACCAGGCATATCATCATAAGACCAGGCAAACACATCTCTATACTCAAATAAAAGTTGAATCAAGGCATCTCTGGTTTTTTGTTCAGTGTGAATGCTTATCTTTGTTTCTCTGACTTCTTCATGACCTCCGATATTAATTGGCTCAGTTTCATTGAGGTTGGGCCTAGGCTTATTTTCAAATTGTTCCAACTCTCTTTTTATTTCATCAAAAACCTTATCTTCATCATATTCGACCTCTTGTTGCATTATTTCGAAATTAGATAGCCTTTTGAGATCTGGGTGTGAATTCCGCATGCATGTCATGTTATTAAAGCCGGCATTAACAAAACTGAAATGGAAATAAAATGGCAGGAATTAGGAAAAGAAAAATATACAAAATTTAACACGAAACTGAACTGCATTTCATTGAATTTGAAAGGATAGGAGGGTTAACGTCAAAATAAAACAATCATACTAAGATATTTGGATTACAACCCTGAAAGTAACCCAAAGTACAAAAGAAAGAAGCTGCAAAAGTCAACTACCAAAACTCCTTCCTTGTGGGGAGAGGAGTTGCTTCCCAGTTATTGAGCATGGTTTCTGGGCCAATTAGTTGCATATCGGCACGACTAGTGCCTTCACCCGCTTGGATCATGTTCACTTCAGAAAACATCTGCCTGAGGTCATGGCAAATTTCATCAATGTTTGCATGCGCCTCGGAATTTTGACCATATTTGAATCGTGGCTTGACAAAAGTGTAGAAAATGTGAGGGATAGGTTTCTGCAAGACCCACCCGTGCTTCTTGCAGTGCTTGGCTTTGTCTTTGTCTGCTTGTGTTGGCTTGAAGCCTAAACCAAAAGTACCCCTGTTACTGAACGGAGAAATGGGTTCTGAAATTCCTTGCAATGATGCCCCCAAACCTTTTCCTGGCTCATAACCTTGTCTCATCATAAGTGCAGCCACCATTACAGATGTGGAAGAGAGACGCGGATGTAGAATGGGTTTTCCTTCCTCAACATGGTCCACAACAACCACTTCGAAAGCCTGATAGATAATGGACTCACATCCTTCCTTGGCCTCAATACATAGGATTAACGGGTCTTTATAAATGGATGACTCGTCTTCTCCGTGAACAATAATTTCTTGCCTGTTGTGCTCGAATTTGAGCATCTGATGCAAGGTGGATGGCACAGCTCGGGCCGTATGGATCCATGGCCTTCCAAGAAGAAAGTTATAAGAAGTTTTCATGTCCAATACTTGGAAGACAATTTCAAAATCAACAGGCCCAATCGTCATGGTCAGGTCGATCTCCCCAATGGTATCCCTCACTGAGCCATCAAAAGCCCGGATGAGAACATTGCTGGGTCGGATCCTGTCTGTATTGATCTTCATGCTTTGCAAGGTAGAAAGAGGGCATACATCTACACTCGAGCCTCTATCAACCATGACTCGCTTCACATAATGCCCCTCGCATTTGACAGTCAAGTGCAAAGCCCTATTGTGATCGGCTCCCTCCTCAGGAAGTTCATCATCAGTAAAGGAAATTCTGTTCACCTCAAAAAATCTATTGGCCATCTTCTCTAATTGATTCACAGTGGTATTCTCTGAGACATGTGCCTCGTTCAGGATTTTGATTAGTACACGGGCATGCTCTCCTGAGTGTATAAGCAGAGATAACAGAGAGATTTGGGCAGGAGTCTTTCTCAGCTGGTCAATGATTGAGTAATCCTGAACTTTCATCTTTTTCAAAAACTCCTCCGCCTCTTCTTCAGTGACCGGTTTCTTTATTGGCATTTGGCCTTCTCTGATTTGCTTAGCCTTCCTCAACTCTTCTGGAGAGTAACACCTTCCTGATCGAGTCAAACCTCCAATTTCCCCCACTTCTTCTATGATTTCCTTACCTTTGTAGGTTACTACAGTTTTGTTGTAGTTCCAAGGGATTGTTTTCGTATTTGTTATACGGGGTTGTGTGGCAGGCTTGATTATGATCGGCTCTATTATACCCGTCATACCGCCCTGATTCTCCTTTGTGATGGGGTGACCTCCAAGGACGTATAACTTTGGGCTTGGAGCATTGGAGCGAACCTCCAACCTCGAGATTTTTGGAACATATAAAATTGCCCCTTCTGAGCTCTGGGCACCTTTCACAATCAACGGTGCATCTAGGCTTGGATTTACTTCCAGTTTGGTTCCCTCTTGAATCGTTACCACTGTCATTTCTGCTCGACCAACCGGCTTGTATTCATGATCTCGGCCAATCATTCCCACAAAATGAACATCATCGTGTACTGGTAACGGGTTATTGGTCACATTAGGAGGGTCCTCACCATTCGTGACTACAATCAATTTTTCAACAATGAGTCTTTCTACGGCTCTTTTCAGGGTCCAACAATCATCAGTGCTATGCCCCGGAGCACCTGAATGATATTCACATCTAGCGTTTGCTTGAAATCCATGTGAATCGGGATGCATATGGTGGGGAGCGATGGGTCCAATCACGCCTATCTGCTTCAACTTCTGGAACAGACTAGAGTATGATTCCGCCAATGGAGTAAATTTTTCCACTGGCCTCTGCTCTCGACCATAATCCTGCCTAGGACGAGCATTGTAGGGTGCCCGAAAATTTTGCTACTGAGGTCGGGGTAATCTTGGAGCTGGTGCCCGTACCTGTTGATTAGGAGGATGAGCATATGATTTAGCATTAAACACTGTATATTGTGGCGGTCCCAAAGAGTACTGAGGAATTGGCGGGGATAGTAATATTGAGGGTAGCTGGAGTGCCCCTGCTGAGCTTGCACATAAGGGTGCGATGCCCCTCTTTGAACTTCCCTGGATCCCGAAGTCATCATGGACCCTTCATCTCTCTTCTTTCTATTTGCCAAACTTCCCGACCCATTTTGGATAGCCTGGGTGGTGGCTTTGAGAGCAGCTTGACTTACAATTCTGCCAGTCTTGAGGCCATTTTCGACCGTTTCTCCTATTTTGATTGCTTCAGCAAAAGGCCTACCCATTGCGGACATCATGTTCTGAAAGTAATCAGGCTCTTGGGCCTCCAGAAAAATAGTGATCAACTCGTGGTTATCCATGGGTGGCTTAACTCTAGCTGCTTGCTCCCTCCACTTGATCGCATACTCCCTAAAGCTTTCAGTCGGCTTTTTCTTCATATTGGATAGAGAATTGCGATCCGGCGCAATATCTATGTTGTATTGAAATTGTTTGACGAAGGCTTGGGCCATGTCGTCCCAGACATGCCAGTGAGAGATATCTTGGTCAATGAACCATTCGGAGGCTACCCCCACCAGACTTTCTCCAAAATAAGCCATCAGCAATTCTTCTTTTCCACCTGCACCCCTCAGCTGGTTGCAGTACCTTTTCAAATGGGCGATAGGGTCGCCGTGTCCATCATATTTCTCGAATTTTGGGGTCTTGAACCCTGGTGGCAAATGGATATGAGGGAACATGCATAAATCACTGAACGAAACACTTTTGTGACCCCCTAATCCTTGTATGTTCTTTATGTTCTGTTCAAGACTTTTCATTTTCCTGGCCATCTCATCCGATTCAACCGTCTTGGTAGACCTTTCATTTTCCACTGGTGACTCGTACTGAGGAGTCTGATTATATGGAGCCGAGACCCCGAAAGCCATATTTGGAGAGTAGTATTGGCCATCATAAGCATGAGATGGTGGCTCATTGATTGGCCTCGTCACAGGAGGTGGAGGCGGGATTGTGTATGCCGGTGCGCCAGACATGACTAGAGGAGTGTTCCTGACCGGTGCGGCTGGAGGTCGCACATTAGAGGTACCAGGAGCAACGTGGAGGCTGTAGTTTGGCACATACCCTGGTGGTAGGATGTGGTCGCTCGTTGCATGGAGCGACGGTTGAGTAGCCAGGGGTACAGTGGAAGTTCCCTCTGAGGGACCACAGGGTGGAGGCTGACCAGACACCCAAGCTTGATATACATCAGACAATTGCTGTCTCAATTTTCTTATTTCCTCTGACTCTTGTTCAACTGATTGACCCTGGGGGTCATCACTGATCAGCTCGATCTCATTATCGTTGGTCATTACTACTGCTCCCTTAGATCTAGTGAAGTAATGGTGTGTTGCCAGTTTTACCACAAACCAACCACCTTAAGCTAAACTTGTAAGAGACAACAAACGTGTTAGGGTTAAGCATTTTATAGATATGAAATCACACATAATGTGCCATGCTCCTATCATTGTCACTATTTCTAACATGTTTTTGGAGGCTTCATGTTTCATTCCGACTTATGGGGTAGCTTCTTATTGACGCTCTTATTATTTATTTATTTTTATTTTATTTTATTTTTATTATTTTATTTATATATATATATATATATATATATATATATATATATATATATATATATATATATATATATATATTTTCACTCACGCCTCATTTTGATCCCTCATCTTAGAATCATTGAAAAATATTTTGATCGAACCTTTTGTGGGTTGCCTACGTATCATGTCGCCGCATGAATCAGATCATTACGTAGTTCAGGTGAGACAAAATAACAATTTTTTTTTCTTTTCAAAATGACTCTAAAGACATAAATATGACTGAAAATGCGACAAATATAAAATTAAAAATACGACAAATGCAAAATGAAACTAAAAACTAATTGACTGCACTAAAACTTTAATATTTAATGGCATTCTTTCTTAAACTGATATCATCAATGGTCTGCATCCCTTGGCCTCCACTCTCCCCCCAAAGTCTCGTACAAATTCTCAAACACTGTCGGCAACTGTGGAACGAGGGTACGTGCTTGTTGACCAACTTTCTCATTGTTTAGATAACGATGATCGTTGTGAATATATGCTGCTTTCTCTGCCAATTGAAGTACTTGTTCTCTGGCTTGCCCCATATTCACGTGACAATTCTGCAACCATATCTGGGTAGTATTGAGGGCGTTCCCCATTTGTGTCTCGCGTCCCTCGTATTCTTCAATACGGCGGTTTAGCACAGCTCTCTCAATCATCCACTGACGCCTCTCTGCCTCAAAATCTGCATGTTGATGACCTCTCTTATGCCTTTTTATTTCTTCCAATTGTGTATGAAACTGACCCTTTGAGTGTATCCAATAGGCCCTTTCTCTTTCAAACTTCTCTCTCTGCTGATCAAACTCCAATTGTTGTTGGTGCGCATCCTCTTCAACGATACTCAAGTCTTCTTGTAGCTTATGTATTTCAGCATTTTTATTTGCCTCAGCTCTTCTAACTAAATCAATAGTGCTTGACAGTTCTTCTTCTAAGCGGGCCGCCTCATTTTTAGCATCCTTTAGATCTTTATCCATGACCCGTAAGGTAGATTGATAATCTTTCTCAATATTTAAACGAATCCGAGCGACTACGGCTTGTAGTTGGGCTTGTTGTTTGGATATGGTCATCCGGGCATTCTCCAATTCCTCTTTTAACCTTTCTATAGCTCTTTGATCATTTCTCCTCCTATTGAACCCTTCAGGCCCATCTCTAAGCGACGAAGGGTCATGAAACCAGGTAATATATCCAGGGATCACCTCTCCATGATCTCGGTCTTCTACCATATCATTCAACTCCGAGACTTTACTTGCATACCAAATTTTCATAATTTCTTCTTCGTTATGAGGTTGATTTTTACCAAAATCATAACAGAACTTGCTCATATCTCGTGTTGGTGGCACCTCCTATAGTCGTGCAAATTGGCGCATTACCCGAAGTGGAGCATAAGACTGAACACCATCCAATCCTATGAGTACCAAATAAGAATGGTATGCCGACTCACAAATGACCTCTTTAGAGGAGAACCAATCGTAGTTCCAAGTGATCTGTTTGGCAGATAGAGTAAGAAGTAGTTCTTTCCAGGCGCCAATCCCCTCTGGCAAGTCACATTCGTCAATTCTTTTCTGGTGATCATAAGTATGATTGGGCCATAGCTCACTAAAATTAGTGATCGTAGGATGACGATAGAAATGCTCCAAAAACCATATCTGTAACAAAATGTTGCAACCATCAAAGTTTCGTGCCCCCATTTTATATCTAGTTAAAGCACGAAAAATGCAAGAAAGAATCATAGGGACCAAAGTATAATCACCCCCTTCTGAGGTCAGAGCCTCAACTACACCTGCCAAGCGGATGTTAATGCGTCCCTCTCTTTCCGGGAAAACTACACGCCCCAAAAAGGTGACCATAAATGCAAACCTTCTATGTACCTTCCATGTTTCCTTATCTTCCTTTGATTTCAATTTTCCCACATTCCTTTCGAAATTGCATTCTAGGCCATACAACTGAAACAAAAAGCCCAACTTAACCCATTTGCCTCCTAGACCTTCATATTGTCCGTAATTTATGTTCAAAAGCTTCAGAAACCTACCCTCGTTTATATTTTTTGGTACTATGGGCCTTTGGCGACGAAGATTGCGGCCCCACCCCTGGAAATGGGCGATTTCCTCTAAGGTCGGAGTCATTTCACAGTCGGTAAAACGGAACACATTGTTTTCAGGATCCCAGTGCGGAATCAAAGCTTCAATCACATCCCTCCTCGGCTTTATCGTAATCATGTGAACCAAATGTCTCAAGTATTTCTTTGTCTGGTTTCGCTCATATTCCTTAAAGTCTCTCCACCAATCCCACAACAACTGTGGTATCTGATTGACAATCAGAAAATCTGGTATCTCTTCTGATCTGGGCCTCTTTTCAGACTTACCTCTTTCCCCACTCATGGTATACCTGTCTACCCAGACACGGAGTTAGACTTTGATCAAACATATTATTGACACATAAAAATTTCGATTTCTCGGGTTTTGACTCTTATAAAAGAAAAAAAGAAATAAATAAATAAATAAATAAATAAAAGCTAAACTATGGGACTAAAAAAAATATTTTTTTTTTTGAATTTTCTAAGGAAATAATTGTAAATAGGGAATTAAGGAAAAGAAAAATATTTTTGAAATTTTTCTAAAAATTGGGCCGGAACCGATGAGGTTTGCCTACGTATCTCACATCCGGTGAGAATCAGACCCGCGTGGTTCGGTTAAAATCGACTATTTTTTTTTCTATGAAAATTAATCTTTAAAAATCATATGGACTAGACCACATCATTTTTTCTATATTTGTTCAATTGATTTATGCTAAAGTCGGTCGACATGCCAGCCTCCTAAATAATGCAACAAGTAGCACATAACATGACATAATGGTCTCAACAAGGTACTTGTCCTAAAATAGAACTCGACCCTTGTGTCGAAAGCTGCTAAGTCAAATGCACATGATGCAAATAAAGCGTAACCTACTAGGGATATTCATTGCTTGTGGCTTGTTCTTCTAAGTTTGTAAATCCTAAAGGAGATGGTATCTAGACCTGGCTTACCCGGGCAAACAACCCGAGCCGAGGAGCGTCAAGCATTACCAGTAGTAGAGCAGCACTGGCTAGCTAACGGCTCTCCCGCCTAAACATGTGTGACTAAATCCTTCACCAGAAGCTGGTAGGCTAACTGGCTTTATCTCAAGACAGAAATTTTGTGATGCTGGTAGGCAAACACAACATAACTAATTATCAGAAGACTCAGTGAGATGCGAGAGAGGATACAATTTATATGTACAGTTCAACAATATCAAGACAGTAAAAAGTGGACAAGTAGCACATTAGTCCCAAATAAATCACAATATATACAAAAATTAATAAAGCCAAATAAAGTCAATGTACAAGCTCGAATTCTTGAAGTCCCCAGCAGAGTCGCCAGAGCTGTCACACCCCTTTTATGCCCCCAAAAGATATATGTTATGGATTATGGGTTAAAGAGTTTTTTCAATTAAAGTGACAAACTTGAGTAGGGATTATTTTACTTACAGAGTCGCCACTTGGAATTGAGTTTTTGGGTGTTCCAAGTCACCTTTTATTTGAATCCCTAGTCAAAGGAATGTTTGACTCTATTATTATTGGTCTGCGAAAATAAAGTTCGGGTAAGGAATTCTGTTGATCGGGGAGAAGGTGTAAGGCATTCCCGAGTCCCGTGGTTCTAGCACGGTTACTTTATCGACTTAAACTTGGCTTAAATTAATTTTGGATAAACTATGATTTATTGGTTTCCATGTTTTATCTATCCGCTTTTAATTATAAAAATATGGAATTATCTTTGAAACGAATCACTTGTGTTAATCCGTTTTATTTATTTTGCTAAAATCATATCACACGTACGTACACAAAATTAATAGCATTTTATTATATTAAGATTGTTTTGCCCAAAGTTGCGTGAATAGATACTTCGTTTTTAATTTTGGTAATCACAATTATGTCACACGAACGTATACATAATCGCGATAAACTAATTAAAGCGCGCCTAAGCCACTCTATCGTTGTTCATTATTCTTCCTAAACTTTAAGATTATTGTAAGGCCATGATTTATGGAATTATTATAGAATACTTTTGTGAGTAATACTAAGAATCTCAAAGTCACTTAATCAAAGATACAACTCACAATTATGCCAAAAATATTTTATTCAACACTGCCGTAGTCTTAAAGTTCTATGGCCCAACTAAATAGTTTATATGCTTAATTTAATCCTAAATAGTTAACCAAAATCTATCACACATAAGTCAGATGCAACAACTGAAAATTATAAATTCATTAATAATAAAATGCATGAATATTTAGATAAAGTAATACAAGATATAAAGTTACTACTTACTACATATTTCATGTTCTTAACTAATTAAATAATGACCTACTCATTCAAGCCAACAAGGAGCAACGAAAGAGAAAGAACCAAGAAAATGAAATCTCTAGTACTTCATATAACTCATTCAAACCAAAGTGGGCAAAAACAAAAATGCCAAAATCAGATGGACAACTAAACCATTTTGAACTAATCTAAAACAAGACAAATAAGCAATAAAATAAGGAAAAACGTGATTTAAAATCGAAAAAAAAAGAAATTTACGATTATTAACAGAATTAAACCAGTAAGAGAAATAAATAATTAAATTCAATATCACAAATAAAAGAAACTCACTTCACTGTTCAAAACATTCATCAAATCAAGTCATATACTAACATGCTTAAAAGTAACAATGGAGAAGATGAACCTCAAAGTTGAATCTGAACTTTAAATGTTTTATAACTCTAAAATCCAAATCGAACAGGATATTGACTGAAGCTCTACAACAACCTCGTTAGCTCGACCGCGAAACTATACCGATGACCTCGACTGGAAGCCTCGCCGGATCTTCGACAGAGTTTGGTTGCTTGGCTATTTTTCGGAGTCCTCTTGGGGGCTGTTTCGAATGGTGTTTTACAACTTATTTTTTTTTTGGAGTTTTTTTCCTTTTTCCCCGCCCCCCTTGGATTCATTTTTAACATGCTTTTATGGAGTTTTTGGCTGGAATTTTTTTTTGCTGACTTTTTCTCTTTTTTTTTTTTTTTGACCTCGTTTTTTGGGATGGTTGTTGGCTTTTGTTTTGGCTGATTTTAGGCATGAGGTTAGGGGACAATCATGGGGGGACAAAGAGTGGAGAACAATGGAGAGAGGAGTAGGGAGCAAATTATGGGGGGACAAGCATGGGGGGACAAGGTATGGTGGGGAGGGGACAAGCATGGGGGACAAGGTAGAGTGGGGACACGCGCGGGGGACAAGGTAAAGTGGGGCACGCGTGGGGGACAAAGTAAAGTGGGGACACGCGTGGGGGACAAAGAGTGGGGACACGCGTGGGAAGATGGGAGCGGGAAATATTCAAACACGGTAAAAAATTAGGTGCTCACACCGTGCATGATGTGAGGCAGGCGCATCTGGACATCATCCCGGCACGCACTCCTGATACATCGAGATTTAGCGGTGAGCTGCCTTCCGAGCCGTTCTGCAGCACCCGAAATTTTTCTTTTGTATTTACTTTTTTTCTACTTTAATTCAGACAATAGTTTAGTGTTTTATGTATTCTACTAGTACCTCATACACTTGTGACACCGGGTCTTGTAATTTTGCTAGTAGACACTTAATGATTTTTGAGTATTCATTTCACTACACTTGATCCTACAATTTGTTACGTTTTATTTTATTAAATTTCTCATCTCTTTCTTATGTAATAATTAAAAATTAACTATTTTAAAAATGTTAAAAGAATAGATGCACGGTTAGTTCACCGTTGTCTTGCCTAGCGGCGCCATCACGGCCTATAGGAAATTGGGTCGTGACATAAGTCATTTAATTTTTACTAAGTTTTACGCACTGAACAATTTGTCATCTGAAAATTCGCTGATTATTCTTTCTTTTCTTCACGTTTCAGTTGGTATAGGGTTACATGAGGCTGAAAATCCAGTTAAGAGGTAATTTATACTACCTTCTCATGATTTATTCATGTAATTAAAATGTTCTTATTTTGAAGCGTGTATTTTTAGTTTGATTTACAATATACAATTTATTTACATCTTATCTATAACTTTCATACATCATTCTTATCGGATAAATACAACTACAATATCAGATAACTTAAAATAATTTTCATACAAATTTTATTTTATCTGTATTTTGTATATGATTTGTATATATTTTGTAAGTGGTGCGTTCTTCTTCTTCTCTGAAATTCCAATCAAAATTTTCTCTCTTAAAATAATTTTGATGCATATCAACAACTTTATGTAAAAAGATAGTATTTATAACTTAAATACAAATTTTATTCAACGATTCATACATTATACAACTATTTTTCAACTTTAATACAACATTCAAATAAAAAAATATATAATTACAATAAAATACAACTTAAATATAATTTATATACAACTTTAATACAATTTCGTAAGTATATTGTATGTCATATGTTCTTCTTCTTCTTCTTCTTCTTCTTCTTCTTCTTCAAGTTTCAATCTGAAATTCAGCCAAAATCAAGTCTAATCTTCACCACACCCTCAAAATTGAGATATAAACTCCAAAGAATATTTCCAATTATTTGCAACAACACTCAATCCAAACAAATAATAATTTTTGAAAACCCAAATTCGAATTTAAAGCTGTGAAACTTTTAATGAATATCAATGGTGGAAAATCAAATACCTTCAAAATTTATTAATAACAATTTCAATTCAAACACCAATTGTGCAACATGAAAGGAAATTGTTGAAAAAAGAGAGAGGATAAAAAGCAGAGAAAAACGAAGGAAGAAAATTGGGGAAAGAACAGAGAACGATTGAGAGAGATAGACAAAGAGAAAAAGAGAGAGAGACGAAGAGAGAGAAAGAGAGAGAGACGAAGAGAGAAATGAGAGACGTAGAGAGAGAGCATGGATGAGAAATAAATAAATCCTTATTCAATTTTTAATATAAAGGGACACTAATAGTATATAATTGATAAATTGTATATGCTCATGTAATTAAGTTAAAATTTGATTAGGAAGGGTAATAAAGTTTCATATGTAGTATAGGAAGGTAAAAATCTTTTTTTTTATTTTTTTTTTATTTTTGTTTACTGGTGGTTACCGAAGCAAATATTAAAGTGATGAAAATGTGTTCTTATCTTTTATTTCTGGTCCTTTATACATGTCATTTAAGATTAAATACGTTATTGGATGGAGTATAAATTATAAGAGTTATCTGAATTATTTTTGCGTATAATAAGGATAAAAGTGATAAAGGTTACTATTAAAGTAATATTTTGAACCAACTATTTTTTGCTAAGGCGACGACCGAAAAGGACAGAACGGTGTGCTAATGATAAATTAGCAAGTACGTAAGTTTTATTGTAAAACCCCATACAGATACAGTCCGATCAAATATTTTTAAAATGTTCATTGGGAACGAATGAAGAACAAATGGCAGAAGAGCAGTGCAGGGTTTACCCAGGAAAATTAAAAGGAAAGCAACTAGCTATATGTGGTTATCGACGGTACTGCAACCGGCCCTAGGCAAACAAATTACCTATATAAATATTATATATAGGTCCTTTATTATATTAATAATTTTTTATTATTATAACACATTTAAGATTATAAATCTCAAAAATATTACTTACATATACATATTATTGTATATTTACTTGAGGATCTTTCTAGGTCATGGCCTCGTGTCTTCACATATACCCCAATACTCCCAACGCCATGGCTATTCTCGCTGCCATGAAAACCACCAAAAAGACGATGATTTCCTATCTCTAAGTTGAAGTCAATGTCAGCGCCATCAGTTGATGATTTCCTATCTCTAAGTTGATCATATTCATATTAATTCTCTCTAAGAAATTGTGGAATGTGGACTCAAACTTGGGTGGGTAAGTATGTTCTAAGAATTCTTCTTCTTTGACGTTGGAAGAACCCTTTATTATATAGAGATCGTTTAGCCTTTGGTCAATTCCTTACCAAAAACGAATTAGGTTACCGTTTCTCAAAATTCAAAAAGAATTAGTAATATAAGACATTCTTATATTTCTTTCCAAACAAGTAACCGTTTCTCCAAATTCTAAAAGAATTAGTAGTAATATATAAGGCTTCCTATCATGATAAGGATTCCTTTCTAACCTGAAATAATTTTATAATAATAAATTATCATTTATTCTATTAAAATTTTGTACTTGCATTACCAAAAAAATATATTTGTACTTGCACTCCTTCTCCTTATTAAATTTGAAACTCAACTTTAAACACTTATTTCATTGCCATGTTAAGATTATATATACCAGCTAAATCATATAATATTACTGAAATTTAATTAATTGATTAATATATTTTTAGACTTTCCCAAACTTAATTTGGGTGTCTATAAAATCCACCTGCATGGTTTATACTTTATACAATAAAAACTTATAATCTTTCTAAATGGGTACTATCCATTTCTAAACCGACACACGAATTCTATCAATAAAGTATTATTTCACATGAATACATTATCATCATCCAATTTATTAGGTTTGTTAATCCATAATGAACCTCTCTGATTAAAAATAAATCAAAAACAACAAACAGCATACACTGTTCAGAAGGCTAATTTAGTGAATGACAAAAATCAGTATTCAGCGGAGTGTTACATTTGCAAAATCCTACTCCCTTCCATCTCAAATATTTGTCGTTTCGGAGTAACGTGGGACCATATGTCATGGCAAAGGGTGGTAAGAAATTGATGACGCCTAGCAACTGAGCTGCATATTTTATTGGAAAAAAAAATAACGACAGTATATGAGACTATCATATGCGTAAGTATTTTGAGTAAAATACTATGAAAAATTACTTGGGGAAGTTAAAGTATCTAGTGCCAAGAAAATGGAGAAAATCCTAGAACTGGTTGAGAGAAAAGGAGAGAGAGGTATGAATGGTTTCTTTGATACAGCCAAAATTAATCGAGATTTTCATTTCATAATGTAACGACCCGATATTTTGTTTTGAGTACTAATTTCTTTTTCTATGTTCTGAGACCTCTCGTAACTTTATTTGATGATTTATGACTTACGTGCGTGGTCCGTGTCATTTTCCGGAAAGTTTATGTGTGAAATTTTCAAGAAAATATAATTTTTGACTTAAATGAGGTTAGAGTTGACCATGGATAACGATTTTGGTAAACGACATCGGATCGATATTTTGACGATTTCGATAGGTTCATATAATGGTAATGGACTTGTACGCATGTTTGGTTGATGTCCCGGGTGACCCGAGGACGTTTCAGCGCATTATGTGAAAAATTAAAAATTTGAGTTTCAAAGTTGAAAATTCTAAATTTTGAGATCAACTCTTGATATTTGATGTTATTTTAATGATTTGAGTTAGCGAGCAAATTTGTATGATGTTAATACACTTGTGTGAATGTTAGGATTGGAGCCCGAGGGGCTCGAGTGAGTTTTGAATGTTTTTTGAAAGGATTTGAATTGCTGTTGGAAAATCTGGTGTGGACTGTCTACAAATCTCACATTTTACGAGGTCCGAGCATTGCTTTTGCGGTCAATGTATCAAATTTGCAAGGGGCTGGGATTTGGGCACTTCGCATTTGTGAAGTTAGTGTCGCATTTGCGATTGGTTGGGTCATCGCATTTGCGACGCTGGGCGCCTTTGGGCAGTTTCGCAAAAGCGAAGCTTTTATTCGCATTTGCGAGGGAAGGGACTTTCGCAAATGCGAAAGCTTTTCCGCATTTGCGATAATTCTTAGGCTCAGACATTGATCACAATTGTGATCAAATAGTTTGCATTTGTGATACCTGCTGCTGGGTAAAAGTGGGCAATTTCGGTACTTAGCTCATTTTACACCATTTTTCAATCCTAGACTCCGTAGAAGTGATTTTTAAGAGCTATTTCTTCCCAAATATATTGGGAAGCAACTTTAACTTGTTTTCAATCAATTTCAATTATTTTTTCACGAATATTATTATCAAAAGCAAACCCAGTGTAATTCCACAAGTGGGGTCTCACATGAATTTTATCATCAAATCTATGAATTTCAAGGTAGAAATTAAGAATTTTGGGTAGAATTTAGGATTTCATAAAATTGAGATTTAGAGCTCAAATTGAGGTCGGATTTCGAAACAAATCATTCATTCGGTCTCGGGAATGAATGGGTATTCAGAATTTGGTCTGGATATCGGATTTCTACCATGTGGGTCCAGGTTGACTTTTTTCAACTATGATCAAAATTGAAACTTTTTCATTCGTAAGTGGTTTCTAAGCTTGTTTTGCATTGTTTGAACGATATTTGGCTAGATTCGATTGGATTAGAGGCTTGTTCTAAAGAAAAGACCGTGGTTGATTGTTGATTGTGTTTCAGAAAGAGATAAGTATCGTGGTTAACTTTGACTTGAGGAAATTAGGACTTGTTTGGTCTATTTGCTACATGAATTATGCACGGGGACAGCGTATATCCAAGGTGACGAGTGATATGTGTTGTCATGGGTTTAATCATATTGGGTGGAGTATTTAATTGCACGTTTTCAATTACATTGTGCCTTTTTTTATTCCAAGTTATTACTTGTTTAATACTTTACTTGCTAGATGTCTTTACTTGTCACATGCCTCCATTTGCTACATGTTCCATGTATCCATTCCTTTATTTGTTGTCCGCCTTTACTTGCTCTTTGATTTTACATGTTAATGGATAAATGCTTTACTTGCCTTATGACGTTACTTAAGTATTCGCCTTACTTGTTTTTACTTCACTTTACTTCATTATATAGGATTGTTTGAAGAAATTATACGTTTAGTTTTCTTTTTATGTTACATTGTAAGATACGCCGTGGTTGATTGTAGTATCATTGAATATGTGTGGATAGGATTGTACACTACAAAAATATTATTGCATATATACGAATTGTATTGCATGCTGTGACAGTATATATGTTGACATGGGAATGGGCGCCGCACCAGTACTTATATTAAAATGGGTACGGAACGGTATTGGCATTATGTAGAAGATCGGATTATATGCCGCAACACAAAAAAATATATTATTGTTATTCTTCGCTATTGATTTTCGTTATCGTATTGTCATGATCCAAATTCCATAATTGGCCATGATGACGCCTAACGATATTGTTAGGCAAGCCAGCGCGAGAACCTTCACTTAATTAACCATTTCAGCTTTTAAAATCAGAAATTTCATTGAATACTTAGAAATTTAAATCCAGAACCCATGGAAACATATATATAAATCCAGAACCCATGGAAACATATATATATATTACCAAACTGCTAAATATGAATAATACATAAATTGGGGTGATCATAATATTAAGTACAACAGTGAGCATCCATTAGAAACCCTCAAATTTCGATGTCACTCATGCATGAGCATCTACGAGAATATACAATACCACTTTCACCACTATCTAGAATAGAAAATAGACAATATAATAGATGAATAGGACGGAGACTCTGTGTGTGCGGATCATAACATAGGGAGAAGCTCACCACAAAGTCTCCTCAGCAACCGCTGTCACGATCCAAATCTGTAATAGGTCGAGACTGCACCTAATACCGCCGTTAGGCAAGCCCACACGTGCAACTACAACCGATTTACCCCTTTTTAACAATTTAATACGATTTTTTTTCTTTTTTAGAGAACAATTTAAACTAGAATTTATGTAACTGTGACAAATCTTTTTAAACAAAATACGAACATATTAAGTGCCTCTGCGGTGGTAGAAATGACAAATACAACGGTAAATAAGTGCTACAAATCCCCAAAACCCAGCGTTAAAAGTACATGAGCAATCTAGAGAATATACAAAACGACTAAAACTAATGTCCGAAAGTGTTAGACAAGAATGGTAAATATGGTGGAAGGAGACTCCGGTGATGTGGATCGTATCAAGGCAAGCATCTCATCACTAAGTCTCCGTAGATGATTGGCTACGCGTCTGCGTGACCACTGGTGAAACCTGTCTCAGTACCTGAACATCAGTGCAGAAGTGTAGCGTGAGTACGGAGAACAACGCGTACCTAGTAAATATCTAGTCTAACCTCGAAGAAATTGTGATGGGGGTCGACTTGACATTTACTATAGGTCAATAATAATAATAATAATAATAATAATAATAATAAAAGTGAATAAAGTAGAAATGATGAACATACAACATGTATCAATGAGACAAATAAAAGCAACTACAATAAATACAATAGGAGTCCGTAACACATCACCAACATCTCATAACTGGCCGTGAAGACCCTAACTCAATTATATCCAAACTGGAACCCGTTTTGATTATTTAGAATGAAGTTGCCGAGGCGAACAACCTGATCCCATAAGAATAGTGGTACTCAGTACTGTCGAGGCGAACGACCCGATCCCATAAGAATAGTGTTACCATCATACTGCCGAGGTAAACGACCCGATCCTATAAGAATGGTGTTACCATACTGCCGAGGCGAACGACCAATCCCATAAGAGTGGTGTTATTATACTGACGAGGTGAATGACCCGATCCCATTAGAGTAGAGAAGTTTACCTCGCTCGCTGAAGTACTTGCGAGGCGAGAAGACGTGAATTTTTCATAGTTATTAAGTATTCCTCAATTTTCCAAAATAAGAAGGCTAAGTCGATAATTGTAACTTTAAATCCCTAGTCTCAGCTCTATTCAAGACAGTTAATGTGCATGATAAACACAATAGTATAATTAAAAGCATGATGTGGATCTAAGTCTACCCGAACATATCATGGAATATGGCTACGCATGCACTATCGTTACCTCGTGTGTACGTAAATTCCCACATAAGTAGTACACAACAAAGATACACATAAGAGGATGAGTTCCCTCTTACAAGGTTAGGCAAGAGATTTACCTCGTTTTCAAGCTCACTCCCGATCCACTAATCCACTCTAAAAGCCCCAAGTCGATGTCGTACAATCCGAAACTAGTCAAGTATTTTATAATTTAGTCAATATATACTCAAAAGTTTATAATTTAGCTTCTAGAGTCATAACCCAACCCAAATTGGAAGATTTTTAAAATTTTGCCCCGGGCCCACGTACCTAGATTCAGGAAATTTTCAAAAATAAATATTACCCACAGCCTCACGAACTAAAATATATAATTTTTACTTAATTTCATAACCAATCTCGTGGTCAAATCCCATTTTTATCAAAATCTAGGTTCTTCACAAATCTCACAAGTTTTCACATTTTTTCCATGATCTACCTAAAGTCCGCATAATTAACTTAAAAATGGGTGGGAGTTACTTACCTTAGGATACTGATGAGAATTCCCTTCAAATGTGCTCTCAAAATTGCCCAAGACCAAATGAAATGTAAGAAAAAATGGTCTAAGTCTCGGATTAAAAACATCACTGCCCCAGCGATTTTCGCACCAGCGACCAAACAGTCACATCTGCGGCTCCGCTTCTGCGAAAAAATCCTCGCAGATGCGGTCTTTGCCTAGGCCAGCTCGCCTCGTCTCTGTGGACTAAGTCTCGCTTCTGCAAGCCCGCTTCTGCAGAAAGTGTAGCCGCACCTACGAACCCAAGCCTGGCTGGCCTTCTTAGCATATGCGGTCCATTCATCACAGAAGCGAGTTCGCTTATGCGGAAACTTCTTCGCTTCTGTGGACCACTGGCCACCCACTCCCAAGCCGATTCTGCGATCACATGCTCGATTCTGCGAGCTCGCACCTGAGGCCAATTCCACGCAGGTGCGACCACACCAGACCTAAAACACCAGTAGTTCCCCCATCTCCAAATTCGAGTTTGATTCCAATTTGTTTTGCATCCGGGGGCCCATCCAAATACATTCACACATCTAACAACATACTACAGACTCGTTGCACAATCAAAGCACCAAAATAATATCTAGAATTACAAATCGGCAAGTCTACACACATCTAACAAAATACTACACACTCGTTTGCGCAATCAAATCAGCTCGGAATGACGCCAAATTTTGCGTTCAAGTTACAAATCACCATACTGAACTATTACCAGGCTCAAAATCCCAAACGGACCTAGATAACACCGAAGTCTACTCCAAACCAATCTTAAAGAATTTGGAAAACTTTCAATGCGCTAACTTTCAATATTAAGTGCTGAAACGCTCCTGCGTCATCCGAAACTCGATCCGAATACACGCCCAAGTCCAAAATCATCATACAAACCTATTGAAACTGTCAAATCCCAGTTCCGAGGTCGTTTACTCGAAATGTTGACTCAAGTCCAACTTGAAAATGTAGGTAATTTTTTTTATAAAAACAATAAAAGGCTTATCTCTTTATAATTTTGATGAATTTAAAATTACAATTTAGTAAAAAATTATTATATTTTTTAAATTTTCAGTAAACTACAGAATGAGAAAAGTAATCAAATATTACAGTAGAAAAGAATGTACGAAAAGAAGGGGATAAAGATAATTTTATGATAACTATATTTTGAATTAATTAAAAAATAAAAGATATAAAAATAACACTCAAAACAATTATTGATAAATATAGACAATTGAAGAGTTTTGAACTATATAACATAAGTTTAAAGAAAATAAAAATATTTCAGAATAAGAAAATATATATCTATGTTATATTAAATGAGAAGTAGTATCAAAATATTAAGTCAATTGACAAGTTAATAAAAAGTCACATTAGTTAATGTATAATACTAAGTACTTGCTAATTTAATAAATAATAAATAAGGAACAAATAATTTATTTGATTAATATATGATGTGTATCCTTTGATTTTGTATAGATTTTGTTATATTTCTACACAATACATTAAATAATAAAATAACAACTAATATTTATTAAAATAATATAATATATTAGATCATGATTTTATAAGATTAATATTTTGTCAAATTATTCGTGCATCGTGCGGGTTCTAACACTAGTGATGATATAGGCTGGGTTAACCAGAAAAAGGAAAGAAAAACAAAAAGAGTTTCATCCACACACAAAAGAGCTAATTATTCAAATGATCATTCAAGTTGTAAAATTAGTATATTAATTTTTTCAATAATAAATTCACTCAATTTAATTCATTTTTTTTCAAAAAATGAGTCGAAGAATTAACTTTCCGGTGCGAGAAAAATGATGTGGAAAAATTAACTTTCCATTTATCTATTTTGTTTTTATGAGACATCCATCTATATTATTATAAAAGTATGAATATAATGTTGGTTTACTAAAATAGCCTTAAAATTTAAATATAATAACTTCCTAGGAAAGGCTATAACCGGAATTCCAACGTCGGCCCTCTAATCCTATTAGCCATAGGACAAATGCATGAATACATCTAGTTGTCCCTAAACCTAATACCAATTCCTCCTAGGAACACATTATACTTATTAAAATTTATATATTTGACAACCTCTACTTATATTGTCCGAATTCTAAACTAATACTAATAACTCTAGAAATCCATTCCTATTACAAATTTAATAATTTGAGAACTTATTATACTACCGAATCCATTAGGAAAAAAGACTCAAACACTTCTATAAAAGAAGCCACTATTTTATATTCTCCATCATAAACTTTTTGAGAAGTATATTACTCCATAGCAAAATTCTGCAGCAAAATGTATTATTTCTTCCACTTCACTTATGTTTAGATCTTTTCCACTTGGCTTAACTATTATATTGTTTAATCGTTACTCCTAATTCGTATTCTTTATATCTCCTTTGGATCTTTTCCAAGATTCACGTGTTTTTAGTTTTGTCCAAAAATAATTAATGATTTTGGTATAAAGCTTAAGTATTGATTTCTCTAAACATGAACATAAGCATCTATGGTTAAATGCCAGTCAATTGAAATATTAACAAGAGCTTTGGAGGTATAATGAACATTAATGCATCATTTGGTGAAAATAATGAGATTTGGAGGTAAATTTCATCAAGTGTTACAAGTAGTTACAAAATCAACGATAGCGAAAACTGTAAATAGAGGTATGGTAAAAAGCATACTTCTAGCATCAAATAATTTTTTTTTAACATTCATGACAAATATAGAAGAGCGTATAATAAGAGATTTGGTCTCCTTTCAAAACAATTGGTTGTCAATTACAACAGTCATCGTAGTGCTAGATTTTTTAATAATTTTTCATCATTAAATAAAAATATAAGTTTTCCAAAATACATTATGGCAACAACTATAATAACTAGCAAAAATAAAAATGTCAATCAACTAGATGAGATGTCGATTGTCAAATTATTTTGTGAAAGTAAAATCCTTCTTATTTTGACTCCATAAAACTCCATAAAAGATGATAGTAATACATACTAAAACATTTTAACACAAGATGGCTTTTCACCACACATGTTTGTTGTCATGTTCTTTATATATTTAAAGACTAAAAGCTTCTTCTCATTCCTACGGTAGAAAGCTACAACAAAACACAAGTTCTTATAATTCAATCTGTAAATGAATGCACATCACAATCTTCCTTACCCGCTTTGTTTATATAAATAATTAAAATGCAATAGTGATAATAAAACATAATGCAAAGTGATAATAAAACATACTCTATATGGTATGAATTAGCTAAACAAGTGATATTTTATAAGATATAAGTTGCATGAATTTAACAATGTTTATTTTTAGTCGTGTAGAGAAGCCTATGTATGAACAAGGATTAATTTTACTTCCCCACCTAGCTACTCTAGGTTGGGGGTAGGCCCTGGGGCAGAAGTTATAAATACATTTCCATACTTTGTATTTGGAGTACTTCATTTAATTTCTTCTTCAGTATTGGACTTTGGCGGCATTTATCGTGCACTTCTGGGACTTGAGACACTTGAAAATCTTTTTCCTTCTTCGGTTATGTCGGAAAAGATTGAAATTGTTTATTGTATTGTACTTATTTTACTGTTTTATTTTTTTCATCTTTCTCTTCTTTATTGGGATGTTACGTGTGAAACACGTACATAAAAATTAGTTTATCAAAATACACGTATTAGAATTAGAATTGCTAGTAATCATTTAGAATTTTAGATAGTAGGCCACATTAAAAATTAGCTTTAACTTATACTAACATGTATTATTATAGTAGTATTATTTTTTATACAATTAAAGTATTTTAATATGTTGTATCAAATAGTAAATTTCTATTTTTAAATTATTAATATCACTTTTTATATACAAGTAATTATAATCAATTGTGTTTATATTATATATACAGTTATCACAAAAAAAACTATAAACTCATATTTTATTGATGTAACGGGTAGCGATTTTTCTTATTTTTAAGATCATAAATTTCACTTTTTATGAAGATCTTTTGGGTGATATACAGTGTAATTCTTTTTAAATATTGATCATGTAATAACTTAAACTCTATAATAATTATAGAGGCCTGCATTCACCGGCCAAGTGTCAATGCAGGAGAGGACCTGTGGCCCCACTTAAAACCCTAGTCCAAGACTCTTCTCCTCCATCTCTATATATACCTCCTCCTCCTCTCCCCATTACTCCTCTCGTATATATGTTGTAACCCTAGAATAACCAGAGAGTCGAAGTTAGAGAATTTTAGTTCGCCGCTGCGGAATCTCCACAATCAATTCCTTCCGCTGCTGCGTTCTTCCTTTGAAATTCTTTCGCTCCGACTCTAACCGTTTGAAAAAATGGCTCGCTCTTTCTCTAACACCAAGGTCCTTTCTGCTTTCGTCTCCGACTCTGTTTCTGCTTTTCTTAGCAGGTAATGACCGTAACATCCTTTTATCCATTGGATAAAAGAACTAAGTATATGAATGTTCCGATCCCTTTTCCCCTGTATAAAACAGAGTCCATCCGATGTTTTTAAATTAATGAGCGTGAATCGGGCTGCACTCTTTATACTTTTTATGTTAGTATATAAATATATAAGCGTTTTTCGTATAAATCTATATACTAAATTTTTTCTCAACTACATAAACATGTATCGTATCCGAGTGAATACTTTGTTGCATTCACAGCATAATTATAAAATTAGGCAGAACGAAAACAGGGGATATGAGGAGTCGAGTTTTTGATAATTTCGGTGATTTTGCTGTTATGCCTTTTTTCAGTCGATGTGATTGAGATGTTTTTTTTGACATGTGTATGTGTAGGCGTGGATACGCAGCGGGATCGCAAGGGGTGGTTTCGGGCGGTGCAAAAGGAGGAGTGCCAAGGAGCAACATGATGATGAATAAAAGTGGAGAGGAATCAGTGAAGACATCATGGGTGCCAGATCCAGTGACTGGTTACTATAGGCCAGAGGGAGTTGCCAATGAAATTGATGCTGCTGAGCTTCGAAAGATGCTCTTGAAGCACAAACCTAGAAACAACTGAAAAGCCATTGGATTAAAAGCAAAGCTGTGCCTTTATCAGAAAAAAATTGTGAAATCTACTCATCGATGCTTACTGCTTTTTAAAATTGTAAGCTTAATATTGTTATCCTATCTCTATCTTTTATTTATGGAAAATTAATAACTTATGAAAGGAAAAGTTTTAGTAGTGTTAAATTCCGGGTCTTAGCTATTTAGTTTTTGAATTGAGTCTTGAGTGAACAATCTGAACGATTTGACTGGAAAATTGGGATATAGTCTTTAAACTAAGTCAATATTATTTTTTTGTCGATGATCAAATTACACAACCTTTAGCTAAACAATAAAAAAAACTTTCAATAGAACTATAATTTTATAAATCAAAATAAAATAACAAAAAAACAACATTAAGTGTTTTACCAATAATGGCAAGAATAAAATAAAATCAAAGGAAAGGGAGAGTCGAGAGGATTTGTAATTTGTAGAGAGCTTTTGTATTTTTATAGGTTTGACTTTTAAATTATAAAATTTATTTAAGAAATAACTTTTAGGTACAAAATTACTTTTAAGATTCGTTGTTTATTTCTACAAAAAATTTAAAATTTAGGAGTTATTTTATTAGAAAATTTTTTAGATTGAAAAAGAATTAAATACACGTTGCTTTGAACAACTATGTTAAGTGTACTTTGAACATCCTGAATCGTTGGATTGCTTCACTCAACTGTGTTATATGTTAAGAGGGTTCAAAATATAATAAATAACTATATAAAGTAGTAATAGTATTTAATTTATATACGCAATATAATTTTTCATCGAAAAGCATACCCTTTAACCCTTGGCATAAGGTGGCTACGCCACTGTATAGTAACATTTTTCGGCGTTCGTGTGTTAAAATGGTCTATAAAAGCTGTATAAATCATGTTCTTTTCCTTTATTTTGTCTTCTGCATTTACTAACGTAACAGTAATAGGAAGAGCCCAAGACTATTTAACGGATATAAATGTGAGCGGCTGAGCGCACGACTAGTGCTTTCGTGTGAATATGAAGGTGTATTTCATTTTAACTTTCTGTGTGAATTTTATTACATTCATTTGTGGGATGTCTCATAATATTTGATAACTGGAAAAAAGAACATCTGTTACAACTTTTTTAATCATATCTTAGTACTCCATATTTTATTATTATCCCTAATATAACGTAATAAGTCGAACGACATCTTAAACTTAATCAAGAACAATACAAAACAGAACAGGATTTTTTACTCCAACGGGAGGACCCGAGGAATTGATGTAATCATTTTTCGTATTTGAATTTGGAAGCAGGTCAATGGGGTATATAGGAAAATAAATAAAGCGTCATCCGCACCATTCATTCTTCCGTATCATCTGAATTCGCATGCTAATCATTCACTTGTTTCACTGATTGGTTTATACATAGAATTTCAATATATTATAGGACCATTAGTGCAGGCAAACAAAAACAAACGGAGAATGTTTATAAGCAACCAATGTTTACACCAAATTGATGAGTGTAACTCATGTTTTTTTCATAGACACTTATCACTTCTTCACGTTTGTTTTATATACTTTTGCTTTAATTTCTGATTACTAGATTTTTTTTATTTGGTGTGCTCCATTGTAAGACCCTTTGTATATTATATGCCCCTTCACTTTTTAGGTGTATATTAATTAAAGGCTGTGATAAGCCTATTGACTTGACTTAATCATCGAAAGCACTAATAACGTCTGAAATGCTGCTGTTGCTTACGCAAAGGTTAAAGGGTTAAAGTCTATGATTAGCCATAGAACAAAGCAAGTAAAGTACTTTAGCTCTTTTTTGTTCTTTGTGGACTTCGCTCTTCTTGACCCAATCAGCTAAGAGGTCCACACCTTTGTTGCATAGAATTGGGAGCAGATTATCTTTCAAAGCAGTATTTGTGTTCAGGTTCAGGCCCCTTCTTGGAAAAAAGTTTACTCATGCGGTCTGTTTATACCACTTAATCATAGCCTAGTAATATATTGATGTTAAAATACATTAATAAAGCTTTGGTTAAATCATACTTTCTCCGGTCCACTTTAATTGATTTTTTGGCCTTTTTTGTGCTCTATAATATTTGATTTTTCAGATATCAAGAAGTAATTGACTTTTTTTCCAAAGTTGCCATTGGAATAAAGAGTATATGGGCTATGAGTAATTGTTATATTTCTTGTGAACAAATTAAGGTTAATATGGTTAATTTTATTATTAATTAATATTAAAAGGTGAATTCTTTAATATACGTGAAAATATTTAAAAAAAATTAATTAAAGTGGACCGGAAGGAGTAGTAAGATAAGGAAGGAAAGCGTATCGTAAACAGCAACAGTTATAACGAAAGCAAACCTAAGAAGAATCAAGAATAGATTCCGTCGTCTACATGTAAGCATTGCTAATATTTCTTGAACCATAAACCCCCATTAACTGTTTCTAACGAAATTCACAGTAGTAATCCTAAAGTAGCCCTCCATTGTCCTCTAGCAAATTGATAAAGTATTCGATGGCCTCCATTTGCTAATGGAATAGAATTAAAGGGGGGGAAAAACAAGGTCCTCTAATCAACAAGAGAAATGTTCTGTCATTTTCATTGTGCTTAATCATGTGTTTATCTCGTGTGACAAGAGTGACAATAGAATCACGCCAGAAAGGGCAAATACAACGAACATAGCCTGAGGAAAAAACAAATGGAACATAGGGAAGCATGAGAGGCACTACTTCTTTACGTTAAGTCTTAGAATATAGATGATACCACTTACTAATAGCCGTTTCACCAAATTTCTAAAGAATTACTCTAATTTATATTTGGCTAATCAATTGTGCTTTTGGACAACAATTAGTGTTTGACCAAACTTTTAACAATTTAAGTATTACTTTTTTCAGCTTCTCAAAAATAACTTATGCTTCTACTCAAACACAGCCGGAAAAGCCTGTCCAAACAGGCTATAAGTTGAGTTAAGATGCATTGCATATTTTTATGATATGACGAAGAATTCTAGTGCGCGTCACCTTCCTTTTCCAAGTTAGCTTCTCACTTTTTGACTTTTTGGCCTCTGATTTAACAGAATACGAGGAATAGAAAGCTTTTAAGAAAGCAAACGAGACAAACATACGCGTGATTCATACTGGGTGACGAACCAATTTCGCAGTCCTAAAACGTGGAAAAGATCGCATTGTAAACAGCAATTTCAAGAAGATTGTCTATTCATGTCAGAGTAAAGATGCAGTAGTAAATACTTTCATTTTTAAAAAAACATAAAAACAATGTAAATGAACACTGGAATTTTCGACTTTCAGTTTTGCGTTGTAACTCAGATGAGGAGGAAGCAGGACAATGACCACTTCAGGCTTTCTGTCCACTGCACAATGTTTACATGATCTTTGTAATGAGTTGCAAGTCTGCAAGCACTCGAAAAATAGTCATATATTAGATATTTTCCTTCTTATTTTCGAGGCAATGCAGAAGTTAAATACATTATAAAGTGCTACAGAACCTCATTACTGAAAACCTGAAAAGTTACACTACGGAAGAGAAGGAGAGAGGACGGAGAGAATAAGCAGATCTTACGGCAGCAGGTCTCACACACACACACACAATGTACTATACAAGTACATAACATTTTCGCCAAAGGAATTAGACCTCAAATCACTGTTTGAATAAACAGAGCCCTCGGCGTCCACAAACTCTGTCCCTCTTCAAATCTCCATTCTATTTTTTTGCTGTCTTACATTTGCAATTTGAGACCTTATTCAAGTTTTCACGGGACTGGACGGTGCTCTCACTTACATTTTGACCTGAAATCACCACTTATGGTGGCCCTTCTAAGTTTACTTTACCATATTCTTTATTCAGCTTTCCACGTAGAGATTAGACATACATAAACGTACATAGATCAACAGACAATACAGATATTCATGCAACTGATATCATGGGTACATGTAGAGCCAGCTCTCTCTCTCTCTCTCTCTCTCTCTCTCTGTGTGTGGCTGCCATATTCTTATTATTATTTTCATGCAAAAGCTTAGCCAACTACATTCACCTCAATTTCTTGATGGCATTAGGTATGCTAATAGCTTCATACGCAAAACTGAAGAGCATTCTATGGAAAGTCAGTGCTGATCAACGCGCTAATGCATGTGTGAGAATCAGCTCAGTGGAAAGATGCATGAAGGGTATTTAAGCTTTACCCACAACCCCCTTCCACGGCAATGAGGGGGACAACAAGCTCAATAGATCACAGCACTTTTTTAATTCAAACTAAGAAGCAGGAAGTGTTTAAATTGCTTGAGTTACCGCTTTATCTTTGATCCAAACAAAAAAGAAAGTAAATTTCTTTCAAATTCTCACCATGATAAAACGCAATTCATCAATAACAACAACATACCCAGTGTAATCCCATATTGTGTAATCCCATATTGTAGGGTCCGGGGTGGGTAAAGTATACGCAAACCTTAACCCTACCTTGTGGGGATAGAGAGATTGTTTCCGAAAGATCCTCAGCTCAAGAAAACAAACAGGAGAACGGTAATAAGAAGGTCATGTCGGAAATACAAAAGATAAAAACATTAACAACAAAAGCAAAGCATTAATATAACCAAGCAAGGGGAACAACATATGCTACTGGACACCACAAATAAGAGAACACTAAAATGATAATACTAGTGCTGGTATGTAAAACAAAAACAAACAACCAAAATAAACGTAACAGATACGAAGACCTAAACTCGACGACCTACTAACCCTCAACCCTAATCTTCGACCTTCATAACTTCCCATTTAGGGTCATGTCATCAGTAAGCTGGAGACATTCCATGTCCTGTCTTATCACTTCTCCCCACTACTTTTTCGGCCTGCTTCTACCTTTTCTCAGACCCATAATAGTCAACTTCTCACATCTTCTCACTAGGGCATCTGTGCATCTCTTCTTCGCATGCCCGTACCATCTTAGCCTCGTTTCCCTCATCTTTTCATCCACAGGGGCCACTCCCACCCAATCCCGGATAACTTCGTTCTTAACCATATCTCTCCTAGTATGCCCAGACATCCCCTCAGTATCCTCATCTCACTATTTTCATCTTCTGAGCATGAGAGTTCTTGACTGGCCAACACTCCGTCTCATAAAACGCCATTAATCAAGGATTAAAAATTGTTGAGTTACAGCTATTTTTTAGACTGAAAGGCTCTTTTTTCTTATGATTGGAAAGAAATGAAACGGGAAGATTTAAACCAATTGAAAGGATGCCCTTTGGTCATAGTTCTACTGTTTTCTGTTATGAAGAAGATGCCATGTGGACCATGAACATTCATTTATTTTTGTACGAGAGGTTTTCTAAGTGCTTTTTCTAATCAGGGAGGTTTTCTAAGTGTTTCAGCTAATATTTTTTTTGACAAGGAAGTGTTTCAGCTAATATAGAGTCATGGGACAACATAATTCAATTGAAATAACTCTCTAACCACCAAAAGAAAGACAACCTTCTGTAGACCTGTCAAATTTTCCTGGGACAATCTTCTGTCAGTTATTAGCATATACATGGTACAATATGCCTACACCTATATGGACACATACATGATACGTTCTTGTAACTCGCACACTGGGTCAACACAGAACCCCCCCCGACCTTACGGTTTCCACCAGTTAAAATGTGACCTACTACTACCATCCTTAAAAAATCTTAAACAATTGGACCATGGTTTTTCTACAAAACCAGACAACATATAATTTTCTTATTAATCTTTGTGTCTTACTAACAAAGAAAGGGCATGGTCTGCGTATATTCTATCTATCATCGAAGAAAATTGTAGAGATCAAGCTCTTTTTTTTGTTCATTTTCCTTATCTTTATTCTATCAAGTTGGATTCTTTCGTTTAATTTCAGGCCGCTACATATTTAGGCATTGACCTTGTTAGAGAATTGCCATAATCCACAGAAGTTTACAGAAAGTCATTACAGAGCACAACCATGGCATCACTATCAGCTTCAATGCTTACACTACTACAGATGACTTTGAGGGCAAGCAAACAAAGCTTCATAGATCATTTTCACAGATTTATGAAAAAAATCCTAAAGGGTTATCTGCTGAAGAATTGAGCACCTTCATACCAGCATACAGAAGCAGATACCTCACAGAAAGACACTCAAAACTGAAAGCGATCAATTATCTAATGATAAACACTCTTAACGCAAAATCAGCAATTCCCATCACTGTTCCTCAGCAAGACATGTGCTTTCGTACTTGTGGTGGGTGTTTTTTTTTTTTTTTTTTTTTTTTGGGGGCGGGGGTTGGAAGGAGGAAAGGGTCTATTTTTCTTTAAAAGTGGCGGACCGCCAGAACGAGACAGTCATGCGCTTCTTTTTTTTTTTTTTTTTTTTGATGACCGAGAAATCCGTCTGGGGCCGATCCTTTGGACCAACCGCAGCCTTCGAAACTCGGTGGATAATGGGCCCGCCCCTCTACCCTTCTCCACTTAAATACCAAGCTTTGCTTTGCATGGTGTGGGGGCTTGAACCTGTGACCTAAGACACAAATCCACCACCCTTTACCACTTGAGCTAGGCCCTGGGGGCAAAAGAAACAAGAAAGTGTACGGAGTTACCCTGATTTCCAACAGGCGATAGACAAAATGAAATCGCTTTTTCAGGTACACAACTAAAAAGAGGTCATCATAGAATAGTATTGGATGGTAGATTAAAACACTGATCAGATTTATTTTAAGCCATGTCTATCTGCGGATGGATGAATCAAAAGTTTCCAACAGACCATCTCTATTTTCTGATAAGTAGGTTTGGCATCACAATTGGTAACACGCGGTATTCAACTGGCAGAAGACAGTTTTAGCTAGTTAATTGAATATCAGAAGCTAAAAAGAAAATACTTCAATTGTAACAATGTCACACATCAAATAGCCTAAAACATACCAATTTTCATGAAATTTCTAGTGCTCCACCACAAACTGATACTAAGCATCGAAGAAAAATAACTTGTGTTCATCGTTGACTTTTCCCTCATAAATGACCAACCAACCAAAAATTAAGAACAAACGAGCAAATAATCATCACAAAAAAGAAGGAACTATTCAAAGCCAGGAACTAACCTCTTTCAGCAAACTCAATAATCCTTTGATATGCAGCTAAACCGAAGAGACAAGATGATTGCTTCGAATCTTTTGAATTTTCACATTACTATTGCAGTCCAGTCCACATCCACATTGTGGACAAACCAAGAAATTGTCAAGTGAAAAGCTTGCAGAAGCAATCCCAACAGAAAACTCAAGATTATCACCATTTTTAACGACTTCCACAATGTTAAGCCACAAAAATAATATTTTTACACTAACACCAGATAAGCTCGTGAGCTTATTTTTAGCTATGTACCCACTGATCCTTGATTTATACCTCAGTTGATAAGAACCTTCTAGAGAGAAACTGCAGGAGCCGTTAAGGTATGCGTTAAATCTTCCGGTGGTTTTATCGAGATCGTAGCCGGTGATGCCTTTCGGGAGAATTCCGACGGGGAAGCCGTAAGACTCGAGTAGGTCGTAAGCGGTGAGGGAAGAGTTACCGTTGACGGCGGCAGCGGTGATTAACGGCGGTAGCGTTGTGAGGAGGGAGACTAAGAGGGGGAACGCGAGAGTGACGGTGATTTGACGAGTAGTAGACATCGATTCGTCGTAGAAAGGATGTTCAGATGCAATTTCTCCGATGATGCGCCGGCGATGTTTGTATTTATATATGATTTTGGGAAAGTTTGGCAGAAGTTTTGTTTTTTAAAAAATAATTTTTCTGGGTAGTTGATGAGAGAGAGACATTATTTGGGTCAATGCCAAACTAGTCTAGATGTCTTGCACAACATTATTGATTAGGTATTGAATTTAATTTTATGTACTCGAAAGATAAATTATAAGATAAAATTTATAATAAGACAATCAATATCACAATCAATCAATTAAGTTGTCGTGTTCTGTTTTAAAAGGCGTTTCTGGGGCGAGTCCCGGGCGAGGCGTACCAAAAACGCTCTGGGGCGATGGTGTGGGGCGAAAGTCTTTAAGAGGCGTACGCCCCGCAATTTGGGGCGTATGCTCGGGCGTTCGGGGCGTACACCCGGGCGTTCAAGGCGTATTTTTTTTAGTAAGGAGTAAACTCTAGAGACTTTTTCAAATTAAAATAAAATTTGTTGAATTAGTCATTCATATAATACCCAAATTCTCAAAAGTCAGTTTGGTAATTACTCAAAAGGTTTAAAAAAGAACTCAAAAGTATTAAATTTAAAAGTAAAGACCTTTTTTTATTGATTTAAGCCCTAATTCATGGTTTTTCCAATTTGTTATCTTGTCCGCTAGTCTGCTAATATCTCCCAAAACCAAAAAATATTTAATTTTTTTTACAAATACAAAGAGAACTACATTTTTCTTCATAACAGCAAATTCAAAGTTCAAATTGCAGATTAATCATCATTTTTGTTCCTCCATATAGAAAACTCTGTTCTTTTAGACTCAAATTTTTTGTGCTTGTAAGTAACGTATAATAGATTATTTTGATTAGCTTTTTGTGGGGATGGAGCACACATATATATAGTTTTTTTAATTTTTATGCAATTTTACCTGTTTATAAATATTAACTGTCATTATATTATTTTATAAAATATTAAAAATTAAATACCTATGGGGCTTACGCCCTACTGAGGTATATGTAAAACGCCCCGTCTTACGCCCACGCCTTTTAAAACACTGGTCGTGTTTGCAAACTCACTTGTAGGCCGTAGCACTTACCTAATTAATGTACAGCTTCACTTCATTCAATCGCTTAATTATAGTAACTTAATATTATTTTTTAGAAATATTGAGTGCTTGTATATAAACTTGTCTACCGTTGGTATTAAAGGAAGAATTGCGAGGATCAACAAAAAATAGAGTAGCCTCCCTAGAACCAGACAATATTTACCAAGGTTTGACTATTATAGTCTATTATTTTAACACAACAAATATTTATTTATCCATATTATTCAAATATGTAAATTTATTTTAAATTAAAAAATATTTAAATTCAAAACAAAAAAAGAAAAATTATATGTTTTGGCCCTCCAAATATAAAAACCCAGTATTTTAATAGTGAACTTTTAAGTAACTCTTTTAGTTATAGTTTCTTATTAAAATTCTTATAGAGATTATAATAATTATTTATTTGCCACGTGGATGTATAAATATATATTACTTTAAGAAGTACACATTTAGGAATTAAAAGATATAAGGGATGTGAATTGAAATATTATATAAGTGGCTAATTTTTCAACTCTTCTTATATTGATAACTTTGGTTACAATTATTAAATGAGGAGGAGTGGGCCAAGCCCATTCTCTTATGGCTGCCACGTTTTAGTGACCTAGTAGAAAATTAGCTTAATGTTATAAAATAAAAGCAACTTAGTAAAACATGAACAAGATATGTTGTTATGAAATAAAAGCAATTTAGTAAAACATGAACAAGAAATTGAGATAGAGAGAAGGAAAAGATTTTCTTCTTCAATTATGTATATTTTCCTATCTATTACAAGACCTTTATATAGGCATGAAAAATGAAGAAAAATATGTCATTAAATATGTCATTAAGCATTTGAGAAGATCATGGAGGAAGAGTAGACATCCACCATAATTTAATTTTTCTTATAACACTTAATTAATTTTTCTCGATTTTTGAAACGAAGAAGCAAAGTACTCTAGGGATTTCTACTGGAGAGGCAAACCGTGTAGTTATATTAGTCGGGCATTGTGATTAATCAATTATGATATGTTTTGAATGTGAAATATACTGCAAATATGTTTTGACAAAAAAGAAGAAGTGTAATGATGGCTCAATAATGAGCCATGATGTGATATTAATTAGGAAGCATAATGATGATGCAATGATGGGTAATAACTATTTAGAAGTAAAAGTTTGAGAAATCAGTTATGCATATGTGCAGATTCTCGAGTTGTTCGAATCTTACATATATTGTCTCCGTTTTATAATCTATTTGTACGTTGGCGGATTCACATGGATTCAACTTTTAAAATTTTTAATATTGAACCCATTATATTTTTATAGTTATGAGTTCATATCTATTATTTTTTATAATTTTAATAAAATTTTAAACATAAATTTTTATTCCGCATAAAAAATTATGGGTTCAGTTGAACCTGGTGATACTAGTATACTGGATATGTATAATGAACATTAAGTTTAGATTGAGATATTGGGATATGTCTTTACTTTTAAAAAATAGGGATTTAATAGGTAGAATATTAAGATACAACTCTAAGTTTGTAAGTTAGGGATATTAAGATTTGACCCTAACTAGCATCATTGATATAATTAATTAATATTTTGGATAGATTGAGCCATTTGTAATCACCCGATCAGTCATTTTGTGTATTGAGCCCCATTTTTCCTTTTGAAGCTTCTCGTACATGTATGTGTAGCTTTATGACTTGCAGGGATAGTTGATTTCGTTTTGGGAAAGTTTTGGAATGATTTGGACCATTTGGTTCTTGGTTTAGAGCTTAAGTTGAAAATATTGACCTAGGTTTGACTTGTGTGAAAACGGCCGTGGAATGGTGTTTTGATGGCTCCGATAGGTTCGTATTGTAATTTTGGACTTGGGCGTATGCCCGGAATTAAATTTGGAGGCTCCTAGATTGATTTGACTTGTTTTGCCGAAAGTTGGCCATCGGGTTCAGATTATGGCCATCAGGTTCAGATTTTGGTTTTGAGACTTGGAATAGGTCCGTTTTGTTATTTGGAGCTTGTCTGCAAAATTTGGTATAATTCAGAGTTGGTCTGACGGGAAACAGACGCTTGGTTGTGATTCTAGAGATTTTTGAGTTTTTTTTTGAATTTCATGTGTTTTGATGTCCGATTCGTGGTTCCGGATGTTATTTTGGAATTCTTATTGCGCGAGCAAGTTCGTATGATATTTTTAGACTTGTGTGGATGTTTGGTGTGGAGCCCCCGAGGGCTCGGGTGAGTTCGACATGCTTCGGATTGGCCTGAACTCATTGTTAGGTTGTTAGTGTGCTGATGCTCCAGTTATCGCAATAGCGAGCATCAGCCTCGCAATTGTGAAGTAAGGCAGGAAGGGCACATGTATCGCATTTGCGATGCCTTACTCGCAATTGCGAAGAAAGGCTTGGGTTGGGTAACGTCGCATTTGTGGAAGGGGCAGACTTCGCAAATGCAAAAATTAATGTCGCATTTGCGACTTCCCCTGTCTTGTGAGGTGCCACATTTGTGAGGGTTCGCAATTAGTTTCAATTGTGATTCCTGCACCTGAACAAAAGGGCTGGAAAAGATGGGACTTATGTCATGGGGCCATTTTTCTGGGAGCCCGTGAGGACAACAAGATAGCATGACTATTACTCTTGCTTCAGTCCTAACCAAGAAATAAGCACAATGTCGTGCTTGAACCAAGGCAATCACACAAACTCAAAGGTTGGAAGATAATGAAATGAAAGACAGACAAAGATTGGAGGCCAAGGCCAATTTTCGTGTTTAATTCATATACAAAAGAAGGAAATACAAGTAAAGAGATCTGCCCTCTAACAAGGCATATACATGTCTATATATACAATGAATGTTTACAGGCATCTAGGTTGGATGTGGACCCATCCAGCTGTGCTGCACTGCTTTGTGCTGGCATCATGTGATTTCCAGGTAGGTGTTGGCAGCCTATGTGCCAATGGTCTTGTCCAGTTGTTGTGCCCCAGTTCTTGCTGGCAGATAGTTGCCTCCATGTTCGCCCAGACAAGCTGTGGTCCTACCCAGTTGTGCAGCACATGCCTTTGCTGGCAGTGAGATGCTTCCATGATTGTCCTGGCAGGCTGTGGTCCTGCCCAGTTGTGCTGCATGTGACTTTGATGTTAGAGGGTGGCCTACGTGAGGCCCCGGACAGCCTGTCGGATTGTTGCCTCAATGTGCAAAGACCTTCTGGTCTTTGGTAGCCAAGTTTGGCTCGGATTGTAGCCCTTTAGGTGGCAAATTTGGTCGAAACATATGTGGGTGGTACACACTCCCCCACTTGAAATGGCGACGACCACGGTGCCAGTTCAAGTAATTGTGAACTTGATCTTTGAACGGCCACAACGTCTCATATTTTTCCCACGATGCCTCCTCTGGCGGTTGCCCCTTCTAACGGACAAGAAATTGGGCGCTTGAATTTCCCCAACCTACTCCTTGTATCATCCGATGGTTGATAATGGCCTCGACTTTCTTGTCGACGACCAAAGGGGTTATGAAAATATTTGGTCGACTGGATTGCCTCCACCCTATATCACCCTTGTCTCTACAAGGTGCCTCCGACGGACTGACATGCCCCGACCCAAGCAACTCTTCAGGTTGCTTCCTTGAATCCTCCAACTTTGGAGGTGCCATGTATGGACCCATGGCAGGTGGCTTTGCCCACGGTATGAAGTCCTTCTCCTTAAGGACTTGCTGTTTACCAAGAGTCAAGGTTTCGTCCACCTTGACCTCCTTAGTCTCTGTCCCGACTGCCAAAACCGTTTCTCCCTCTCCCTTGAAGCCTTTCATGATTTGAATCGTGGACAACTGACTAATAACTTGCGGCACCCGAACTGTCGGTACTACACATGGACCTTTCGGGTCATAAATGTAGATCTGGTTGAGATATGGGCATATGAATGCCTTCACTGCATCCCAATACTCCAGCCCCAGTACCAGATAGAATACATCCAGGAAAGCGACAAAGAAACTCACGTTTCCCTACCAAACTCCTAAGTTGAGTTGCACATTACGGGAAACTCCTTTCACGTTCGTGGGTTTGGCGTTTACCGTCTTCATCATAGAACTGCTAGGACCAAACGCAAGGCCAAGTGACTTAGCCTTTGCTTCGGACACAAAGTTATGTGTCGCGCCGATGTCTACCATGATACGGATAGATTGTCCGTTTAATTTTACATCCACGAACAGAGATCCTGGTTTTCTTGATTGGGGTTCTTTGCCAATCACATTGTCGCCCAACGAGTGAACCAGCTTGGAAATGTCATACTTCCCTTGGGCAGCCTGCTTCAAAGCAGAATTTTCGGCTACTACCGCGTCCAGTATCATGTTGCCAAGATGAGCTATGCCTGGCGGTCGTTGAACTTCTGCTTCAGCTTGTTTATCAACTTGGAATCTCTCTTCTTTTAGCCTCCACTCGGCCGCAATTAAGGCACCGAGTTTCTTCAAAGAAGGACAATACTTGTAACCATGACTAGTGTCCTTGCAGATGTAACAACCATTACGGGGACCAACTTCCTTCTTCCTTTGGTTGTACCGGTCGCGCCAATGAGACGCTTTGTTGCCTTCTTGCCTGGAATCACGGTCCGGGGCAGCAACTTGCTTGCCCTTGTCCCGATATCCATGGTCTCCATCCGATTTAAAGTTGGCGTCCCTTGCCTTTGTGGCTTCTATCCTATAATCATTTAAGGACTCAGCCACCACGATAACTTCATCGACGTTTTGGACTTGATGCCGCTGCACTTCCTGTTTGGCCAAGTTTTGAAGGCCATCTACAAAACTGAATAGAAAGTCATCGCTTGCCATGTTCGGAATCTGCAGGATGAGTTTGGTGAATTCCTTCACGTACTCGCTAAAGGAAGTTGTTTGCCTGAGCTCTCTCAACTTCCTACGTGCCTCATTGACAACATTTTGGGGGTATAACTGACGCTTCAGTTCGAACTTGAACTGCTCCCAGCTCTTGATGGAGCAAGTTCCCTTCTCTATGTCAGCTTTCTTCCTTCTCCACAAAAGCATGGCGGTTTCGGCAAGATACATCGTTGCTGCCCGGATCTTGGCAGCCTCATCAACGATGCTAAGGTGCTCAAAGTAGTCTTCTATCTTCCAGATGAAGTTCTCTACCTCTTGAGCATTTCGTTCTCCCTTAAACTCATTCGGTTTTGGGCCCTCGATTTTGGTTTCACGCACTGTCACATGATCAGTGCCACCGGCTAACCTTACTGCATGCAGTTGTTGCTTTAAGGCTTCAATTTCCCCGTGCAATGCTGATACAACCTCAGTCAGCTCGAGTTCAAGGTTGGTCAGTCCTTCCTTGTGCTCATACATCACTTGATCTAACGTCTCTTTGACTTTACTTAGTCCATCGAGGGTAGTAGACTCAAGTGAGCTGAAGTTGTGTTCAACAACTCCCATGTGCCGATTTAAAACATCTAAACTAGCTTCGGTGAGATCCATTCTCACGCCTAAGAGATTGGAGGTAGAAGTCTCACAATCTTCACCACGACCAACCTGTTGTGGAGGTAGCTCAAGAACTGCTGCTGCTGTGCCCTAGTTCTTGCTGGCAGTATGGCTCTGGCGGGATATCGCGCTTTGTTTGTCCCTCTCTTTTTTGGTTTCTGCCTCTTAGCTGGTGACTTGTATCTCCCACGAATGTTGTCTAAGTTAATGTTATCTCCATCAGTTTCCATGGTCGATTAACCTTGCTCTGATACCACTTGTCACGGGGCCGTTTTTCTGGGAGCCCATGAGGACATCAAGATAGCCTGACTACTACTCTTGCTTCAGTCCTAATCAAGAAATAAGCACAATGTCATGCTTGAACCAAGGAAATCACACAAACTCAAAAGCTGGAAGATAATGAAATGAAAGATAGACAAAGATTGGATTCCAAGGCCAATTTCCGGGTTTAATTCATATACAAAAGAAGGAAATACAAGTAAAGAGATCTTCCCTCTAACAAGGCATATATATGTCTATATATACAATGAATGTCCACAGGTAGCTAAGTTGGCTGTGGACCCGTCCAGCTGTGGTGCACTGCTTTGTACTGGCATCATGTGATTTCCAGAAATGTGTTGGCAGCCCATGTGCCAATGGTCTTGTCCAGCTGCAGTGCCCTAGTTCTTGCTGGCAGATAGTTGCCTCCATGTTCGCCCAGACAAGCTGTGGTCCTACCCAGCTGTGCAGCACATGCCTTTGCTGGCAGTGAGATGCTTCCATGATTGTCCTGGCAGGCTGTGGCCCTGCCCAATTGTGCTGCATGTGACTTTGTTGTCAGAGGGTGGCCTACGTGAGGGCCCGGAAAGCCTGTCGGATTGTTGCCTCCATGTGCAAAGACCTTCTGGTCTTTGGCAGCCAAGTTTGGCTCGGATTGTTGCCCCTTAGGTGGTAAATTTGGTCGAAAAATATGCAGGGCGGTACACTTAGCTTCATTTTCGTATTGTAGAACCCTAAACTCGGTAGGAGGCGATTTTGAGGAGGGATTGTCACCTACAACTATTAGGTAAGTGATTTTGATCAATTTTTAATTATATTACATGATTAGTTATGGGATTTAACCTCTAATCCGTGAAATTTGAAGAGAACTTTTGGGGAATTTTATCTATGTTTTGAAAAATAAAAATATAATAATCCGATTTTTTTCTTACTTAATAATTGTAAGATTGGAGAATTACTTTTATTTATAACTTTGGGCCTTATACCAAGTCAGTAGAAATACGTAACTTTAGTCATTAGTTTATTTAATAAAGAAAAATTTTCACAAACCACTATTGTTTAGTGGTTATTAGCTAGTTGTAGCTACCATTTACTATATTACTTCCTATAGATATGTTTTCAGTTTTTTTAGAGTGTATTCGATGTATTTAAGCTACTATATTCATGAATATAGTAGCAAAAATTGGCGTGAAGCAGGAGATTCCAGCTAGACAATTATTGTATTCGACTGTATTCACGATATGTATTTGTGAATACAGTAACATAAATAACGCAATTCATGGTCTATTCAGCTATTTTTAAACGGGAAGTGAATCAATTAACATAATATACTCCTAATATAACTCAAATAACTCAATTACATCACCCATAATCTGTATTTGACGCGAATATGCTGAATATTTTTCCCACACGATAAATAGAACAAAACAGAGCAATCGCCGAGTTCTTAATCCTTCCCTTTTCTGTTGATATCGTTCGTGAGTGTTTATGTTTTCAACCAATAAAATTCAAGATTCATACAATTATATACAGAAATCGGTATAATTCGATTTTACATATGACAAGTTTAACCGTGCTACTGCGTCATTCTGGAAAGTGGGACAGTGAGAGCAACTATGTCGATTATTCGATTGAGGGGATACTGATAAAGGAGTATGTGTCGTACAATGATTTGGTTGCTTCAATTTTGAAACAACTCGACATAGATTTGCGCTCAAAGTCAATCAAAATCGAATACAAAGTAGATGGAAATTGCACGCCAATGGAAATACATAATGACATGGATTACATGGTATATGTAGAGTTAAAAAAAGTGAACAGAGAATTCGGGATGTATCCTTTGTGCATAATAACAATTGACAAAGAAGTTTCTGTTGGAGGTAGTTTAATTCAAGGTGACATTGTGCAAATTGACGAAGCAAATCAAAGGTGGAAATTTGATACAGATGACACACTTGCTATTGAGTCTGTCAATTCAGGAGAACCAATTGAGGTGTTCGAATTGAACACAGATTTGATTATTTCGAAAACTAATCAAAGAGAGGTTATGGCTGGGCAAGTATATAAGGATAAGGCTACATTGAAACATGTGATGGAGAATTATGCAATATCTGAAAGATTTAAATTCCGGGTTGATAGGTCTAATGCTATCAGGTTTGAGCGTTCTTAACTACAACTTGTTAAACATCATGTTATATTCAAATGTATAGTTATGTATGTTGAATGTGAAATTGTATATTGTTTCCATGGAAGAATTTTTAAATTGTATTTAGATGTATTTAGATTTGTTTGGATGTATTTACATCACTTTCAAATATTAAACATATAATAATTATTAATGTGACTTTCAAATACATATATTCATCTGTATTTTACTGATGAATATTTATTACAGTGACTTTCATTGATTGTTCTTGGATGTATTTATACGTATTTAATTGTATATATATAATTACAGCCGTACTCATATGTATACTTGTGTATTTTGAGATTTTTTATATATTGTATTCATGGTAGATTTTTTAAATTGTTTTTAGATGTATTCAGATATGTCTGGATGTATTTACATGACTTTCATTGGTGTACCTATGTATTTCGAACATGTATTCATCTGTATTTTACTGATAAAATAGATATTACAGTGGCTTTCGTTATTTGTTTTTAGATGTATATATATATATATATATATATATATATATATATATATATATATATATATATATATATATATATATAATGTATTCACATATATATTAGTGAATTGTTAATTATTTATACTCATCGTATATATTGCGGAAAAATTATTTGCAGCTATACATTATTATGTATGTCAGAGGATTGTGAATGGAGGTTTAAGGCTTCTAGCATTAACAAATCACAAATGTTCAAAGTGAGAGAGTTCAATGATAAGCATACATGTCCGTTGAAGGATAAGGTGTATGAGCAACATCAAGCAAGTAGTAGTCTTATCGGTGGTATGATTAGGTCCAAGCTTACTAATCATAAGAGGAAATACACCCCAAAGGATATAATTGATGATGTAAAATCAGATTTTGGTGTAGATGTTAGTTACATGTTAGCGTGACGGGCTAAAGAAAAGGCAATGAATTTTTTGAGAGGTGAACCGGCTGATTCATACAATAAATTACCAGTGTACTTATATACAATGGATATGACATATCCTGGTTCGCACATTAGAATGGTAAAATCACTAAAAAATAAGTTCATGTATGTGTATATATCTTTGTATGCCTTTATAAAGGGGTTCGATCATTGTAGACCCATTGTGGTTGTGGATGGAAGCCACCTAAAATCGTATTACACCGAGACATTCGTCTCGGCCAACACGTTGAATGGTGCAGGTGAGTATGGGGATTATAATACAATTTGTTAATCTTACTACCTATTAAAGATTGAAATACATATTTTTAATATGTATGCAATTGTCTTTACAAGTCATATACTCCCACTAGCATATGGTGTTATTGATTCAGAGAACGATGCTGCTTGGTCGTGGTTTTTTGAGCAATTCAAGGAAGCATATAGTGAGAGGGAAAACATGTGCATCGTTTCATATAGGAATGAGAATATCATCAAATCTGTATCGAGAGTGTATCCAGAGGTACCATATTTTGCTTATATATGGCATCTATGGAACAACATATATAAGAAATTCGAAAAGAGTCATTCAAAGTTGAGTGAGATATACTTCTCAATGGCAAAAGCATACACACAGGCTGAATTTGACAGTCTAATGGTGAAGGTGGAGAAGGTAGATATTAGGGTGAAAGAATACTTGGAATTAGCTGGATACAAAAAGTGGGTTAGGTTGTATGCACCTGTTAACAGGGGATGGACCATGACGTTAAATATTGCTGAGTCAATCAATGCCGCACTTGTGTCAGCAAGGGAATTGCCAATATACGACTTCCTTGAATAAGTTAGGAAGATGTTTGGACGTTAGAATTGCAGCAATCGAAAAGAAGCTTCACAGACATACACAATGCTTGGAAACAAATACCATGAGATGCTTACTTTGAATGAGGCAATGTCTATACGCATGACTGTAAGTTTTTTTTTTAAAGTCATTGTATCATATATTTAGCCATGGTACACGGTGTATTTATTTCTGATACAATTTCTACTATTCGAAATACAATCCATATTCTCATTGTATCGTTAGTTGAATTTAATGGTTTTGTTTCTAACCATATGCATTTCATAAGCAGATAGTTACTGTATATAATTGTATTCATCAGTTAAGATGTCATCATCTTTAATATTCTGCCAGCCTACATATAGAATGTATTCCACTGTATTCAATGTATTTCATTGTATACAGCTGTATGTCTTTGTATTTTATATATACATATATGTTTGTATTCAATACATATTTGTTTGAATTCAATATATATGATGATTCTGAAAGATAAATAAAAGTTTACTATTGTATATTTAAATTATATTTTAATTGTATATATCTATACTGTAATTAATACGTCTATTCTTTGATATATATATGATTTTTTTTTTAAATATTCAAAACTTATAGGTCTATGTTTAAATGTAGGTGGTACCATCGACTGAATACTTGCATACGGTGAACGGTGAAGGAAAGCATTACACTGTGTGCCTCTTAGAGAGAAAATGCAATTGTGGGCGGTTCCTATTTGACGAATTACCATGCCCACACACTTGGGCTATCTTGAAGAGCAAGTTTCTAATGCCAGAAGATTATTGCTATGACTATTACAAACCAAAGTCTGTTGTAATGACATACGAGGTGCCCGTGTATCCGCTGCCGGACCGAAATGAATGGAATATATCAGTACATATATCAGAGGAAGTTGTCTTACTACCCAAATGGAAAAGAACTCCTGGAAGGTGTAACGACTCGATCGGTCGTTTTGAGAGTTAGAGCCCTGAACCCCTATTAACTGCTTTCCCCTTATCTATTTCTGCTATTGTGACTTGCCGGGATGATTGGTTTTGAGTTTCGGAGTATTTTGGGACACTTAATCCCTAAATAAGAGCTTAAGTCTTAGAATTTGGACTGTAGTCGGAATTGTGTGAAGACGGATCCGGAATGGAATTCAGTCGACTCCGTTAGCTCCGTTGAGTGATTTTGAGCTTAGAAGCGCGTCCGGAATGTGTTTTGGAGGTCTGTAGTAGATTTAGGCTTGAATTGGCGAAAGTTAGATTTTTGGCGATTTCGATCGATAGTGGAAATTTTGATATCGATCTCGGAATGGATTTCCGAAAGTGGATGTAGGTTCGTATTGTCATTTGTGACATGTGTGTAAAATTTGAGGTAATTCGAACTAGATTTGACGTGGTTCAGCGTCATTTGTAGAATTTGAAAAATTCTAAGTTCTTAGGCTTAAATCCGTGCTTAATTCATGATTTTTGGTGTTATTCGATGTGGTTTAAAGGCTCGACTAAGTTCGTATAGTGTTATAGGATTGGTTGGTAGGTTTGGTTGAGGTCGGATGACTTTCGAGTGCTTAACGGATCAAAAGTTGGATTTGTGTTGCTGCCGAAGTCTTCAGGCATCTGTCATTTTCGCACCTGCGGTGGAGAGACCGCAGGTGCATGATCGCACATGCGGAGAGGCAAGCGTAGAAGCGGATTTGGGATGTGTGGTCAGGGGTCGCAGGTGCGAAGGGAAATGCCGCATCTGCGATGCTCGCAGGCGCGGAGGAGATCGCAGAAGCGGACAATAGTCCGCAGACGCGCACTCGCAGGTGCGACCCTTTTTTCGCAGAAGCGGACCCAGCCCTCTTAAGTCATTTCCGCACCTGCGAAGGAAATTCCGCAGGTGCGGCATCACAGGTGCGACCCAAGGTCCGCAGATGCGGAATAACTGGGCAGAAAAGGGGCAGATTCGAGGGTTTAAAGTTCACTTCACAAATTTGATTGAGAGCTCGGTAGAAGGCGAAATTTGGAGAGATTTTCGGATAAAGTTTTTGGGTAATGATTCTTAACTCCCTTAGGTTATATTCCACTAATCTATGCTTGAATTCATCGTTTAAATTCGGATTTGGGGTGAAAAATTGAGAAAAGTTCTTAGGCCGAATTTTATGGTTTTGATCGAGATTTTGGTGTCGGATTTTAGTAAATTTGATATGGTTAGACTCGTGAGTGAATGAGATTTCATATTTTACAACTTTTACCCGATTCCGAGAAGTGGGCCCCACGGGTGATTTTGAGTTAATTTCAAAATTTTCGTTAAAATATTGATTTCGTTAATTAGATGAGTCTATTATTGTTGTAATTATGATATATAATTGCTTTTGGCTAGATTTGGGCTATTCAGAGCCGGATATTCATGGAAAGGGCATTCTTACGGATTGATTGAGCTTGACTCGAGGTAAGTGGCTTGCCTAACTTTGTGTGGGGGAAATCCCCTTAAGATTTGGAACTATTGTGATATGTGAGCGCCGTGTACGTGAGGTGACGAGTACGTATACGGGCTAGTTGTGGTAAAACCCGATTTTCTTACTGAGCAGCAACATGTTTTCTTGTTATTTTGAGTTATACCATTTTAATGAGTACTAATCTATTTTCATTCTTAATTGAATTATTTCAATATGTGTAGCTATCATGTTTAGTCTAATACAACATGTCTACATGTCTTAATTATTTATATGAATTATGTGCAACATACTTAGTGAATTTCCTGCTTCTTCCCTGACTGGTACTTAGTCTAAATTGTAAGAATTTTGGGATATAGTTGTATTTCTATCATTCGCGCTGCATATTTACTTTGGGACTACGGAACGGTATTCTGGGAGATCCCCCTATACTGCATATTTACTTTGGGACTATGAAACGGTATTCCGGGAGATCCCCCTGTACTGCATATTTACTTTGGGACTACGGAACGGTATTCCGGAGATCCCCCTGTACTGCATATTTACTTTGGGATTACGGAACGGTATTCTGGGAGATCCCCCTGCATATTTACTTTGGGACTACGGAACGGTATTCCGGGAGATCCCCTTGCTCATTTACGTTTGGGACTACCAGACGGTATCTCGGGAGATCCCCTGTTGTGTTTCTGTGTACTGAGCTGTTACCTTCTATGATTTCATTGTTGTTAAATTTCAACCTTTATTTTATTACGGTATTACACTCTATATTATTTTATTATATATTTACCAGTAGGGCCCTGACCCGACCTCGTCACTACTCGACCGAGGTTAGGCTTGGCATTTACTGGGTACCGATTGTGGTGTACTCATGCTACTCTCTGCACATGTTTTTCGTATGCAGATTCAGGTGCACCTTATCAGCCGCACTATCAGTGAGTCGAGACAGTTTTGAAAACTTCAAGGTATATCTACCGCGTCCGCAGACCTCAGAGTCCCCTTCTACTCTTTCCCATGTCCATTATCTTCTGTATTTTTCCTTGGTAGACTATGATGTATAGAGATACTAGATCATTCCTTCTGTAGCTTGTGATTCACGATGTTCCGGGTTTTGGGATTTGTTGTGTATTTTTTTGAATAGTTGGTTAAATTTATATTTTTATTTTATTATTCCGCAAATGTTAGGCTTACCTAGTTGTAGAGACTAGGTGACATCACGACGTCACACGGAGGGAAAATTGGGTCGTGACAAGTTGGTATCAGAGCTCTAGGTTCGTAGATGTCGTGAGTCACAAGCCGGTTTATTAGAGTCTCGCGGATCGGTACGGAGACGTCTGTACTTATTTTCGGGATGCTATGGAACTATTAGGAAAATTTCACTACTTTGATTCATTGTCGTACGAAAATTGTTTACTTCAAAGATTCTAAATTTCTGTATTCTATTCTCTCACATATGGTGAGGACACGTCCAAGCAGATTTGATGAACAGGCACCCGCGCCCCCTGCTAGAGCCGCGAGAGGCTGGGGCCGGGGTAGAGGCCGAGGACTTCCACGTGGTGCTGCCAGAGCACCCGCACGAGCTGCTACAGAGGAGCCCCAATAGCTCAAGCTGGAGGGCAGACACCTGAGATACCTGTTGCTGCACCAGCCCTCCAGGAGACTCTAGCCTAGTTTTCTGAGCATGTTCAACACCTTAGCTCAGGCTGGATTGATTCCACTTGCTCCTGCCACATCTTAGGCCGGGGGAGGAGCACAGACTCCCATCGCCGGTGCTCCAGAGCAGCGGGTTCAGGTCGACCAGGTTCCAGAGATTGTACCAATGCAACCGATAGCTCCAGCTCAGCCCGAGGTTAGGGCAGCAGCTTCTGAGGCGGAGCAGCTCAGACTTGAGAGGTACAAGAAGTACCACCTACCTACTTTCAGCGGATTGGCTACAGATGATGCTCAGGGTTTTCTGGAGGAATGTCATCGTATTCTCCGTACTATGGGGCATAGCGGAGACGAGCGGGGTTTCTTTTACCATATTCCAGCTTAGAGGAGCAGCCTATCAGTGGTGGCGTGCTTATGAGTTGGGTAGTCCGACTGAGGCAACTTCAGTTACATGGACTCAGTTCTCGGACATATTTTTGAGAGAGTATGTCCCTCAGAGCCACAGGGACTCATGGCGCGCGGAGTTTGAGCATATGCGCCAGGGTGCTATGACTGCGTCAGAATATGCAGTTCGCTTCAGTGATTTGGCTCGACATGCACCGGCCTTAGTTGCCACAGTTCGAGAGAGGGTTCGACGATTTATAGAGGGTCTCCATCTCAACATCCGGAGTAGTATGGCCAGGGAATTAGAGATGGATATTTCTTATCAGCAGGTTGTGGGTATTGCCAGGAGGTTCGAGGGCATGTTTGCCCGGGATAGAGAGGAGAGGGAGGCCAAGAGGTCTTGAGAGGCTGGTTATTATTCTGGGCTTCGTTCCCCAGCAGCTCGCCATGGTAGGGGTTATGTGAGCCGCCCCGTTCATTCAGCTCTTCTAGCCTCTAGCGGTGATCCTGCTCCTTCTAGACCCCAGGAGCCTTATTATGCACCGTCAGTATCTAGTATGCCTCCTACACGGGGTGTTCCTAGCGGCCAGTCCAGCAGACTTGGCCCGAGCCAGTCATAGCAGCCACGCCCTCCCAGATCTTGTTTTGAGTATGGCGACACTCACCACATAGTGAGGGATTGCTCCAGGATTAGGAGGGGTGCACCTCCATAGACTTTTCAGCCACAACGTGCTCCACCAGGTCCTCAGGCTATGATTACAGCACCAGCTGCCACCCCACCTGCTCAACCAGCTCGAGGTGGAGGTCGGGGAGGTAGAGGTCTCCCTAGAGGGGGAAGCCAGGCCAGATATTATGCACTTCCTGCTCGTACAGAGGCAGTTGCTTCTGATTCTGTCATTACAGGTGTTGTTCCAGTCTGTCATAGAGATGCGTCGGTATTATTTGACCAAGGCTCTACATATTCTTATGTGTCCTATTATTTTGCCCCGTATTTGGGCGTATCTCGAGATTCTTTGAGTTCCCCTATTTATGTATCTACTCCTGTGGGAGATTCTCTTGTTGTGGACCACGTGTATCGGTCATGTTTGATTGCTCTTAGTGGTTTTGAGACCAGAGTCGATTTATTATTGCTCAGCATGGTAAACTTTGATATTATTTTGGGTATGGACTCGTTGTCGCCCCATTATGATATTCTTGATTGTCACGCTAAAACTGTGACGCTGGCTATGCCAGGCTTACCGAGATTAGAGTGGAGAGGTACCTTAGAGTTTACTCCCAGCAGAGTTATTTCTTTTCTTAAAGCTCAACGAATGGTTGAGAAGGGGTGTGGCGCGTATCTAGCTTATGTGAGAGATGTCAGTATTGATACCCCTACAGTTGAGTCAGTTCCAGTAGTAAGGGACTTTCCAGATGTGTTTCCAGCTGATCTTCTGGGCATGCCGCCCAATAGAGATATTGATTTTGGTATTGATTTGTTGCCGGGCACTCAGCCCATCTCTATTCATCAATATTGTATGGATCCTCCTAAATTGAAGGAGTTGAAAGAGCAGTTACAAGAATTGCTTGATAAAGGCTTCATTCGGCCCAGTGTGTCACCTTGGGGTGCTCCTGTCTTATTTGTGAAGAAGAAGGATGGTTCTATGCGGAATGTGTATTGGTTACCGCCAGTTGAACAAAGTCACAGTGAAGAACAGGTACCCATTGCCTCGTATTGATGAATTATTTGATCTGTTACAAGGTGCTAGAGTGTTTTCCAAGATTGACTTACGTTCAGGTTATCATCAGTTGAAGATTCGGGAGCCGGATATCCCGAAGACTGCTTTCAGGACCAGATATGGTTACTATGAGTTTCTTGTCATGTCATTTGGGCTGACCAATGCTCCAACAACCTTTATGCATTTGATGAACAGTGTGTTCCGGCCTTATCTTGATTCCTTCATTATTGTATTTATTGATGACATCCTGGTATATTCCCGGTCTCGGGAAGATCATGAGCAGCACCTGAGGACCGTGCTTCAGACTTTGATGGAGAAAATGTTGTATGCAAAATTTTCTAAGTGTGAATTCTGGCTTGATTCAATGGTATTCTTGGGCCACATAGTGTCTTGTGATGGGATCAAGGTAGATCCGAAGAAGATTGAAGCAGTGTAAAGTTAGCCAGGCTGTCCTCAACTACAGAGATCCGAAGTTTTCTTGGTCTGGCGAGGTATTACCGTCGCTTTGTAGAGGGATTATCATCTATTGCAGCACCTATGACCAGGCTGACCCAGAAGGGTGCTCCGTTCAGGTAGACAGAGGAATGTGAGGAGAGCTTTCAGAAGCTCAAGACAGCTTTGACTACAGCCCCAGTATTGGTATTACCTACAGGTTCGGGGTCTTATACTATATATTGTGATACATCGCGTATTGGTCTCGGTGGGATGTTGATGCAGGACGGTAGGGTGATTGCCTACGCGTCCAGACAGCTGAAGGTGCACAAAAAGAACTATCCTGTGCACGACCTTGAGTTAGCAACTATTGTTCATGCCCTGAAGATATGGAGGCATTATTTGTACGGTGTTCCTTGTGAGATTTACACCGATCATCGGAGTTTGCAGCATCTGTTTAAGCAGAAAGATCTTAACTTACATCAGCGGAGGTGGTTGGAGCTGCTTAAGGATTATCATATCACTATTTTGTACCACCTTGGGAAGGCCAATATGGTGGCCGATGCTTTGAGTTGCCGGGCAGAGAGTTTGGGGATTTTAGCATATCTACCAGCAGCAAAGAGGCCATTGGCGTTGGATGTTCAGGCCTTAGCCAGCCAGTTTGTGAGATTGGATATTTCTGAGCCGAGTCGAGTATTGGCTTGTGTGGTCTCTCGGTCTTCTCTTTATGATCGTATCAGGAAGCGTCAGTATGATGACCCCCATTTACTTGTCCTTAAGGACACGGTCCTGCACGGTAATGCTAAGGAGGTCACTATTGGAGATGATGGTGCATTGAGGATGCATGGCAGGTTATGTGTGCCCAATGTAGATGGTTTGCGTGAGTTGATTCTTCAGGAGACTCACAGTTCGTGGTACTCTATTCATCCGGGTGCCGCAAAGATGTATCAGGACTTGAAACAGCATTACTGGTGGAGGAGAATGAAGAAGAACATAGTAGAGTATGTGGCTCGATGTCTGAATTGCTAGCAAGTAAAATATGAGCATTAGCGACCAAGTGGATTATTTCAGAAGATAGAGATTCTAGAGTGGAAATGGGAGCAGATCATTATGGACTTCGTTGTTGGTCTCCCACGGACTCAGCGGAAGTTTGATGCAGCTTGGGTGATTATGGATAGGTTGACCAAGTCGGCTCATTTCATTCTTGTGATGACTATCTATTCTTCCGAGCAGCTAGCTCGAATCTACATCCGTGAGATCGTCAGGCTTCATGGCATACCAGTATCTATTATCTCTAACCGGGATACGCAGTTTACATCACGGTTCTGGAGAGCTGTACAACATGAGTTGGGTACTATGGTTGAGTTGAGCACATCATTTCACCCTCAGACGGACGGGCAGTCCGAGCACACTATTCAGATATTAGAGGATATGCTTCGTGCATGTGTGATAGATTTTGGGGGTGCTTGGGACCAGTTCTTTCCACTTACGGAGTTTGCTTACAATAACAGTTATCAGTCCAGCATTCAGATGGCACCGTATGAGGCTCTGTACGGTAGGCGGTGTCGGTCCCCAGTGGGTTGGTTCGAACCTGGTGAGGCCAGATTATTGGGTACGGACTTGGTTCAGGATGCCTTGGAAAAGGTGAACGTGATTTAGGAGAGACTTCGCATAGCCCAGTCCAGACAGAAGAGTTAAGCGGACCGGAAGGTTCGCAATATGGCATTCATGGTTGGAGAGGGAGTCTTGCTCCGGGTTTCGCCTATGAAGGGCGTTATGAGGTTTGGGAAGAAGGGCAAGCTGAGCCCAAGGTTCATTGGTCCATTTAAGGTGTTGCGTCAAGTTGGGGAGGTTGCTTATGAGCTCTCCCTGCCTCCCAGTCTAGTAGGAGTTCATCCGGTATTCCATGTTTCTATGCTCCGGAAGTATCACGACGATCCGTCCCATGTGTTGGATTTCAGCTCAGTTCAATTGGACAAGGATCTATCTTATGTTGAGGAGCCAGTGGTTATTTTAGACAGGCAGGTCAGAAAGTTAAGATCAAAGAACATTGCTTCCGTGAAGGTTCATTGGAGGGGACAGCCGGTCGAGGAGGCTACTTGGGAGACCGAGCAGGATATGCGCAGCTGTTATCCTCATCTTTTCACCACTTCAGGTATGTCTCTATGCTCGTTCGAGGAAGAACGATTGTTTTAAGAGGGGGGAAGATGTAACGAATTGGCCGGTCATTTTGAGAGTTAGAGCCCTGAACCCCTATTAACTGCTTTCCCATATCTATTTCTGCTATTGTGACTTGCCAGGATGATTGGTTTTGAGTTTCGGAGTGTTTTGAGACACTTAGTCCCTAAATGAGAGCTTAAGTCTTAGAATTTGGACCGTAGTCAAAATTGTGTGAAGACAGATCCGAAATGGAATTTCGTCGACTCTATTAGCTCCGTTGAGTGATTTTAAGCTTAGGAGCGCGTCCAGAATGTGTTTTGGAGGTCTGTAGTAGATTTAGGCTTGAATTGGCAAAAGCTAGATTTTCGGCAATTTCGATCGATAGTGGAAATTTTGATATCGAGCTCGGAATGGATTTTCGAAAGTGGCTGTAGGTTCGTAGTGTCATTTGTGACCTGTGTGTTAAATATGAGGTAATTCAGACTAGATTTGACGTGGTTCGGCGTCGTTTGTAGAATTAGGAAAATTCTAAGTTCTTAAGCTTGAATCCGTGCTTAATTCATGATTTTTGGTGTTATTCGATGTGGTTTGAAGGCTCGACTAAGTTCGTATGGTGTTATAGGATTGGTTGGTAGGTTTGGTTGAGGTCCCGGGGGCCTCGGGTGAGTTTCGAGTGCTTAACAGATCAAAAGTTGGATTTGTGTTGCTGCTGAAGTCTTCAGGTATCTGTCATTTTCGCACCTGCGGTGGAGAGACCGCAGGTGCGTGATCGCACGTGTGGAGAGGCAAGCGAAGAAGTGGATTTGGGATGTGTGGTCAGGGGTCGCAGGTGCGAAGGGAAATGCCGCATCTGCGATGCCCGCAGTTACGCTAAATGACCCGCAGGCGTGGAGGAGATCGCAGAAGCGGACAATGAAAATTTCAACAAATGATTTCACTAACAAAAATATATTCTTAAAAAAAATATATCATTGACTTAACAAATAGTAAATTACCATGTTTCCCTGGTCATTGAATATGTTGTTCATCAGATCAGCATAAGTTGGCTGGTTGAGAGTGGATCTCCAATTGAGTATTTTGGGTATCCGGTTATCAACTCACAATGCAATTTTGGGGTCAATCTTTGAACAACACTCGTAAAACTATAATTGCATGGCAAGAGGTATCCCAGCTATCCTATAGTACTTCTTTTGAGAATCCATCTTCTTGCTAATAAATTTAATAAGGTATTGGAATGCATCAATACCCCATGGATAATCAGAATATCTCTCACTCTCGACTAAGTCAAAATATAGTCTTGGGATGGTTGTGCTGTTCTTCTCGGATAAAAATATGAAAGTGTGTATGAAATACAACACAGCTATCTTGATGGCATCCCCATCGTTGTCATGACCTTAATTCTTGTCATCAAAGCATGTCAACAAATCTTTCTTCTTGACATTCTTTGCACCGCCAAAGTATGTCTCAACAATCCGGTTAGGCACATTTGTGTTGAACTGGAAATCTTCAGGGTCACCAACACAATTGAGACAAGTGACAAGCGCAAACTCCCTGATTGAGAAGGATAATGTTGTACCATTGACGTATATTGAAAATACATCGTCATGACTTCCTTTTAACTGCAGAACCATGAAGCACCTGAGCAATTGATGCTGGACCTCACAACGCTTCATATCAAGAAAACTTCCAAAATAAGTAGTACCCAATATTTTGTACTGCTCTGGAGTAAGTTTTTCTTTGAGGTCGGAGACTATGTCTGTGTTAGTATATGAACTGATATGCGTTGATGAAATTGGTGGGTGTTTCATAAATAGTTTAATTTCCTGCATACAACAAGAATTACAAAAAGATTTCATATGTCAACAGCAATACATAACTCATTAATTGTTTTGAATACATATAAATACAACTAAATATAATATGCAAAATACACTGGAGTAAGAAATCAGTGATGGAAATAGTTGTATACATATAAATACATCCACATACAATAATCGAAAGTCATTATAATGAGTACAAAATAGTGAAGGCACCTTTGAAATACTTATGAATACATCTACATACAATATGCAAAGGTCACTGTAATAAGTACAAATACAGTGAATGAACTTTTGAATACATTTAAACACATCTAAATACAATATGCAAAAGACACTAGAATAAATAAGCACAAATCAGTGAAGCCAAATTTTGTATACATATAAATACATCTACATACACACATGCAAAAGTTATTGTAATAAGTACAAATCAGTGATGGAATTTTTGAATACTTATGAATACATCTAAATACAATATGCAAAATTCAGTGTAATAAGTATAAATACAGTGAAGGCAATTTTGAATACTTATGAATACATCAACATACATATAAATCAAATCAATAAATAAGAAGAGGAAGCTAAGTATCCACTATTGCACACATATAAATATAATAATATACAATAATAGAAACCCATTGGAGAAGGTAATACTCAATGTATGAGTACTCAAATATATATTGATACATCAACAATTACCTTTTCGTCCCGTGTATCTGAGTTATTTCTTGCATCGACCTCCTTTCCCTTGACACCTGAAGTATCATCCATAGGTTTTTTTCTCTTTTCCACAACGGGGAGTGTTGATTCTTTCCAAGATTTTTCAACTTGGACTTCTTTCAATGTGTCATTGCATATTTTTGTTCTCCTCTCTGCAGCTGTATTTCTGCTAAACCTGCAAATTCCAATTCCGCTTGAGTGATTTGCAAAGAGAAAGAGGGCCCATCGAAATTGAGTACTTTGGTGGGTATACCTCTGGTAACTATTTTCTGGGATGCTGAATCAACCATTGGAAAGAAAATCTAAAGTTTTCTGTTGAATACAATAACAATGGTTATTATTTATAAAAAATTAGTAGAGATAAACAGAATAAACAAAATACAAGCGAAATTCTAACAAGTTAAATACTTACCACAACTATTTGTATCAAAAAATAACGAAAGTTGAGAGAGACAATGCAGATGGCGTGTATGAAATTAGCGTGGTGACTGAGAATGGGGAAGAGCTAGGTGATGTGGGCGAGAGAAATTTTCAGTTGCAAAATCGTGGTTTCTGGGAATGGGGGAAGAGAATGACGTGTATGAAATTAGAGAGAGAACGTGGAGAGAGAAGTTTACATCAAATACGATAATTATGTGAGAGAAAAATCTGAAAAAGGAGAGAGAAAAGTAAAAAAATAGCGTATATAATGGCTTAAGGGTAGAAGATAACCATAAATAGATATTTTGCTATAAATATTAAAAGGTAACTATAGAATATAATTTTTAAAAATGATATTTATTTAAAATAAATAAGGTATTAAGCTTTGCTCTAGGAGGTAAAAATTCCTTTAATAAAAGTTTAACATGTGGTCCAAGCCCACCCTTTTAATGCCCTCGCGTGACATGGTCCTAGAAAGAGTTAAATATACTAGGGCTTATATCTGATAAGAAAAAAAATATTAATTGAGAGGAGATTTTTCGAGAAACTAGCGGGAGGCGTAAGGAAACTAGCAACGCAGAGACTTGCAGACTTGCAGCTTCAGGTATTGAGACTATATTTGGGTTCATTAGTATAAACTTTGAATATATGTGGCTATGATGTTTTGTCAAAGAAGGTTAATGATGGCACTATATGAGTTAGTAATAATAAAATGATTAGTAGATAATGAGAAGACAATGGATAACTGAATTGCATAATTGTTTACTTAGTGAGCCTTTCGTAAAGGAAATTTGAAATCTAGAGCATATATGCAATTCCAATCCTTACAGTGGTGACTTCAATTGAATTGGGAGAATTTTAGTTATTATTTAACCTTATCGATAATTATGCCAATGCTAGGACATTATGATTAAACAAATGATTATTGAGCTTTTAATTGGATGTAAATAAGTAACCAAATGAGAAATCGGCCAGCATGTGCATATGTTCTTAATATTAATATTATACTGCTGTTTCCGTTTTTTGTTCTTATGTTTAGGCAAATTCTAACTTTTACTCCAGTTATTATCAAGGACTTCAAATATTACGTTATTGTAATTATATATTAAGTTTACAGTATACTTTATAACTGGAATTGTAATTAAATGTTGAGTTTAGATTGAGATATTGAAATATATTTTGGCCTTAAGATATGGTACTTACTAGGTAGAATATTATGATTCAACTAAGCATGAAAGCTAGGGATATTGAGGTTTGACCCCAACTAGTCAAATTGACATCGTTAATCAATATTTTTGTGTAGATTGAGATCATTGGGGGCCGTTTGGCCGGTGTTCTAGACTTTTCAAGGTTGAGGAACTTGGCATTGACGAGGTAAGTGAGACTTTAAGTTTTGATGCTTGCTTTTCCAAAATATATTTTGAAAGTATGTTTTGTATGCGTGGTCCATGTGTTGGAATGAGCGTGCCCTTGGCGGAATAGGTGATCTTTGACCAGCCGCATATATATATATATATATATATATATATATATATATATATATATATATATATATATATATATTATTTTGTAAAAAGCTGAAATTATTTTATAAGTAACTTGTGGTGTGGTGTGGTGTGGCGTAGCCTCGTGCTATGACGTTGGGGTGTTAGATTATTTCTTCACTTGTAATATATTTGGGGCATTGTGTATGCCGCCGTGGTAGATTTGGGACATTGTGTATGCCGCCGTGGTAGATTTGGGGTATTGTGTATGCTGCCGTAGACTCGTTGGGGGGTTTGGTTAATTTCTGCACTGCAGTTTATCACAAGTCGTTAGTGTAGATTGTGCTGAGATATATAGTGTTGTTGCTGAATAATTATTTGGACCTTATAGAGTAATTATATGGTGAAAGAATTTTTGTGCATATTATTTTTGTGCTCATTGTATTTTTATATTTTCTAACACTTGTTCCATAGGTATTCAGAGTGGCGGGTCGAGGATCTTACTGGATTATATTTAAGTATAACTCACTCCTTACATGCATGTCCATGCAGATACTGTTGCTGAGGACGAGGCTAGTGGCTAACGAGTTCGTTGAGTGGATTCTATTACTGAGGTGAGCCACTGCATTCTTCATAGAGGTTGTATTTTCAACTCTACCTATCTTATATCTATTATTTCTTTTGGGATTTGCATGCCCGTTAGTTAAACACCTATTACTCTATTAGATGCTCCCCGGTCTTAGTATGGAATTTGGGTTAGAGATTAAGTATTTGAGTACTCATTAGATTTTATTAATAAATTATGATGTTAGTTGGATAATTATTTCGCATTTAGTAATTTTTAATGCGTTTAGACTTGTATGTATTTCTCTCAATTCTTATATAAAAGGTTAAGAGTACAAGAATTGGTTCGCCTGGCGGGTGATCTTAGCTGGATGCCAGTCACGTCTAGGGGTAGTTTGGGACATGACAAAAAATTTGAGATTTGAGAGCCGAATTGGACTCGAATTTGAAAATAAAATACATATATGAACTCGTGGGGTTTTGGGTAGCCGAAATCTACCATTGAAATCGGGTTTTGACCGGGCTGACCTGGGGTTAACTTTTGGGGAATTTTGTAAAGCTCTTAGCTTTATTAGTCGAAATTGGTTTCTCTTGCATTGTTTGATGATATTAAGTCGTTTTTTTGTTAGATTTGAGTCGTGCGAAAGCGAATATTAAGGAAAAAGCCATTTTTAGTGTTGATTTGGCCTAATTAAGGTAAGTATGTTGCCTAACTTTGTGTGGCGAAAACTACCCCTTAGGATTGAGTTTAATTATACTATTTTTCTTCACCTAGGTGACGAGTGTGTATACTGCCTTATATGTGAAAATTGACCGTCCTTAACGAAAGTTGTTATTACTTATTACATCTTTCGTTGTTGAATTCATTCTTATATGCTTTAATTTGCAGTTGTTATTACATGTGCTATCTTCCCTTATCGAGTTTACTCTTATATGTCTTAATTGAAGTTGTTAACACATGTTTCACCTTTTATTGCTGAGTTTGCTCTTATATGCATTTAATTGAGGTTGTTGTTACATGTCATATCTTTCATTGTTGAGTTTATTCTTATACATTGAATTGAAGTTGTAGTTATCGAGAGCTATTAACAGGTTCTAATTGAAGTTGTTTTTTTATGGATATCTTTTATTGTTGAATTATCTCCCGGTTTATTTTGTTATTGAGATTCTTGTTCACATTGTGATTGAGTCGTGGGCTATGTATTGGGGGTGACATTAGTATGTTGATTTTGTCAATGTTGTAGCACACGGGCACGTGTGGTTTGAGTTGATTGTTGTTTTGTGATATTGATGCATATGTAGCGGTATAAGGGTGGTGTATTGATGCGCATGCGGCGAGATAAGATGGGATTTATGTGCGTGTTGCTAGTAAGGGAATTACTTAAAGCCACGCAGCGAGATAAGGGGGCTAAAGCGCGTGAAGCTATTTCGGAAAATATATTTTTAAAATAAATGCAAGTCTCACGCGGCGATATAAGGAAGATTTTGTGATTATGACTTGTGAAATATGAAAATAAGGTGTGGTACCTCGGTGTGATTCTTGTTGTTCATTCTATGTTGGAATGGCTTGTTGATTTGTACGGTTATTGTTTTCCCTTAATTCATTTCACTTGTATTTTGACTGTATTTAATCATTTGTTATTTTTAGCATATGTGCACTTTTTGTTGTTATTTATTGCTTTTTACTTCTGTTGTTAGCCTTATATTATCATTATGCTTTGTTGTTATTTATTACTTTACTTGTCGTTGTTAGATTATATTAATATTCTGCTCAGGTTTCTATATCTAGTAGGTGTCTTGATCTGATCTCGTCACTACTCCACTTACTGGTATCATTGTGGTGTACTCATACTACGCTTCTGCATATTTTTGTGTAGATCCAGGTTCTTCTGTCCGTGCTGGACGCCAGTGAGTTGATTCAGTCGTTTCGGAGATTTCAAAGTATACCTGCTTGACGCTCGCAAGCCTCAGAGTCACCATCTGATATCGGCTATACTATTGTTTATCTTCATTTCAAAATAATATTGTATTTAGAGATTCCTAGTGTACTTTATTAGAGTATAAGACTCTGTACCACCAATTTTGGGGATTTTATGACTGATGCTCCGCTTGGTTTTATTATGTTATTTATCAGTTGAATTAATATCTTAGTCATTTTTTTCCTGCTAAATTCTCATCATGTGTTAGGCTTACTGTAACGACCCGGCCTATCATTTTGAGTATTAATACTTCATTTCCCCATTTAATGCTCAATTTATACTTTACAGTTGTTGTGTGAATTATCGGGGCAATTGGTTCGGGTCCGGTGAGGTTTTTGGAATGAATTGGAACTCTTAGTTCTAAGGTTTAAAGCTTAAGTTAAAATAGTGACCGGATATCGACTTATGTGTAAACGACCCCGGAATGGAGTTTTGATGATTCCAATAGCTCCGTATGGTGATTTTGGACTTAGGAGCGTGTCCGAAAAATTATTTGGAAGTACGTAGTGGAATTTGGCTTGAAATGTCGAAAGTTAAATTTTTGAAAAGTTTGACCGGGGGGTTGACTTTTTGATATCGGGGTCGGAATCCGATTCTGGAAATTTGAATAGGTCTGTAATTTGAAATGTGACTTGTGTGCAAAATTTGAGGTCAATCAGATGTGATTTGATAGGTTTCGGCGTCGTTGTAGAATTTGAAAATTTCAAAATTTATTAGGCTTAAATCCGTGTGTAGTTCGTATCTTTCAGGTTGTTTGATGTGATTTGAGGCCTCAAGTAGGTTTGTGGTGTATTTTAGGACTTGTTGGTGTATTTGGACGAGGTCCCGAGTGGCTCGGGTGAGTTTCGGATGGTTAACCGATATAATTCAACTTGAAACATTTTTGGAACTGCTGCCTACTGGTGTGATCGCACCTGCGAAGCTTTTGATCGCAGGTGCAAAGCCGCATGTGCGCGAAATCAGTCGCATAAGAGGCCAAGTGTGAAACTGGGCAGTGCTCGCAGGTGCGAAGCATTTGCCTGCATCTACGAGGCCGCATGTGCGAAGGGTTGGCACAGAAGCGGAAAAGGGTGAGGAAGTCGGGCAGCGCAGGTGCAGAGTCGCATCCGCGCTTGGCTCTCCACAGAAGCGGCCTGGCTCGCAAATGCTCCCATTTGTCTGCAGAAGCGAGGGTCGCAGGTGCGACCCCTTGTCCGCAGATGCAGAAATCGACTGGGCAAAACCTTAAAATTCGAGGGTTCAACATTTTTACCCATTTTTAGATTTTGAAGCTCGGGTTGGGCGATTTTGGAGAGAAAAATTTCCACACAACTTGGGGTAAGTGTTCTTAACTCTCTTTTGATTATATTCCATGAATTAATCTTCATTTTTGGTGTAAGATTATTGAATCTTCAAGAGAAATAGAAGGAAATTTCTATAATGTCACAAAACGAATTTTTCAAGTTTGAATACCGATTTGGAGTCGGATTTGGGTGAAATTAGTATGGTTGAACTTGTAATTGGATGGGTTGTCGTATTTTGTGAGTTTCGTCGGATTTCGAGACATGGGCCCCACAGGTAATTTTTGGGGCGTAATTTCGGATTTTATGAAAAATATTTGCGTTTAGATATGGAATTAATTCTTATAAATTGTGTGGACTGAGTCAAATTGTTGTAACTAGATTTGAGCTATTTGGAAATTGATAAGCGTAGAATGGAATTCCTGGAGCATTGCTTAGCTTGCTCGACATTGGATTTGGCTTGTTCGAGGTAAGTAACTCTTCTAATCTTGAAGTTGAGGTGTGAACCCTGAATATATGTATTATGTAAATTGTTGGGAGGTGACGCACATGCTAGGTGACGGGCGTGTGGGCGTGCACTACAGAAATTATGACATAATTATTTTTGTGAAATTTTGTAGTTAAATAATTCTTGGCATTTTCCATGCAGTTTTATGTGTTAAAGAAATTGAGCTGAAAAGCATATTAAAAATCATGTCGAAGCTATGTGCCAGTATTATTGCATCCCACAGAGGTCATATTGCTGTGAATTTTTGTTTAAATTGAAAATTCATACTCAGTCATATTTATTTCATTGCATATCCTATCTCAGTCTCTGTTGTTATTTATTGATACATCATATCATTATTTTGGCCTATTCTCATGACATTGTGAGCCCATGAGAGAGAGACTGGAGAGATTGATGACTGAGGGAGGCCGAGGGCCTGATTGTGAGGATATTTTATAGATCGGGGCTGCCCGCCTGCAGCAGGCCTTATTGGCTTCTTATTGCACGTGAGTTGGCCGTGCAATACGTGAGTTGGCCGTGCGGATCCTTATATTATTATTGCACGTGAGTTGGCCGTGCGGATCCAGATAATTATATTATGGCACGTGAGTTGTCCGTGCAGCACGTGAGTTGTCCGTGCTTATAGCGCTTGGGCTGTAGGAGCCCCGCATGAGTCTGTACACCCCCAGTGAATGCATTCGACTATAAACAGGGATCGGGCTGCACGTCGTAGTAGGTATTGTATAGCGCTGAGTGATTGAGTGTGCTGAGCAGAGTGAGAGAGAATGTGACACAGTGAGATTTAGTACTACGAGAGTGTGAGTACATGAGTACAATCTCTGAGATACATTGCATTGACATGCACACATGACATATATGCATAGAGATGTATTTTCCTCATGTTGCACGGTATCACATTATTCATGATTTATCACACATGTTGACAGATGGGCATAGTGATGCATTTGTTTTACAATGGTTATCTAGAAAGAAAATGAGATATTTTATTTATTATTGAAAGGATTGTGGAAAAATTTCTGTTTTCAAACTTATTCACATTTTTGGTAACTTTGGCAAAAGATTTGGATTTTCACTGATGTACTTGAAAGGAAGAACTATTATTGCTGAAATCATGATGTGACTGAGCATTTTATCTCTGAGTTACTTCTGGTTTTATTTGCTTTATGTCGTTATTAACTGTTGTGGATTAGTGGTTTTGGACCCGACCTTGGTAGAATCTCGTCACTACTTTCAACCTAAGGCTAGATTTGTTACTTACTCAGTACATGGGGTCGGTTGTACTGATACTACACTTCTGCACATTGCGTACAAATGTTGGCTGTTATTGTTGCTGTGCTCGATAGTTGCGGGATTTGAAGATGTACCTGCGTTCCTGTTGTAGCTGCCTCTTATTCATGGTAGCTTTAGATTTATATAAGCTCTGTTTATGTACTATTCAAACAGACTATGTATTTATTTCATTTTCGCTTTGTATACTCTATTCTTAGAAGCTCATGATTTGTACTACCAGTTCTTGGGGATTGTATAAGATCAGGATCTTTATTCACTTAAATTGCTTTAATAATTATTATTGAAATTTGGCTAGTTGAAAATTGGCTTACCTAACGGGATGGGTTAGGTGCCATCACGACTAGTTGGATTTTGGGTCGTGACACTTACCTTGTGTTAGAGACTAGGTGTCATCACGATCCCTAAGGTGAGATTTGGGATTATGACCATTGGAGGCCGTTTGGTTGGTTGGTTGGACGTCGCAAGATTGGGGAACCTTTTATTAGCGAGGTAGGTGAGGCTTTAAGCTTTGATGCTTGCCTTTTCAAAACTTGTTTTGAAAGTATGTTTTGTCTGCCTGATCCATGTGGTGGGACAAGCATGTGCTTGGCAACATCGCTGTTCTTTGACCAGCCGCAAATATGTATTATTTTGTGAAAAGGTTGAAATTATTTACTAAGTAATTTGTGGTGTGGTGAGGCGTAGCCTCGTGCTATGGCGTTGTGGTGTTAGAAGTTATTTCTCTGCTGCCGTAATATATTTTGGGCATTGTGTATGCCGCCATGATAGATTTGGCGCATTGTGTATGCTACTCTGGACTCGTCAAGGTGTTTGATCATTTTTTTCATTGCCGTTTATGACAAGTCCTTAGTGTGAATTATGTTAAAGATATAAGTGTGTGCTATTAAATACTCCCTTAATTTTAATTTATGTGAACATATTTCCTTTTTAGTCCGTGCCAAAAAGAATGACATCTTTCCTTATTTGGAAACAATTTACCTTTACGCAATAATTTATAGCCACACAAAATATATGTGCCTCATTTTACACCACAAGTTCAAAAGTCTTCTCTTTTTTCTTAAATTTCATGCCCAATCAAATGGGTTCACATAAATTGAAACAGAGGGAATATTAATTTGGATAATTATGTTGTGAAATAATTATTGTGCATATTATTTTTGTGCTCGTTGTGTGTTTGCATTTCTAATACTTGTTCCAGAGGTATTTAGAGTGGTGGGTCGAGAATCTTACTGGGTTATATTCATGTATAACTCACTCCTTATATGCATGTCCATGTAGATACTATTAATGATAGTAGCTGACACGTTCACTAGAGTTTATCCAGCTGTTGAAGTGAGCCACCACATTGTTCGTGGAGGTTCCAAAAAAGTCTTATTGATATTTTTTTTGGGGGGTTTAGACACCCACTTTTCAGTCTTTTGTTATTTTTTTAGATGCTCCATGGTCTAGTATGGAATTTGGACAAGAGTTTTTAATTAAATATTTGAGATATTAATTATTGGCAATTAATTATTAGATTGTTTAGATACTTATTTAACTTATTAAATGTTGCAATTATAAGGCTAAAGTATGAAAATTTGGTTCGTCTGGCTGATGGAATGTGTGGGGTGCCAATCACATGTAGAGGATATTTTGGGACGTGTCACCCAACCTTTCACATAAAATAAGAGAGAGGGAATAGGAATTACCAAAAATAATCCCATTATTACCAAAATATTCCTGAAAAAAACTTATAAATCAACGAGATTAAGGTACTAATAATATGTTTAATAGTGATTGAAATTGTCAATATGCTTAAAACATGTTTATATTACAACTCCCATAAGTAAAGGGTACAAAATGGGACAAAAATAATATCATCCCCAAAAAGACAAGAAATAAAAGGCATATGCTTCCAGTTATTCTGAAATACAAAATGGAGCATCCATTTAGCTTCCGGTCCCTCTAATTTCAACCTAAATGCACTTCTACTACTAAGGACTTACTATGAACCAAACTAGGTCCATTTAGTTCTGAAATTCCTGAAATTTTCGTTAATTATTCAAGATGAAGAGATAAGCTGCTTCAAATTGAACTCACCAGTGCTAGAATTAACACAATCAAACCCACATCCACATTGTGGAGACGCATAAAAGTTATCAATAGGAAAATCAGCAGAAGCAATACCGACGGAGAAATCAAGCTGGTCACCGTCACGAGTAACTTCCGCAATATTAATCCAAAACAAAAGCAGTTTTACCTGCACACCTTTCAAGTTCGCTACTCTATCCTTGGAAATTTTACCAGTAACTTTACTCATGTACTTGAGACTGTAACCGTTTATGCTGAAAGTGCACGTTTTGTTCAAGTAAACGGCGAAATTGCCAGTGCTTTTGTTGAATTCGTACCTTGTCACGCCTTTTGGGAGTAGTCCCACCGGAAAATCGTATTCCTGTATAATCTCGTACACTGTGGGGGACTGGGATTCCTTGCCGGCGACGGCCGAAGAAGCTGCAGAGAAAAGGACGAGAAAGATGCATAACGGAAGAACTGAAGAAGACATTTTGACTAGTTAGCGACCCCAACTAACTTAAAATTGAGAGGTAATTGTTACTGCTATTATTGAGTGGCTTGAATTTGATACTTGTACTATGGAATAATCTATCCGTTTTAATTTACTTGTCTTACTTTCCTTTTCTTTTAGATCTGTATTAACCTAAAATAAATTTATTTCAAATTTAATCTCGTAATTATTTATCTTTTATAACAAACAACGGTTAGTATATTACACACTATTCACAGTAGTAAATAGTAGATGACGTGAAACACATTTGTGTACCTTCCCAGACTATGTAGGGCCCTTCTCTGTTTTGCAGGAGATGTTGGGGGAATGAAAGAGGGGTAGTTGGACGTTGAATGAAACCTGGGTAGGTCGCTTCGCGGTAAAAGTTTTTGTTTAACTATTGCGTATTTTTATTTTTATTTTCATAATAAATTAATATTTCATACGTTTCAATTTATGTGAACTCATTTGACTGGATACATATATTTTGTGTGACTATAAATTATTGTATAAAGGTAAATTATTTCCAAATTAGTTCCTCGGCAACAACACTAAAATTTGATCACGCCCAACTATGCCTTGTAAAAAGGACTAAGCGGTCGTTGCAAATATAATCCGGTTTACAAGTGAAGAGTCGAATCTCACAGAGAACTAAGGCTTAGCTACAACTGTTCAATATTACTAAAAAATACAAGTCCAAATAATTTTTTAATTATAGAGATTATAATATTTATTTCTAACTAATAAACTAACAACTATTATAAAGTAGTAAAATTTATCAGCTAACAAGGATGAAATTTTAGACAAGACTAAGAAGGACTAGAGTTATGATTTCCCCAATTGTCGGAATCCTTCCCGCTATGCTTTCTATAATTTCGCCTAAGTTTTCTCTACCGATCATGAGTGCTTTGAGTGTCGTAACTCTCTCTCTCTCTGGAGTAATTACTATAATTTACTAGACATATTCTCCCGAATTACGCTAGCTGGCATTAAATACGGCTCACTCTGATAGCACCAAGATTTTGTTATCCCTAATCCCACCTTTAAACCCTTCGTATTGATCCTCCATATACGTTAGGAGTGATGTTGTTCAACAACTACCTAAATATGCACTCTCTCCCGAGTAATACATACTAAATAGGCACAATCGATTGAGAGTTATTCAACCACCCACAATATAAACGTAGTTGAACAAATAGAGAAATCCAACGGCTCAATTATATAAAACCATAACAAGAATTTATCCTACAAAAGGTTCTATCAAAACTCTAGATAACAAATTAGCTATTCATAATAGTATGCAAAACTAAAATACTAGAATTCATAACCAATAATGGAAATAGGAAGAAGGAAGTGAAAAACTTGTAGAAGAATTCTCCGCCTTGCTCCTAGTGTGTTCTTGCCTCCTTAGGTCAAAATTGGGTCTAATGTCGGTTTCCCTTTGTCTAAATCTCTAATGTCGGTCTCCTCTCCAATTGATGTTTAATGACTATTTATATGTGTAGGAAAAATGTCTTGTAACGATCTGACTTGTCGTTTTAAGAATTTACGCCCCGTTCAGTGACTTAAGGTTTCGAGTAGCCTCGCAATATGTATTATGACCCGCGTGTGTGGTCGAGTTTGAATTACGAATAATTCGGAGTGATTTGGGACACTTAGTTCCTAAAGAGGGAGCTTAAGTATTAAGATTTTGACCGTAGTCGGAACTGTATGAAGACGACCCCGGAATGGATTTCCGTTAGCTCCGTATGATAATTTTGGACTTAGGAGCGTGTCCGGAAAATTATTTGAAGGTCCGTGGTGGAATTAAGCTTGAAATGGCGAAACTCAAAATTTTGGAAAGTTTGACCGGGGGGTTGAATTTTTGATATCGGCGTCGGAATGCGATTCTGAGAGTTGGAACAGCTCCGTTATGTTATTTGGGACTTTCCTGCAAAATTTGACGTCATTCCGGGTTGGTTTGATAGGTTTCGGCACGAGTTTTAGAAGTTGAAAGTTTTTGAAGTTTATAAGTTCGATTTGTGGTGCGATTTGAATTTTTGACATAATTTGATGTGATTTGAAACCTCGAGCGAGTCTGTGATATGTTATGGGACTGGTTGGCATGATTGGATGGGGTCCCGAGGGGCTTGGGTGTGTTTCGGGGTGGTTTCGGACCAAATTGGAGCTGTTTGGACTGCTGTGGCTGAAGTCTGGTTTCCTTCTCCGCATTCCCGAAGAGGAATTTGAGGGGCTGATGATTTGTCCTTCACGAACGCAAAGTTGTGAACGCGAACGCGAAGAAGGAGCATGGCAAGCCTTCGTGAATGCGGCCCAGGCAACGCGAACGCAAGAAGAAAGGATGATAGGGGCCTGGGGTCGTTTGGCCTTTGCGAACGCGAAGCGTGGAACGCGAACGCGAACGCGAAGGAGTTGGTCAGCTGGTCATCGCGAACGCGACGAGGGGTTCGCGAACGCAAAGAGGAAATGATATTGGCCTTCGCGAACGCGACGAGGAGGTCGCGAACACGATGAAGGATATGAGGCAGTTGGGTTTTGGCCTTCACGAACGCGAGACAATGGTCGCGAACGCGAAGAAGGCATATCTGGGCAGAATTAAAAGTCCCAAAAATAGGGGTTTGAGTTCATAACTCAAAATCAAAGTTGGAGCTCGGTAGAAGGCGATTTTTGGAGAAATTCTTGCGTGGGTGTTTGGGGTAAATGATTCTTATCCAGTTTTAATTTATTTCCATGATTATGTCTTTGGATCCATCGTTTAATTCGAATTTAATGGAGGAAAAATCAAGTTTTTTGTAAAATCTTCCAAAAGCGAAAATTTAAGATTTGGAAGTCGAGTTGTTATTGGAATTCGATAAAATTGGTATGGTTGAACTCGTATCGGAATGGGTGTTCGGATTTCATGAAAATTATGTCGGGTTCTGAGAGGCGGGTCCCGCTTTGACTTTTGTTGACTTTTGGAATAAATTTTTAAGTCGACGTATTATTATCCGTAATTATTTTCGATGAATTTTAATGAAGTTATACAATTAATTTGGATAGATTTGAACTTTTAAGAGGTCAATTCAAGCAAGAAGGCGATTTTGGAAGATCGGCATAACTTCAAAGAGGCAAGTGTCTTTCTTAACCTCGAGTGGGGAAAATTTCCCTTAGGCATTGAGTCTTATGTGCAACTTGGGTAATTGAAAACCATGTACGCGAGGTGACGAGACGTACTTGGTTTATATGTGCAAATTTTATTGAATTAAAAGTCTTGAGCATATTGTGTAGTAAATTGAATAATTGTTGGCATGTGTTTAATCATCTACTTGTCGTGCCTAAACCCTTGTTGTTGACTTTGTTGTTATATGACAATGTGATGCGATTTTTATTTGATTATTTATGAAATTTCGTGAATTTGCTTGTTTGATAATTATTGGAATTTAATTTCATTTTGAATTTTTCCTTCTGTAAATAATTAATTAAATGAGCTTAAAAAGAGGTGTTTATATAATTATTGAAAATTTGATCTTTTATGAAGACTTTGCTTTATGTTAAGTAATTTCTATCTCTAATGATTGTTATGGGTGTTGTACACATTGTGTGGAGCATTTGGCTATTTGCTGTGAAATTAATTGACTTGGTTGTAGCTTTAAAATTTGGTTGTGGCCATTGGGCAAATTATGATATGAATTGATTTTTGTTATGTTGTTGTGATAATTTTCCATGTAAAATATTGTGTTGTGTGAGTTGTTATTTTGGAGAGATAAGGGTGGCATTTCACCGTTGATATAATGTGGTTATAAGGGTGGCATTTCACTGTTGTGTTTGTTGGCTATTGTTATTGTCTGGGCGGAGCGATAAGGGTGGCTAAAGGAGCGATAAGGGTGGCAATAGGAGCGATAAGGGTGGCTATTGATATTGTCTGGGCGAAGCGATAAGGGTGGCTATAGGAGCGATAAGGGTGGCAATAGGAGCGATAAGGGTGGCTATTGTCAGGGACGATATGTGATGATGTGGGGTTGTGGTGTTGACAATTTTCAAGTGATGTGATTTTCTTGTATTTATTTTTATACCTTGTGCAACTTGTCTAGTTGTTAGTAAATTGATAATAATCTGATTTATGTTGAAATTGGGAGCCTGTGGCTATTGCCAGACGGTTTATAAAATGAAATGTGGGCACGAGGTGCCGTGAATTATGATATGAGATTGGGATATTGACACGTAAATTGTCTGTGCAGTTGTGATATAAAAATGTGGGCACGAGGTGCTGTGATGAAATGATAATGATATTTGGCACGTGAATTATCCATGCAGTTGTGATATGAAATGAGGGCACGAGGTGCCGGGAAAATATGATGATTTAATTATCGGCACGAGGTGCCGTGAAAATATGAAAATAGGCTGAGACCCGTATTTACGAAAAATATGAAAATGGGCTGAGACCCGTATTTTGATGATTTTAAAATGAGGTGTCACATGGTGACTTTTTAATTGAAAGAATTATATTCAAAATATTTATTTGAAAGGATTTTTACTTAGAAAGTATCATATAAAAGAATTATATTTTGAAAGATATTTATTTGAGAAAATTGTATTTGAAAAGATTTATTGAAAGAATTGTATTTGAAAAATAATTATTTGAGAGAATTATATTTGAAAGAGAGTTATTTGGAAGAACTATGTGAAAGACATTTATTTGAAAGGCTTGATTTAATTGGGTGTAATTGTGTTTATTAATTGTTGAGTGATATTAATGGTGTTCTTGTTGTCTGTTGTGCATATCACTGGTTGTTTTATCCTGCCTTTATTATTATTTGTTTCCTATTATTTTATATATTATATTGCACAGGTTATTAGACTTAGTGAGTGTCTTGACTGTATCTCGTCTCTACTCCATTGAGGTTAGTCTTGATACTTACTGGGCACCGCTGTGGTGTGCTCGCTAAACACTTCTGCACATTTTTGTGCAGAGCCAGGTATTGAAGATATCGGATTTGAGCAGAGTTAAAGCACGATCATAAGGATTCAAGGTAGAGCTGCTTGGCCGTCGCAGTCACTTGGAGTCTTTTCATTTCATTATACTGTTAATTTATAGTCAAACAGTATTGTATATTCGGTTCTCGTGATCATTACATGTATTCAGTTAGAGTTCGTGACTCAATACTACGAGTCTTGGGAGGTTGTGTATTGTAATTATTTTCGCTGTTAGATTTAAAAATAAAAAAAAAGCTTCAAAATGTAATAGAAATCGGCTTACCTAGTTTTAGAGACTAGGTGCCATCACGATGCCTGTGGTGGGATTTTGGGTCGTGACAGGCCTAGACAAAATAACCAAATCCAAAACCAAAAAAAGACAAAATAAATTTTAAAACCCGAAACACACGTCGCCTCGTTGTAGACCTCGCCTAGCGAGTTCAAACGCGAGCTCCACCTCGATTTATCCCTCGCGTCGCCTGCTTCTCTGCTTCAATTCAAATTCTGATTTCTTCTGCCTAACTTTCCAATTCTTATTCTTGTTTTCTTCTTTTTCCTTTGCAATTATTTCTTTGTCTCTTCAATCATTGTCTACTTATGTCAGTATAATATTTTCAATTAATAAATGATTATGAACCATTCTTAGTTAGTGTATAAAATACACATAAAATTTTTATTTTATTCTCAATTTCGTCTTCAACGTACTTACATATAAAATAGACTCAATTAAGCACAAATATAGTATAGTTTAGCATTAAAGCACCTAAATATAAGGTAAGTAATGCACTAAAAATATGAAATTATAGCCAAACATCACTATCCCTCACTTAAACGTTGCTCGTCCTCGAGTCAACTAATAATTTATACTATCCTTGAACACTTTGTTTTTACATAATTGAGGCATACTACACCAATGACCATGGTTAATTGCAACAATTCAACTTTAGCATATGCAATCACATACACTTTCCTTTTCTTATGCCATACTTCACAAATATTCACAACAAAGATAACATGCTCATAACAATGCTAGCCTCAAAAACCGACTCAAAAGTCACAATGCACTCATGGCTTGAACACTCAACATTCTTGAGAAGCCTAATAACGTAACCTATCCCTCGTGAAACTATGTGCCCTCACAACAAGAACAAGAGAGTAAGTTGAATCCATACATTCAAATCAAATGCTCATATATATTTCAAGGACTCATATATATCAAAGAAAATCTCTCACTCTCACAAAAGAAGTTTCATGCATGCAATTGGTACCATAGGCTTGCCCATAATATAAATCTCTACTAATGTAGGCTCACTCGATCTAAAATCAATTAGGACTTTTTTATGGCTGTAATGCAGGCTAAGGGACGGGTATGATATATTTAGGAATAATGGTTCACCCTCCTAAACACTTTAACACATCATATGATAACTTAAGCGCAATTTCCTCAATCCACTTTAGTTTCATAACTTCAATCACTTCCAACAATATCCCCTTTTTCTTTAAGCACTACTTTAATTCATACTCACTAGCAAGAACAAGACAACAATTTATTAATCTCTATTTTTCTTTTCTTTTTTTCTAGATTTTTCTCTTTTTTTTCAACTATTGTTGTTTAAATTTCCGCTAGTGGTGTATTATTTTACAAAATAAGTGCACCTTCCTTCCATTCATTGGTTCCACTCAAAAGCCACCCCACACTTAAAACTTTCTTACTTCTTTTAGTGCTCATTTCACAATTGAAGTGCTTTAAGAGGTAAAAGGATCAAACCAATGTCAATTAAAAATAAAAGAGTATAGGCTCGTAATGTGGGTACCAAATAAAAGTCTATAGGCTCAAAAGGGATACTAAAATTTCGCTTCAACTCACATACCGGGCAAGTTCTAGACTCAATCACAAAAATATGGACTACACAATTTCTGACCTCACATGGCACATGACTCACTAAAGACAGTTTCATTCCGATTCTCAAAAAATTGCAAGTATTCACGGAGCCACAAAATATTAAGCATTAAGCACAAAGTGAACATAAGTCAAGAAAATGAGACATATGCGTCAATATACCTGCTATCTGACTCAATAAGGCATCATAAGCAATCTCAAACTATAGGGAAGGTAATACACATGCTAGAGCCTAAATATGCTTTCAAGAAACGCCTAGGAATTTTATCTTCCTTCTTTTATTCCCTAAATCCTATTCTACTCTAAAAATAAAACTATGACCCGGTTCAAACTACATTCCATGGAAAAGAATCGAGGCATAAAGAAAAATCACGTGGGATTATTACACTACCTACAACGAAAATCTTTTTTTTTTAGACTTAAATCCCTCAAGAAATCTGTCTAGGAGATCCATCGTCGAGAAAAGTCCAATCTTTTCTATTTTTCGAATTTGTTTTTAAAAAAACTAATGAATTAAACTAAAACAACTAAAATAGCATAGAAAGTCACCCACACAATCTCCTCACCCCACACTTAAAATTGTGCATTGTTTCCAATTCACACCTATAAATATAAGAGGATAAAAGAAACTCCCTGGTAGGCCAAAGGCCGAATCACTAGCAGCTCATGGGGTACTCAGACTTCTCCTAGGCCTGGTCCTTCGTGCGAGTACCTCACACTTAATTCCAACCATCTGGGTTGCTGTTGCTTTTTTTTTCTTCCAATGGCCTTGCTTCCCATGCTCCTAGAGAAATAAAAAACAACACTACAAGAATAATACAATAATAAAAAAATAAAAAAAGTAAAAAGAAGTAATGCTGGGTTGCCTCCCAACAAGCGCTTGATTTAACGTCGCGGCACGACGTGAATCACTTTATGCCTCCACTTCAAACTTATGAATTGGACCCCAAGTTTTGATTCAAGCTTATGATTTTGCTCCTGGAGTGGTGGAATGAGTCTAACTGTCCCAAAGAAACAATGTAGTATTCTGCACTTCTTGGCCTTTGCATGAGGTGTGTAATCCTGACTTTGAGGCAAGAAAAATTTCAGAATGTAGGCACCTTGTTCCTCATTCCTTGACTCCTCAATTGGCTCGGATGACTCTATCTCCATATCATCATCCAATTTTAATGTAGAAAAAATGTTTGGAGTGAGGACCAATGCGCTCAAACACATAAACTTCAGGACTTTCAACATCCTCAACATCAATGATACTGGAGTCAAAAAATTTTATATCCTCAATGTCCTTGGCTGACTCTAGTTTCACTTCTTCAACATTGACATCCTCAAATTATAGTTGGCTAGGTTGTTGATGTTCTACTCTGACCTCCTCAATTAGCACCTCAAATTCACGCTCTTCTTGGCTACTATCCCCCAAATTGGCTTGCTGAGCATTAAAAGCTTCAACCACTTGACTAACTTGAGCCTCCAAGTTGCGAATAGTTGCCTCTTGTGTTTCTATCTGTAGTTGTTTCTCATTATTTTGTTCCAGAAGGCACTTTAATATATCCTTGATCTCCTTCAGGTCCGCATCCCCAGGTTCTTTATTCCTATTAATTTCATAAGAAAAAAGTAGAACCATCATAGTAAGGGGTTGGAGGAGGACAAGAAATATAAGCACAACCATGAACGTGACCATTTTGACCACCACACACATCACACACATTCCACAAATAAGATTGAGTTGGTGCACATAATTCGCTCTCAAGAACATTTTGAAAATTCTGCCACGGGTGGTTTCCTTCACAATATGTATACAGATCAAAAGTAAAATTACCAACACCTAAACTTTCATAATTACAAGTCCGAAGTCGAATCCCACAGAGAACTAAGGCTTAGCTACAACTGTTCAATATTGCTAAGAAACACAAGTCCAAATAATTTTCTAATTATAGAGATTATAATAGTTATTTCTAACTAATTAACTAACAACTATTATAAAGAAGTAAAATTTATCGACTAACAAGGATGAAATTTTAGACAAGACTAAGGAGGTCTAGAGTTATAATTTTTCTAATTATCGGAATCCTTCCCCCTATGCCTTCTATAATTTCGCCTAAGTTTTCTCTACCGATCATGAGCGCTCTGAGTGTCGTAACTCTCTCTCGAGTAATTACTACAATTAACTAGACATATTCTCCCGAATTACGCTAGCTGGCATTAAGTACGACTCACTCGGATCGCACCAAGGTTTCATTATCCCTAATCTCACCTTTAAACCCTTCGTATTGATCTTTCATATACGTTAGAAGTGATGTTGTTCAACAACTACCTAAATATGCATTCTCTCCCGAGTAATACACACTAAATAGGCACAATCGATTGAGAGCTCTTCAACCAACCACAATATAAACGTAGTGTCACGACCCGAAATTTCTCACCGATGGGACCGTGATGGCGCCTAATATTTCACTTACTAGGCAAGCCAACGTTAGAAAATCGTTAAACCAATTCCTTATTTCCATTCAGTAAATAACAATAATTAACTAAGATAAAATATAATAAGTACGGAACATTATAAAACTGTATTAATTACTACCACCCGGATCTGGAGTCACAATTCATGAGCATTCTAGAATTTACTACAAGTAATAGTCTGAAAGAAATATAATTGTCTGAATGAAAGAAAACAACAGTGACATAAAAGGTAGACGGGGACTTCAAGGTCTGTGAACGCCGACAAATCTACCTTGAGTCTCCGGACAGCGGACCAATAGCAAAATATCGATCAACCTGAGCCGGTATCAAAGTCTACACAGAAAGTACATAGTGCAGTATCAGTACAACCGACCCCATTTACTGGTAAGTGTCAAGCCTAACCTCGGCGAAGTAGTGACGAGGCTAGGACAATACACCCACATATAACCTGAATAGTATAATCATGCTAGTGGCAACAACAATAAATAAAAAAATAATGCAGAAATAATGGGAAGGGAACATACAGTAGGGGAATATAACACAAAGAGTGAGAATAATGAAAAGACAGAATTAAACCGAAAATCCTTAAATGAATTGAGCAATTAAAACAACAAGAAAAACTGCACGGCATCACCCTTCGTGCTTTTACTCTCAACCTCACCAAATAAATAAATAGAACGGCACGACATCACCCTTCGTGCATTTACTCTCAACCTCACCAAATAAATAAATAAATAGAAAGGCACGACATCACCCTTCGTGCATTAAACCTCTCATAATATACACGGCATCACCCTTCATGCTTTACACTCTTCCTCACAATATAAATAAGGCATGCACGACATCACTCTTCGTGTTTTACACTCCTCCTCACCAATCACAGAATCAATAACAACGGATAGATAAGAGTGTCACAAAGAAACCAGTATTTTACCCATAATCAATAGCAAAATGTAATCTCAACCTTGAATCAATATTCGAAAGTTACCAAATCTCAGTGAAACCAGATATGAGTCACCCAACATTTCAAATAACCTGCTAAGCATGGATAGTAGAATTTAAGGCTACAAAATAGACAAGAATAGAATTTTACTCGCATGCTATGACTCGAAAATGACGCAAAGATGCTCGTGACCTCACCTATACATCGTATTTAACAACCAAACACGTAGCAAATGAACACATAATACCTATTCTCTCAAGCCAAAGTTAGACACGACACGTACCTCGCTCTGAAGGCCACTTAATTCTTAATCACAACTTTTCCTTTGGAATTCACCTCCAAACCACTCGTATCTATTCAAAAATGACTCAATAATATCAAACATTGCTAAAGGAATCAAGTTTAATGAATAATTACAGATTTCCCAAATATTTCCTCCAAAAGAACAAAAATCGACCCCGTGCCCGCTTGGTCAAAACCCGAGGTTCTGACCAAAATCCATTTACCCATTCACCCCCGAGCCCGAATATGTAATTAGTTTTGGAATCTGACCTCAAATTGGGGTCTAAATCCTCAAATTTCTGAAATTTCTAATTTCTACCCTAACCCCTAATTCTACCATGAAAACTCTAAAATGTAATGGGTAATTGAAAGAAAATGGTTTAGAATCACTTACCAATAATTTGGGGAAGAAATGGCTCTTGAAAAATCGTCTCTCACCGTTTGGTTTTTGAGAAAAATGAATTTTTGGCTAAAATTCCGTTTTTGGATTTTGTTAAGTGCTGGGCGACAGTGTTCATCGCATTCGCAAGAGCACTGTCGCATTCGCGAAGGGTACTTGCTACCAAGCCTTCGCGTTCGCGAGACCCAGCTCGCGTTCGCGATGGTTACTTCCCCCTGGCCTTCGCGTTCGCGAGGCATTGCTCGCATTCGTGATGAAGGAACGGCTGACTCCCCCTCCCCAATGCCTAGCACTACGCGTTCGCAATGGACTTGTCGCGTTCGCGAAGGGTAACGCCCCCATCGCTTCGCGTTCGCGAAAAGAAATCCCTGCCTCATCAGTTTACTCTTCGCGTTCGCGAGAGGACCTTCGCGAACGCGAAGAAGGATATGCCAGACACCAGAATCTGTAGAAAACCAGATTTTTCCCAAGTCCAAAACATCCCCTGGCCTATCCGAAACTCACCCGAGCCCTCGAGGTTCCAAACCAAACATGCACACAAGTCTAAAAATATCATATGAACGTGCTCGCGTGATCAAATTGCCAAAATAACACCTAGAACTACGAATTTAGCACCAAATCAAATGAAATACTCAAGAACACTTTAAAATTTCTATTTTCTCAACTGGACGTCCGAAGGACGTCAAATCAACTCCGTTTCTCACCAAATTTCACAGACAACTCTCAAAATATCATAACAAACCTGTACCGGGCTCCGAAACCAAAATACAGACTCGATACTAACAATGCCAAGTATCAATCAATTCTTAAAAATAAATAATTTTCAGATTTTTAATTTTCATCAGAAATTTATAACTCAAGCTGGAACCTTCAAATTCAATTCCGGGCATACGCCCAGGTCCCATAATTCGATACGGACCTACCGGGATCATTAAAGTACGGATCCGGGCCCGTTTACCAAAAATATTGACCGAAGTCAACTAAAATCAATTTTTAAGGAAAATATTCTTATTTTCATTAGTTTTCAACATAAAAGCTTTCCGAAAACATGCCCGGACTGTGCACGTAAATCGAGGAGGATAAAAATAAGATTTTTAAGGTTTAAGAGCGCAGATTTGAGATCTAAAACATAAGATGACCCTTTGAATCATCACACGTAGTTGAACAAATAAAGAAATCCAACGGCTCAATTATATAAAACCATAACAAGAATTTATCCTACAAAAGGTTCTATCAAAATTCTAGATAAAAAATTAGCTATTCATAATAGTATGTAAAACTACAATATTAGAATTCATAACCAATAATGGAAAGAGGAAGAAGGAAGTGAAAAACTTGTAAAAGAATTCTCCGCCTTGCTCCTAGTGTGTTCTTGCCTCCTTAGGTCAAAATTCGGTTTAATGTCGGTCTCCCTCTGTCTAAATCTCTAATGTCGGTCTCCTCTTCAATTGGCATTTAATGACTATTTATATGTGTAGGAAAAAGGTCTAGACGAAATAATCAAGTTCAAAACCAAAACAAAGAGATAAAATAAGCTTTAAAACCCGGAATACACGTCGCCTCGCTGTAGACCTCGCCTAGCGAGTTCAAACGCGAGCTCCACCTCGATTTATCCCCGGCGTCGCGAGCTCTAACGCGAGGAGATAATCTCGTGTCGCCTGCTTCTCTGCTTCAATTCAAATTCTGATTTCTTCAGCCTAACTTTCCAATTCTCATTCTTGTTTGTTATTTTTCCTTTGCAATTATTTCTTTGTCTCTTCAATCATTGTCTACTCATGTGAGTATAATATTTCCAATCAATAAATGATCGTGAACCATTCTTGTAGTGTGTAAAATATACATAAAATTTTTATTTTGTTTTCAATTTCGTCTTCAACGTATCTATACATAAAATAGACTCAATTAAGCATAAATATAGTATAGTTTAACATTAAGCTCCACCTCAATTTATCCCTGGCGTCGCAAGCTCTAACGCGAGGAGATAATCTCGCGTCGCCTGCTTCTCTGCTTCAATTCAAATTCTGATTTCTTCTGCCTAACTTTCCAATTCTCACTCTTGTTTGTTATTTTTCCTTTGCAATTATTTCTTTGTCTCTTCAATCATTGTCTACTCATGTGAGTATAATATTTCCAATCAATAAATGATCATGAACTATTCTTGTAGTGTATAAAATATACATAAAATCTTTATTTTGTTTTCAATTTCGTCTTCAACGTACCTATACATAAAATAGACTCAATTAAGCATAAATATAGTATAGTTTAGCATTAAAGCACCTAAATGTAAGATAAGTAATGCACTAAAAATATAGAATTATAGTCAAATATCAATATTGTTTAGTTAATTAAATTTTTTCCCATCTATTGCTGTTTGTTTTCTCTGTTTCACGTGAATGTCTAGTTCCCTCACTAGAAGGGGTACTAGAAGTGTCGAGACCTGGAGGTTTGCACAATTTCTTGGAAAAGGTTTTGGAGAAGTTTGGTGAAAAGTTAAGGGTAAGTGACATATGTGTCCGGTTGGTCAAAAATAATTATATTTGCTAGCTAATATATAAAAAGTATTTTTATCTATTATTATTGTATACGGTCGAAATAAATTCCAGCCTTGGCATGTCCGATACGGTTCGAAAGGCGGTGTATCGAAGTAAGATTCCGAAGGGGGGCACGAACTAACCTAGAACCCGAGGAGGCCGGTCCGTGATGAGATCGATATCATAATCAAACTCGAACAAGAATCAAACTATGATGCGGGAAGGTCTATCGTGCTGATAATCCAAAAACCAACCTACATCGACCTGGAATCAATTCAAGGGCTCGAACCAGGGTCGGGCTCGAACCAAGATCATAAATTCGAGCCGAAATCAAGCTCGAACAAAAATCGAGGATTCTAAGCAAGATCGAGCTCGCGGACAAAAGCCGTTGTAATCCCACTAGAGGGAATCTTGGCAGAAATTATGGAAAAACTGATTTAGCATGGGTCTCCCACTGAATGTTTATTTTATTATACTTGGAGCCAAATCTCTCCACTATAAAGAGGCTTGGTTATTATTTCTGTAAGGACATCTTTTTTCTGAGATTTACATTATATCAAAAGTATTATTTCCTCTACAAGAAAGGGTGATCATTACAGTTTCTTAGACTGATTCTCTTTTTGTTAAATCCTAAGGTTCACTGTTTATGATTGCCTTGCCCAGATTAGTTTTTCTCCAATCTATATTCACATTTTTATTTATCTTTGCATTTTGTGTTAAGTTGTACCACATATCTTCGAAACTGCGTATAAATTGAACTCTATCCATTTTTCGGAGAAACAGTTTGGCGCCCATCGTGGGGCCGAGGATAACAGTGGTCGCTTATCTCCGAAAACATCTTCAATTCAGGCTCGGCTACGAATAGCCATCGACCGAATGGCTTCACCGACCGATTACGAGGCTGGACTTCAAGATGAAACCAACAACTTGGCACTACTCGAGATTCGAGCCGAAATACCACTGGATATCAATTCACAAATTGCTTTGGAAGCGAACCAGCATTCCGAACCGGAAAGAAGCATTCAGGGTGGTGCTCGATCCGTAGCCCAAAATACCCAAAACCCAGAGGAGATCGGGGCCAGCTTACGCACGATCTTCGAGATGTTGCAAGCCTAGCAATTAGCGATAGCTCAGCTACAGAGCCAAACTCGCGCACAAAGCAGGCCGGTTTCCAATCCACATCGAGAAGTCACCCCCAGAACAGAGCCTGGCATAGTAAAGTCTGTCGAGCAGGAATCAGGGACTACTCCCGGAATTACTAAATTGCTCGAGGAACTCACAAAACGAGTCGAAGCTAACGACAAGAGGGTGGAAACGTATAATGCCAGGGTCGATCAAATTCCGGGGGCTCCACCAATGATAAAAGGGCTTGATTAAACAAAATTCATACAAAAGCCTTTTCCGTCGAGTGCGACACCGAAGCCAATCCCCAAAAAATTCCGTATGCCTAAAATTCCCAAATATAACGGTACGACCGATCCTAACGAACATGTCACCTCTTACACATGTGCCATAAAAGGCAACGATTTGGAAGATGATGAGATCGAGTCTGTGCTGTTGAAAAAGTTCGGGGAGACCCTCTCGAAAGGAGCTATGATTTGGTATCACAATTTACCACCGAATTCCATCGATTCTTTTGCCATGTTGGCAGATTCGTTCGTAAAAGCACATGCTAGTGCCATAAAGGTTACAACGAGAAAATCAGACCTCTTCAAAGTAAAGCAAAGGCAGGGAGAAATGCTGAGGAAATTCGTATCCCGATTTCGAATACAACGCATGGAATTACCCCTGGTCACCGACGACTGGGCCGTACAAGCTTTCACCCAAAGGTTGAACGAGCTAAGTTCGACAGCATCACACCGGTTGAAACAAAATTTGATCGAGTACCCGGCGGTAACTTGGGCAGATGTGCACAACTAATATCAATCAAAAATTAGGGTCGAGGATGACCAGTCGGGGGCCCCGTACGAACCTGTTCATCAGAACAGGACAGTTATTAATCAAAAGCAGATCGACAGAGAGCAAAGGTCGAACAGATATCGACCGTACGTCGTTGATCGAGTGAATAATGGTTCAACACGCAACGCAGTTCGGAACAGTCAACGAATTGATCGGGGGCAAAATTCTCGGAGGCTTATGAGTAAGAGCGGCTTCGATAAATATGCCGAGCCTATAGATGCACCTCGATTATCAGAATATAACTTCAGCGTTGGTGCATCCGCTCTCGTGTCGGCCATCGGGCGCATCGAAGACACTAAATGGCCTCGACCAATGCAGACCGATCCTGCTAGAAGAAATCCCAATCAAACGTGCGAATATCATGGTACCCATGGCCACAAAACGGAAGATTGCAAGCAACTAAGAGAGGAAATAGCTCACCTATTCAACAAGGGCCATCTTTAGGAGTTTCTGAGTGATAGGGCAAAGAGCCATTTTAGAAGTAGGGATTTCAGCAAGCAAAAAGAGCCAGAAGAACCACAGCACATTATCCACATGATCATCGTCGGCATCGATACCCCCGGGGACCGATGCTCAAACGTACTAAAACATCGATGGTGAGGGAAAAGCGATCTCGGACTCAAGATTGCGCACCCATGGGGACTTTGTCCTTTGGTGATGAAGATGCAGAGGGGGTCATCCAACCTCACAATGACGCGCTAGTAATATCCGTACTCGTAAATAAAACTAAAATTAAGCGTGTGTTGATCAATCCAGTTAGCTCGGCCAATATCATCCGATTGAAGGTAGTGGAGCAGCTCGGCCTGCAGGATCAGATCGTACCTGCAACGCTGGTCTTAAACGGGTTCAATATGGCATGCGAAACCACCAAAGGGGAGATAGTCTTACCAATAAACGTGGCCGAAACTGTCCAGGAAATAAAGTTTCACGTGATCGAAGGTGATATGAGGTATAATGCCCTTTTCGGAAGGCCATGGATCCACAAAATGAGAGCTGTGCCTTCAACCTACACCAGGTCCTCAAATTTACGACGTCGGGAGATGTCAAAATGGTGTACGGAGAGCAACCAGCCGCGAAAGAAATGTTCGTCGTCGACGAAGCCAAACCAATGTCTGCACTTTCACTGATAAAGGGATCGGGCCCGGAAAGAGAACGGGACACCAAATAGCAATCACAGACAGCGGTTTCAACCCAGCCAGACAACCAAAAAATCGAAGAGGATGGATACCAAAGGGTCCCTCGATCTTTTGTAATTCCCGATGACTCCGATGCCACAAAATCGACGATCGAGGAGCTAGAGCAAGTCATATTAATCGAGCGCCGACCCGAGCAAAAGGTATACTTGGGAACGGGGTTGAGCCCTGAACTCAGGAAGAAACTCGTTCAATTTCTTATCAATAACATCGATTGTTTTGCCTGGTCCCATTTAGATATAACAGGGATCCCTCCGGACATAACGACGCATCATCTAAGTTTGGACCCTAGGTTCAGACCGGTGAAGCAAAAAAGAAGACCCCAATCTGATAGAAAGAACGCCTTCATAAAGGACGAGGTAACCAAACTTCTCAAAATATGGTCCATTCGGGAGGTAAAATATCCCGAATGGTTAGCCAACGTAGTTGTAGTTCCTAAAAAAGGGGACAAATTTAGAATGTGCGTGGACTATAAGGATTTGAACAAAGCATGCCCCAAAGATTCTTTTCCGTTGCCGAACATCGATCGCATGATCGATGCCACGGCCGGCCACGAGATCCTCACTTTTCTCGATGCCTATTCCGGGTATAATCAAATACAGATAAACCCGGAGGACCAGGAAAAAACCTCATTTGTCACCAAATATGGAACGTATTGTTATAATGTAATGCCCTTTGGGCTAAAAAACGCAGGGGCCACTTACCGACGCCTAGTGAATAAAATGTTCTAAGAACAAATAGGAAAATCAATGGAGGTTTATATTGATGACATGTTAGTCAAATCCCTGCGCGCAAAGGTCCATTTAATTCATTTGCAGGAAACGTTCGAGATTCTGAGGAAATACAAAATGAAGCTCAACCCCGAAAAATGTGCCTTCGGGGTCGGTTCGGGCAAGTTCCTCGGCTTCATGGTATCACATCGGGGGATAGAGATTAACCCCGATAAAATCAAGGTCGTCGAAGACATCACCGTCGTAGACAGCGTGAAGGTCGTACAAAGACTAACGGGTCGGATTGCCGCCTTAAGCCGGTTCATATCGAGATCATCCGATCGAAGTCACAAATGTTTTTCTCTACTCAAAAAGAAGAATGATTTTTCTTGGACCCCGGAGTGCCAACAAGCATTAAAAGGACTAAAGCGATATCTATCAAGTGTACCACTGCTTCACACTCAAAAAACGGACGAGAAACTTTGTTTGTACTTGGCGGTGTCGGAAGTTGCCGTAAGCGGTGTCCTAGTTCGAGAAGAGCAAGCTACATAATTCCCAATTTATTATACGAGTCAAACCTTAGGAGAGGCGGAAACTAGATATACGCTCCTAGAAAGGTTGGCGCTCGCACTGATAAGCGCCTCGAGGAAGTTAAGGCCATACTTCCAGTGTCATCCCATATGCGTATTGTCCACTTACCCGCTTCGTAATATTTTGCACAGACCCGAGTTATCAGGCCGACTGGCCAAATGGGCCATCGAACTCAGTGGGTACAATATCGAATATCAACCCCGCACGACCATCAAGTCTCAAGTCCTAGAAGACTTCGTGCCCGATTTCACACCAGCCCTCGTACCCGAAGCCGAAAAAGAAATGTTGAAATCAGATACATCATCGGAGGTATGGATCCTTTTTACAGATGGGGCTTCGAACGTAAAGGGGTCCGGGCTGGGCATAGTTTTGAAACCGCCCACGGGTGGCATTATTAGACAATCTATTAAAACTATCAGGTTGACTAACAACGAGGCCGAGTATGAAGCCATGATTGCAGGTCTCGAGCTAGCTAGAAATTTGGGAGCAGAAATCATCGAAGCCAACTGCGATTCCTTGCCGGTGGTAAGTCAAGTAAACAAAACCTTCGAAGTTCGAGAAGGTAGAATGCAGAGATATTTAGATAAACTGCTTATCACTCTGTGCCATTTCAAACAATGGACTTTACGGCATGTGCTATGAGAACAGAATAATGAGGCAGACGCACTGGCGAATTTGGGGTCGTGGTCAAGTTAGATGATACAGGCTCGGGGAATGTTGTTCAACTTTTGAGATCGGTAATCGAAGAAGGACACGCCGAAATAAATTCTACAAGCTTAACCTGGGATTGGAGAAACAAGTATATCGAGTATTTGAAAAACGGAAAACTCCCAGTGGACCCTAAAAATTCCACAACCCTACAGACCAAGGCTGCTCGATTCACTCTGGCTTCAGATGGAACACTGTACCGAAGAACGTTCGATGGACCGTTGGCGGTATGTTTGGGTCGGGGGGATGTCGATTATGTCCTTCGGGAAGTGCATGAGGGTACTTGCGGGAATCACTCTGGAGCCGACATATTAGTCTAAAAAATAATCAGAGCAGGGTATTATTGGATCGATATGGACAAAGATACGAAGGAATTTATTCGTAAATGTGATAAATGTCAAAGGTTCGCACCAATGATCCACCAGCCCGGAGAACAACTCCACTCGGTCCTATCCCCGTGGCCTTTCATGAAATGGGGAATGGATATCGTCGGCCCTCTGCCATCGACCCTAGGTAAAGCCAAATTCATTTTGTTTATGACTGACTATTTTTTTAAATGGGTTGAAGCGCAAGCGTTCGAGAAAATAAGAGAGAAAGAAGTTATAGACTTTATTTGGGATCATATAATATGCCGATTCGGGATACCCGCCGAAATAGTATGCGACAACGGAAAGCAATTCATTGGCGGCAAAATAACAAGATTCCCCGAAGACCACAAGATAAGAAGGATACTGTCGACGCCATACCACCCCAGTGGGAATGGACAGGCCGAATAAACAAATAAAACTCTCATTCAAAACTTGAAGAAGAGGTTGAACGATGCTAAAGGGAGATGGAGAGAAATCCTACCCGAAGTCCTTTGGGCATATCGGACAACATCAAAATCCAGTACGGGGGCGACCACGTTCTCCTTAGTATATGGATCCGAAGCATTGATACAGTCGAGGTTGGTGAACCCAGTGCCATATTTCGATTCTCGATGGAAGAATCAAATAACGAGGCTATGAACACAAGCCTCGAATATCGGACGAAAGGCGAGAAGCTGCCCTCGACCGAATGGCCGCCCAAAAGCAGCGAATCGAAAGGTATTATAATCGAAGAACCAAGCTCCGCCATTTCAAGCCTGGGGACTTAGTGTTGAGAAAAATTACCAACAATACCCGAAATCCGAATGAAGGGAAGCTAGGACCGAATTGGGAAGGACCATATCAGGTACTCGAGGACATCGGAAAGGGGTCGTATAGGATCGGCGTTATTAATGGCAAACAGTTATCAAGCAACTGGAATGTATCACATCTAAAACGGTACTACTGTTAAGGTACAACCTTGCCATATTCGTTTATATCTCGAAACTGACCCCTACAGAAGTCCGAACAAGGGACGGATCTCTCACCAGAAAGCATGTGTTGCACTCTTTTCCCCTTAGACCGATTTTATCCCAAATGGGTTTTTCGGCAAGGTTTTTAATGAGGCAACCACTGGTCGTACAACATTTATAATAATATCCGAGGCCCCATAAGAGAGTTACTTCACAGCAACAGGGTCCCGTTAGGAAAACTATAAAGAGCCAAATGGTCGAAGCGAGCCATGCTCATATAGGTTGGCCCAAACCCAGGTGTGTAATAACATGCGAAGAATTAAGATATAATGCGGCCATTAAAGCCTACGGGCTATTTTCTATTTTGAGTTCGAGCAAACACTCACTCGGCTATTAAGCCTACAGGCTATTTTCTATTTTTCGAGCAAACACTCACTCGACCAAATAGCCTACGGGCTATATTATTTCGAGTTCGAATCATTCACTCGACCAAGCCTACAGGCTATTTTTTATTTCGAGTTCGAGCAAACACTCACTCGACCAAATAGCCTACGGGCTACATTAATTCGAGTTCGAATCATTCACTCGATCAAGCCTACGAGCTATTTATATTTTGAGTTCGAGCAAACACTCACTCGGCTATTAAGCCTACGGGCTACATTAATTTCGTGTTTGAATCATTCACTCGATCAAGCCTACGGGCTATTTTTTATTTCGAGTTCGAGCAAACACTCACTCGACCAAATAGCCTACGGGCTACATTAATTCGAATTCGAATCATTCACTCGATCAAGCCTACGGGATATTTTTTATTTTGAGTTCGAGCAAACACTCACTCGGCTATTAAGCCTGCGGGATACATTAGTTTCGAGTTTGAATCATTCACTCGATCAAGCCTACAGGCTATTTTTTATTTCGAGTTCGAGCAAACACTCACTCGACCAAATAGCCTACGGGCTACATTAATTCGAGTTCGAATCATTCACTCGATCAAGCCTACGAGCTATTTTTTATTTTGAGTTCGAGCAAACACTCACTCGGCTATTAAGCCTACGGGCTACATTAATTTCGAGTTCGAATCCTTCACTCGACCAAGCCTACGGGTTACATTAATTCGAGTACAAGCAAAATCTCGCTCGACCGTCATGCCCACGGGCTATATTTTCTTCAAGATCGAATCGTTGACAACTAATAAGTTTAAAGGGCTACATTGCCCCAAGTTTGAATAAACGCTCGTTCGGTTGCAGAGATTACGAGGTCCAAGTTTGATTAAGTGGTTTAAAACATTATGAAAATATTCATAAAGCAAATAAAATCCTCGCAACACAGGAAACAGAAACAAAAGCGAGTCGGCGAAAGAAGAGATATGCCTATACACAAAATTTATCTACATGGGAGGTTACAGCATAAAAACTAAGCGATCTCGTCTTTATTAGGTTCCCCCCCATTCTTGGATCCACTCTTGCTCCCATCGTCGTCGTCATCATCATCGGAAACCAGAGCTTCAGCATCAGCTTCGAGTTCTTTGGCCCTTTTTATCTCTTCTGTAAGATCGAAGCCGCGAGCATGAATCTCCTCGAGAGTTTCTCTTCTGGATCGGTACTTAGCAAGTTCGGCGACCCAATGCTCCCGACCATCGACGGATTCGGCTGCCTCTCTTGCCTGGACTTGGGCAACTTCAGCATCAGCCCGATAGACGGCCACGAGCGCATCCGCATGAGCCTTTGCCTTTTCAGCATCGGATTCGGCCTTGGCGAGTACTGAGGCCAACCGAACCTCAAGCTCCGCAATTTTTCTTGCTTGAACCAGGCCTTTTTCCTTCATTTTCTGAAGTTGGGTTTCAGACGACGATAACTGGGCTCGAGCAGTCTCTTTTTCTGCAGCAAAGCGGTCCATACCTTCTTTCCACCGCAAGGATTCCATCCTTATCACATCGACCTCCTCACGAATCTTCCCTATCATCTCGATTTTTTGTTGCAGCTGTGAGACCGAAATGTTAGCTATCGTTCCGGTGTCGAACCCATAGGTTTTCAAAAGCATCATTACCTGCTCAGACAAATCATTCTGGTCTCGATAAGCCCTGGCCAGCTCGGCTCGGAGATTTTTTATTTCCTCCTCTCTCTGCCCTAAGGAAAGTTTGAGAGAGTTCCTCTCGTCGGTAGCGCGGTTTAGGTCGGCCACGTATCGATGCAGCTCATTCTGGGAATGAAAAAATTGTTCTCGATGGACTGCCGCAGCCTACGAAGAAACAAGAAGCGAAGTTGACGAAAAACAAACATAAAAAGGCAGTACCAACAAAAAGATTTTTAAAGACTCGCTTGGTTCAAAGCTTGCCGCAAACCATGAAAAAGATCTGCTTCATCACCGGTACCGGCAACGTCCTCGATACCAGTAAACAGGTCACGAAATGGATCCTCTTCATCATGAGGCCTGTCCAGACCGAGGGCCCCTAGAGCTTGAGCTTCCCGAATCACCCCTGCGGAAAAAGCGGGAAAAGTAGGCGAATCCTCGATTGCTGCTACCCCAAGTGACTCGCCCGGAGCATTCCCCTCGACTCGGAGGGGTTTGAGGGGCTCTTTGATTGTGACCCCTGCCGGTTGACTCCGATGAGAGGCGTCTTCGACATCCGATAGTTCGGGGATTCTACCTGAACCTCTCTCCGGTATATTTTCAGTTCGAGACGGAGCCCGATAGGGCATCGTCGATCCAGCCGGCAATGAAGCATCGGTGGCTCTCTTCGTCCGGACCGCCAGCATTGACTTATTGTCCTCTTCTTCTTCTTCATCCCTTAGGCGCAAACGGATTCCACGATCAAAGGAATAACATTCTTGTTCGGCTTACGAGCCGTCCTCTTCTTCGGTTTTGGATATTCGGGCAACGAATCTCTCTTCCTTTTATTTTCCTTCACCGGCCTTGGGACGGAGGTCGAAACATCCTCCTCATTAGACAGAGGTCTCAAGACCGCGTCTTTACCCAAACCTGCATATGGGAAACCTTATAAAAAATATTTCGAGAAATGCCTCGCTAGAGTCCAAGAAATGAGCTTACCGTAATTTTTGGCCTCCCACCGACCCTTAGACAAATCACGCCATGAGCGCTCGGCGTATGTGGAGGTCGAAACAAGAGCCCATACCCAATTCTTGAGGTCGGAAACCGCTCCGGGCATCCAGGGAACCGCTACATCACAAAAAGAGGAGTGTCGATAAGAGAATAAATGAAAGAACAAAATATAGGCAACAACAAGATCACACTTACATTTCATATTCCACTCCTCGGGAAAGGGCATCTTTTCAGTCGGGATCAGGTCCGAAGTCCTCACCCGAACGAACCTGCTCATCCAACCCCGGTTCCTGTCCTCGTCAATACTCGAGAACAAAGCCTTGGTAGCCCGACGCTGGAGTTTTATTAACCCTCCCCGAAAAAGTCGGGGACGATACAGCCGGATCAGGATAACGATCCGCCACAAAGAAGGATGGACCTGGCCTAAGGTTACCTGATACTGTCGACAGAAGTCGATAACGACGGAATCGAGGGGACCCAAAGTGAAAGGGTAAGTATATACGTTCAAAAACCCTTTCACGTAAGAAGTGAATCTTCGTCAGGGGTAGGTATTATCACTTCTTTTTCGCCCCAATTGCAGTCCTTCTTTAACAAATCGAGGTGCTTCTCAGTAATCGAACACATGTACCTCGATACCGGCTCACACCGGCCAGGGACCGACGAACCTTTATCAATTTTAAAATCTGAAGTAAGGACGCACGCCTCGGGGACACACTCCTCTGGCCGTGGTTCTGCCGGAGTCTCATCGACGAAACACTGTGAAGAGGAAGTTTTCTCTTTCTGAGGAACGGTTTGTGATGTTTTCGCCATTTTTGAATTCAAAAGTGAGGAGTAGACGAAATTGATAGAGATTTGGTAGAATCGAGGGATCCTTTCGGAAAGAAATCACAGCTTTTCTGGTAAGTTGGAGAGTATAAAGAAGAAATTGAGAGATTTTAGAAGATAGAAGGTGTAAAAATGGTAAAAGATAAAAGTGAGAGTTATTTATAGGTTCAAGCGGCGGCGGTTCATTATCAGCAGTGGCCGACCACCGCTGACATGCATTAAATGAATTAAAAGACTAAACCGACGGAACAGCTACCATATGCGTCATGGTCGAACCTGATGGAAGTGACAAGATATAATCCGATCGAGCTGTTGAAAATCATATCGTTTCTCGCCATATTTCTTTCTGAGAAACGAGGGGACTATCTGTATACGGTCGAAATAAATTCCAGCCTTGGCATGTCCGGTACGGTTCGAAAGGCGGTGTATCGAAGTAAGATTCCGAAGGGGGGCACGAACTAACCTAGAACCCGAGGAGGCCGGTCCGTGATGAGATCGATATCATAATCAAACTCGAACAAGAATCGAACTATGATGCGGGAAGGTCTATCGTGCTGATAATTCAAAAACCAACCTACATCGACCTGGAATCAATTCAAGGGCTCGAACCAGGGTCTTCAACGTACCTATACATAAAATAAACTCAATTAAAGATAAATATAGTATAGTTTAGCATTAAGCTCCACCTCGATTTATCCCTGGCGTCGCGAGCTCTAACGCGAGGAGATAATCTCGCGTCGCCTGCTTCTCTGCTTGAATTCAAATTCTGATTTCTTCTGCCTAACTTTCCAATTCTCACTCTTGTTTGTTATTTTTCCTTTGCAATTATTTCTTTGTCTCTTCAATCATTGTCTACTCATGTGAGTATAATATTTCCAATCAATAAATGATCATGAACTATTTTTGTAGTGTATAAAATATACATAAAATCTCTATTTTGTTTTCAATTTCGTCTTCAACGTACCTATATATAAAATAGACTCAATTAAGCATAAATATAGTATTGTTTAGCATTAAAGCACCTAAATGTAAAATAAGTAATGCACTAAAAATATAGAATTATAGACAAATATCAATATTGTTTAGTTAATTAAATTTTTTTCCATCTATTGCTGTTTGTTTTCTCTGTTTCACGTGAATGTCTAGTTCCCTCACTAGAAGGGGTACTAGAAGTGTCGAGACCTGGAGATTTGCACAATTTCTTGGAAAAGGTTTTGGAGAAGTTTGGTGAAAAGTTAAGGGTAAGTGACATATGTGTTCAGATGATCAAAAATAATTATATTTGCTAGCTAATATATAAAAAGTATTTTTATCTATTATTATTGTATATGGTCGAAATAAATTCCAGTCTTGGCATGTCCGATACGGTTCGAAAGGCGGTGTATCGAAGTAAGATCCCGAAGGGGGGCACGAACTAACCTAGAACTCGAGGAGGCCGGTCCGTAACGAGATCGATATCATAATCAAACTCGAACAAGAATCAAACTATGATGCGGGAAGGTCTATCGTGCTGATAATCCAAAAACCAACCTACATCGACCTGGAATCAATTCAAGGGCTCGAACCAGGGTCGGGCTCGAACCAATATCATAAATTCGAGCCGAAATCAAGCTCGAACAAAAATCGAGGATTCTAAGCAAGATCGAGCTCGCGGACAAAAGCCGTTGTAATCCCACTAGAGGGAATTTTGGCAGAAATTATGAAAAAGCTGATTTAGCATGGGTCTCCCACTGAATGTTTATTTTATTATACTTGGAGCCAAATCTCTCCACTATAAAGAGGCTTAGTTATTATTTCTGTAAGGACATCTTTTTTCTGAGATTTACATTATATCAAAAGTATTATTTCCTCTACAAGAAAGGGTGATCATTACAGTTTCTTAGACTGATTCTATTTTTGTTAAATCCTAAGGTTCACTGTTCATGATTGCCTTGTCCAGATTAGTTTTTCTCCAATCTATATTCACATTTTAATTTATCTTTGCATTTTGTCTTAAGTTGTACCACATATCTTCGAAACTGCATATAAATTGAACTCTATCCATTTTTCGAGAAAACAATTATATATTAGTATATAAAACATTATAAATGATGCTGACTATTAATTTTTCGAGTTTTTAGAGCGATTATACTGCATAGTTTTCTCAAAAAGAATTTGTGCAAAATATCAGCACTCGGTCAGTTTCTAAAAGCAGGCTCGACCTTACCGTCCACCATTATTGGTGTCGCTTCCTTATTCTAATTTGTTTGTCATTTCTCGTTTATTAAGCAACTTAAATATAGCACTAAAAATTTAAAATATATATTGAAGATTACATTAGAAGAATAAAAATTGCATGAGAAGTATCACATATTCTAATTTTCCTCATAGAAAAGATGAAAGGATACATTCTACAAGTTAAACGAAGATTCTACAGTGTGATAACTATTGTACTAAGATAAGAGTATATACATAACACTATATATAATCTCAAATGTAAAACTTAACAATACTATTAAAAAATATAAAAATAAGGTTTCCCTGAATTGTAAGATACTCGATCCGTTCGGTTCATGGTTCATTTGGATCGACTTTTTTCTAAAAAGAAATCAAAGTCGATTTTTCAAATATTGGAATCAAACCAAACCAATTAAGTTGATTTTTATCGATTCAGTTTGGAATGGTTTTTTCGTCTTTTCGGTTATTTATCGAGTTTTTCTTAAATACAAGATATACACTACCAAATACATACTCCGGCGATTACATTTTCAACGTAATACTATCAAATAAATTGCTCTTTGAAAAATCTATCATTTACCAAGATATATTGATGATAATTAAATCTAGTAGTGATGAATTTAAGGACTTACTTAAAAATAAATTATTTTTAACATAAAATAGATTCTTGTACTTAGCAAAAGAAAACTACCAATCAAACTAGATGTAAAGACAAAGAACTAGATCATTATAATAACAAAGAACTAGACTAAAAGTGCAAACGATAAACATGTGCCATAAACTTTTTAGAAATTTTGTAGTAAAATATGCATATATAGGTGCAATAATAGATTTTAAGTAGTTACTTGTATAGTCGGTTAAGTTCGGTTTTTCCGGTTATTTTTTGATTAAGTGAATGTAAAATGGTAGAAAAAGAAATGGAGAGAAATGAAATTTTGAATTAGTTCCTTTTACAAAGGAACTTTGTACCTCATTAGATAGGAAGAGGAAAATTCTTGTGCTTATATATTGAAGCACTTCTTCTAATTTTTAAAGAGTTGAGAAGAGAGCAAGCTTTGCGCAATCGTCGTCATTTAATGCTTACGTCTTCGGCTTCGGTTTCGGATTTGGTCGATTGATTGATAATTTTTTGGACCAAATTTATTTTTCTTTTCTGTCATTTAATATTTTCTTTTGTAATATTTTTTCCTCTCTCTTCTACATTCTGCATTATTTTTCAAAGCAGAACGTAAGCATTTTGTGTAATTTACTCCGCCATTTGAGTTTGCTGAAGTTTTGTGATTTGAAATGCCGCTATCACAGAATAGTTATTTCGTTCTATCCTGGGAGGATTTGCTCAGAAATCTTGGGTAACTGTGAGTGATTAAATGCCTTAAGTACACACAAGAAACTTGTGGGCTTGAAATTTTCTGTTTTTATTTCCTTAAACTAACGTCTTCTGATTTTCTGATTTTTGAATACAGAATATTAACAAGCTTAAGGAATTTAGTTATATTTCTGTGTTCATCTTACTTTATGGTTTGGGAGAACAAAATGCTAGCGATTTTCTACTTTCATTTTGGAGATTAAAATCTTCGAATTTTCTACTCTAGTTTGAGATTAAAGTCTTTGTGACTTTCTACACAATCCAAGATTAAAATCCTTGTAATTTTCTACTCAGTTGTTCATATTCGGTTTGAAGATATAAAAACTTCATCGGCTTACTAATTCTGGTTGTGTCAATTTTATTTACAGAAAAATGACAACAAGTACAGAACAACCAAATGGTTCTGTTGGGATTACTGCTGCTGCAATGGCTATTGCTTCTTCAAGCGTTGGCAGTAGAAAATATTCTTCTACCTGACCACACTCAGTTTGCACCGCTTTATCAGCGAGGATGTTCCAGTTTTGAGAGAAGAAATTTCGGATAATGAGCGGTTTGCGATTACGGAGGCATGGAAGCATTCTAACTTCTTGTGAAAAAATTATATGTTGAGTTGTTTGGAAGATGGCTTGTACAACGTTTATAGTGTCATGAAAACTTTAAAAGAGTTGTGGAACGCTCTTGAAAAGAAGCACAAGACGGAAGATGCTGGACTTTAAAAGTTTGTTGCCGTAAAGTTCTTGGACTTTAAAATGGTTGACAGTAAATGTGTCATAACTCAAGATCAAGAACTGCAAGTCATCGTGCATGATCTCCTTGCCAAAGGTATAAATTGAATCAATATTTTTATCAAAAATATTGATTATATTATTAATTCTAAATTTATGATTGTAGATATGGTCATAAATGAAGAGTTTTCAGTTGCGACATTTATTAAAAAATTGCCTCCAATGTGGAAGGACTTTAAAAATTACTTGAAACATAAGCGCAAGGAGATGACATCGGAAGACTTTATTATTTGCCTAAGGATTGAAGAGGACAACAAGGCCGCAGAAAAGAAGTCTCGTGGATAACAATAATGGGAGCAAATATTGTTGAGGAAGCTTCAACGAGCAAAGAGAGAAATAAGCTGTCTGGACCAAAGAATTACCCAAGCAAAAAAACGTTTAAAGGTAATTGTCATAATTGTGAAAAGGTTGGACATACGGTTGCTGACTGTCGTGCACCAAAGAAGGACAAAAAGAAAAGCCAAGCAAATATGATTGATTCTGGGGTAACTCGTCATATTTGTGTTAACAAGGAGTTGTTTACTTCTTATGCTCCCGTAGGACCCGACGAGACAATTTTTATGATAAATTCTTATGTTGCAAAAATTGAAGGAACGGGCAAGATAACTGTGAAGATGACTTCTGGCAAGATTGTGACTCTAAACAATGCCCTTCGTGTTCCTGAAATGCGGAAGAATTTAGTCTCGACATCACTTCTAGTCAAGAACGACTTTAAGTGTGTTTTTGTTTCCGACAAGGTTGTAGTTAGTAAGTATGAAATGTATGTAGGAAAAGATTACCTTACTGAGGGCCTTTTCAAACTCAATGTACTTGCCATTGATATGAATAAATCTTTCAGCTTCTTCTTACTTGCTTGAATCTAATTTATGGCATGAACATTCAATCACGTCAACTTCAAAACTTTACGAAAAATAATTTATTTAGAAGTATTGCCTACGTTTGAATGCAATAACTCGAAATGTCAAATATGTGTAGAATTAAAGTATGTTGAACATCCTTATAAGTCAGTTGAAAGGAATTCAAATCAATTGGGCTTAATTCACACAGATATTTGTGACATGAAGTCAATACCATCTCACGGTGAAAAAAGGTATTTCATAACTTTTATTGACGACAATACTAGATATTGCTATATTTACTTATTTAATAGTAAAAATGAAGCAATTGATGCATTCAAGCAATACAAAAATAAAGTTAAAACGCAACTAAATAAAAAGATTAAAATAATAAGAAGTGATAGGGGTGGCGAATATGAATCTCCTTTTGAAGAAATATGTTTGGAATATGGCATTATTCACCAAACAACTGCCCCTTAATCACCACAATCTAATGAATTTGTGAAAAGATAGAATAGAACGTTAAATAAGATGATGGATGCCTTGTTTATAAGTTTTGGTTTACCTCAAAACTTGTGGGGGGGGAGGGGAGGGAGAGCTATTCTTACAGCTAATCGAATACTTAATCGAGTTCCTCATAGCAAAACGCAATCCATATAAAAAATGGAAAGGAAGAAAACCAACTTAAAATATTTTAAGGAGTGGGGGTGTTTGGCTAAAGTGCAAGTCCCTAAATCTAAAAGGGTAAAGATTGGACCAAAAATCGTTGATTGCGTTTTCATAGGTGTCACGACCCAAAATCCACTAGTGTTTGTGATGGCGCCTAACACCGCCATCAAGTAAGCCAATAGTGATTTAGTAATTTAATTGCTCATTTTAGTATCTTGAAATCATAATTTTCTTAATTGAACAGTATAAAATAGAATTTACAGAGTGAATTAAAATATCTACACGAACCTCAATAATGAATAACCCGAAGGAACCCCCAAAACCTGGTGTCACAAGTGCATGAGCATTTTCTAAAGAGTACAATAATATTACAACATATGTCCCGAATGTAATAAGACAGAATAAAATAAATAGTACAATGGATACTCGGTGGACTGCGATGCATAGCCTAGAATGCATCTCACATGAAGTCTCCCCAACAGGTGCGCCTATGCGCCAGGGTGGTCATCAATGAACCTCTCAGATCCTGCACATTTAGTGCAGAAGTGCAGCATGAGTACATAAATCAACGCGTACCCAGTAAGTATCTAGCCTAACCGAGGAGAAGTAGTGACGAGGGGTCGACATCGATACTTACTAATAGTCCAAGCAGATAATATAATAATCCATAGCAGGTATGAAGTGCACAGCAATATTGAAGAAAATCTGTAAATCTCAAAAAGGTTTCCAATTATTTCCTTTATAGTATCAATCTTCTCAATCTTATATTCTACCTTAATATCTCTTAAAATTGTCAAGTGTCATAATCGAATAAACTCGGAGTACCATATAAAATGTCGGGCACCAGTAGGGAGGTTAACTCGTGAATATTCAGGCTACAAGCGATATAACGCACGATTATGCCGAGGCCGTTCGGTCCGATCCGAAATAATGTGTACAATGTCGAGGGTCGAGTGGCACGAACCATATATGCATCTATATACTGTCGAGGCATTCAACCCGATCCACAATAAAAGGGAAGAAAGTTACCGAATTACGAGACACGTGCTTACAATACCTTACGTGAGTACAAAAATGGATATAATCTGTATCGTTCCTCAAATAACTCGCCCACAACTCAAAGTGTTAAGGCTTGGCCTAGTATGCATATATTTATTTCTAAATCAATTTTATTTATAACTTCGATTAATTAATCCGGCAACATGAGTTCAAATAATTCAAATATTATAAGAAAAGATCCTAAGTCTACCCGGACATAAACATTCTTTAACTACGTACGGACTTTCGTCATCTCGTGCGTACGTAGCACCCATAACTAGTTGCACATAACAATAAATATCACCTAGGGGTAGTTTCCCCCTCACAAGGTTAGAGAGGAGACTTACCTCGCTTCGAAGTTCCAAGACCGGCTCCAAGGCCTCTCTAATACCTCAAACCAAAGCCTGTCGATCCAAAACTATTCAAACAACGTGCAAACCAATCAAAATGTACTCTAATACCCATAATTAATCAATTTATAAAAATTCCCAACTCCGCTCGAAAAGTCTATAAAAATCAACCCTCGGCCCCCGTGCCCGGATTCCAAAAATTTTCAAAGATAATCGTTACCCACAACATCACGAACTCAAATATATAATTTATTCCAAATTTCATGTCCAATTTCATGGTCAAAATATAAAAATATCAATTTCTAAATTTTTTTTAAAATCTCAAAATTTCTAGGAATTTCCATGTTTAAATCCTTGTGTAATCCATGTAATTAGCTAAAAATGTGCGAGAATTACTTACCTTGTAGTAGATGATGAAAACCGCCCCTTGAAACTCTCCAAAATCGCCCAAACCAAGAGAGAAATGAGTGAAATGAACAAAATCCCAGACTTAAAACAATCTGCTCAGGCCCTGTCCTTCATCGCGTTCGCGTGACCAAGGTCGCGTTCGCGAAGGCCTATCCATGCACAACATCGCATTCACATTCAAGCTCTCGCGTTCGCGATAGCCAATTGCCCCCAGCCTGGAACTCCTCCTTCGCGTTTGCGTATGCTCTTCGGCATTTGCGAAGGGGAAACTGCCAACCCAACAACTCACCGCGTTCGCGACTACCTTGTCGCGTTTGCGTAGGGTAAGGCCCCCCTGACCCCCAGCTCTCGTTCGCGTTCGCGAACCCTTATTCGCGTTAGCGAAGGATAAATAGGCAGCCACCATTATCCCTTCTTCTCGAACGTGAGACTCCCTTTGTGTTCACGAAGAACAAAACCAGAACCAGCAACACCAGCAGCAAAATAGGGAGAAATTACCCGAAACCACCCGAAACACACATGAGGCCCCCGGGACCCCGTCCAATCACACAAACTAGTCCCAAAGAACGAAGCGAACCTGTTTGAGGCCTCAAATCACACCAAACAACATCGAAACTACGAATCGTACCCAATTCAAACTTAGTGAACTTAAGAACTTCAAATTTCTACATTCGACGCCGAAACCTATCAAATCAAGTCCGATTGACCTCAAATTTTGTACACAAGTCATAATTGACATTACGGACCTACTCCAACTTTCGAAATTGGAATCCGACCCCGATATAAAAAAAGTCCACTCCCGGTCAAACTTCCTAAAAATCATCCAATTTTCAACTTTCGCCAATTGACGCTGAAATATCCTATGGACTTCCAAATCAACAATCGGATATGCTCCTAGGAAAAAAATCACCAAACGGAACTATTCCCAGGCTCGGAAACCCAAACAGACATCGATAACATCAAAATCCACTTCAACCCAAATTTAGGGAATTCTTAAACCTTCAAAATGCCAACATTCCGTAATAAATGCCGAAATACTTCCGGGCCACCCGTTACTCGAGCCGAACATACGCCCAAGTTCGAAATCATTATACGAACCTATTGGAACCTTCAAATCCCGATTCCGAGGTCGTTTACTTAAAAGTCAAACCTAAGTCGATTCTTCCAACTTAAAGCTTCCGAAATTAGAATTTTCTTTCCAATTCCACTCCAAACTTTCTGAAATTCGATTCCGACCACATATACAAGTCATGATACCTGAAGTGAAGCTACTCAAGACCTCAAACCGTCGAACAACATGCTAGAGCTTAAAACGACCGATTGAGTCGTTACATTCTCCCCTACTTAAACATGCGTTCGTCCTCGAACGTGCTAAGAATTGCTCCGGAGTTGTCCAAAATCACTGTGGAACACCTTGTTCACCTACCGTGCCACGACATTCCTCTTGAACACACTAGCTCAAGCCAGACTGAAAATCCTCCCTATATCCTTAGCTAACAAGCTTTAGAACCAAGTTCTAACTTCTAAATTTCTTTACAAGGCATGTTTCTAACACACGACACCGTACCAATCACCACACACTGTACCAAAAAACGATCGTACACCTTTTGATGAATTCACACCATGCCCCGCATATTTCACACGCCCATAATAACATCATCCGATCACAACAGCTGTAATTTCACAAATCTGATGCCCGCAATACATCTCATAACGTATATAAATCATGTTCCAACTCTCGCAATACTGCCACGACTAAAGAGACATGCAAAAAACTCATAACTACTTGCCGAATCAATAATTCATGGAGTCTCTCCTCCTGACAAGAACCATTACCTCATTCTTAACTGAATAACGACATTTTCTCTTTAATGTACCTTATATAAATCTGAATGCACTAACTCCAGGTCCAATAATCTCGTCTCACCTAGTACAAGTTGCTCAGGCAATAAGCCATCTCAGATACTGCCGAAAATCCTATATGATGCCCACAACGAACCAACAAGCTACAACTCGAATGTGATACATAAGGAAGAATGAATTCTGGAGAAGGACTTCCCAGCCAGCGTAACGAATAAAATAGCTGAACAGATGCTGTGAACCCACCTCAGGGATGAAAACAAGACATACAAAATGAGTGTAAGAAACTATGCTCAACATTTCGTTGTTGCGGCGTGCAACCCGATCCACATAACATGCCCGTGGCGGTGTGCCAACCGATTCACACATAACAATCATGAAGAAAACACACATATTAAGCCGTAGCGCTCATACTGATGAAATACCCTAATATCGACCACAAGCACGCCAAGTGCATAATACAAATCTTGGGGAGACAAATAGCATCGTACACTATGAAACCCAAGCACAACTAAGGTGCAGTAAATGACCTGCACCTCGAGAGGCATCCTGATAACATAACACCACAAGCTACACGGGACCTCAACACGTGTGCGAATAATCAAGCCGTCAAATCCGAAACAAACTCACACGGTCCACAACCCAAATAATAGGACGCCTCTCAGGCTTAAACTCTCGCATTTGCGATATTACCATAACCTCCATACTTAGTATAAATCTTTAACAATTAAGTGACTAACATGCCACACTTATACAAATCTCCCTGTGGGGTACGCTCCCACGACCTTCCTCTCGGGTAGCAAAGTCTGCACATCCATACCACAAACCGTACTAATTATGTAAAGAAATCACAATCCGCAAATCAATACACAATGCCTCTTCCACCGAACACCATTCTCAGGCAACTCTAAGATAACGCTAGCTCACTCTAACCATCTTAATTTTTCCCTGCTCATCCGAGCTCGTGACATTCTTATCAATACTAACTGCAACCTTGGTCCTCAACTTTCAAATTCCCATGCCGCTCACCGCACCTATCATACCGCTATGCGAAAATACAAGAGCTCATCATAACCCTTGAATTACTAGTATAATAAACACTTCATTGGCTAGAAACCTTTCACTTAACTCATTTCAAAAGAACAATGCAACACGCAAACGAATTCCAAAACCGCAGCAAATACAAACCTCAAGTCGTGATCTAGACCGTCATGACTCTTCCGAAATCCATTTACACAACAAAGCCATTTGAATCAAATACCTCCCAAATCAATCAGGTCGTGGTGGCTGTCAAGCCCGCACGTACAACCACAAACCACATGTATAACTTCACACAACGAAGGAACTGATCCTTACCACAATCATGCTGATTCAGCCACTACTAACCGACCAAACTTCTTTCAGCTTACCTTCGACCTGACTTAGAAATATTATATCTCCATTCACAACATAACGAACTAAATTTGCACTCATCCTGAGTGACCCGAATCGCGAGGCCACATCGTCTCAATACCCATGAATCATCTCATACCCTTTTTAAGCGCACAATGGCATCTCTAACTGGTACACCCATTTTGCAAGACCTCCCGCGAATACGCAGCTATTTCTTCCTTTGCTCCAACACTACACCGCATACCCGACGATGACATAGAACATTCCAAGTTCCATTCACAATCCGTTGCGAAGACTCGATCCTTAACCACACAACGGACTCGAAATCTTTAGGCGTTGCACTTTAATTCTCGAATCCACTAGGACCATTGTTGAGAGTCACCCACTCTGACCCTATCTCGATCATAACCAAACATCCCATGCTCTGCTAGCGTAGGAACACCCTCTCGAAGAAGCAACCAGCTGAATTCTTTTCCTTGTACGTCACATCCACAAAGCATAAACTCTGAGTCTTCCCAAAACCTGAGTATGCATCGATAAAGCCGAATATAGCACGCTTCCATCAAGTTCTTTGCTGAATTACCCCTGATCTTTCTTTTTCTTAGTAAAAATAAATCCGCCAACGCACCAATAACCAGAAACCGCACAAGCAGACAACCACGCGATCCAATCGTAAATAGTGGGGCTTCCCTACTTAGCTTTAAGCTACCATCACATAATGTAGAGCCCACAATGATTCCTCCTTCTCAATTACCATGATCTCGCACTGTTAACCCGCCAGACTTCTCGAAGTATTTTGTTAAGATTTTCATGAACATTCTAAATCACCAGTCACAGTCACACACTCTACCTCTTACCGGATAGCAAGTAGTATTCTTCGCAGAAGCTTTATCAATGCCATGAAACCGCTAACATGCTCACAGGAGATAACCCACTTGTGGAATTCCTCACCGACATCTTCCAACGATGCTGAACTGGGTACATCTATCACGAATCAGTAAATTCTCCTGAGCCCATATTCGCCCACCAGTTGTATAAGTCTGCTCCTTCCCTATTGACATCAACTGAAAGTTCAACAATACCTTTCGAACTTAAGTCATACTGCACCTGAAACGATAATCCGATCTTCACACCCCTCCTTTCTGCCATTTTCAATCTTTCTTCATTCGGTAGCCATCACTCCAAATAAAATTCGTAGGCCAAATCGCCTTGCATCACGATTTCCAAACCGTTCTACACTTTCTCAAGATACGCGACTATCTTACCACAAAATCCATATGCTAATATGCCACTCTTACTTCGATTAAACCATCTCCTTTAAGCAACTTCTTAACCTCTGCTTCTCATACTTGTCCTGCTAGTACTTCAACCACTGCGAAACACTTCCCGCCATGTCTTCCCTCATACTTTGCTACCCAAATGTTACATCAAATCAAAATGCATCTCCGTAGCACCTGAACCAATAAATTGTTACCGACTCTAAGCCTCTTCGAATATCATCTCTCTCGAGCCATCAACATTAGAAATACCAATTCAATTCTGAACCGCTGCACACAGCTATCTTGGGCAAACGCCCCTCGGGCACTATTTCACAACACCCTGTCCCGACGGCAAAATCCAAGAAGACCGTAACATCGGTGAACCGTAATGCGTTCAAACAAGGACGGCGGTACCGCATCACAATGAAAATTCCCCCACGCTCGAAAATATCAAGTCTCGTTACTTCATCAACCCAAACCTGGACACCTATAGTCTGATTGCCTTTCCTTTGCTGGAATTAAATGCCGAACCTCTAAATCATGCACTGAAAAATACTCCTTTAAAGTCATTTGCTGCCTCAATACATAAGCGAGCACCCTACCATTACACCAACATCGTGCGATAACAATGCGTGAACATCATAGCGATCTGTGCATAGCCTCAAAACCATCGAAAATAGAACTGCTGGGCTGAAATGACAGAACATCCTTCCGTAAGGCGACGACAATAGCCTGCCCGAACACGCAGGGAAAAACACCCTACACCACGTCTGCAGTACCATTACAATTCCTCAATGCTCAATTGATAACAAGCGCTTCGCATCGCATAAGATTGAGTAGGAACGAAATAAAGGCACAAGCCTCAATGGACTCAAACCGCACGATGAGGAAATCAAGAAGGGAAGTGATCCTAACAACCCTATAGCCTCTCGAAGATAAGTACAAATATCTCTGTACCGATCCGCAAGATTCTACTAGACTTACTCATGACTCGTGAGACCTAAGTGAATCTAACGCTCTGATACCAACCTCAATGGAATTTAATTACTCATTTTAGTATCTTGAAATCATAATTTTCTTAATTGAACAGTATAAAATAGAATTTACAGAGTGAATAAAAATATCTACACAAACCTCAATGATGAATAACCCGAAGGAACCCCCAAAACCCGGTGTCACAAGTGCATGAGCATTTTCTAAAGAGTATAATAATATTACAATATCTATCCCAAATGTAATAAGACAGAATAAAATAAATAGTACAATGGAGACTCGGTGGACTGCGATGTGTAGCCTAGAAGGCAACTCACATGAAGTCTCCCCAACAGATGTGCCTATGCGCTAGGGTGGTCATCAATGAACCTGTCAGATCCTGCACATTTAGTGCAGAAGTGCAGCATGAGTACATAAATCAACACGTACCCAGTAAGTATCTAGCCTAACCGAGGAGAAGTAGTGACGAGGGGTCGACATCGACACTTACTAATGGTCCAAGCAGATAATATAATAATCCATAGCAGGTATAAGGTGCACAACAATAGTGAAGTAAATCTATAAATCTCTAAAAGGTTTCCAATTATTTACTTTATAGTATGAATCTTCTCAATCTTGTATTCTACCTTAATATCTCCGAAGATTGTCAAGTGTCATCATCAAATAAACTCGGAGTACAATATAAAATGTCGGGCACCGGTAGGGAGGTTAACTCGTGAATATTCGGGTTACAAGCGATATAACGCACTATTCTGCCGAGGTCGTTTGGCCCGATCCGGAATAATGTGTACACTGCCGAGGGTCGAGCGACACGAACCATAGATGCATCTATATACTACTGAGGCGTTCGGCCCGATCCACAAGCAAAGGGAGGGAAGTTACTGAATTATGAGACACGTGCTTACAACACCGTACGTGAGTACAAAAATGGATATAATCTTTACCGTTCCTCAAATAACTCGCCCACAACTCAAAGTGTTAAGGCTTGGCCTAGTATGCATATATTTATTTATAACTTCGATTAATTAGGCCAGCAACATGAGTTCAAATAATTCAAATATTACAAGATAAGATCCTATGTCTATCCGGACATAAACATGCTTTAGCTACGTACGGACTCTCGTCACCTCGTGCGTACGGAGCACACACAACTAGTTGCACATAACAATAAATATCACCTAGGGAGTAGTTTCCCCCTCACAAGGTTAGACAGGAGACTTACCTCGCTCTGAAGTTTCAAGACCGGCTCCAAGGCCTCTCTGACACCTCAAACTAAAGCCCGTCGATCCAAAACTATTCAAATAACGTGCAAACCAATCAAAAGGTACTCTAATACCCATAATTAATCAATTTAAACAATTTCCAACTCCGCTCGAAAAGTCTATAAAAATCAACCCTCGTGCCCACGTGCCCGGATTCCGAAATTTTTCAAAGTTAATCATTACCCACAACATCACGAACTCAAATATATAATTTATTCCAAATTCCATGTCCAATTTCGTGGTCAAAATCCAAAAATACCAATTTCTAGTTTCTCTTAAAATCTCAAAATTTCCAGGAATTTCCATGTTTAAACCATTGTATAATCCATGTAATTAGCTAAAAATGTGCGGGAATTACTTACCTTGCAGTAGATGATGAAAATCGCCCCTTGAAGCTCTCCAAAATCGCCCAAACCAAGAAAGAAATGAGCAAAATCCCCGACTTAAAACAATCTGTCCAGGCCCTGTCCTTTATCGCGTTCGCGTGACCAAGGTTGCGTTCGCGAATGCCTGTCCATGAAAAGCATCGCGTTCACATTCAAGCTCTCGCATTCACGATAGCCAATTGCCCCCAGCCTTGAACTCCTCTTTCACGTTAGCGTATGTCCTTCCGCGTTCGCGAAGGGAAAACTGCCAACCCAACAACTCACCGCATTCGTGACTACCTTGTCGTGTTCGCGTAGGGTAAGGCCCCCCTGACCCCAGCTCTCCTTCACGTTCGCGAACCCTTATTCGCATTCGCGAGGCACAAATAGGCAGCCACCATTATTTCTTCTTCGTGAACACGGGACTCCCTTCGCATTCGCGAAGAACAAAAACAGAACGAGCAACAGTAGCAGCAAAACAGGGAGAAATGACCTGAAACATCCCGAAACACACCCAAGGCCCCCAAAACCCCGTCCAATCACACCAACCAGTCCCAAAAAATGAAGCAAACATGTTCGAGCCCTTAAATCACACCAAACAACATCGAAACTATGAATCGCACCCCAATTCAAACTTAGTGAACTTAAGAACTTCAAACTTCTACATTCGATGCCGATACCTACCAAATCAAGTCCGATTGACCTCAATCTTACACACAAGTCATAATTGACATTATGGACCTACTCCCACTTTTGGAATCGAAATCCGACTCCGATATCAAAAAGTCCACTCCCAGTCAAAATTCCCAAAAATCATCCAATTTTCAACTTTCGCCAATTGACGCCGAAACAACCTATGGGCTTCCAAATCAACATTCAGAAATGATCTTAAGACCAAAATTACCATACATAGCTATTCCCAGTATCAGAATCCCAAACGGGCATCGATAACATCAAAATCTACTTCAACCTAAACTTAGGGATTTCTTAAACCTTCAAAATGCCAACCTTCCTTAATAAATGACGAAATACTCTCGGGCCACCCGATACTCTACCCGAACATACGCTCAAGTCGGAAATCATCATACGAACCTATTGGAATCTTCAAATCCCGATTTTGAGGTTGTTTACTCAAAAGTCAAACCTTAGTCGTTCTTCCAACTTAAAGCTTCCGAAATTAGAATTTTCTTTCCAATTCAACTCTGAACTTCCCGAAATTTGATTCCGACCACACGTACAAGTCATGATAGCTGAAGTGAAGCAACTCAAGGCCTCAAAACACTGAACGATACGCTGGATCTCAAAACGATCGGTCGGGTCGTTACAATAGGATATGCAACAAATAGTAAGGCATGTCATTTTCTGGTTCATAAATCAAAAAATTTCGATATTCATATTAACACGGTAATTGAATCGGATAATGCTGGATTTTTTGAGAATAGTTATCCATATAAAAAGAAATGTGAGTCGTCTAGTGAAAAATCAAAGCGACCTCGGGAAGAAGCAAAGGAAAGTACCTTTAATGAAGAAAATCCAAGACGTAATAAATGTTAAAGGACAAATACTTCCTTTGGACCAGATTTTCTGATATTCTTGTTGGAAAATGAGCCTCAAACATTCAAAGAAGCAATGTATTCCTCGGAAGTACAATATTGGAAAATGGCAGTCAATAGTGAGATAGAATCCATATTAAGTAATCATACTTGGGAATTGGTTGATCTTCCTCCAGGAAATAAACCTTTGGGTTCTTAGTGGATTTTCAAAAGGAAATGAAAGTTGATGGTACTATTGAAAAATATAAGGTAAGATTAGTTGTTAAAGGGTTTAGACAATGAGAAGGTCTTGATTGCTTTGACACATACTCGCCGGTAACGAGGATTACATCTATCCGGGTGTTAATAGCATTAGCCGTCGTGTATGGCCTTCTAATCCATCAGATGGATGTGAAGACACCCTTCTTAGATGGAGATTTGGAGGGAGAAATTTATATGGATCCACTTGAAGGGTTCGTAGTTCCCGGAAAAGAAAAGAAGGTGTGTCGACTTGATAAGTCACTTTATGGACTAAAACAAGCACCAATACAACGACATGCGAATTTTGACCAAATAATGTTATCAAATGATTTCAAGATCAATGAGTGTGACAAATGTGTTTACATTAAGAATACTCCGAATCAAATAGTCACTATTTGTTTATATGTGGATGATATGTTGATAATGAGTATCGACATTGCTAACATAAATGCTACTAAGCGCATGCTTACTAGTAAGTTTGATATGTAAGACCTAGGAGTTGCAGATTTAATTTTGGGAATTAAGATCCTTAAGACTCCTCAAGGTCTAGCCTTGTCTCAATATCATTATATTAAAATGGTACTTGAAAAGTTCAAATATTTGGACTTTAAAGTTGCAAGAACGCCAATTGATTTAAACCATACTCTTGTAAAGAATAAAGGTCAAAGCAAGTCTCAATTGGAATATGCTTGAGTGTTGGGAATCTTGATGTACATTATGAATTGTACACGATCTGATATAGCTTGTGTGATAAGTAAGCTTAGTCGATATATGAATAATCCCGACCAAGCTCATTGGATAGAAATGAAATGAGTTTTGGGGTATTTGAAATATATCCAAGACTATGCATTGAATTACGATAATTATCCCACAGTTATTGAGGGATATAGTGATGTAAATTGGATCATCGGATCAATAGAATCAAAATCCACAAGTGGATGCGTTTTTACCATTGATGGAGGAGCAGTGTCTCGGAAGTTGTCCAAACAGATATGCATCGCCTACTCTACAATGAAGTACGAGTTTATATCTTTAAACAAGGTCGGTGAAGAATCTGAATGGCTCCGAAATTTCTTGGAAGATATTCCATTTTGGTCCAAACCTTTGGCACATATATGCATACATTGTGACAGTCAAGCAACATTAAGAAGGGCTAGGAGCGTTATGTATAATGAGAAATCTCATCACATATGATGAAGACATAATACCGTTAGACAACTACTCTCTAGTGGAATCATCACAATTGACTATGTAAAGTCAAAAGATAATGTATCGGGTCCGCTTACAAAAGGCCTAACTAGAGAGGCGGTTGAAAAGTCATCAAGAAAATAGGACTATGGCCGAGGACAAGTCACTGTGACTGTAACTCTACCTAGAAGACTGGAGATCCCAAGATTTAGGTTCAAGGAGATCAAGCAAAGTCATTAGTGATAGTTCAACATTGTCAAATAAAATTTTGGTCAATTCTCATGATGAAGACAATGTTCAGCAACAAGGATAAATCCTTAAGGCATTTTAATGGTTTGATACAAGGTATATTAAATAGTGTATCTACGGGATAACACGTTTAGGAATCACCGATGTAAGTGTGAAGTGTAAGCCACTTCAAGGAGAATTTTGTAAGGCTAGTTCTCTACGCACGTATGAAACGAGGTGGTGTTCATGGCTAAAATGAACACAACAATGAGAACCAAAGACGGTTAAGGGTTGATTGTGTGACGTATGACTGTCTAGGTATACACCAAAGTTCGACGGTTCAAAGATATCAAATCTACTAATTGATCAAGTATATCCGACATATGTACAGGGGCGGACCCATATTGGTTCAAGGGGGTTAAGTTGAACCCGCTTCGTAAATATCTTTACTTATTTTATGTGGAATTATTTTTCAAATAAAGAAATTTGTATAAAATTAAAGTGGTTGAACCCAATTTAACAAAGTTGTGCCTTGGTCGGATGGTCCAAGCGGGTTTAGCCTCTGCAGATGGTCGTGTGTTCGAATCCAAGCTTCAGCGGTTTTTGTTTCTTTCTCTCTTTCTCAAAATGCTGACAGTTTATTTGGCAGTTTTTGTCCTTGCACTTCTTCTTTTCTATATTTTATTGTTTACTTACTCTTTCCATTGTTTTGGAATTTCTATATGAATTTAGTAATTTTACTTAGCTCTTCCATTGTTTTTTTGTTAAGTGTTAGTGCAAACTAAATCAAAATTAATAAATAAATAGACTTTAGTATTTTTAATATGATCAAACTGTTACAATAAAATTTTCTAAAGTTTAACAAAATATTAAATTTAAAGGTAAATGATTCTATTTATACATATAGTGTTCTTTTTTTTTTGAAAACCAGTATGGCTTGATGTCACGCCCGGACCTGGGCCTGGACGTATCACGGCACCCGATGTCTGACAACTTACAACCGAGGGAACCAACTGGTTGACTGAATCAACATATGATATCATAACATACTGAATGTGGAAGATAAACTAACACATGCTGATATATTGAAGGTCTAGATGATATAAATCTAAGTGCGGAAATACTAATATAATTCTGAAACATATTTGTAGCAAGCATAGCTTAACATGAAAAGCAAGTGACTCTGTCTAATTGTTACTCTAGTCTATGAAGCCTCTAACTGTAACTGACTGTCTGAAAAATACTGAAGTCTGTAAGGTAATGATAATACCCCGAAAGAACTGGGGCTCACCAAATAGCCGGTACGATAATCCTAGCGCTCTGAATCGTCAACCTGTAAATCATTACATGCATCGTGAGATGCAGGCCCCGGGCAAAAGGGACGTCAGTACATTTGAATTGCACTGGTATGTAAAGCAACTGAAAGAAAGAAATATAAATGTTGAAACTGATACTGAGCTGCTAACTAAGAATTGATAATTGATAATTGAAATGATAACTGTTAAAACTGAAACTGAAATAATAACTGATAACTGATAACTGAAATGATAATTGATAAATGATAACTGATAACTGAACTGAAAAACGGAAGTAAGGATGTAAATACTTCCTCTTCTGAATGATGAATAAGTTGTTTATCTGAATAAATAAACTTCGGCCTTAGGCACAATATATATGTGCACAAACTGCGGCCTTGGGCCCAAGTATACGTATATATAACTGATGCCTCAGGCCCAAACATGCATAAAGCATAAACTGCGGCCTCGGTCCCAAATACAAGTGTTCAACATTTAGGGATTTAAAAACAGGAACTGAGAATCGTACTGTTGTTGATACCCAATTTTGCTCTCATATTTTTCAAATAATATATATACCTTCAAAATATTATTTTGCATCATTACTTAATTTCCAAGGGTTATATAAGTACTCTCTGTAATGTTTCATAATTTTTAAGTCTTTAAAATTGATTTTCTTGCATTTAAACTGTTCAAATATTTATTAATTACCCCTTTAAATTATTTTGTGATGACTTAATCATCCAATATTATTATTTACATCCACATATATGTTTCATAATATTTTACTTGTTTTTATATAATTATATTTGAATTTTAAATCGATTTTACATAATTTTGAAATAATAGCCCATATTCTGTACATAATTGTATTTATCATATTATTTTATACTAAAATAGCATTTCTTATATTTTTATAATGTTGAGCTATTATTTTCAAGCATTTTACAACGTGAATAATATTTTACTATTTATTAGTCATTTTTTTATAATTATTCTTTCTTAATTCCTTGTATTTAAAATCCAGCCCAATCCCAAGCCAATTTTTGGACCAAATTAATGGCCCAAACACCCCAAACCTTAGCCCAATATGCCCTGGCCCAAACCAAACGACCTCTTTATTCCAATCCGGTTGGGACCCGTTTATTCAACTAGCCCACCTTCCTTTTAATCTTGGCCGTTGATCTCAAATTATCAACGGCCCGCAATAAAACCCTCACTTTCCTTATATCCCCACCCCAAAACCTAGAGACCATTTTCTTTTCCCAGCCGCCCTCATACACTCTCATCTTCTACGAACCCTAGCTGTCTTACCCCAAAAAATCTCTCTGAATCCGGCTATACTATGGAGTCCTACGATTTGCTTACCTCATTTACACTACCCTGCTACTACTCACACGCTCTTTATGTTACTTAGTACTCGCCCTAATTTTGGCAAGTATCACCATTCCATATCGGACCTGTTCAGCTTTGATCTTCAAGATTTGGACGATATCTCGTCCATATACACAAAAAAAGGGATTGATTCCCTACATCCACGGGTCGATTTTCAATCGTTGAACCCTAACTAGGGTTCGAAATTCAATTTCTTCCTTTGCCGGCTCTGTTACTGATTGCATGCGATATTTTATTTCCTTATTTATGTTTAATAGATTGTTTTCCTTGTCTGTTCATTCAATTTCAATACTATATAAACCCCTCCCCTAATTCCCCTAAACGGACCAGAATCACTGTTATTCTCTCTCTCTCTCTCTCTCTCTCTCTCTCTCTCTCTCTCTCTCTCTCTCTCTCTCTCTCTCCTTTATTCTACTATTCTGAAATTTGAGACATTGGCTAGCTGAAAGCCAAGGCCACCAGAATTCAATTATTGCTCCTTCTCAGTATGAGCACTACCCGCGGTTCATTCGAGACCCTTGGGAACTTTGACGCACCGAGATTCTAGGAGTCTTGTTGTTTATTCTTAGTTGATTTGCTGCCGGAGCTTAATTTCCTTGTTCGTTTAATTTGCAACTGGTGAGTACCTTGACTCTTGCAATTCTATGCTTAGTTGTGGTTATGACCTGGATACCATGCTTGTTCGAATTTTCTGAACCTATATGATTACAATATGTTGTTACCTTTGTTTGCAATCCTATGTGCCTTGAAGTTAGCTTATAGTCATGTATTCTCTAGCATCTAAACTTGCCTAAATCCTGTACTCGGATGTCTGCCCACTATGTATATTTTGACCATCTTGAACCTACTTAGTTCACTATGTTTATGCACACATGAGTTTCCTATGTATGTTACATGCCCATGTCCATGCACTGCTCTGAGTTATTGTATTAAAACTCTTGGGATACTTATTCATTTCCAGAATTTGCTCGACTGTATTTCTCTATGCTAAGTCATTCAGGCATAACTTGGTACTTGGTCATGTCTCTATGAACTCCGAACTCTTCAAACAAGCATGCTACCCTACTATTTGTGAACCCCAATCCTCATTATAGTTGTTTGCTTTACTACCATCCAGTTCTGCAGACTCATGCCTGCTAATGCTAGGATTGCTCAGGTTTAATGCCTAGGGAATCTTTGATATCAATTTGTATTAAGTACTTGTTCACTGACTAGTTGTTGTATTGAGCTTGTGATACTGTTGACCCTAAGATTCTGTAATGGGTTTCCTTAGTAGCATTTCTACTTGCCCTGAATTGGTCTGCAACTCTTAGTTATGCCCTGCCTTGAATCCTTATGTTCTTCTTGAGAAGACTATTGTGGTATATACCCCAAAAGGGAGTCTATAGAGCATGTCATTATCATTTGTTAATCTTTTTAGAACTAATCCATGTCCTTAACTCTAATGTTGAGTTTCTTGCTTTGTGGATTCATGTTGCCCATAACTAATCTGGTGCATCTTAAGAAGTCTGTGCTTTGAACTTATTTGTTAGTTTGAAAGCCTCACTTATGTGCTCATTGTAAGGTCTTTGTACATGTGCGTCCTCTCACCTATTTATATGTCACCCCTAAAGTGATACTTAGAAAATCTTTCTGCAGATGATTGTAATAATAGAAATCCATGTGTCTTTGCCTGGGCTCTGAGCCATTTGAATGACATATTTTATGACCCCCATGTTCATGTTATTTGTTAATAGGTAAGCAAGACAATTGTTTTCATGTTTGGGGCCTGGCTTATTAGGTCGTGTGTGTTATTGGATCTGAGCATTGGTCAAACAAGCTTGTGAGTCTGGGTATGGGCCTTTTTGATATGCAAGAGTATGGTAGGTGAAGGCCCAGAAGGGCACTGCTGGGTTACTTTGTACTTGTATTGGACCAGTAATTGTTGTATTTAGGCCTGTAATAGCCCTATTAAGTTTGTATTTGTTTTATTATTCTAAATTAGGCCTGTAATAATTTGTAAATAAACAATTGGGGGCATTAATGAATATAGGGGTTAGGGTATTCTAATACTTGCATGAATGAGTAGAAAACATGCCTATAGGGTCTAGGTGTTCTATTTGCTATTATGTCTAGCATGCCTTGTTTGTTTTGTTAGCTTGCAATGCACACTGATAGGAATCACGCACACACTTAACTTGTCAAAAATATACTACACTCGTTTCCATGTCTGCTATTCAACGTTCCTAGATAATGTGCCTATAGGATACAATAATGTAATACCTTTGCTAACCTAGATACCCTGGCTATAAGGTTTAATAATTAATCAACTGCTTCTTGCTGCTTTTGTACTGCCTCACTTAGATAGCATGCCTATAGGGATAAAGTATTATAAAATCAAGTCTAATTGTCAATTGTTAGAAATCCTGCCTATAGGGTATTTATTGACGCTACTAATCATGTGTTTTCGAACGACCTCACTACCTAATTATGCGACGATTAGAGATCATGTATATAGGGTACAATCACCTGCCTAAGACACATACCTATAAAATCAGTGCTGGTAATTCAGAGTTCTGGGATTGTTTTGCATTACCTTATTACGCAAATGATTAGAAATCATGTTTATAGGACTTGTAACGCCCTAATTTGCCTATACGGTAGTTCAAAAAATTACATCACGGACTGTATAATACTGGAATTATATAGAAATCATGCCAATAGGACTTAAGGATTCTAATACATCTTAATTCTGTCTACTGCCTAACCAGAAATATGTTTGCGTGCTTTCGTGCTTATGTGGGGAGGTTAACTTGAGCCTTTTATTGCTATTGTATGCAGTCCTATCTGTTTTGACTGTCGCCTAGTTTTATCATTTTTGAGCAACCTAAGTAAAGTCTAGAACCACCTAATAGTAGGTCCAAAGCCTCCTGAACCATAGGCATGGGATGTGTAGTGGACGCATAGGGCACGACTTAGAATTGAATTAGAACGCCTTTAAGTAAACAACTTCAACATAGTAATCGGGTAGCAGGAGATGATAGTTTATGCCCGCTGAATAATACGAGCAACCTCTACCTTAAGAGAGTTGCGAAGTATTATTTATGTTGCACGGGGTGATTCTTTAGGCTAAAAAACTTAGGACCCCCCTCCTCCTTTTTATGTGCGTGTTATTTATACTTAGTCATTCAACATAGATCAATATAGTTTGTACCTTTGTAGTTATTAAGACTTGTACCGATTCTCATATGTTTTAATAAGACTCTACAACTCCTGAATTTTACTTCTATTTATTTGATCACCTAGCTTAATTACGTAATCCACATAGTCTAAAGGTCGACCGTGACCCACAGTTGTGGACCTCGAAGAGTGTCTAACACCTTCTCTTTGGGGTAATTTAAGTCCTTACCCGATCTTTGGTGGCGTTGACTAGTCAAATATAGTTATTTGCAAATAGGTGCTCTAACGCACCTTAAAAATTGTTAGGTGGCGACTCTTCTCTTTCAATACCCATTTAAAAGAGTTGTAACATGTCGAAACCCGCTTTCGCAAGAAAACGGGTACGCGACAGCATGGCGACTCTTCTGGGGAAACTTATGCTTTTACCATAATGAACTTGACTTTTGTGGATTACTTTCTTTTATTTCTTTTAAACTGCTATTTACATGCACATCCCTTTCTTTGTTCATCTTTATTTGTTTTAAACTTCTATTACATGCACATCCCTTTCCTTATTCACCTTTATTTGCTCTAACCTACTATGACGTGCACATTCCTTCCCTTATTTACTTTAAATTGCTATGACATATACGACCTCTCTCAATCTCCTTCATCTTGTCTAAGAGTACTATATTATGACTCTCCCATCCCTATTTTCATGCCTGCTTCATTACGTTCTCGCACATTTTCATAAGCTAAACTGACTTCTTTCTTTTGTCTTTCTTTTCTTTTCTCTTCTTTTCATGTTCACTTTTTCTATTTTATTTACTTCTTTTTCGTACTTTTATCATGAAAATACTTGGCAATGTGTCATTATTTCTGCATAAAGCATGCTCTGCATCATACTCCACTCATGCCAATTTTCAACATATCAGCGCTTGATGAGTGTCCGCGCTTTCCTGAAATCACCCTTTTAAATCGGAAAGGCTTATTTGCGGTAGACTAGTCGATCAGTGCTGTAGTCGACGGTCCCGTGCCTTTCCCTCTCAAGTTGTCCACTTGGGAGTACCAGTCAAGACCCTTCTAGAAACCCTACTCCAATTTGAAATGTACATGCATCATGCTAAACCTAGTACTGGTTGAAGTGTTGTTAACGTAACAACCCGCTAAGACAAACCTTGTCCAAAGTCCGACGGGATTTCCACAATCCCAATGGACACTATCATATTATTTGCATTACTTGGAGAAAAGGTGCCAATATATATAATTATTGCGTAAGTAGTCAAATCTGGAGGGGGAAAGGCTAACCTTTGTTTGTTTGCAAAAAATGAAGTACGAAATCCCCATGTTCGGTATGGTCTAAAATATCCCACCATTGCTACTTGACTGGTGGAAAGACCTTGCACCTTATGACACAAATCATGTGAGGAGAATACTTGGTGACTTGCCATCTTTGATGAATATTCGACCAAATACAGAGCTGATCGAGTTCGCCACCATGTTCTCGGAGGAGAAAAGAGCTATTTTTCGATTCGGCAATATAGAAATGACTCCCTTCCTAGAAGAAATAGGAGGTTTCGCTAAGTTGCCATGGGATAGTCCGGGATTATTGGTACCAAAAAATTGCACTCCCCGCGGTTTCCTGAAAATGTTGGGTTTTAAGAAGAATGATGAATTGCTCTATCTGAAGAAATCATACATCCCTTTTGAGTTTCTTTACGAGCGTTATGAGCATAGCAAGTCGTATCGTCTTCACCATGATGAACTAGCCATTACTTCCTTGGGATGGGTGCACCGTCGGGTTTATATGTTCGTTGTTTGCTTCTTAGGGTTGTTGATATTTCCGATGAAAGGAGGAAGGATTCATACTCGCTTAGCGATGGTCGCCAGGAAATTAATGGATGGCATCGAGGGACAAACTTACACTATCATCCCCATGATCTTAGCTGAGTTGTACCGCGCTCTAGATCAGTGCAAGCAGAGATTCAGACACTTTGAAGGTTGTAATCTATTGCTACAAATCTGGCTGCTGGAACACTTTCAAAGAGGAGGGTACCATCAAGAGCTTCTGTGAAGGACATTGAATGACTATATAGCCAACCATCACCCAAAGAAAAAGACATTTATTCTAGACAGGTTTGCAAAGCCTGGGAATACTATAGGTTGGGTGCATTTCTTCAGCAATCTGACATACGAGCACGTACATTGGATGTTCGAATGGTTTCCTAGTAGTGAGTTCATCATCAGATCAAGGGGGACTACTCATTTGGTGTTAATCGGGCTGCGAGGTATCTACCCTTACACTCCTATAAGTGTTATGAGACAAGCTGGAAGAAAACAAGTCATACCTCGGATTTCCAACATGGTCCAATACAAGGCGGATTTCAAGGGAGATGTCATTACGTTCAAGTTTGAGGCGCAACACATATGGAACCAAAAGATCAATGTGGAAGGAGAAACTATTAAGCCAGACATGTATCACGTCGGTCATATGTACTACTATCTATCATGGTTGGAAGACGTCGTAGCAGGGGACGTCAAGCCAGGAGTCAATATGAAGGATAGGATCATAGATGAAGCGGCTGAGGAACAGGTTAAGTACAAAAGGCTACGCAAAAGGGTATTCGAGTCCGAAGCTAAACATATGGAGCAGCACAAAGTAAATATGGAGACGATAAAGGAATGGAAGGAGATTGCCACCAGGTCAACAGAACGATTGGAATACCTGGAACAAGGACTGATGGAGCTAGAAGGGAAGATGAGAAAGAGACTCTCAGATGGTCAAGGCATGAACGGAGATGAAGGAGGGAATCTGGCAAAAGTTTACTTACTGTTGGATATGCGCGACCTGGGAAACCTAATTGATGGGGTCAAAAGAGCCAAGCATGGGAAAGATCCTTCAGGGACCCAGTAGATTAGGAGATAATGTCCTTTAATGCTTTCTAGCTTAGATTAGATTCTGATGTAATAAGGTTTGATGCCATTAGTGACTTTATTATTATTGTCTATCTAGTGAAAGTTTGTTTTGGCCTATTTTGGTATTAAAGAAATGAAGCAATGTTGGCATCAATTTTTTCCAAGTCTATGTGTCGCTTAGGCCTACCTCAGGCACAATGAGGTCCCCAAAATTAAGAGGCGAATTATTGTATGACTTTGCGAAACATGTTTAAATACTGCAAACATTCTTTTATTTTACCTTACTAACTTGGTTACCTTTTGTTTTTTTGTTTTTTGATTATTTCCATTCCCAAAGGTTGGTTCGTGCATATTGGCATCATTAGCATACCACACTAGATCTAGAGGTTCTCCACCTCCTTCTCCACCTAGCGACCTGAAAGGCAAAATCAAGAGAAAAGGGAAGATGGATGATTTAAGTATCAAAAAAGACAATGCTATTGTGGCAGAAAACGTTGAAATTTCATATGGCAGAAGTACTCCGGGGCAGAATGATCTGGTCTTACGTTCGGAGCAGAAAATCCTAGAACTACAGGGCGAGCTCGAGCAGGTCCAAAATTTGGCAAACCTCTCCCTTACTCTCAATGTTCCCGACATCAACCAGCAAAACCCGACTACCCAAAACCAAGCACCACCACAAAACACACAAAACCAGAACCCGCCACCAAATCCTTCTGTACCACACCAGTATCATAATCTTGTACCTCCCTAGAACCTTAACCCGCCACTAGTGCCAACTTTTCAACAACACAACCATCATCCAACTCGATACCCGCAAACCACTACTTATCACACACCCCAAAATGCACCACAACCCACTCCTGATTCCCAAAACTCGACCAATGACCACCCATATACCTAAGTTCCGGGAACTCATCAAAGCAACCCAATATATGTGGAAACCTTACCCCATACCCCGCAGCAAAAACTATATATATACCCTAATCAACTTAGAAGGACCTGCTTATTAGAAACATGGCAGAGGAACTCAAGAAGCTCAAAGGGAGAGTCCAGAGTGTTGAAGGTGGGAAAGGCGTTGAAGGTCTGAATTACAAAGATCTGTGTATTCAGCCAGATGTGGAACTGCCAGAGGATTACAAACCTCCCAAGTTTAAAATGTTCGTTGGCAATGGTGATCCAAAGGTGCATCTGAGAACCTATTGCGACAAACTTGTAGGAGTGGGCAAAAATGAATAAATCTGCATGAAACTGTTCATGCGAAGCCTTACAGGAGATGCTTTGTCTTGGTATATCAATCAAAACCCAAAGAAGTGGGTTAATTGGGTAAGTATGGCATCAGATTTCATGGACAAATTCAGGATCAACACAAAAAATACGCAAGACATTTTCTACATTCAAAACCTAAAAAATAAGCCGACAGAAACCTTCCGCGAGTATGCTACTCGTTGGAGATCAGAGGCCGTAAAGGTAAGGCCAGCACTTGAAGAAGAACAAATGAACAAGTTCTCTATTACAGCACAAGATCCGCAATATTATGAACAATTGATAGTCATCAAAAATCACAAGTTCTCAGACATCATCAAGTTAAGGGAAAGAATAGAAGAAGGAATCAAGAGCAGGATGGTAACTAATTTCGAGGCACTACAGGGCACGAATAAAGCTTTGCAATCAGGAGGTATTTCAAAGAAGAAAGAAGTGGGTGCCATGATGGTAGCCCAAGGCCCTAACTCTCCCCTCACATACCAAACACCTCCACCCATATATCAACCCTCACCCCAAAATACCAATACCATGTCACCACCCATCATACATACAACACTCAACCTGCATATTACCATTCACATCCACCCGTCCGCCAAAACTACCCAAAGTCATGTCCAAATTTCGACCGCAGACCTCCTAGACAATACACCCCAATTGCTGAACCCATTGCCCAAATATATGAGAGACTGAAGGCCGCTGGTTACGTCCCCCCTATTCCTGTTGTTGTTGTGGAAAATCCTTCCCAATGGATCAACCCCAAATAAACATGCGCTTATCATTCAGGCATGAAGGGTCATACCATTAAGGAATGCCGCACGTTTAAAGACAAGATTCAGACGCTGATCGACACTAAGGTTAGACAAGCAAAGAAAATTGTACCAAACGTCCGCAACAATCCTCTCCCGGATCACAGAGGTGAGGGAGTGAACGTGATTGAAACTGATAAAGAGTGGGACCAGGAAGGATCCATTGGACTCATTCGAGAGGGAGACACTCCTAAAACATCCTCAGTCACCCTCACGCCAGTTGTGGTACAAACCCAGGCGCCATTTGAAGTTGAGATAGCTACGCCCTTCACTGTAATGGTAGCTCCCACACTATCTTATGAGTCTGATGCCATCCCGTGGGATTATGTTGTGGAAGCTAGGAGAAAGGGAAAAGCCAAAATGGAAGAAACAGGTGCCGCGCAAGGTATGACTATAACTGGCAGAGTTTACACACCTGAGAATCTGGGAGGAACAAGCAAGGAAGCTGCACCTAAGCCACCTGTTGTTGAGACTGGCACTGACGATCTTTGGAGGAAGATACAAGCAAGGGAGTACTTTGTTGTTTACCACCTAAACAAGACCTCTGCTCAGATATCCATCTTATCACTGTTGCAAAACTCAGACACGCACAAGAATGCTTTGATGAAGGTGTTAAGTAAAGCTTATGTACCCTTCAGCATCACTAGTGGAGAGATGGCTAACATGGTCGGACAAGTATTAGAGAGTCACAAAATCACTTTCCACAAAGATGAGTTACCACCAGAAGGACTAAGTCACAATAGGGCATTGCACATCACAGTGCAATTTGAGGACAAGTTCATCGCCAGGGTCTTGATAGATGGAGGTTCGAGTCTGAACATATGCCCACTGACCACTCTAAAGAAATTGGGTAAAGGCATGCACGAGATACGAATGGGAAGCATGAATGTGAAAGCTTTTGATGGATCTCAGAGAGCCACTATCATAGAGATCAACCTCGATCTACAGACGGGTCCAACTTGGTTTGATATTGAGTTCTAAGTGCTAGATATATTTGCTACTTATAATCTATTGCTGGGACGACCATGGATACATGCAGCTGGGGCAATGGCTTCCACTCTGCACAACTCCAATCCTTTATGGATTGCTTCGCAGGATACCACCAGATTTGGATGGATGAAGAGGATGTCGAAAAGACCGCCTTTATCACACCATGGGGAATATATTGCTATAAAATGATGTCATTTGGTTTGAAGAATGCTGGGGCCACCTACATGAGGGCCATCATGACTATCTTACATGGCATGATACACAAGGAAATAGAGGTGTATGTGGACGATGTTATCATCAAATCTAAAAAGAGTTCGTAACACATAGCAGACCTGAAGAAATTTTTCGATCGGCTTCGAAAATACAACTTGAAGTTGAACCTTGCAAAATGTGCCTTCGGAGTCCCTGCTGGAAAATTATTAGGTTTCATCCCCAGTCGCCGAGGTATCGAGTTAGACCTGTCAAAAATCAAAGCTATCCAGGACTTTCCACCACCAAAGAATAAAAAAGATGTGATGAGTTTTTTAGGGCGCCTAAATTACATCAGTCGTTTCATAGCACAATCGACGGTGATATGTGAGCCAATCTTCGGAATGCTGAGGAAAGATGTTACAACAAGCTGTATTGAAGAATGCCAGAAAGTCTTTGACAAAATCAAAGAGTATTTATCCAAACCGCCCGTGTTGGTCACACCAGAACCAGGAAGACCCCTGCTGCTTTATCTGTCTGTGTTGGATGGGGCCTTTGGTTGTGTTCTAGGACAACATGATGAAATTGGAAAGAGGGAGCATGCGATATATTATTTGAGCAAGAAGTTTACGCCTTATAAAGCCTGGTATTATTTATTGGAACGCTCTTGCTATGATCTGACATGGATAGCCTAGAAGTTGAGGCATTATTTCTGTGCATACACTACATATCTCATATCGAGGATAGATCCGCTAAAATATATCTTTCAAAAATCCATGCCTATCGGCAAACTAGCAAAGTGGCAGATATTGCTGAGTGAGTTCGTTATCATCTACCTAACCCAGAAGGCAGTCAAAGGGCAAGCATTGGCGGATCACTTGGCAGAAAATCCCGTAGATGGAGAATACGAACCATTGAAAACATATTTCCCCGACGATGAGGTATCGTTTGTGGGAGAAGAAATTACCGAGGCATACGATGGTTAGAGGATGTTCTTCGACGGAGCAGTAAACTTCAAAGGAGTGTGTATCAGAGCTGTCTTAATATCAGGAACCGGTCAACACTATCTGGTATCCGCAAATCTCAGGTTTCCATGCACCAACAATATGGAGAAATATGAGTCATGCATCTTAGGACTCAGATTGGCCATTAACATGAACGTTTAGGAGTTGCTGGTAATCGGAGATTCAGATCTATTGGTGCACCAGGTTCTAGGAGAATGGGCTATGAAGAACACCAAAATATTGTCATACTTGCACTGTGTACAAGAGTTGATCAAGAGATTCACAAAGATAGAGTTCAAGCATGTTCCAAGGATTCAGAATGAGTTTGCAGATGCATTAACCACTTTATTCTCCATGATACAACACCCAGACAAGAATTTCATTGATCCTATCCCAATAGGAATTCATAAGAAGCCAGCTTATTGTGCTCATGTTGAGGAAGAGATTCACGGAAATCCGTGGTTCCACGACATCAATGAATACTTGGAAAAGGGAGAATATCCAGAGCACGCTACACACACTCAGAAGCGTGCGCTTTGAAGATTGGCCAACCATTTCTTTCAAAGTGGGGGAATTCTGTATAAAAGGACTCCTGACATGGGATTGTTGCTTTGCGTCGATGCCAAGGAGGCGTCTAGATTGCTCGAGGAAATGCATGCCGGAACTTACGGACCCCACATGAATGGTTTTGTTCTGGCCAAGAAGATATTAAGATCAGGATATTTCTGGATGACTATGGAAATAGAGTGTATCAAATATGTTCAAAATAGTCACCAATGCCAGATACATGCTGATGTGATACGAGTGCCGCCCAACGAACTCAATGCAACGAGTTCGCCCTGGACCTTCGCTGCTTGGGGTGTGGATGTCATCGGACCAATTGAACTTGTTGCTTCAAATAGACATAGGATCATTCTGGTGGCTATAGATTACTTTACGAAATGGGTTGAAGTTGCATCCTATAAGGCTGTGACTAAGAAGGTCGTAGTGGATTTTGTTCCGGACCGCATCGTTTGTCAATTTGGAGTACCCGAATCAATCATTACTGACGATACTGCCAATCTCAACAGTGACTTGATGAAAGCCATGTGTGAAACATTTAAGATCAAGCATCGGAACTCTACAGCATACAGGCGGTAAATGAACGGAGCCGTAGAAGCCGCTAACAAGAACATCAAGAAGATATTGAGGAAAATGGTAGACAATTACAAACAATGGCATGAGAAGATACCGTTTGCTTTGCTCGAGTATCGCACCACAGTTCATACATCCATTGGGGCAACCGCCTATCTAGTGGTTTATGGTACTAAAGTTGTTATTCCCCCCAAAGTAGAAATCCCTTCCTTAAGAATCATACAAGAAGCCGAGCTCAGTGACACAGAATGGGTATGGAGCGGTATAACTAGCTCTCATAGATGGAAAATGAATGTACGCAGCATGTCACGGTCAACTCTACCAGAATAGAATGGCAAGAGCTTTCAACAAAAAGGTTAGGTCACTCTCTGTCCATTTCTGCAAGTATAAGTGCTCCTCTTGTTAATACTTGGTGAACCATGTAAGGTCCTTGTCAGTTGGGTGAGAATTTCCCCTTTGCTTTCAAAAAAAAAGGTTAGGTCAAGGCAATTTACATCGGGGCAATTGCTACTGAAATGGATCTTCCCACATCGGGATGAAGCAAAGGGGAAATTCTCACCCAACTGACAAGGACCTTACATGGTTCACCAAGTATTAACAGGAGGAGCACTTATACTTGCAGAAATGGACAGAGAGATCTAGACAAAGCCCATCAATTCGAACGCAATCAGGAGATACTATGTTTAAAATTATGTTGGCACTTTCTATTCAATGTAATTGAACTACGCTTGACCTGATTCTCATTTAAAAGGGGATACGTAGGCATCCATGTGGGTTCGGTCACATCATAATAAAATCTTCATACCCCCTACGGTTAGAAACTGGGGCAGGATCTCGAGTTTACCCGACCCCATCATGTTTGAAATCTCCAAGGAATGTATCGCAGGAAGTACGCATTTAAACTGGGGTAGAATTTTGAGGAGGATCCTCAAAATTCCGAGTTAAGGAAGTTGCAATGTCTCAAAAGCGTGTCACAGTCATCAATTCAAACAATTATCTGCTCTCATGCATTATCACATATTTCAAAACAACTACATTTTATACAAGCAGTTTATCAGATGTATGTTTTTCGAAAATTTTATTTTTATGGCAGCTAGACATTACCCGAGGTAACTCAAATAGGGCCTCCAGACAAGAGCAAAGGCAAAGCAAGGAATCGAGAGCACGAACCAACCTTTCCCCCCGCAAAACTCATGATTTTTCTTTGGACGCAGGCACAATGAACATAACAAGAACGGCTGCAAATACATACACACAGATCACTATCTTCATAATGACAAAAGTCGCCAAACGCAAACACGTCAAGCTAAGAAATGCTTTTATCCTCTCGTATTTAGTCATTGTTTTTCTTCCATAGGGCTAAGCTCTGTCATTATCATTGCATATGGCCAAACACTGCCCCCGCGTTGCATGAGGCTAAGAATTATCTCCACACAACATGAGGCTAAGCATTGTCTCCATCATTGCATAAGGCTAAGCTTTGCCTTTCCTGCGCCCGAGACTGAACATTGTCTCCATAATTTTCATAGGGCTAAGAACTTCCCTCATTATTGCATAAGGCTAAGCATTGCCTTTCCTGCACATGAGACTAAACACTGTCTCCATAATTTGCATGAGGCTAAGCATTGCCTTTCCCTGCATGAGACTAAACATTGTCTCCATCTCTTGCATGAGGCTAAGCATTGCCTCCAGTATTGCATAAGGCTAACCATTGCCTTTACTTGCATGAGACTAAACATTGTCTTTATTTCTTACATGAGGCTAATCATTACCTCCATTATTGCATAAGGCTAAGTATTCCCTTTCCTTGCTAGAGACTAAGCACTGCCTCCTTTCCTTGCACGAGGCTAAGCATTGTCTCCATTCCTTGCAAGAGGCTAAGCATTGACTCCATCATTGCATAAGGCTAAGCACTGCCTTTCCTTGCATGAGACTAAGCATTGTCTCCATTCCTTGCACGAGGCTAAGCATGGCCTCCATGGTTACATAAGGCTAGGAATTGCCTTTCCTTACATGAGACTAAGCATTTTCTCCGCTATTTGCATCGGGATAAGCACTGCCCTCATCTCATACAAGACTAAACATGGTCTCGTCTCGTTCTCGCATACGACTAAGCATCACCTGCTTCCTTTATCAAGCAATCCATATTACCACATACTTGCATCTCATGGGCTGAAACATCGCCTCATTGTCTGCAGGCATCATAGTCCAAAGGCACCACCCTCATAGCCTCATGAAACCATGCCATGGCCGAAGGATCTCTCAAAATTGCATATCATTATTCAAAGGCGTCATAGTCCGGAGGTACCATCCTCATAGCCCGAGGACATCATTCCATGGCCTGCGAATCCCTTATCATACACTTCATGGCCCAGGACATCATAGTCTAAGGACCACATCATCATCATCTAAAGACAACTCTCATAGTCCAAAGGGAATTTGCATTATGGTCAGATTTTTGCAATCACCCGTACATATTCGCATGCATCGTGTTTTAAGTTTTTGCAGGTAACTCGAGAGGAAGTTGTTTTACAAACAAGAGCAATTTATTAACTTTTGTTAATCACCTCAAACGTAATTGATGATCAGCAATTGATTACCTTTTGTTCTATAACCGTTCAAATATCTGCCTCGTACATCTGTAACGTTCATTTCGCATTTATAGCTCCACCTAAAATTATTTGTTACTTGCGACACTATCCTACCCAAAAGAACATTTTTGAAACATACGACCACTCTTATAATAATTCCATCGGTTTCATTCGTCGTTGGATCCAGAACTACACACGACATGATTCCCATAATACCAGGGATATGTAGGAAACTCAAAAACCAGGGTTCAGCCCCCATTTTTTCAAAACACATCATTCCTCACTCACTTCGGACAAAATTGGTCATCATTTTCTGTACCCGACAACTCTTTCATCATTCCCGGGTAAAGAGGGGCAGTTGTTGATACCCAATTTTGCCCTCATACTTTTCAAATAATATATATACCTTAAAAATATCATTTGCATCATTACATAATTTACAAGGGTTATATAAGTACTCTCTGTAATTTTTCATAATTTTTAATGCTTTGAAATTGATTTTCTTGCATGTAATATAATTATATTTGTTTTTAAAGCGATTTTACATAATTTTGCAATAATAGCCTATATTCTGTACATAATTGTATTTATTACATTATTTTATACTAAAATAGCATTTCTTATATTTTTGTAATGTTGAGCTGTTATTTTATAACGTTGCCTCGTTTATTCAACTCGCCCCACCTTCCTTTTAATCTTGGTCGTTGATCTCAAATGATCAACGGCCCGAAATAAAACCCTCACTCACCTTATATCTCCACCCTAAACCCTAGAGACCATTTTCTTTTCCCAGCCGCCCTCACACACTCACATCTTCTACGAACCTTAGCTGTCTTACCCCCAAAAAATATCTCTAAATCCGATTATACTATGGAGTCCTACGATCTGCTTACCTTATTTACACTACCTTTCTACTACTCACACGCTCTTGATGTAACTTAGTACTCGCCCTAATTTTGGCAAGTATCACCATTCCAAATCGGACCTGTTCAGCTTTGATATTTAATATTTGGATGATATCTCGTCCATATACACGGAAAAGGGATTGATTCCCCGTATCCACGGGTCGATTTTCAATCGTAGAACCCTGATTATGGTTTGAAATTCAATTTCTTCCTTTGCCGGCTCTGTTACTTATTGCATGCGATATTTTCTTTCCTTATTTATGTTTAATCATTTGTTTTTCTTGTCTGTTTATTCAATTTCAACACTATATAAACCCCTCCCCTAATTTCCCTAAACCGACTAGAATCATTGTTATTCTCTCACTCTCCTTCATTTTACTATTCTGAAATTTGAGACCTTGGCCGGCTGAAATCCAAGGCCACCGGAATTCAATTGTTGCTCCTTTTCAATGTGAGCACTGCCCGGGGTTTATTCAAGACCCTTGGGAACTCTGACGCACTGAGATTCTAGGAGTCCTGATGTTTATTGCTAGTTGATTTGCTGTCGGAGCTTAATTTCCATGTTCCTTTAATTTGCAATTGGTGAGTACCTTGCCTCTTGCAATTCTATGCTTAGTTGTGGTAATGACCTGAATACCATGCTTGTTCGAATTTTCTGAACCTATATGATTACAACATGTTGTTACCTTTGTTTGCAATCCTATATGCCTAGAAGTTAGCTTAATGTCCTGTATTCGCTAGCATCTAAACTTGTTACTCGAATGTCTACCCACTATGTATATTTTGACCATCTTGAACCTACTTAGTCTACTATGTTTATGCACACATGAGTTTCCTATGTATGTTGCTTGCCCATGTTCATGCACTGCTCTGAGTTATTGTATTAAAACTCTTGGGATACTTATTCATGCCTAGAATTTGCTCAACTGTATTTCTCTATGCTCGACTGTACCAAGTTATGCCTGAATGGCTTACAACAACAACAACAACAATAACAACAAACCCAGTATGTTCCCACCAGGTAGGGTCTGGGGAGGGTAGTTTGTACGCAGACCTTACCCCTACCTAAGAGGTAGAGAGGTTGTTTCCAATAGACCCTCGGATCAGGAAGGGTAATAAGAAGAAGTGGATAACAAGAAAGGAAGAAAGGGAGAAGAGAAAAGAAAAAGGAAGATATAAAGGATAATTAGTACCAAATACTAGAAACAAGAGATACAATACCTGAGGCGAACAAAACTACATAACGTAATAAAAATCTAAGAATATGAAGGGACAAGCATGCTACTAAGACTATCGGTGAGCAACCTTCTACCTTAATCCTCGACCTCCACTTGGTACTTGGTCATGTCTGTATGAACTCTGAACTCTTTAAACAAGCATGCTACCCTACTATTTGTGAACCCCAATCCTCATTATAGTTGTTTGCTTTACCACCATCCTATTCTGTAGAATGCCTTCTAATGCTAGGATTGCTCGGGTTTAATGCCTAGGGAATCTTTGATATCAATTTGTATTAAGTACTTGTTCACTGACTAGTTGTTGTATTGAGCTTGTGATACTGTTGACCCTAAGATTCTGTAATAGGTTTCCTTAGTAGCATTTCTACTTGCCCTGAATTGGTCTGCAACTCTTAGTTATGCCCTGCCTTGAATCCTTATGTTCTTTTTGAGAAGACTATTGTGGTATATACCCCCAAAGGGGAGTCTATAGAGCATGTCATTATCATTTGTTAATCTTCTTAGAACTAATCCATGTCCTTAACTCTTATGCTGAGTTTCTTGCTTTGTGGATTCATGTTGCCCATAACTAATCCGGTGCATCTTAAGAAGTCTATGCTTTGAACTTATTTGTTAGTTTGAAAGCCTCACTTATGTGCTCATTGTAAGGTCTTTGTACATGTGTGTCCTCTCACCTGTTAGATGTCACCCCTAAAGTGATACTTAGAAAATCTTTCTATTGATGATTGTAATAATAGAAATCCATGTGTCTTTGCCTGGGATCTGAGCCATTTGAATGACATGTTTTATGACCCCCCCCATGTTCTTGTTATTTGTTAATGGGTAAGCAAGATAATTTTTTTCATGTTTGGGGCCTGGCTTATTGGGCCGTGTGTGTTATTAGATCTGAGCATTGGTCAAACATGCTTGCGAGCCTGGGTATTGGGCCTATTTGATATGCAAGAGTATGGTTGGTGAAGGCCCAGAAGGGCACTGCTGGGTTACTTTGTACTTATGTTGGACAAGTAATTGTTGTATTTGGGACTGTAATAGCCCTATTAAGTTTGTATTTGTTTTATTATTCTAAACTGGGCCTGTAATAATTTGTAAACAAATAATTGGGGGCATTAATGAATAGGGAAGTTGGGGTATTCTAATACCTGCATGAATGAGTAGAAAACATGCCTATAGGGTCAATGTGTTCTATTTGCTATTATGTCCAGCATGTCTTGTTTGTTTTGTTAACTTGCGTTGCACACTGATAGAAATCACGCACACACTTAACTTGTCAAAAATATGCTACACTCGTTTCCATGTCTGCTATTCAATGCTCCTAGATAATATGCCTATAGGATACAATAATGCAATACCTTTGCTAACCTAGATACCTTGGCTATAAGGTTTAATAATTAATCAACAGCTTCATGCTGCTTTTGTACTGCCTCACTTAGATAGCATGCCTATAGGGATAAAGTATTATAAAATCAAGTCTAATTGTCAATTGTTCGAAATCCTGTCTATAGGGTGTTTATTGACGCTACTAATCCTGTGTTTTCGAACGACCTCACTGCCTAATTATGCTACTATTATAGATCATGTCTGTATGGTACTATCACCTACCTAAGACGCATACCTATAAAATTAGTGTTGGCAATTCAGAGTTCTGGGATTGTTTTGCATTACCTTATTACTCAAACGATTAGAAATCATGTTTATAGGACTTGTAACGCCCTAATTTACCTATTCGTTAGTCCAAAAATTACAGCACTGCATGTATAATACTGGAATTATATAGAAATCATGCGTACATAACTTAAGGATTCTAATACGTCTTAATTCTGTCTACTACCTAACCAGAAATCTGTTTTCGTGCGTTCGTGCTTATGTGTGGAGGTTAATTTGAGATTTTTATTGCTATGGTATACAGTCCTACCTGTTTTGAATGTCGCATAGTTTTATCATTTTTGAGCAACCTAAGTAAAAGTCTAGAACCACCTGATAGTAGGTCCAAAGCCTCCTGGACCATAGGCATGGGACCGGAATTGCACGTATAGGGCACGACTTAGAATTGAATTAGAATGCCTTTAAGTAAACAATTTCAACATAGTAATCGGGTAGCAGGAGATGATAGTCTATGCCCGCTGAATAATACGAGCAACCTCTACCTTAAGAGAGTTGCGAAGTATTATTTATGTTGCACGGGGTGATTCTTTAGGCTAAAAAACTTAGGGGGCCCTCCTCCTTTTTATGTGAGTGTTATTTACACTTAGTCATTCAACATAGATCAATATAGTTTGTACCTTTGTAGTTATTAAGACTTGTACTGATTCTCATATATTTTAATAAGACTCTACAACTCCTGAATTTCCCTTCTATTTATTTGATTACCTAGCTTAATTACATAATCCACATAGTCTAAAGTTCGACCGGGACCCACAATTGTGGACCTCGAAGAGTGCCTAATACCTTCTCTTTGAGGTAATTTAAGCCCTTACCCGATCTTTGGTAGCGTTGACTAGTCAACTAGAGTTATTTGCAAATAGGTGCACTAACGCATCTTAAAAATCGTTAGGTGGCGACTCTTCTCTTTCAATACCCATTTAAAAGAGTTGTCACATGTTGAAACCCGCTTTCGCGAGAAAACGGGGCGCGACAACTGTAATACATGATACTGAAATAATGAACCATATTAAGTTACATGATACTTGAATGTTGAATAGAACCAGACTGAGACATGCATTCATGAACTGATTATGAGAACTTATGCTTCAACTATTTATGACATGCTGGTAATCTAGACTGAGACTTATGGGAATCAAACACAAGTCTATATTGATTACGCACTGAGCTCACAACGTTCAAAATGAAAGTCATAAATGAGTTACGAAGCTAGGGAATAGAAGTTCTGCAACTATTCAAGGAACTAGGCGTAACTATATTTCTGAGGCAATTAGCAACATCGTAAAAGAAACGTAATGTAGGGAGAATCATTAACATTCCCAAAAATAGAGAGTTAGCCTTACATACCTTAACTTCATGCTCTTGAGCGTAATACAATATTCGACAACCCTTTCAAGTTTAATTTATATCAATACAAGTCAAAGGGATTCCATATTAGCAATAATACTCATGTTTTGGCCACTTAGGCATTTTATCAAACACTTGGTAGGCATAAAGCTTCATAGTCCTTATTAGTGGTGTTTCTACACCCAACAACCCATTCTTTTGCTCCTAGATAATACTAAAATCTCAAATTATTATAATCAATACCATTCTTCATCACTCATAAGATAAACAACACACTTAACCAACAATCAACAATCAACAACCCAAACCTATAACCGTTCATGCTTTTCTATCAAACCCATCAACTCATATCTCATGAACTAGAGTCCATAATCATTAATCCAATACTACAATCAAGTAGAGGTGGAAGATATTACCTTTTTCAAGTTCGATCCTCTTGAATTCGAGTTCTAGGGTTTCTTTTCTCAACCATGATGTCCCAATCGAATATCTAATGATTTGAAGGGTTTATACATGTTAATAAGGTGTTGAAGAATTAAAATTAACTTAGAATCGCCATTAGAACTCACCTCGGATGGTGGAGGGACTTTTGAGGAGTTAGGTTCTTGAGAGCTTCCCTTTCTAGAGCACGTTTTTGTGTTTTGGGGTGTGGGGGACGAAATAGGGCTTTAAGAATTACCCACTGGGTGCGCTCCCACACACCTGAAGGCCCCAACTGTGCACCTAACGTGCAAAAAAGCAGTAACATCGCCACAAGTGCGCGGCCATGCACGGGACCATCCGAGACGCACCTGGCGCACATATTGCACATTGCTCTGTAAAACGCACATAAAGTTTTGCACAGAGATCCGTTCGGGCTCCACAATATATAGTTGGAAAAATATTTCAAAGGGATACAACTTTCGTGTTTTGAGTTTTCCCATATTCATTACACATTTTCACTATATTCTGCTACAAAACAGACCTTTTGTAAACTTAGTCGAATTTATCGAATCTTAAGCACCTCACTCTCTGTCTTGATCCTAAGATAACTTTTTCCACCCATACTCATACCGATAGAACTTCACATGTCCAAAATATAACATTACTACTCATTTAATACATTCATACCTAAGCCGAATTTACGGGGTATTACACTTGAAAACAAAATAAAGATTGTGGAAAAATTTTCTTTTAGGGTTTTGTTACGAACCACAATATAAAGCACTAGGTAAACATATTTGTTTGTTAACTCAGTGTTACTTTTGTGGTCTATTAACCTGAGGACTTCTTATATATGTCTGAACCCGCTTGTATAAAAGTTTGGGTCTACCACTGCATATGTTCATTACGGAAAGTTCAAAGAGAAACTTACTTATCCATATGCGATTAATTCATATTTTTTCGGATAGTCATTCCTCGTTCATGTGGGGGATTGTTGGGTTTTATTAATTAAAACAAAAAAGGTGTGAATGAAAAATGGTGGGAAAAGAAATAGAGGAAAATAAAATTTTGAATTAGTTCATTTTACAAAGGAACTTTGTCCCTTATTAGATAGGAAGAGGAAAATTCTTGTGCTTATATATGGAAGCACTTCTTCTAGCTCTTAAAGAGATGAGAATAGAGCAACCCTTGCGCCGCCGCCGTCAACGCTCGCTCGGCTCGGCTCGGCTCGATTTTGACTTCGACTTCGGCTTTGGATTTGGATTTGAATTTGGTCAATTGATTCGCGGCATTATTTTCCAACGATATTTTTTGCGCTAAAAATATTAATTCGCGGCATTATTTTCCAACGATCAAATTCGTGACCAAACATTCTGTTCAACGGAAATTCAAATAATTTCTGCCGAATTGACATCTTATCAAACGAACATGCACCTTTGCACCTATTGGGACTACACTTTGTTGGCAATAAATAGAGAGTCTTAGCCTCATTTTCACTACCGAATCTGAGAAACTCTCCTATCTCTCCTCCATTCTGCATTACTTTTCAAAGCAAAACGTAAGCATTTTGTGTGATTTGCTCTGCCATTTCAGTTCGCCGAAGTTTTGTGATCCGAAGTGCCGCTATCACAGAATAGTTATTCCGTTCTATCCTCGGAGGAATTAATCCAAAACTTTGAGCAACTACAAGGGGATTAAATTTTTTAAGGACACACAAGAAACTTGTGGGCTTGAAATTTTCTGTTTTTGTTTTCTTAAACTAACATCTTCTAATTTTCTGATTTTTGAATACAGAATATTAACAAGCTTAAGGAATTTAGTTATATTTCTGTGTTCATCTTACTTTCTGGTTTGGGAGAACAAAATCCTAGCGATTTTTTACTCCCATTTTGGTGATTAAAATCTTTAAATTTTCTACTCCAGTTTGAGATTAAAGTCTTTGTGACTTTTTACTCAATTCGAGATTAAAATCCTTTTGATTTTCTATTCGGTTGTTTATATTCGGTTTGAAGATATAAAAATTTCATCGGCTTACTAATTCTGGTTGTGTCAATTTTTTTTTACAGAAAAATGATAACAAGTACGGAACAACAAAATGGTTCTGTTGGGACTATTACTACTGCAATGGCTACTGCGTCTTCAAGTCGCACAACGCCTGCAACGGCGATGGTACCGACAGAAAAGCCCGAAAAAAATTTCGGCGTGGACTTCAAGCGCTGGCAGCAGAAAATATTCTTCTACCTGACCACACTTAGTTTGCATCGCTTTATCAGCAAGGATGTTCCAGTCTTGAGAGAAGAAACTTCGAATAATGAGCGTTTTGCGGTCACGGAGGCATGGAAGCATTCTGATTTCTTGTGCAAAAATTATATCTTGAGTTGTTTGGAAGATGGCTTGTACAACGTTTATAGTGTCATGAAAATTTCGAAAGAGTTATGGAACGCTCTTGAAAAGAAGCACAATACGGAAGATGCTGGACTTAGAAAGTTTACCACGAGGCGTTTATCTTTTTACCTGTTTCAGATTCAGTAGGTGAGTGAATAAGGGTAAGATTGTGTATAATTTGGCAAATACCGAATGGCCATATCAAAATCAAAAAAATTGGTATTTGATATTTAGTATTTTAATATTTGGTTTGTATTTGATTTAAGTTTTAAAAGTTTTGGTATTATTTTTGGTATTCCGTATTTTAAAAAGAAATATTGACATATTGATATCGTACCGAAACATATAGTATTATATTACACAATACACATATTATTGATTAAAACATAAATATAAAAAAATTAAAAATTTACTTATTTTATTTTCTTCTCTAAGTCTAGCAATGAACTCTAAGCAAGTAACAAGACATTTCCTATAAGAAATTTATTTCTTTATGTACCATTTACTCTCTATAGGTTGATACTTGCTGGCTCGAACAAATATTTTATCAACAAATATTATTTTTGTATATATTTTTATGTACTTTAATTAAGAGTATTACAGTCTATGGCTCTATGCACTAGTTAGTATTCAAATCGAACAACCCAAAGTTATCGAACCGAATAAATCAAAACCAAAATGAAAAAAATTAAATCATACCGAATTTAATTAGGTACGATATTGAAATACCGAAATATTGTATGGTATCAATCGACGACCACCCCTAAATACGGGAGAAGGAAAGATTAAGGGGAAAAGAAAGGGGGGAAAAGGGGGGGGAGGGGGGGTGTACACATGCTAGACGGCGGAGGAGGAAAAGATAAAAGACGGTAAAAGCTTACACGCACCCGATGTTTATACCGAGCTAATAAATAAATGATATTTGCCACCTTATTTAACTATAACTAATGGTCTTTATTCATAGTTAATTCCCATTTGTTTTGCACGTAATCTAAAATAATAATATCAAAATAATACTATTTACTTAATATTCTAGCTATTTCCGTTAAGATCTTAACGATAGGTTAAATAAATCGGAAAAAATGAACAGTGTCGTTAGAAAGCAAATGAAGTATAAAACATTAGGGCAGCCAAATCTCCTTTCTTCATACATCAAAGAAAATATGTTTTGCTGAGGTGAGAGCATTGCTATTGCATTAATCAAATAATTTTTCTGAATGTACTATAATAATCACAATCTTTATTGTTTTTTCCAAAGCCTTGTAAAATATAGTATTTTTTCACAATTTTCATGTTGTTTTTCGACTCTCCTCCTCTATATAGTAACCCAGTACTTCCCCTTTTTCCTATACTAACTTTCAGAATTACTATTTCGATCTTTAATGGAGAAATAAAAGTACGTAGACCCAAGATGTAAAATCCAAGAAAATGATAAAAAAAAATTAAAATAAAAATATTTAATAGACTTAGAACTACTAGACTTGTTGTAAACATCTGGTGCGAATTATTTTTTATGGATAAAAGACGAAAAGACATGTGGAGTAATGGGAACCCTATGGCTGAATGAATGTTTATGCTCTTTAATGAATTGTGTTTTCTTTCTATCAGCTACCAACGACATTTAACCGAGACTTGGATTTTTATTTTTATTTTCGACTCTACTGTCCGTCAGACAGATACGACAGAAGAAATGACATTTCACAGTTGCACTACTTTTCCACAATTATACTCCCTATAGGACTGCAATTTCAATCCAAGAAGTGATAGTACATATCATCAAGAGCTCAAATACTCCCACTTGGTTTGGTTGAGACACTGACGGTATAATGCAATCATCTGAATGTGATTACACCCTTAGAGGAAATATTGGAGTAGAATATGCACTCCTACTGAAATTAAATTTAGGCTTTTCATTCTAGCTTTGTCGCATTGCCTCGTGATAGATTTGGTTTCTCTGCTTTTACTTTTGTTACAGTTGGTACTTCGAGGAAATGCAAGAGCAAGTGATCTTGCATCTGATCTGAATCATACAGTTCTATATATATACATGATAGTAACCTATATTATTCACTTCTATACGAAAGAAACAACTTAGAAAAAAGCATTATTGGATAAATAAAGCAAAAGTTGAGAAGTCACCAATCTTTTTCTTATTTCCAGCAGATACGAATACACTGAAACAGAGACAAAGAGGAGAAAGAGACTCGACAAAATCAAAGTACCTACTCTAAGAAGAAGACACAAAGACCTTCTGTCTAATCTTTCTCTCCTCTTTACTAACACAATCCAATCCACACCCACATTGTGGGCATTCCTCGAAGTTCTCAATCGGAAAATTCGCCGATGTGAGCCCAACTGAGAACTCAAGATTCCCACCTTTACGCCTAACTTCAACAATGTTAAGCCATAGCAACACCACTTTAACACTTACACCACTCAGTTTTGTAAGCCTGCCTTTTGATATAACCCCTTTTATAACAGGCTTGTAATTTAGCTGATACGAGGTTTCCAATCTGAAGCTGCATGTGGAATTAAGATAAGCTGAGAATTCACCTGTTTTGGTGTTTAATTTATAGTCTTTTACCCCTTTTGGAAGAATCCCCATTGGGAAGTCATAACGCTGCAGCTCTTCATAGGCTGATGGCTTCTCATTTCTTGAAGCTGTTGTGGCTGAAAAGAAGAGAAAGAAGAAGCAGAGAATGCTTGTTAAAGACATTGGCATTTCTCTGAAAAATGAAGTTTTAGGCTGTTATAGAGTACACCGTCATATAAAATAGATGGTGTGACATATATCAAATCGAGATGCTCGATATTGACAGATGTCTGCTCATAAGTATGACAAATTAGTTTGTTACTCTGACCAGTTGTCCACGTGCAGATTGATGCACTTACTCTATATAGCAATTTCTTTTTTCCGCTATCCATATTTTGTATATACAATTCATTGGATTGGAACTTGGAAGCGGTGTGGACAATGAGCAATATCATTAGTGCGTGATTAAATGGTTAAATTTAAATTATGTTAAATATAAAAATATATCATTTTTCTTAAACGGAATAATGAAAAAATGTATCATAAGACAAAAAAAATAAAACATAATCTCATGCAAGAGGCTTTACAGGTGGGTTTTCTGATTATTTTGAGTAAGCTGCCATCTTGTCTTGTTCTGGTAATTACATTTCTCATAATGAAATGATTTTCAAGTAGAACACAATAAATATAGAACATTAAAAATAAAGTACTTGTATACTCGATCACAAACTTTTAGATTGAGGATTAGTTGACCAATTGATAAAAAAACAGGGGCATAAGCCATTTAACACACGGTTAAACGGACAGCAAAAATGTAAACTTTATGAGTTTTAAATTCTATGATAACCATATCATATATTAATAACTAGATTTTAAATTAAATTTTTATATATATTTAATAAATTTTTTAATATTAATAGAGGATTTGGACTAAAGTTACCTAGTTTGCCGAACCTCACCTTATGGCTCTGTATTTCTGTGAGTTTCAAGGGTAACAGCATCGAGGTTTACATCCATCAACATTTCAGTTACTCCCAAGTCCCCAGTGCTAAAGGGAAATGATGAGGAAATTAAGAGGTACATGCGCTAATTTCTCCAGCCTAACGAGAAAAGTCAGATTCTATTATGTTTACTATTGAAGTAGTGAATATCATCGTGTTTTATAGTCAACTGCATCCCCCGCTAATCACCTTGTCAGTAACTAAACAGGTACTACTTTTTCACAAAGCGATTAATAAGTCAAAATACATTCTTTCCCAGTATCAACATTATCTTTTGCTTCTTCCCACAACTCCTCCTATCATTAAAGATAGCAGGTTCTCAGTGATTTGCAGCATAGCCTCTTCTTTCTTTCCTCTCATTTCATGTACTCGATTCAATCACACAGTGGTGACTCTTTCCAGGTGAAGTGGTCTTATCACCAGTAACTAAAGAACTACTACACTAATCATCTTTTTTTCCCTTCCTTCTCGGTTCACTACTGCTTATATGCTTATTCTCTGTCTAATTCAATATACAAGAGGATCATATGCATGATGAAGTCTTGCATAGCTAAGCAGAAGGCTTTTGTCAACACATGAGGAACAGCAATAAGGAAATGACTGAATTTTATAGATGCAACAGAGTAAAGAAGCAAATTAACAAAAGATATATTCAACAAAAACACTAGAGACTAACTAAACACTAGAGACCAACAAAAACACTAGAGACTTCATGTGTCTGCAGAATAACACTAGAGACTAACTAATGCATGAAAGTACTAGTTTGCGAGAACAACAAATTATATCTAAGTTGCAAAAGAATATGACAATTAACAAGGAAAACAAATGTTCTCTAAAGAATGAATACAGCAATCAATGTGGAACTATTGGAATAAAAAATACACAAATGGTAGGAAATTTTGAAAAGGAAGCTAGATATGATACCAGCAAGTAATCAACACAACCACAATATGAAGATCTCTCAAGGACCAAAACATACAAAGATTTGCTGATTCAATTAACATCCTTCAGTCTTTTTATCAATGCATCAAGAGATTTCTTCTTGGTGTTCGTCTTAGATCCCCTTGTGCCAAAAGACCCAAAAAGCCTATCAGATTGATCCCTTAACTTCTCCGAAATGGTCACAACTTTGCGGTAGTCCAAAGCATTATAACTCCTCTCTCTAATAACTGGATTCAGGAAATTTTCTGGATGGTTGCTCAAGAGTAGATTAAACAACTGCCTGGACTCAGCCAATGCTGCTTTCAACTGGCTAGCATCTGCCTCAGATAAGAGAGTAGCTTGGGATTCGGCAAATGATTCCAACATTTTGACATCAGCTTCAAGACCCATAATAGCATTCACATTGAACCTTTTAACCGACTCCCCTAGTAAAGCCCCAACAATCATCTCTGATATATGAAATAGAACATCTTGCAAAACTCTTTTCAGAACTTGAACAGGCAAGATCTGCTGGGCAGTAGAAACTAGAGTTTCAAGAAATATAGTCACCTCATGAACATACTCATTTCCACCCTGCGGAGGATCATCCACCATCCAATTCACATTCTCAATCAGCAAAAGGAACCCGTCAACCTTTTGTTTAAGCAGACCAGAAAGCATCTCTTCAGCAGCATCACGGGCTTTAGTCAAAGGAAACAGTCTCCTACCCCTTTCTGCCATTCTCAATGGAATCCCTGAAAGCTGTGCGGCATGACGAAAGAAAAAGTCACATGCACGTTCAAACACAGCCATATTAGCTGCCATCTGCATTGCTTGGGTAACGCCACCAATAGACGTATTAATGAGCTTCAACAAGGCTCCATCCAGGACCTCAGTCAAAAGCCGATCCAAGTATTTCTTCACCACATCATAGAAATCAAGCTGACCACCATATGACATGAAACTCACCGAGTCCTCAATAAACGACCGTACAATTCTACAGCAATCAGGCACAGTACACGAAAATGGTGCAACATAAGGAAACGCAGGCATAATATTTGACGTCTGCAACTGAAATGACAAGACATTCATGTTATACTCGTATTCTTTTTTCATATACATTTGCTCAAATTTATCTGCAGCAAGGGCCTCAGTTATCTGCTTTCGACAATCAGATAAAAGGAGTTCATGATACTTATCCCTGTGCTTGCTCAACACATCTAGCAAAGCCTCCACAGGGTATCCATATCTACGCAATGTAACTCCAAGCAAACTCACATAGTCTTTAATCAACAACAAATGATTAGCAGTTTGCATTCTAGAAAATTGATCTTCCAAAACAGAACACATTTTACTCATAGCAGTATCCCATAGATTCTCCACCTCCAATTTCGAAACCAACCCACCACCAGTCCTCAAAACTCTATCTTCCACAATGAAAAATCCAGCAATTTGCGCGAAAAATGTCTGGTGAGATTCAAGAAAGGGCGTCATTGAAGATACCTGAAAATCTGAAGTCAACTGAAGCTTGCGATTCTCGAAATAGTACTGCTTGAATCTATCTTCAAGTCCTAGAGTTTGGTTTATGTGATAAGCCCTATACAATGGCGTCAAATCAAACCCTAATATCCCATTACCATCCTTTGCGTCATCACTGATTCCATTAAATCCGTCATCGTCTTCTTCTTCAAGAGCATAAACACAATCCCTAAGACTGAGTCTACTCTGTTCCTCAGCTTGTCGTTGCTTGATTCTGAGCTCTTCTTCTCTCTGCCTCGACGCCGAGGCCTGTCCGATAGCTAATTGCCCTAAGTTCCGGCTAACTACACGGATCTCAACAAGCCAATCGCCGAACTCTTTGTTGATTTTCCGTTCAATATGCGAACGGATCGCAGGGATCTGCTTCTCAAGCATTCTTTTGAGAGTAGAAGACGGTGTTTTGTTCATAAACTCTCTCTCGATAGAGTCCACACACTTCAACGCCATGTAGAAATTGTTCTCTGAGAGGTGACGATTGGCGCGTGAGCAAAGCTCGACTAGCTGTACGCACGTGTGGAGGGATTGGATAGCGAGAGTTATGTTTGTGCATTTGTTTCGAGCTTCGACGAAGGAATCGAGCGTAGTTAGTAAAGGCACGGCGACGGACTGAAGTTGACTGTTTGAGTTGGAAAGTGAAGATTTGAGAGAATCGACGTCGGAGAGAAGAGATCGGAGATCGTCGACGGCTGTGATGAAGTCTTCGTAGTGTGCTCTACAGACATCCTCGATTTCGGATTCCTTGGATCGAGCGAAGTGCCGGAGGTGATGAAGGAGGGTTTCGGGCTTGCCGGAAGCAAAAGCCTTTCGAACGAAGGGCCCGACGTCTTCTCCGTTGCAGATGGAGGCGGAGAGGAGTAGCTGGTCAAGTTTGTCGGCTGAGTCGCCGTTATCTACCGCCGCCGGAACAACTTTCCGGCGCATCTTTGACGTGTTCATCGCTAGCTGTGTTCCTCCGTTATCTATTCCGGTCACAGTAATAGTGGTAACTGCTAGAGTGACGGAGCCGTTACAGACGGAGGGGATTTAGGAATTAGGACACAGAAAATGAATACGGGAGAAAATTATGGACACGAAGATATAGTTGAGACATTGAAATGAGAAAGTAATGATAAATGGTCTTTATTTGACTAATTTACCCCCTTGGTTTTAGCCTGATGCCTCCAATGGTAAGTCCAGAATATAGGGGTATGATAGTAACTATAATTGAAAGGGCCAACCTTTTGTAATAATCAGAGGCAAGTATTATTTTTTGGGGTAATAATTAGAGGCAAGTATTTGGTGATTTATGGAGTAATTATTAGTGCAAATAACATCATTTACATTCTAGTTTAACTACGGTAATTACACAAAGTGAATACAACTAATCTAATATAAATCAAATGATTCCTTTTGACAAACATGTTTGTTCATGTGGAATAAAAACAAATAAAAGGAATTATTTTGCGGTAGTTGATAATTTGATATACTATAAACTTTGTACTAAAACATTTCCTTTAGGAGCAGCAGTGCAATAGACAGGAGCTAACTATTTTTAGGTTATCTTTTGTACTGCTATGCATCGTCTGGTTGCCGATCAATGAATTGCTTTACTTCGTCACAAGAAAAGTTAGTTTTGTAAATAAAACAAAGTTTAAATTCTATATAATAAATTAAATCAAATTATTGAAATTAGTGAAAGTTGTGTAGAATCCTATTTTTAGTAGTTCTATTGGAGAGCTACTTTGAGAGGAGAAAAAGTAATACACCAAAAAAGTCAATACGCGTTTGGTCTTCACAATTTCTAGCATCTCTTATTTGTCTATTGTTTAAGTGCCTCTATCTCATTAAATATCTTTGTATTCCTCATTTTGATTGGAAAATTTACCTAAAGGGAAATTCAGTATATTAAGTCAATGAATACTATTGCACGTTGTTGTTTTACACTTTACTACATTTGTCCCTTACTTTGCATTGAAATGACAATTAAACTTGAATTTCAACCAAATTAGGATCATCAATATAGAATTTTTATCATTCTTAGAGCCCGTTTCGCCAAATTGCCAAAAATTGCTTATTTTGAAAAGTGTTTTTTGAAAAAGTACTTTTGTAAAATAACAGTTTGTGTTTGATCAATTCGTTTGAGTAATGCTTTTTGCAAGCTCATTGTGTTTGGCCAATTTTTTTAAAAAATATTTTTTGTTTATCCGTTAAAGCGAATCGATTTGATCCCAAAATGATAAATAAATTAAATAAAATGCAAGACTTAGCGTTGAAATCGAGATAAGATAGCAAACAACTTGGTTCCGGGAGCAAGGCTTCCGAAGGTAATAATAAGAATATCAAGAGACATGAAATAAAGTATTATTGAACTTAGAATAATGTGTAGCATAAGTTAGTTAAAAAAATTCGTGTCTTACAATGGTTGTTGAAGTCAAAATTTATAGCTACACCTACGGAACAAGGTCATATGATCAAGCCCCTCTTAAATGATAATTATGGGGCCCATTGATGAATGTGTAACGGCAGGCTGTGAATGTCAAAATTCTCTGTAACGGATTGTGTATTTAGTACTGAAGAATTATTCATTGAATGTCATCGGATGGCAAACATCCGTTTGTTTTCGTTAGCAATATTCCCTTCGGGTCTGCTCAGTTCCAACCGAAGTTACTGTCCTCGGTCTTGGTTTCCACTTGCCTTGCTTTCCATGTGTTTTCGGTTTCACGTGTCGCTCTATTATTTAAGTATCTAATACGAACCGATTTTACCATATATAGATAGTCCCCCTGCTTTTCGTTGGCACATCTTTGTGTCATCGAAAAGTTGGTGAAGATACCTTTCTTGGCGAAAAATTTTCTGATCCCTTCTAAAAAGTTTATGACGCTTGATTAGACACACGTTTCTTTGCATTTAATGCCCCAAACACGCGTCACTCCAAGATTTAGCAATACTTTAGCCTATTCTCGAGGTAATCATGGCCACGATTTTAGCCGCCTATTCCTTTACTTATATGCCTCATTCTTCTTCTTTTACACTTCACAGTTTTTCAAACTCTCTCAACTTCTTTGCATTCAACTCTTTCTTACTTTCACTCTTCTTTAATCTTCTTCTTCAAACAACTTTTATTACCTCTTGCTAACTATAGCTTCCTCCTCCAAGAACTCAAGTTCTTTAAAAAATAAAGAAAGCACCGATGATGCTGCCCCTCCTACGGCGAGCACCATCATTCCCAGAAGACTCAGCACAGTCAAGGACTTCGAAGAAAATTTTCCTTTTACAAGCTCTCGTACATGGGTTGTTGGCGTGTACCCTTCTTCCATCCGTCCTTGCATTCTTATTGTGATGGAGGATCGTGGTTGCCATGACCTGAACATCATCGCTCTCGAACTGGTGGAGCAAGTAACCTTTCCTAAGAAGGGCTTTACGTACGTTTACACATACCCCTTCACTTTGGGCCCATTCTCATTGAGTGGGGGACTTGACCCCGTGATCTTGGAGTTCTACCACCGGTATCAACTCTGCTTGGCACAAGTAGGCCCCTCTGTATAGCGGACGGTAGCCTGTCTATGGCGACTGTACCAGGAGACGGGGGAAGAGTTCTCCTTGGCTCGCATGATGAACCTCTACTCCCCCAAGATTTTCTGTAGGGGAGTAATAAACTTCAGCAAACGTGGCCACCATGCTTTGCTCAACAGTATGGATGACGACAACAACCGTGGATGGATGGAGCGGTTCGTTATTATTGTCACCAGAGATATCATCCCATCCACAACTCTATCTTTCCCTGAGTCATGAACTAGTACATGTAAGTTCAACGCCTGTCTTTTCTCTGAAAAAAGGTTGTTTCACGGTGTTATTGATACTTCATTTTTTATTATTTCAGCAACTCGGTAGACACCACCAAGGGTTGAAGGTGTAGACCAGTGAGTTCAGAAGATTCAAGATATTACCACGCCTGAGACCCGCCAGTGGAAAGAACTAACCCCAAAATACGGGTGTAAGGCCAAAAATCATGGTAAGTTGACTCGTGAAATTGATCTTGCCCTCATCTTATTTTGTTTTGTATAAGAAAATTGGTTAACTTCTTTTTTCGTTGAATTCAGGTCTTCCACAGGGCTCTGTTATCATCCTCAATTAGGACGTTTTGGCTTATCCTGCAGAGGCTGCGAGGTTGCTGAAGGAGGACTTCACCCGAACAGGCGCCAACGGATCAGCTTCCGGTGCAAGTGCTTCCTCTCGGAGTCCCCGGCTGGAGAGCAAGCAACCAAAAAAGCGGCGCTCCTCCTTGGCCGAGGGCAAAAGTTAAAAGGTGAAGAACATCGCGCCCGAACCAGCCGCAGCCACTGTGGTGATTGATGATGATGGGGAAGCCAGTGATGAAGGGAATTCCCTAAAGAGGAGATGACGACCTTCATCAACTCAACAAAATTTCTAATCTGAAGAGCTTATAACGCTAACCGAGGACGACGTCCAAGCGCTCTAGGGAAAGTGTGACCTAGTGGAGAATGCCAATTCTCGCTTTCGAGCCCAGTTGCTACTCTCGATACTATGAGAATGAGTACCCGGCCTCTTCCGTCTTCAGTTGATGAGCAACCTACAACCAGTACTGCCTTTGCCGCAGCTGCTTCTTAACCCATAACACCATCAACTTCATCGCTTTCCATGTTGGTCATACCTTCGTCACCAGCAACTGCTACATCACCCCCACCGGTCGCATATACCCGAGAGGAGGATGTCCCCCCTCCCTAGTCCCTAGACCATGGGAATTTAGGGCACAACTATTAGCCCCCTCTACATATCCCAAAGGAGGAGGATGAGTGTCTCTCTCTCGGTTTTTACTGAGTGCCATCTGTTGTCCCGACCGGTAGAGCTCGCCAATTACCTGAAGCTGTTGGCTTCAGAGAAAGACAAGAAGAAGATACACTCTCTTTCGGGGGAGTGTATGATAAATAATGCCATGCACAATGCAGCAGCGGTATGGTACTTGTTTTCTTTATTGTTTGTTTTCTCTTGATTTGTTATGAAAGGATTTTTAACTTTGATTTTTGCTTTGCATGCCAACTTCCTTTCTTTTGGGGGCCTTCAAAAGTTGATCCTTGATAAAGATAAGCTTACATCCGAGCGGGATCAACTGTTGGCCGAGAGGGACAAAGTTGTTGCTCGCCTCCTGACACTGGAAGCACAAGTTGCTGAAGCCGGTGAGTTGGAGGCTCGGTTGCAGTAGAGCGAGCACGAAGTGATGGCCCTTAGACAAGAAGCCTCCAAGTTAAGTGTACAATTTGAAGAAGACATGGCTAAATGGTCTGAGGTCCAAGATGTTGTTCTTGTGTTGCCGAGCACGAGGCTGCCTCTACTGAGAGATTGAATAATTTGGAGGCATTCTTGAACTCCAAAGTTGAAGAGGTTGTTGCTGGTAAAGAGAAGCATGCCTAGATGGAGGAGAAGTATAAGTGGGTCATGGAACACAATAAGGTTCATATCTCCACTATATGTGACCTTGATCTTAGCCTTAGGGCTATAAGATCTGAGCGGGATAGCCTTTTAACCGAGGTTGATCGGCTTAAATTAGAGCTCCAGCGCCGAGCGAATTCCCTCATTGTTGAGAAAATATATTATATGTATTGCATGAGGAGAAAAACCTTAGAAGAGGCCAAAACATACATCATTGATTTTGATGCCGAGATCGCCAAGGCCCGAGAGCTGGAGTCAATCACCCGAAAGGTGCCTCCCGGTTCAACCCGATGCAACTGACTCTTCTGGTTCCGGTTTTGAGTTCTTGGGAACTGCGGAGGAACTTGAAGGGATGATGATGGAGGCCAAGATCCTGAGCCGACAGCAGATCCGCCTATTTCTCCTGGGCGCAGACGCTTCTCTTCCCCTAAGTTCTGGGGACACAGTATTTTAGTTTTTTTCTTTCTTTTGCCTTTGTTGTTTTATTTTCATACTTTTGTACTTGTGCTTCTTGGCACGTTTGTTATATAAAAGTGCTTTTCGTTCGAGCATTGCATAAAGTTTACTTTTTGCCATCGAATTATGCAAGGCTTCCAGTGCATTTTTCCCCGATAGCATTTGGGTTCCAGGCATAAACTCTTCTGGAACCAGCCCTTTACTATGAGGGTTTCATAAGAAAAGGCCCTCTTATGTTTATGGTGCTCTTGAAGAGGTCGTCTCCTGTTCATTCTGGCACTAGCATTTGAAGTACTTGATTAACTTTCAAATGATAAAATTAATTCATTGTTTGGACAAGAAACAAGATAAAAATAAAAGGACTTTACTTTATTCCTTCAAGTTTCAAAAGTACATAAGCATTTGTTTTGCTGGAAAGAAATTACCACTACTTGTAGCTAGTTTGTACAACTTGTTTCTACAGAGCTGGTCGCGCAGTCCCCGATTCCGATGATACATTCTTGTTCCTGGATTTCATAGTCTCGATTTCTGTGGCAATCAGGTTGCCGTATTCTCATAGCATTCTCCCGCCCCCCAATGTTCGAATGCGAATTGGAACACTAGAAGTCTTGCTTCTTTGAAGATTCCACTAGTGAATGGTTGGATAATCTTTTGTTCGATAGCAAGCTTCATTTCCCGTTAGGAACTTTGCTACCGAGTCAAAGATTATCTAACCACCCCTAGTGGCTTGTAGTGAAGGGGCACTCGTGAATGGTCGGATAGCTTTTGGTTTGATAGCTAGCTTTGTTTCCCATTAGTAACTTTGCTATCGAGCCAAAGACTATCTAACCATCCCGTAGTGGTTTGTTGTTTCCATGCCTTATCATTTAAAGGTCTTATTTTTGCTGATGGCATTTCCTTCATAGTATGTTTTCCATTACTGCCTCGTTAAAAACCTTGCCAGAAAAACTCAATTGAGACAAAAACTGGACGAAGGGAAAAAGAGTGCAGCATATACTTTTAATATAGGCGCTGCTCATTAGCAATAGTACCTTTTGAGGTGTGACACATTCTAGTTACTCGGCAATTTTACTCCGTCTTGATTTTCCAGTTCATGTGATCCTTTTCTGGTGACAGCTGAAACCCGGTAGAGGCCTTCCCACGTTGGACCCAGCTTCCTTGCGTTGAGCTCTCGGGTATTTTGAGTCACTTTTCTTAAAACCAAGTCTCCCGCTTTGAAATAATAGAGATTGGCTCTTCGATTGTATTATATTTCCATTCTTTGTTTCTAGGCCACCATCCTTATATGCGTCAAGTCCCTGCATGCGTCAAGCAACTCCAATTTAACCAGCAACGCTTCGTTGTTTGCTTCTTCGTCTGCCCGGAAGTATCTCATGGTAGGTTCTCCCACTTCCACCGGGATCAAGGCTTCTGCTTCGTATTTGAGAGAGAAATTTTGTGCTCGGGTGGTATACCGAAGATGTGATTCTTTTGATTTTCAAGTCTTTAGGGAATTTTGTGACCTTTGCGCCTATAAATTGTAGCCCGTTGTCGTATGCTATTTACTTTGGTATTCCGAACTTGCATATTTTGTTTTCCCACAGGAAATTAACCACTTCGCGCTCGTCGATTTTCTGGTAAGGTCCTGCTTCAACCCACTTAGAGAAGTAGTTAGTTAAAATTAAAAACAATCTTACCTTACCGGGAGCCAGAGGCAACGGACCGACTATGTCTATCTCCTATTTCATGATTGGCCAAGGTGACAATACCGAATGCAATAGTTATGCCGGTTGGTGTACTAACGGTGCGTGGCATTGACACTTATTGCATTTCTGAACAAACGCCTTAGCGTCTTGTTCCATCTGGGGCCAGTAGTATCCTGCCCTGACTAACTTTAACACTAACGAGTCCGCACCCGAGTGATTTTCACAGATTCCTTTGTGAACTTCTCTCATGATGTAATTAGCCTTAAAGGCTCCTAAACATCGGGCCAACGGGCCTTGGAAAGACTTTCTATACAACTCGCTTCCCCAGAAGCTGTAACGAGCTGCTTTGGTGCGGAGTGCCCAGGATGCCTTTAGATCTTCGAGTAGTTTGTCGTGCTCAAGATAGTCAATGATCTCATTTCTCCAGTCCCAGAACAAATTAGTCGCATTTACTTCATAATAATCGTCCACATCTAATACCGAATGCATGAGCTGTATGACATACACGAATCTGATCCCTTCATTTCCGTGGATGAACCCAGATTGGCCAGTGCGTCTGCTTCTGCGTTTCTTTCTCTCGAGATGTGGGTGATTGACCATTTCCTGAACCGTGTGAGCAGAGTCTGTACTTTCACTACATATTGTTGCATATGTTCCTCCTTGGTGTCGAAGATCCAGTATACCTGATTTACTACCAGTTGGAAATCACATTTGATTTCAATGACCTCAGAGTCTATTCCCCGGGCCAGTTCAATTCATGGAATCAAAGCCTCATACTCGGCTTCATTGTTAGTCAAGGGAATAGTTCTTATGGTTTTCCTCAGGGTTTTTTCGAGGGCATAATTAGTACTACCCCGAGCCCGGATCCTTTCACATTTGGAAGCTCCATCCATGAACAAGGACCAGACTCCTGATGTCATTTCCGACACTATCACCACTTCTTTGGTGGCCAAAGGCAGCAGTCCGGGATTGAAATCGACCACGAAGTCGGCCAAAACATTTGATTTGATCGCAGTCTTGGGTTTATACTCTATGTCAAATTCACTCATTTCGACTGCCTACTTGGCCAATCAACCTGGCAATTCAGGTTTGTGAAGGATATTTTGCAAAGAAAAAGTTGTCACCACAACTATCGGGTGGTATTGAAAATAAGGCCTAAGCTTTCGAGCGGCGACTACGAGAGCTAAGGCCAATTTTTTGAGGTGTGGGTAGCGAGATTTTGCTTCCATTAAAATTTTACTAATATAATAGATAGGAGATTGCGTACCTTCGTATTCACGGACTAAAACGACACTTACCGCTATCTCCGAGACTGCTAAGTAAATTAGCAATTGTTCGCTTTCCTCCGGTTTCTATAGTAACGAAGGGGTTGATAAAGACCTTTTCAAATCTTTCAAGGTCTGCTGACATTCCGGAGTCCATTCGGAGTTGTTCTTATTTTTCAGGAGTGAGAAGAAGTGATGGCATTTTTTTGAAGACCGAAAAATGAACTTGCTTAAAATGGCCAGTCTTCTAGTTAATGTGGGCACCTAATTTTTTACCATAATCAAAATTTTCACCACTTTTTAGTATGTAAATATTCTTTGAGTTTAAACTATATATTTTATCTTTTGTTTTACCTTTTATAGATTTTTCTTTTAAAAACAACCACAAAAAGATTCACATTTTTGAATTACTAGCTTTGTTTTAATTTTCAAAAGAAAAGAAATTCACAAAAATATGTCTTTATTCTAATTTTGGTAAGACTAGTAATTTTATTATTTTTTCCTTAATAGTTTCTTATATTTTTTCTAATTTTTAATTTTAGTGTAGTATCTTTAATTTTGATTATCTTTAAAAAAAAAAGAAAAATAAAAATAACCAATCAAAAATGGTCAAGTTGCAAAAGATTCCCTCACAATGGCATTGCCAATTCCATTTTCGTGCCTCACATGCTCTCAGACACTTCATTAACAGATTTTTTCTGGGGAGTGCATTGGAAAGAGAAAAAGAATCCTTACAAGAAATTTTTACTCGCCTGCACATGAGTTCCTTGCTCCCTAATTCATCTCACACCTATATATCTTTCACTCACTCACACAATTAAAGGGCACCTGAAAAATCATAGAGAGAAAACGGAGAGCAAAAAACGGGCGAGCCTTCTTCTTCAATTCGAGTGTCCCATCTTTCTAAAAAAAATCCAGAAATTTTCAGCCATGAAAGACCCATGAATACCATTCTAAACAGCCATGAAACGAGCTGAAAATTACACCAAACACCAGCCCCGAAATCACCCCCAAAATAGTCCAAAAATGACCTTTAAATACAGCTCTGTTCCCAGCGAAATCAGCCAAAAACTAGCCTTCAAACCTTCATAAACACAGCTAAAAAAACAGTCGATATTCCTACCCTAAACATGCCCAAACACGAGCTAATACCTGTTGAAATCAGCTGGAAAATGCAGCAAAAAAAAGCTGCAAAACACCACCCAAAAAACAACTGAAAAACAATCCTAAAATAGGTCGAAAACCCAGCACCAAACACTAGCAAAACACGTCTGATGCTCAGGCCCAAAAACGCACCTCTAACCCACCAAAATACCTTCAAAATCATCTTAAAGCAATTTTTTTTTTACATAAAACAACAGCAAAACCAACCCGTTTTGAGTCGAGGTTGTCGAGGTCCATGTTGAGGTCGTTGGGTCAAGTTTTTGTTTGCATCTTTATGCTATCGCTGGATTTCATTTTGCTCGCTGATCGACCATTGTTTATGTACAAAGCTTGATTTGCAGGTCCTTTGGATATACACAAAAAATAGATTTCATATAGGTCTATTCCTTTTCCTCTACTGTTCCGATTCCAACCCATATTATGCTTCACTTTAAATGTTTATGTCTTGTGTGTGATTTATTATCTTTGTTTAAAGTATGGTTCATGTTTGTCTATTGTTTCATTTGGGTAATTGTCAGATATTGCAGTGGTTAAATTGATTTGTATGTTTAATTAGATTTAAAAGTGGTTTGGGATGTGGCGATTATTTTTGAAATCATAAAAGAGGGTTATTTGTTAGTTTAAGCCTTTAAAAAACAATTGGGCTTGGATGAGTGGAATCTTACTGGCCCGTTTTATAAAATAGTTGGTCCACTTTTGTAGACGTATAGGATACGTGTTCTTTAGTTACTACTTGGGCCAAATACCAATAATAAAGTTAGCACAATTCTTCCACAACTTCATATCCATAATCTATGGCCTTTACAATTATCCCAAACGTAGCAAGAATAACTTAAAAATCGCTAATATGCTTTAAGCACATATTAATAAATGAATTATCGTGATTATGTAAACGTTCGCGTGACATAGTTATGATTTCTAAAATTAAAACCAAGGTACGCGTTCGCGCGGCTTTGGAAAAATAATCTTAAATAATAATAAAGTGATATTAATTGTGTACACATACGCGTGACATAATTTTGGCACACTAAACACAACGGATATACACACACATGATCCGTTTCAAAGATAAATCCATAACGCCATAATGAAAAGCGATAAAAGGTGCAATACATGCAGGTTATAAAATACGTATTTAAATAATTAATTAAGCCAGGTATGATTAAAACGACCGTGCTAAAACCACCAAATTTGGGAATACCTAATACCTTCTCCCGAATTAACAAAATTTCTTACCCGGTCTTATGTGTTCACGGACCATAAATAGAGCCATTTCCTTGATTTGGAATTTTAAAATAATTTGGTGACTTGGGACACCATCATAACTATTCCAAGTGGCGACTCTAATTAAATAAATAATCTCATTTGTAATAATGTCACTTTAATTGAAAAAACTCCTTATTCCTCGGAAAAAAGGAGGTGTGATAGCTCTGGCGACTCTGCTAGGGAACGAACCCGGAATCTCTCGTTCAGAGTTCAGAATTCGAGCTTGTAATGTGATCTATACTTGGCTTTCTTGATTGTTGATATTACTGTGTTTGTGGGCCTGATGTGTTAATTGTCGCTCATTTACCGCTTTAATATTATTTGAACTGTATAAACTGTCCTCGTACGCCTCCCTTCTAAGTCTTTTGAATTTATGGTGCACACGTGAGCGTGACCCACTTTTCTATTAGAGGTCATACCAAATAGAACAAGGATGGATCAGTAACTAGGCCGGGTAGACTTTCGTGCTCCCGGTATGTTGCCTCCACCTCGGCTCGAGCTGTCTGCTTGGGTAAGCCAGGTCTAAAACACTCCCCAGGACTTTAAACCTAGAATAACATAGCCTCATTCCAGATCCCTAGTAGGAACGTTTGTTAGCATCACGTGCATTTGACTTTGGGGACTCAACACAAGGGTTGGGTCCGTCTAGGACAGGTGTACCCAAAATAAAAGACCATCCTGATGCATTCTACGTGCTATTTGTGCATTTGTTTGTTTCGGCTTGCATGTTGATCAGCTTCTAGAATAGGGAAAGAAAATCAAGAAAAAATCAAGAGTGAGGTAGGAAAGAGAAAATTCACCCGGTTCTGAAAACCCCAGGCATTTGAAAAATCCTGAAACTCTGCCGAAATTTTTTAAAAAAAAAAAGAAGAAAAAGAAAATTCTTTTCAAAATGAGTCAAAATCTTCAAAATTCATATTTTTCCTGTTGTGTCAAAACTGACCGAACTACGCAGGTCTAATTCTCACCGGATGTGAGATACGCAGGCAAACCTCATCAGTTCCGGCCCCAATTTTCAGGAAAAAAATTCAAAAATATTTTACTTTTCCTTAGTTCCCTCTTTAGAATTCTTTCTTTAGAAAATCCAAAAAAAAACTAAATCTAAAAATATTTTTCTTCTTTTTCGAAGTCTTTCATTTGAAAAAAAAAAATTCAAATCAAAATCCAAAATATTTTCTTCCTTATTTAGAATTCCTTCTTTCAAAAAACAAAAATCCAAAAATTCCATAAAAGGAAAAAACTCAAAAACATAATATTTAAAAGTCTTTATAAAAAGAAGAAAAAGAAAATGGGTCAGTCTATTCATGATCTTCCTGAACTACGTAATGATCTGATTCATGCGGCGTCATGATATGTAGGCAATCCTCATCGGATTCGATCATAGCCATTAAATAAATCGAGTGAAAAAAAAGAGAAGAAAGAAAGGAGGGACAAAAATAACAATGATAAACAAAGAACGGAAAACAACCAAAAAACAAAAGAAAGCAAGGGTGAAAAAAATCCAAAAAGATAATTCTTTGTCCAATTTGAAAAAGAAAATTGCAGAAAGTTTATGTGAATATGTTGTCAAATGGCGCGAGCAAGCCGCCAGGGTAAAGCCTCCAATGGACGAAGCAGAAATGGTTACGGTCTTCCTACAGGCTCAAGAGGCGGACTACTTCCAGAACATGATGTCCGCTATGGGTAATCCGTTCGCCGAGGCTATCAAAATTGGGGAGATGGTCCAAAATAGTTTAAAAACGGGTCGAATCTTGAGTCATGCTGCTTTTAAGGCCACATCACAGACCGTTCAGAATGGTTCGGGGGGTTTGATGAACAGAAACAGGAGGGAAGAGGAAGCCATGATAGCTTCGAGCTCGAAGGGGGCCCGCAGGGTATTCAACCAATCATATATGCTTTCTATAGTCCCACAACACTATTATCCCCATAAAGATGCTGCTTGTGCCGTGGTACCGCCTCCCTATGTGGTGATGAATGCACAACCTTACACGCGGCCACAACATTATACACAAAACCGAGCTACACCTTCCAGAAATGCCCGTCCCTACAAAGCTCCTTATAGTCCCCCAACAAAATGTTTCCCAATACAATCCTCTCCCAAGAGAGCCTCCCAGAAGGAATCAATTCACCCCCATTGGTGAATCATATTTTAGCTTGTTCCAAAAGCTAGTCAGACAAGGTATGTTGTAGCCAGTGGCCCCGAATCGGCCAAACCCCGAGTCCCTCTCGCACCGAGCTGATGCTAGATGTGAATACCACTCTGGAGTAGTGAGACATGATACTGAAGAATGTTGGACTCTTAAAAGAGCAGTAGAAGACCTCATCGAGGTCAAGGCAATAGTTCTTAGGGATGAAGAGACCCCTAATATGACGAACAATCCTCCACCTACTCACACTAATGGGCCAGTAGTTGAAATGATCTGTGATGATGAGGAATTTGATCTGCCACTGAAGGCCATTGTAACCATTTTCGAGACAGAAGAAAAGCCAAAAAACGGTCGCCAAACCTGAAGCTCTCTGTCAGACGGGAGTCTCGGTAGCCGGTCTTGCTATCCTTTCTACTTTCGGATTATTTGAGGGTGTAATCCGGATGTTTTTACTTTATTGTCTTACTTTCTAATGTAAACCCTTCTATCTTTAAAAAAAAATCAAATGAAATTAATATTTTATTGTCCATGAATGTCTATTTTCTTAATCTTGTCACTTTTCTTATTCTCTTTTCAGTTCTGTTAATGCAGATTTTAATGACATGACATGCTTGCAGACTTCATGCCCAAATCCTAAAACGTCGTCAGACCCCGAAATGATGAATCAAGAAATAGAATGTTTTGAAGACAAGGCTTGTAAGAAAATAAATAGAAAATTGGAACGAAGTTGAGATTCCGTCTATTCGGATCATTGTTGAAGCCAAGATTGAGGATAAAGATTGGGTCAAGAACCGATTGGAACAATTAACACTGATTAATGATGTGACGACCCGATCGGTCATTTTGAGCTCTAGCGCATAATTTGGCGGTTTGAGGCCAAAAGTAGCTTCACTTCGGGTATTATGACTTGTACGTGTGGTTGGAATTGACATTCAGGAAATTCGGAGTTGATTTGGAGAGAAACTTCTAATTTCAGAAGCTTTAAGTTGGAAGAATTGACTAAGGTTTAACTTTTGAGTAAACGACCTCGGAATCGGAATTTGAAAGGTTCCAACAGGTTTATATGATGATTTTGGACTTGAGCGTATGTCCGGATCGAATTTTTGGATGACTCAGGAGCGTTTCGGTGCCTATTGTGGAAGTTGGCATTCTGGAAGAATTTTATAAATATGGGTTGAGGTGCATTTCAATGTTATCAATGTTCCTTTGGGATTCCGAGTCTGGAAATAGCTCCATATGGTGATTCTGGTATTGGGAGCGCGTCCGAAAGTGGATTTGGAGGTCCGTAAGTCATTTTGGGGTCATTTGGCGAAAGTTGGAAATTTGGATAATTTTGAGAAGTTTGACCGGGAATGGACTTTTCGATACCGAGATCAGATTCCGATTTCGGAAGTGGGAGTAGGTCCGTAATGTCGATTATGACTTGTGTGCAAAATTTGAGGTCAATCGGACGTGATTTGATAGGTTTCGGCATCGATTGTAGAAGTTTGAAGTTTCAAAGATTCATTAAGTTTGAATTGGAGGGTGATTCATGTTTTTAGCGCTGTTTGATATGAGTTGAAAGCTCGACTAAGTTCATATTGTGTTTTAAGACGTGTTGGTATCATTGGTTGAGGTCCTGAGGGCCTCGGGTGGATTCCGGATAGTAAGCGGATCGAGTTTGGGTTTGGAAGAATATTGGATCTGCTGTTATCTGGTATAATCGCACCTGCGAGGTTTTGGCCGTAGGTGCGGAGCCGCAAAAGTGGCCAGGGGGTCGCAGAAGCAGTAGCTGGGCTGAGGGGGGAGGTCGCAGAAGCGGCATGTCTGTGCGCAGAAGCGCATGCGCAGGTGCGCTACCTTTGGCGCAAAAGCGGGGGATGTTGGTTTGAGGTGGAGCCGCATCTATGATGGGACTTCCGCAGATGCTGAGCTGCAGGAGCGGCTAGAAGGCCGCAGAAGCGGAAGGTCGTCTGGGCAGAATGTTTTTTTTTTTATAAAAACGGGATTTGGCCCATTTGTCTCCCATTTTTCACTTGGTTGGGCGATTTTTGGAGAGCTTCAAGGGAAGATTTTCATCATCTATGTTAAGGTAAGTGATTCCCACCTATTGCAAGTTAAATACTTGGTTTATATTTGGATTTAAGCATGGAAATTTGTAGAAATTTGGGGTTTTGAAGAAAAACCTAGAAATTATATTTTTGGATTTTGACCCCGAAATTGGACATGGAATTTGGAATAAATTATATATTTGAGTTCGGGGTGTTATGGGTAAAGTTTATTTTTGAAAAAATTTCGGAATCCGAGCACGTGGGCCCGAGGGTTGATTTATCGACTTTTCGAACGGAGTTGGGAAATTGTTATAAATTGATTTATTATGAGTATTAGAGTATATATTTATGGATTTGCATGTTTATTGACTAGTTTGGAGCTACGAGCATCGTTTTGGTGTGTTAGAGTGGCGTTGGAGCCGGATTATGGAACTTCGGAGCAAGGTAAGTCTCATGTCTAACTCTGTGAGGGGGAAACTACCCCTAGGTGATATATTTAATATGTGAAACTTGTTGCGGGGACTACGTACGCACGAGGTGACAAGAGTCCGTACGTAGTTAGATCCATGTTATTGTCCGGGTAGACTTAGGTTCACCCCATGTTATACTTGTACTATAGGGATTATCCTTGCTCGCTTAATTCTTTTATTTCGCATTATGACTTGAGACTAGACATGCGTAGAGTGATAGACTCGTTATTGTAGAGACTTCACGAGCTTCATGATTAGTCATGAAACAATTGTACTCCTCTTATTAAATTGTGTCCGTGATATATATATATATATATATATATATATATATATATATATATATGTATGTATGTTTCATTGAAAGGTTTTTCGTTAAAGAAATTATAACTCACACGTTTATTCGTGAGTGGGGTCAAGGACACGTTAAAGCTTCTTACTCTAATGGGATCGGGTCGTTCGCCTCGGCAGGATTTATGTGCCATACTCTCATGGGAGCGGGTCGTTCGCCTCGACAGGTTAATAGATGCATCTATGATTCGTGTCTTTCGACCCTCGGCAGTGCACAGATTATGATGGGACCGGGCCGTACGCCTCGACATTTCTATAAAATATCCTCATGAAATCGTGTGTAACATTTGGCAAGAAGCCAGCGTATCTGTGAGTTCTTCCTGATTTGAAGTATAACGACTCATTTTGGTGAGGTCCACTATATATTTATATATATGCTCCGGTTGAGGAGGAAATTTGCTAATTGAGAGCTTGAGCCTATTGTAAATAAGAGAATTGTACCACGTATTTATACTTGTTTATTTTATTTATTTACTCTGCATCATATTTGTTCACCTCTTTACTGTACTTGATATTATTGGACCACTAGTGAGTGTCGATGTCGACCCCTCGTCACAACTCCTCTGGGTTAGGCTAGATACTTACTGGGTACACGTTGATTTATGTACTCATACTACACTTGCTGCACATTTGTGTGCAGGTACTTTTATGTCTGGTGGTCCTTTGGGCACAGAGGCACGGATGATGCGAGGACTTGCCGCGAGTTGCATTTCAGGTTACGATTCGCAGCCAGCAGAGTCTCCTCGAGGGTTATTTGTATTTTTTCTGTCTAATTTGTATTCCGGACAGATGCTGTATTTTATTTTACTTCCTAGTTGATGCTCATGCACTTGTGACACCGGGTTTTGGGGGTACTTATGAGTTGTTCAGTATTGTAGTTGGAAAAATATTATCATTTACTCTGTAAATTTTATTTTTGATTATTTAATTGAAGGAAAATTTCGATTTCAAAATACTAAAATGAATAATTAAGTTAAACTTTTATTGTTGGCTTGCATGACAGTGGTGTTAGCACTATCACGACCTTTAATGGATTTTTGGGTCATGATAGACGAAAAATGATTGGTCGCAGTTTGCCACGAGTAGTTGTACCAACAAAGAATGACTCGTGTCTACAACAAAAAAGTGCGGCCCAGAAATTTTGAAATAGGACAACTTATTCTGAGACGTATCCTCCCACCTCAAGAAGAAGCTAAAGGAAAATTGGCTCCAAATTTTAAAGGTCTTTACATTGTAACGAGAGTACTACCAAAAGAGAACGTTGTACCTGGGAAGCATCGAAGGAAATGTTCCTGAAACAACTGTCAATGCAGATGTTGTCAAAAGGTACTATGTTTGACCCTCTATGTAGCATTAATGTTCTCTGATTGGGATGACGAAGGCTTTCATTCTCGCTATCCAAACATCATTAACCCTTTTGCCAATACTTTTGAGCCGGTTACCTTTCTTTGATTACCCTCTTTGGAACTTGAAGATGTTATTAAAAAAACAAGAAAGAAAAAAAAAGGAAAGAAGAAAAGGAAAAAAAATAGGAAAAAGAAAAAAAAGAAAAAAAAAGAGAAAGAAGAAGAAAAAGAAAACAAAACAAAAATCCAAACAAGTTCATGTTAATTGAAATACGTTCGACTTGATTCCGAAAGGATACGTAGGCAGCCTCTCTCTAGGGTTCAGTCACATCAAAATAAAGATCCACATTCCCCCAAAAGTTAAAACTGGGGCAGCAGTTATGACGTTTTAGCGATGATTTTGCCCGAAAGGTTCCAAAGTTATAATTCAATCCAAAATTCTTTTTTACCCAAATCCCTTCCAAGTCCTTCCGACCAATAGGCAAGAATGATCAAGAATCAGAGATCACAGATATTTGGGCCTGGAGCCGTCAAAATGAGAGTCTTATTGGTGAAAATCCTCACGGGCACTGTAAGGCGATGGTGAGTAAAGAACTAAAATGAGAGAGTCTTGTTAGTGAAAACTCGCAAAAAGCAATATAAGGCGATGGTGAGAGAAATGAGAGAGGTTAGTTGGTGTAAACTCGCAAAGGGCACCATTGATCGAAAAGAGGATCCTCACAGCCATTGGCATTGACACAGTCCTGGGCAAGGCTTCTCGATTTTCAAGGCAAAAGTTGTGATGAGTTCTAAGAGTCGTACGATTTACACAGATCAAGAATCCAGTCCAAAAGGCATGTCATGTTCATTAAAGTCCGCATGTACTCCCAGATAAGTCCGTCTTTCAGTTCCTCGAAAGGTATACCTCTTGTTTTAAACTCATTTTTTCTACTCCATTATTTGTTTTTCTTTGAATCCTTTTCGGTCTAACTTTGTCCAAAATAAGGCAAAGAACGGACGGCAAAACCGATTTACAAGCTCCCAGTTTGAAGCAAGCTGATATATTCAAAAGGCGCCCAGCCTCGGCAAAGATATTGAATCGACCCCGACTGGCCATGATTGGCCGATGCTTTAAAATTGAAAACTTTGGAATAAGGAAATCAATTGAAGTGAAAAGACTACAAAGGCAAAATGAAGTTGAAAAGGTTAAATCCCAAGTGGCTAACCATCTTGGCAAAGTTTGAAAAGCCAAAGATTCCCCAATGCTCTAAAATTAAAGTTGGGAGAAAGAAGTTAGAAGTGAAAGGCCCTACAAAGGCAAAATAAAGTTGGAAAAGGTTAAGTCCCATGCGACCAACCATCATGGCAAAGTTTGGAAAAGCCAAAGGTTCTCCGGGGCCAGAAATGCAGTCGGTATTCAGGAAACAACTAGTTGAAGTAGAAATCATCATCAAAGAGGCCGGGCCGAGATCAAGTTACCGAAACACTCAAGGCCGCAAAACCAACCACCGTTTCAAACTAACAATTGTTCTTCGTTTGAAAAATAGGAAACATGTGCAATCCAAAAGTAACCTTAAAAGGAGCATGTGCAACCAAAAAAAACTGTGTAGAGGTTAGAAACAACTTCAAAAAGGGAAGTCTTCTCCAAAGTCTTTCCCGTATTTTACTCATTCTAATCATGGTAGTATAAGGTACACCAATCCCTAGTTGTGTTTTCCAACATAGGGTCTCCACTCCCTAGTTGATGCTATTTTAGACATAGGGTCTCCACTCCCTAGTCTCTTTTCCAACATAGGGTCCCCACTCCCTAGTTAGTTTTATTTAGACATAGGGTCTCCACTCCCTAGTCTCTTTTCCAACATAGGGTCCCTACTCCCTAGTTGGTTTTATTTTAGACATAGGGTCTCCACTCCCTAGTCTCTTTTCCAACATAGGGTTTCCACTCCCTAGTTGATTTTATTTTAGATATAGGTTCTCCGTTCCCTAGTCTCTTTTCCAACATAGGGTCTCCACTCCCTAGTTGATTTTATTTTAGACATAGGGTCTCCGCTCACTAGTCTCTTTTCCAACATAGGGTCTCCACTCCTTAGTTGATGTTATTTTAGACATAGGGTCTCCACTCCCTAGTCTATTTTCCAACATAAGGTCTCCACTCCCTAGTTGATTTTATTTTAGACATAGGGTCTCTGCTCCCTAGTCTCTTTTCCAACATAGGGTCTCCACTCCTTAGTTGATGTTATTTTAGACATAGGGTCTCCACTCCCTAGTCTATTTTCCAACATAGGGTCTCCACTCCCTAATTGATTTTATTTTAGACATAAGGTCTCCACTCCCTAGTCTCTTTTCCAACATAGGGTCTCCACTCCCTAGTTGATTTTATTTTAGACATAGGGTCCCCACTCCCTATTCTCCTTTTTTAATATAGAGTCTTCACTCCCTAGTTGATGTTATTTTAGACATAGGGTCTTCACTCCATAATCTCCTTTTCCAACATAGGGTCTCTACTCCCTAGTTGATTTTATTTTAGACATAAGGTCTTCACTCCATAGTCTCCCTTTTCCAACATAGGGTCTCCACTCCCGAGTTGATGTGAGCTCAAATGCAGGGTACACCACTCCCTGATCTCCTTGCCAGTATAAGGTACACCAATCCCTAGTTGTGTTTTCCAATATAGGTTACACCACTCCCTAGTTGATTTGATCTTAAATGTAGGGTACACCACTCCCTGATATCATTGTCAATATAGGGTATACCATTCCATGGTCATATTTTTTCAATATAAGGTACACCAATCCTTAGTTGAGACATCTTTTTGACAATAAAAAAATACCAAAAAAATCCTCATGATCTTCTCGGGGTACACCATTCTCGAACTTGTATTGCTTTCAATAAAGAAGTAGTTTAGAATTTTATTACAATAACTCACAAAATTTTTCTAGTGCAAAATGGGGCAGAAAAATTTCGTTTGTTTGTTTGTTTTGGGTGTCTGAGCAGGTTTTACCTCGAGGCACAGGGTTCGAGATGACCAAAAGAAGAAGTCTCAATTCAAAGTAAAAGAAAAAAAAAAGAAGTGAATCCAAAATGCAAAAGCAGATGAAAGATGTGAACTAGTCAAGACATGACTGAAGTCACAAGCACTGTATTCCCCATTTTTATGAGAAGAAGCTGTAGAAGAATGAACTAGCACCTGCATCTAGCAAGCATCAAGGTTCAAATCAAAAGTCTGCATGAAGAACCATTCAAGACTCAAGATCAAGCTTCAGAAGACTTATTGATGGGAATCTTGTAACTCATAGCTGATAGGCTTGTTTAGTTTCTTTTGATTTTGATTTTGATTTTGATGTAATAACAGGACCACAGACCGGAGCCTCGACAGAACCTCACTCGACTCTCGAACTCATCAATCCGTCGTTCTCCTTGAACTACACGCGACCTGATTCCCTTATAACCCCGGATATGTAGGTTGTCCAAAATCAGGACTCAGTTGCACTTTTCTTTTTTATTTATTTTATTTTTTCCCTTTTTGAATAATGGTATGGTCAAAAATTAGTCATATGGCTTACCTTGTTTTTGCCTAAAAACTGTCATATTTTCAAGCAAAGAGGGGCATGCTATGAGCACCTAATTTTTGACCATAATCGAAATTTTTACCACTTTTTAGTATGTAAATATTCTTTGAGTTTAAACTAAATATTTTATCTTTTGTTTTACCTTTTATAGATTTTTATTTTTAAAAAAACCACAAAAAGATTCACATTTTTGAATTACTAGCTTTGTTTTAATTTTCAAAAGAAAAGAAATTCACAAAAATATATCTTTCTTCTAATTTTGGTAAGACTAGTAATTTTATAACTTTTTCCTTAATAGTTTCTTATATTTTTTCTAATTTTTAATTTCAGTGTAGTATCTTTAATTTTGATTATCTTAAAAAAAAAAAAAGAACCAATCAGAAATGGCCAAGTTGCAAAAGATTCCCTCACAATGGCATTGCTAATTCCATTTTCGTGCCTCACATGCTCTCAGACACTTCATTAACAGTTTTTTTCTGGGGAGTGCATTGGAAATAGAAAAAGATCCCTTCCAAGAACTTTTCACTCACCTGCACATGAGTTCCTTTCTCCCTAATTCATCTCACACCTATATATCTTCCACTCACTTACACAATTAAAGGGCACCTGGAAAATCATAGAGAGAAAACGGAGAGCAAAAAATGGGCAAGCCTTCTTCTTCAATTCGAGTGTCCCGTCTTTCTAAAAAAAATCCAGAAATTTCCAACCATGAAAGACCCATGAATACCATTCCAAACATCCATGAAACGAGCTGAAAATTACGCCAAACTCCAGCCCCGAAATCACCCCCAAAATAGTCTAAAAACGACCTTCAAATATAGCTCTGTTTTCCAACGAAATCAGCCAAAAACTAGCCTTCAAACCTTCATAAACACAGCCAAAAAAATAGCCTCTATTCCTACACAAAACAGGCCCAAACCAGCCCCAGACACGAGCTAAAACCTGCTGAATCAGCTGGAAAACGCAGCAAAAATAGCTGCAAAACACCACCCACAAAATAGCTGAAAAACAGTACTGAAATAGGTCCAAAACCCAGCACCAAACACTAGCCAAACACATCCGATGCTCAGGCCCAAAAACGCACCTCTAACCCACCAAAAGATCTTCAAAAGCACCTTAAAGCAATTTTTTTTACATAAAACAGCAGCAAAACCAACATGTTTTGAGTCGAGGTTGTCGAGGTCGTTAGGTCAAGTTTTTGTTTGCCTTTTTATGTTGTCGTTGGATTTCAATTTGCTCGATGATCGACCATTATTTATGTACAAAGCTTGATTTGAAGGTCCTTTGGATATACTTAGAAAATGGATTTCACAGAGGTCTAATTCCTTTTCCTTTACTGTTCCGATTCCAACCCATATTATGCTTCACTTTGAATGTTGATGTCGTGTGTGTGATTTATTATCTTTGTTTAAAGTATGGTTCATGTTTGTCTATTGTTTCATTTGGGTAATCATCAGATATTGCAGTGGTTAAATTGATTTGTATGTTTAATTAGATTTAAAAGTGGTTTGGGATGTGGCGATTGTTCTTGAAATCATAAAAGAGGGTCGTCTGTTCGTTTAAGCCTTTAAGAAACAATTGGGCTTGGATTAGTGGAATTTTACTGGCCTGTTTCATAAAATCGTTGGTCCACTTTTGTAGACGCATAGGATACATATTCTTTAGTTACTACTTGGGTCAAATACCAATAATAAAGTTAGCCCACTTCTTCCACAACTTCATATCCATAATCTATGGCCTTTACAATTATCCCAAATGTAGCAATAATAACTTAAAAACTCTAATATGCTTTAAGCACGTATTAATAAATTAATTATTGTGATTATGTACACGTTCGCGAGACATAGTTATGACTTCAAAAATTAAAATCAAGGTACGCGTTCACGCGACTTTGGCCAAAAAACCTTAAATAATAATAGAGTGCTTTTAATTGTGTACACGTATGTGTGACATAATTTTGGCACAATAAACACAATGGATATACACACACGTGATCCATTTCAAAGATAAATCCATAACGCCATAATTAAAAGCGATAAAAGGTATAATACAAGTAGGTTCTAAAATACGTATTTAAATAATTAATTAAGCCAGGTATGATTAAAGCAACTATGCTAAAACCACGGAATCCGAAAATGCTTAATACCTTCTCCCGGGTTAACAGAATTTCTTACCCGGTCTTTTGTGTTCACGGACCATAAATAGAGTCAATTTCCTCGATTTGGGATTTTAAAATAAATCGGTGACTTGGGACACCATCATAATTATTCCAAGAGGCAACTCTAATTAAATAAATAATCTCATTTCGAATAATGTCACTTTAATTGGAAAAACTCCATATTCCTTGGAAAAGGAGGTGTGACAGTTAACCTCTAGACCTCTTTCACATTTGACAGCTGGTCAGGAATGTCCTAGATAGATTTAATTTTATCGGGATTGACTTCAATCCCCTTTTGTGACACCAGGAAACCCAAAAACTTACCGGAGCTGACTCCGAATGCACATTTTTGGGGGTTAAGCTTCATATTGTGTTTAACGACCCGGGCGGTCGTTTTGAGTGTATTAGCCCCGATCCCCTATTTACTTCTTCCCCCGTATCCTTTCCTGCTTATATGACTTGTTGGGAGGTTTTGTTGTGGTTTTGGAGTGATTTAGGACACTTAGTCTCTAAAACTAAAGCTTAAGTCTTAAGATTTTGACCGTAGATGAAATTGTGTGAAGACGACTCCTAAATGGAGTTTTGTCGGTTCCTTTAGCTCCGTTGGGTGATTTTGGACATAGGAGCATGACCGAAATGTGAATTGGAGGTTTGTAACTGATTTAGGCTTGAAATGGCGAAAGTTGAATTTTTGGGAAGTTTAACCGGAAGTGGACTTTTTGATATCGGGATCGGATTCCGATTCCGGAAGTTGGAGTAGGCCCGTAATGTCAATTATGACTTATGTGAAAATTTTGAGGTCAATCGGATGTGATTTGGTAGGTTTTGGCATCGGTTGTAGAAGTTTGAAGTTTCAAGTTTATTAAGTTTGATTTGGAGTGTGATTCGTGTTTTTGTTGTTGTTCGATGTGATTTGAGGGCTCGACTAAGTTTGTATGCTGTTTTAGGACTTGTTGGTATGTTTGGTTGAGGTCCCAGGGGCCTCAGGTTGATTTTGGGTGGTTAACAGATCATTTGAAAATGTGTTGGATTGGATGAAGTTGCGGCACCGCAGAAGTGGCCATCGAGCCGCACAATCGATTATGGGCCTGCCCAGCCGAGATCACAAAAGCGGTCAGAGTCTCGTAGAAGCGGACTCGCAGGAGTGGTGAAAGGAATGCAGAAGTGAGCACACAGGTGCAGCCACCTCATCGCAGAAGCGGACCCAGCCCTCTTAAGTCATTTCCGCACCTACGATAGAATTTCCGCAGGTGCGAGATCGCTGGGCATAAAAGGGGAAATTACGAGGGTTTGATCTCATTTTCATTTTGGGTCTCTGAGAGCTCGGATTGAGGAGATAATTCAAGGATTTTTCAGAGAGAACTTTTGGGTAATGATTCTTAACTCGTTTGTGGTTATATTCCACTAATCTATAGTTGATTTCATCATTTAATTAAGGAATTTGGTTGAGAATTTTGGGGGAAATGGGAGAAGTTCTTCAACTAATTTTTTGAGTTTTGAATGGGATTTTGATATCGGATTTGGATAATTTTGGTACGAGTGAACTCGTGACTGAATGGGTATTCATATTTTGTGACTTCTACCTAATTCCGAGACGTGGGCCTAGGTTGACGTTTTAGGGTGATTTTTGAAATTCTTGTTAAAGTCTTGATTTCATTAATTAGATTAGTCTATTATAGTTGTATTTATGATATGTATTTGTTTTTTTACTAGATTTGGGCCATTCAGAGTCGGATAATCGAGGAAAGGGCATTCTTACTGATTGATTGAGCTTGGTTCGAGGTAAGTAGCTTGCCTAACCTTGGGGGGGGGGGAATCCTCTTAGAATTTGGTACTGTTGTGATATGTGAGTGTTATGTATGCGAGGTGACGAGTGCGTGCACGAGCTATTCGTTATAAAACTCGATTTTTACTAAGTAGCAACCTGTTTTCATTCTTAATTGATTTATACTAATGTGTAGTTATCCTGTTTAGTCTAATGTCGCATGTCTATGTGCTTTAACTGCTTATTTGAACTCTGTGCATCATGCCTAGTTGATTTCATGCTTTTCCATGTTCTTTATCAGTCTTAACTGTAGAATTCCTGCTGTTAACTGTGGTATTTATCGATTTGAGCTGTGTGTTGACTTTTGAGACTACGAGGCGGTTCCTCAGGAGTTTTCCCTGTATATTTACTTTTGAGACTACGAGGCGGTTCCTCGGGAGTTCTCCCTGCACATTTACTTTTGAGACTACGAGGCGGTTCCTCGGGAGTTCTCCCTGCACATTTACTTTTGAGACTACAAGGCGGTTTCTCGGGAGTTCTCCCTGTATATTTACTTTTGAGACTACGAGGCGGTACCTCGGGATCTCTTTGCATATTTACTTTGGGACTACGAGACGGTATCTCGGGAGATCCTCTGATGTTTAACCCTGTGTGTTGTACTGCTATTTTGCTGTGTTTTCTTTTTTGTTAAATTCCAGTCTCTTATTATACTGTTATATTCCCCTGCGTTATTTATTATATACCAGTGGGCCTGACCTGACCTCGTCACTACTCTACCGAGGTTAGGCTTGACACTTACTGGGTATCGTTGTGATGTACTCATACTACTCTTTTGTATATGTTTTGTGTGCAGATCCGGGTGCTTATTATCAGCCCCGCTATTAGCTGAGAGTGCTTGCTGCTGTACGGAGATTTCAATTTACATATGCCGCGTCCGCAGACCTCGGAGTCCCCCTCTATTCTCTCTTATGTTATTTACCTGTCGTACTCCTTTTATTAGACTCTGGTGTATAGAGATACTAGTTTTCCTTCTGTAGCTTATGACTTATGATGTTCCGGGTTTTGGGAATACTGTGTATTACTAGAGTGTTGGTTATTGTACATATCGAGTGGTATTGTTACCAGTTATTTAGTTATTTGTTACAGTTAGTTGTTAGGTTTTACTTCCATTTTGTTATTTTCCGCATTTTGTTAGGCTTACCTAGTCGTAGAGACTAGGTGCCGTCACGACGTCTTACGGAGGAAGAAGTGGGTCGTGACAAGTTGGAATCAGAGCCCTAGGTTCATAGGTGTAATGAGTCACAAGCCGGTTTATTAGAGTCTCACGGATCAGCACGGAGACGTCTGTACTTATCTTCGGGAGGCTATGGAGCTGTTAGGAAAAATTACACTCCTTGATTCCTTATCGTGCAAAAATTGTTGACTTCAAAATTCTAAACTTATGTATTCTATTCTCCCATAGATGGTCAGGACATATACATGAAGATCTGATGACCAGGCACTCGCGCCCCCTGCTAGAGCCGCGAGAGGCCAGGGCCGAGGTAGAGGCCGAGAACGTCCACGCGGTGCAGCTAGAGCACCCGTACGACCTGCTACAGTGGAGCCCCCAGTAGCTCCAGTTGGAGGGCAGACACCTGAGGTACTTGTTGTTGCACCAGCCCTCCAGGAGACTCTAGCCCACTTTCTGAGCATGTTCAGTACTTTGGCTCAGGCTGGATTGATTCTACTTGCTCCTGCCACATCTCAGTCCGGGGGAGGAGCACAAACTTCCGTCATCGGTACTCTAGAGTAATGGGTTCAAGTCGACCAAGTTTCAAAGATTATACCAACACAGCTAGTAGCTCCAGCTCAGCCCGAGGTTAGGGCAGCAGTTTCTGAGGCGGAGCAGCTCAGACTTGAGAGGTACAAGAAGTACCACCCTCCTACGTTCAGTGGATTGGCATAAGAGGATGCCTAGGGTTTTCTGGAGGAGTGTCACCGTATTCTCCGTATTATGGGTGTAGCGGAGTCGAGTGGGGTTTCTTTTACTGCATTCCAGCTTAGAGGAGCAGCCTATCAGTGGTGGCATGCTTATGAGTTGAGTAGTCTGGCTGAGGCAGCTTCATTTATATGGAATCAGTTCTCGGACATGTTCTTGATGGAGTATGTTCTGCAGAGTCTCAGAGAAGCATGGCGCACGAAGTTTGAGCAGTTGCACCAGGGTGCTATGACTGTGTTAGAGTATGCAGTTTGCTTCAGCGATTTGGCCTAACATGCACCAGCCTTGGTTGCTACAATTCGGGAGAGGGTTCGTTGGTTTATTGAGGGACTCCACCCCAGTATCAGGCTTAGCATGGCCCGAGAGTTGGAGATGGATATTTTTTACCAATAGGTTGTGAGTATTGCCAGGAGATTGGAGGGTATGCTTGCTCAGGAGAGAGGGGAGAGGGAGGCTAAGAGGTCTCGAGAGTCTGGCACTTACAGTGGTACTCGTGTCCCGACTACAGTTCGTCATGGTGGGGGTTATATGAGTCGCCATGTCCATTCAGCTCTTCTAGCCGCCAGTGGTATTCCGACCCCTTCTAGGCCCCATGAGCCTATTATGCACCGGAGTGCTTTTAGTGGTCAGTCCAGCAGACCTGGCCCGAGCCAGTCACAGGAGCCACGCTCTACGAGAGTTTGTTTTGAGTGTGGCGACACTCGCTATATGGTAAGGGAATGCCCCAAACTTAGGAGGGGTGCACCTCCATAGACTTCTCAGGAATAACATGCTCCACTGGGTCCTCAGGCTATGATTATAGCACCAGCTACCGCCCCACTTACTCAGCAGCTCGAGGTGGAGGTCGTGGAGGTCGAGGTCGCCCCAGAGAGGGAGGTCAAGCCAGATATTATGCTTTTCCTGCTCGTACAGAGGTAGTTGCTTCCGACTCTGTCATTACAGGTATTGTTCTGGTCTGTCATATAGATGTGTCGGTTTTATTTGATCCAGGCTCCACTTATTCCTATGTGTCATCTTATTTTGCCCCGTATTTGGGCGTATCTCGTGATTCTTTGAGTTCTCTTATTTATGTATCTACGCCAGTGGGTGATTCCATTATTGTTGACCGTGTGTATCGGTCGTGTTTGATTGCTCTTAGTGGTTTTGAGACCAAAGCCAATTTGTTATTGCTTAGTATGGTAGACTTTGATATTATTTTGGGCATTGTCTGGTTGTCGCCCCATTATACTATTCTTGATTGTCACGCTAAGACCATGACGCTAGCTATGCCAGGATTACCATGATTAGAGTGGAGAGGTACCTTAGAGTATACTCCCAGCAGAGTTATTTCATTTCTTAAAGCTCAACGAATGGTTGAGAAGGGGTGTGACGTGTATCTAGCTTATGTGAGAGATGTCAATATTGATACCCCTACAGTTGAGTCAGTTCTAGTAATGAGGGATTTTCCAGATGTATTTACAGCTGATCTTTCGGGCATGCCGCCTGACAGAGATATTGACTTTGGCATTGATTTGTTGTCGGGCACTCAGCCCATCTCTATTCCTACATATCGTATGGCTCCTCCTGAATTGAAGGAGTTGAAGGAGCAGTTACAGGAGTTGCTTGATAAGGGCTTCATTCGGCCTAGTGTATCACCTTGGTGTGCTCCTATCTTATTTGTGAAGAAGAAGGATGTGTATTGATTACCGCCAGTTGAACAAAGTTACAGTGAAGAACAGGTATCATTGCCTCGTATTGATGACCTATTTGATCAGTTACAGGGTGCCAGGGTGTTTTCCAAGATTGACTTACGTTCAGGCTATCATCAGTTGAAGATCCGAGAGCCATATATCCCGAAGACTGCTCTCAGGACTCGGTATTGTCACTATGAGTTTCTTGTGATGTCATTTGGGATGACCAACGCCCAAAAAACATTTATGCACTTGATGCACAGTGTGTTCCGACCATATCTTGACTCATTCATCATTGTGTTTATTGACAACATTCTGGTGTACTCCCTGACTCGGGAGGACCATGGGCCACACCTGATGACTGTGCTTCAGACCTTGAGAGAAAAGAAGTTATATGCAAAATTTTCAAAGTGTGAGTTTTGGTTAGACTCGGTGGCATTCTTGGGTCATGTAGTATCGAGTGATGGGATCCGGGTGGATCCGAAGAAGGTTCAAGCAGTATAGAGTTGGCCCAGACCATCCTCAGCTATGGAGATCCAGAGTTTTCTTGGTTTGACGGGGTATTATCGTCAATTTGTAGAGGGTTTCTCATCTATTGTAGCACCTATGACTAGGCTGACCCAGAAATGTGCTCCGTTCAGGTGGACAGAGGAGTGTGAGGAGAGCTTTCAGAAGCCCAAGACAACTTTGACTACTGCCCCAGTATTGATATTGCCTACAGGTTCGGGGTCTTATACGGTATATTATGATGCTTCGTGGATTGGTCTCGGCACGGTGTTAATGCAGGACGGTAGGGTGATTGCCTACGCGTCCAGACAGCTAAAGGTACATGAAAAGAACTATCTCGTCCACGACCTCGAGTTAGCGTCTATTGTTCATGCCTTGAAGATTTGGCGGCACTATTTGTATGGTGTCCCTTGTGAGATTTACACGATCACCGAAGTTTATAGCATCTGTTCAAGCAAAAGGATATTAACTTGCATCAGCGGAGGTGGTTGGAGCTGCTTAAAAATTATGAAATCACCATTTTATACCATCCCGGGAAGGACAATGTGGTGGACGATGCTTTGAGTCATCGGGCGGAGGGTTTGGGAAGCTTAGCATATCTACCAGTAGCAGAGAGGCCATTGGCGTTGGGTGTTCATGCCTTAGCCAGCCAGTTTGTTAGATTGGATATTTCTGAGCCGAGTCAAGTATTGGCTTGTGTGGTTTCTCAGCCCTCTCTTTATGATCGTATCAGGGAACATCAGTATGATGACCCTCATCTGCTTGTACTTAAGGACACGGTTCAGCACGGTGATGCTAAGGAGGTCACTATTGGAGATGATGGTACATTGAGGATACAGGACAGGCTATGTATGCCCAATATAGATGGAATGCGTGAGTTGATTCTCCAGGAGGCTCACAGTTCACGGTACTCCATTCATCCGGGTGCTGCGAAGATGTATCAGGATTTGAGACAATATTACTGGTGGAGAAGAATGAAGAAGGACATAGTGGAATATGTAGCTCGGTGTCTGAATTGCCAGCAGGTAAAGTATGAGCATCAGCGGTCAGGTGGATTGCTTCAAAAGTTAGAGATTCCTGAGTGGAAATGGGAGCGGACAGCGGAAATTTGATGCAGTTTGGGTGATTGTGGATAGGCTAACCAAGTCAGCTCATTTCATTCATGTGATGACTACCTATTCATTCGAGCAGTTGGCTCGAATTTATATCCGTGAGATTATCAGGCTTCATGGCGTACCGATATCTATCATCTCTGATCGGGGTACACAGTTTACATTATGGTTCTGGAGGGCTGTACAATAGGAGTTGGGTACTCGTGTTGAGTTGAGCACAACATTTCACCCTCAGACGGACGGACAGTCCAAGCGCACTATCCAAATACTAGAGGTTATGCTCCATGCTTGTGTGATAGATTTTGGAGATTCTTGGGATCAGTTCTTGCCACTTGCGGAGTTTTCCTACAATAACAGTTATCAGTTGAGCATCTATATGGTAACGCATGAGGCTCTGTATGGTAGGCAGTGTTGGTCTCCAGTGGGTTGGTTCGAGCCAGACGAGGCTAGGCTAGTGGGAATAGACTTGGTTCAGGATGCTTTGGAAAAGGTTAAGGAGATTCAGGCTCGACTTCGCACAGCCCAGTCCAAACAGAAGAGTTATACGGATCGGAAGGTTCACGATGTTGCATTCATGGTTGGGGAACGGGTCTTACTCCGGGTGTCACCCATGAAGGGTGTTATGAGGTTCGAAAATAAGGGAAAGTTGAGCCCAAGATTTATCGGCCCATTTGAGGTGTTGCTATGTGTTGGGGAGGTTGCTTATGAGCTTGCCTTGCCTCCCAGCCTAGAAAGAGTTCATCTAGTATTCCATGTTTCGATGCTCCGTAAGTATCACGGCGATTCGTCTCATGTGTTGGATTTCAGCTCAGTCCAGTTGGACAAGGATTTATCTTATGTTGAGGAGCCGGTGGCTATTTTGGACAGGCAGGTTTGAAAGCTGAGGTCAAAGAACATTACTTCCGTGAAGGTTCAGTGGAGGGGTCAGCCGGTCGAGGAGGCGACTTGGGAGACCGAGCATGATATGCGCAACCACTATCCTCGTCTTTTCACCACTTCAGGTATGTCTCTATGCTCGTTCGAGGACGAATGATTGTTTTAAGAGGGGGAGAATGTAACGACCCAGCCAGTCATTTTGAGTGTATTAGCCTCGATCCCCTTTTTACTGCTTCCCCCATATCCTTTTCTGCTTATGTGACTTGTCTGGAGGTTTTGTTGTGGTTTCGGAGTGATTTGGGACACTTAGTCCCTGAAACGGAAACTTAAGTCTTAAGATTTTGACCGTAGTTAGAACTGTGTGAAGATGACTCCGGAATGGAGTTTTGTCGGTTCTGTTAGCTCCGTTGGGTGATTTTGGACTAAGGAGCATGTCCGGAATGTGAATTGGAGGTCTGTACCTGATTTAGGCTTGAAATGGCGAAAGTTAAATTTTTGGGAAGTTTGACCGGAAGTGGACTTTTTGATATCGGGGTCGGATTCCGATTCCGGAAGTTAGAGTAAGCCCGTAATGTTAATTATGACTTGTGTGCAAAATTTGAGGTCAATCGGACGTGATTTGGTAGGTTTTGGCATCGGTTGTAGAAGTTTGAAGTTTCAAGTTCATTAAGTTTGATTTGGAGTGTGATTCGTGTTTTTGTTGTTATTCGATGTGATTTGAGGGTTCGACTAAGTTCATTTGATATTTAGGACTTGTTGGTATGTTTGGTTGAGGTCTCGGGGGCCTCAGGTTGATTTCGGGTGGTTAACGGATCATTTGGAAATGTGTTGGATTGGCTGAAGTTACTGCACCTAGTGTAATCGCACCTGCGCATTTTGGGCCGCAGATGCGGCCATCGAGCCGCAAAATCGATTATGGGGCTGCCCAGCCAGGACCGCAGAAGCGGTCAGAGTATCGCAGAAGCGGACTCGCAGGAGCGGTGAAAGGAATGCAGAAGCGGGCGCGCAGGTGAGGCCACCTCATCGCAGAAGCGGACCCAGCCCTCTTAATTCATATCTGCACCTGCGATGGAATTTTCACAGGTGCTGCATTGCAGGTGCGACTAGAGGTCCGCAGGTACGAGATCGCTAGGCAGAAAAGGGGAATTTACAAGGGTTTGATCTCATTTTCATTTTGGGTCTTTGAGAGCTCGGATTGTGGCGATAATTCAAGGATTGTTCAGACAGAACTTTGGGGTAATGATTCTTAACTCGTTTATGGTTATATTCCACTAATCTATAGTTGATTTCATTATTTAATTAAGGAATTTGGTTGAGAAATTTGGGAAAAATAGGAGAAGTTCTTCAACTAAATTTTTGAGTTTTGATTGGATTTTGATACCAGATTTGGATAATTTTTGGTACGAATGAACTCATGAGTGAATGGGTATTCATATTTTATGACTTTTATCCGATTTCGAGATGTGGACCCGGGTCGACTTTTTAGGGCGATATTCGAAATTCTTGTTAAATTCTTGATTTCATTAATTAGATTAGTCTATTATAGTTGTATTTATGATATGTAATTATTTTTTGCTAGATTTGGGGCATTCAGAGTCGGATAATCGAGAAAAGGGCATTCCTACTGATTAATTGAGCTTAGTTCGAGGTAAGTGGTTTGCTTAACCTTATGTGGAGGAAATCCCCTTAGGATTTGGTACTATCGTGATATGTGAGCGTTGTGTACACAAGGTGACGAGTGCGTACACAGGCTATTCATTGTAAAACCCGAGTTTTACTGAGTAGCAACATGTTTTCATTCTTAATTGAGTTATACCAATGTGTATTTATCCTGTTTAGTCTAATGCCGCATGTCTACGTGCTTTAACTGCTTATTTGCACTTTGTGCAGCATGCCTAGTTGATTTCATGCTTTTTCTTATTCTTTATCAGTCTTAACTATAGAATTCCTGCTGTTAACTATGGTATTTATCGATTTGAGTTGTGTATTGACTTTTGAGACTACGAGGCGGTTCCTCGGGAGTTCTCCCTACACATTTACTTTTGAGACTACGAGGCGGTTCCTCAGGAGTTCTCCCTGTATATTTACTTTTGAGACTACGAGGCGGTTCCTCGGGAGTTCTCCCTGCACATTTACTTTTGAGACTACGAGGCGGTTCCTCGGGAGTTCTCCCTGCACATTTATTTTTGAGACTACAAGGCAGTTCCTCAGGAGTTCTCCCTGTATATTTACTTTTGAGACTACGAGGCGGTACCTCGGGAGTTCTCCCTATACATTTACTTTTGAGACTACGAGGCGGTACATCAGAGATCTCTTTGCATATTTACTTTGGGACTACGAGATGGTATCTCGAGAGATCCTCTGATGTTTTACCTTGTGTGTTGTACTGCTATTTTGTTGTGTTTTCCTTTTCGTTAAATTCCAGTCTCTTATTATACTGTTACATTCCCTTGCGTTATTTATTATATACCAGTGGGCCTGACCTGACCTCATCACTATTCTACCGAGGTTAGGCTTGACACTTACTGGGTACCATCGTCACTACTCTCCATTTTATTATTTTCCGCATTTTGTTAGGCTTACCTAGTCGTAGAGACTAGGTGCCGTCACGACGTCTTACGGAGGGAGAATTCGGTCGTGACATTGTGCTTCCTTAGGATGTCAAAGTTTTCTTGGAGGTGTTTCAGATGATCACCTGCATTTAAAGACTTAACCAACACATCATCTATGTAAACTTCCATTGTTTTCCCTATTTATCCTGAGTCATATTCGCAAGATTGGGCCTTGCGGCTTCTATCACCTCACACTCTTCATTACCTGCCATCTTTGTTGGTTGTGGTTGAACTATAATGTCCAACTCTCCCTCTATTCTAGTTCTTGTTTCGACTTCCCTCCTCACTCTGTGAAGTGTTCGTTCAATTTCAGGATCAAGAGGAAGGAGATTGTTTGCACATCTACTCCTCTGCATTCAAGAGAAGAGCATGCGTTAACACAAACAAGGTAAACTGAAAATTAGAGCTTGAACAAATAACTAATAAAAGCTTAACTCAGTCAAGTAGCTAATTTATAAGTCCCTGGCAACGACGCCAAAAACTTGTTGCGACCAAACACACTCACGCAAGTATACGTGGTCGTCAAGTAATAGAGTAGTGAGTAGAGTATCGTTCCCACGAAGACTTATGATTCACTTTTGACTAATTCAAACTTAAATAGCTTATTGATTCAAGCGATTTCTTACAAAATAGATAATTTTCTAATTTACTACCTAAAAACTATCAAGTAATGAAGTACTAGAAATCAACCACAACACTTAAATAGTTTCAAATAACAATCAATAGGAGATAATATTCCAGGGTCGTGGGTTATCTAACAATCATGTTGCATTCTTAGCTTAAAATAACTAATTAATTTATCTGGATTGTTGATTGACAGGGTTGATATTACTCATAAGAATCTGTCGAGTACTTACTCGCCTATTTAAGCTAACTTAATACCTATATGTCTATGGAATTAAGATTAACAAGAATGCATTTACAATTCCTGTATTGCAACCGAGCAAGGTAATTAGGTATATGTCTATCCTAATTACGAATTTGTTCCCCGATGCCCGGGTTTAAGAACTTGCTCTATTTAATTCTATATGCAATCTAGAATTTCCACTTTCGAGTTCAACTCTAGATTCGTAGATAGTATTTCACTGTTAGCTACTCAGCAAAATAATTAAAAATAGAATTAAATAAACAGACCAATATGATAAAATCAACTTCGTCAAATTAAACTTCAAACGTCGACATTCATGTACACCCATGACCCTAGAACAATAGGGTTCTTAGCCACTCATGTTCATACAATTATCAAAAATAATATTTTCAAACATAAAATCAATGAGTACTAGGAAAGGGATGGAAGAATTGATCAAATCCTTGCTTCCGAGTGTTTGGAGCCTCCCTCTTCTCTCTAAATCACCTCATTCCCTAAAAATATAGGTTTAGGTTGGCTTTTATATGAGTTGGGGCGTCTAGGGGTCGAAATAACTGAGTCCTAGTCGAAAAAGGCTACTTTCCCGTCTTGAGCGTCCAGGGCAGCGTGGGGCGCTGGCCCTGGAGCTCACAAATTTTAGCTACTGTAAATTGCGCCACAGCCAGCGCCCCACGCTGGTTGTGGCCCTCAAATTTTACTTTTTGCGTTTTGTCCCGATTTCGATCCAATTCGCGCCCTTTCGTCCCAAATTGCATCCGAATGATCCCTACACACAGAAATACCAAAATTTAGCACCAATAATCATATTAAACATCTCAAATCGTCGAGACATGAGCAAAATGTGAGGCGATATATATATATCAAAATATGCATACATTAAGCCGATTATCAATAACATTTGGATAGTTTCGGATTTTCGGCATCGAATTGGGATTTTTACACGACATCGTGATCGGAAGTGGGCTTTGAGACAAGGTAAGTCTCTTGTCTAACCTCGTGAGGGGAAAATTACCCCATAAGGAATTGAATTAATAATTGTTGCTAATTGTGGGGGTTACGTACGCACGAGGTGACGAGAGTCCATGCGTAGCTACTATTAATGCTAAAGCCCGGGTAGTTTAGGACTCAAAGCATGAATTACTTGTGTAAATTGTATCTTTTATTTAATTTAGGGAAAGATATTAAAAGATAAAAATTTCATATGCTTAATTTTCTGTTTAAATTAATTATTGTTAAAAAAAATTGTTCATCCTCTCGAATTGATGTTATATAAATATACTCTCCTCCCGGAGGTACATAAGCAAATGTCCTCCTTTCTTGTGGAGTGGGCCGAACGCCTCGGCAGGATAGATACATCTATGGATCGCACCACACATCCCTCGACAGTGTACATGATACTCTGGATTGGGTCGTACGACCTCGGCAAAAATCGTGCCTAATAATAATAATTACACGATACTTGGGTATGTTATTGCAGCTTGCGAAGTTAATTAATAAATTAAAAATCGTCACATTTGAAGGAATTTAATTATTTCTGCTAGTTGAAGAAAATTTTCTATTAATTCTATAAATCATGCCGATTTAAATATTGCTATTGCTATTTTATTATTATTAATGTTATCGACCCTTAGTGAGTGTCAAAGTCGACCTCTCGTCACTACCTCTTTGAGGTTAGGCTTGATACTTACTGGATATATGTTGTTTACGTACTCATGCTACACTTGTTGCATATTTTTATTGTGCAGGCACAGATATGTCTAGCGGCCTTGTGGGCGCATAGGTGTGGTTAAAATGTGGGGACTTAGGTGAGCTGCATTCTATATTACGATCCGCAGCCAACAGAGTCTCCTTTAGAGTTATTATATTTTTCCTGTCTAATTTGTATTCTGGACAGATGCTGTATTTTATTTTTAATTCCCTAGTAAATGCTCATGCACTTGTGACAACGGGTTTTGGGAATGGTTATGAGTTGTTTAGAAATTTAGTTGCTAAAAATATTTATCATTTACTCTATGAGTTCTATCTTTATTATTTCATTCAAGAAATTTTGTTTTCAAAAATACTAAAGTGGGTAATTAAGCTAAGTATGTATTGTTGGCTTGCCAAACAGCGGTGTCCGGCGCCATCACGACCTTTAATGGATTTTGGGTCGTGACAATCAAAATACATCATTCAATATAAATTTAAAATCTACTCGTAGGAATAGGAGAAAGAGAGAAAAATATGACTAAAATAAAAAGTAAAGAAATGTATAGTAGAAATAAAATGAAAAAGGGAAATAAAAATATTAAATTAATGAGGGCTAATTTAAAAAATATAAATTTATTGTAAGGTTATTTTTGTCTTGAATAAATTAATTTTCTGCTTCTTGGAATAAGCTAGAATTTGTAGTTTCTCCCCAAAAGCAGAAAAATTGCTTCTGCTACTGGTCAAAAGTACTTTTTAATTTTGGCCAAACACATTAAATTTTTCAAAAAGTACTTCTTTTAAAAAAAGAAAATATAGTATTTTTGGCCTCCCAGAAGCTTGGCCAAACATGCTTTTATTGTAGTCATTCCTTTGTCTCGACTGATATAGAGTTGTAGACTATATATTTATATTTATTGTCGCATATGAATAGTGGTTGAGCGATACTTCACACCTACTGACTTAACCTCTTGGATTTACCTCAGCAAAAAGCACAAATAATTAATAGTTGTTATAAAATATAACTCAAAATAACAATATAGAATATGGAAAAACAAGCTAAGAGATATATATAGAGAAAGAGAGAAGAGATTCTTATTTATTCTTCAATTGTGTGTATTTTCCTATCTATTACAAGGCCTTTATATAGGCATGAAAAGTGAAGAAAATATGTCATTGAATATGTCAATAAACATAGAAAATATGTCATTGAATATGTCATTAAGCATTCGAGATGAAGATCATGGAGGAAGAGTAGACATCCACCATAATTTGATATTTCTTATAATACTCCCCCTTGGATATCCATAGATAATGTGCCTCGTTAAAACCTTATTAGAAAAAAAATTCTAGTGAAGGAAAAAGAGTACACATATTTAGAAATACGCTTTTTGGTTGCCTCATTAAAAATCTTGCAAGGAAAACCCAGTGAGACAAAACCTTGTAAGGGAAAAAGAGTACACCGCGTATTAACTCCCCCTGATGAGAGCATCAATTCATATCCTTAAGCCTTCGCATCCCAATCTTGTACACTAGTTTTTTGAAGGTTGACGTCGGTAGAGATTTGGTGAACAAATCAGCCATATTATCACTTGAATGGATCTGTTGCACACTGATATCACCATTCTTTTGAAGATCATGTGTGAAAAATAACTTTGGTGAAATGCGTTTTGTTCTATCTTCTTTTATAAATCATTCCTTCAATTGAGCTATGCATGTTGCATTATCTTCATAAAAATTGTGGGTAGTTTGTCACACTTCAAACCACATTTGTCTCGAATAAGGTGTATTATAGACCTCATCCATACGCATTTTTGACTTGCTTCATGAATAGCAATTATCTTAGCATGATTAGATGAGGTAGCCACGATTGATTGCTTAGTCGATCGCCAAGATATTGTAGTGACTCCACATGTAAACACATAGTCTGTTTGAGATCGAGCCTTGTGTGGGTCAGATAAATACCCAACATCGGCATAACTAACAAGATTGGAACTGCAATCATTAACATAAAATAAGCCCATATCGGTAGTCCCTTTTAGATACCGCAATATGTGTTTAATTCCATTCCATGTATCCTTGTAGGAGCAGATCTATATCTTGCTAAGACATTAACTGAAAAAGTTATGTCATGCCTTGTAGTGTTAGCAAGATACATTAGTGCACCAATTGCACTAAGATATGATACTTCAGGACCAAGAAGTTCTTCATTCTTTTCTTGAGGTCGGAACGAGTCCTTATTCACATCAAGTGATCGAACAATCATCGGAGTACTTAATGGATGTGCTCCATCCATGTAAAACCGTTTCAATACCTTTTCTATGTAGGCAAATTGATGAACAAAAGTCCCATTTGCCAAATGTTCAATTTGCAAACCAAGACATAATTTTGTCTTTCCGAGATCTTTCATCTCAAATTCCTTCTTTAAATAATCAATTGCCTTTTGGAGTTCTGTAGGAGTTCCAATAACGTTTATGTCATCAATATATACAGCAAGTACAACAAACTCTGATGTTGTTTTCTTTATAAAAATACAAGGACAAATGGCATCATTTATATAACCTTCCTTTAATAAATATTCATTAAGGCGGTTAACCACATTCTTCCTGATTGCTTTAAAACATACAAAGATCTTTGCAATTTGATTGAAAATATTTTCCGGGACTTTGAATTATGTGTGTTGGGCATTTTAAATCCCTCGGAAATTTTCATGTATATCTCATTATCAAGTGAGCCCTAAAGGCAGGCTGTAACCATATCCATTAAATGCATGTCAATCTTTTCATGGACAATAAAACTAATGAGATAACGGAATGTTATAACATCCATAACAGGAGAATACATCTCTTCATAATCGACACCGGACCTTTGTGAAAATCCTTGTGCAATAAGGCGTGCCTTATATCTTTGTACATCATTTTTCTCATTTCTTTTACGTACAAAGACCCATTTATAGCCAACATGTTTAACACCATTAGGTGTTTGGACTACAGACCCAAAAACTTCACGTTTCGCAAGTAAATCCAACTCAGATTGGATTGCTTCTTGCCATTTTGGCCAATCACGTCTTTGTCGACATTCTCCAATAGATTGAGGTTCAAGATCCTCATTATCTTGCATAATTATAGATGCAACATTGTATGCAAAGACATAATCTACCATTGTATTCAATCGATTCAAATCTATCTCAATATCGATTGGGTTTATTGATGGTTCCTTATCTTTTTGAGTCTCAGGCTTATTGATTTCCTCATGAATTTCAGGATTGGTTAAATCACGGGTTTCTTTATGAGACTCATTCGTAGTGTCATCTTGATCATTTATTTTCCTTTTTCTAGAATTTTGATCCTTAGAATCCAATGGTCTGCCACTCTTTTTTCTAAGATTTCGATCCTTAGAACCCAATGGTCTGCCACGCTTTAGGCGTGCTTTTGACTCATTAGCTATGACACTAGAAGATTGTCCAACAGGGACATTAATACAGATTGGAACATTCTCTGCAGAGATATGTGATTTCGTTATCCTTTTCAGATCCGTAAATGCATCTGGCATTTGATTTGCTATTTTCTGCAAATGAATTATCTTTTGCACATCTTTTTCACAAATAGAGGCACGTGGATCAAGATGAGATATTGATGGATTTTTCCACAAAATTTTCTGTTTGATTTCACCAATTTCTCCCTCTAATTTTGAGAAAAATGCCTCATCGAATCGATAATCTGCAAATCGAGCAATGAACAAATCTCCCGTTAATGTTTTGAGGTAGCGAATAATTGAGGGCTATTCAAACCCAACATATATTCCTAACCTTCTTTGGGGACCCATCTTGGTGCGATATGGCGGTGCTACAGGCACATATACAACGCATCCAAATATTCTTAGATGGGATATATTAGGTTCATGACCCAAAACTAATTACAACGGGGAATATTTATGATAATTTATCTGTCTAAGACGAATTAACATTGCTGCATGCAAAATGGCATGACCCCAAACAGAAGTGGGTAATCACGTTTTCATGAGTAACGGTCTTGCTATCAATTACAGACGTTTAATCAAAGACTCTGCAAGGCCATTTTGAGTATGAACATGAGCTACATGATGTTCCACTTTTATCCCAATTGATAAGCAATAATCATTAAATGCTTGGGATGAAAACTCAGCAATATTATCAAGTTGAATAGACATAATTGGATTATCGAGAAACTGTGCCCGTAATCAAATTATTTGTGCCATTAATTTTGCAAATGCCAGGTTGCGAGATGACAATAGGCACACATGAGACCATCTAGAAGATGCATCTATTAAGACCATAAAATATCTAAATGACCCACTAGATGTGTGAATAGGTCCACAAATATCCCCTTGTATACGTTCCAAAAATGCAAGGGACTCAATCCCAACTTTTGTTGGTGATGGTCTAATAATTAACTTGCCTTGATAACAAGAAGTGCAAGAAAATTCATTATTTAAAAGAATCTTTAAATTCTTTAATGGATGCACATTTGAGTTTTCTATAATTTGTCTCATCATAATTGAACCAAGATGTCCCAATCGATCATGCCAGAGCACAAAAGTATTGGAATTAGTAACCTTTTGGTTTACGATAGAATGTGCCTCAATTGCACTAATTCTTGTCCAATACAGGCCACAAGATAAAGATGGAAACTTTTCAATAATCTTTTTCTGGCCAGAGACATTCTTGGTAACGATGAGATATTCGATATTATTCATATCTATTGTCTCAATATGAAATCCATTTCGACGGATATCTTTAAAACTCAACAAGTTCCTATTGGACTTGGAGGAGAAAATTGCATTCTCTATGATAAATATTGTTTCTGTCACGACCCAAAAACTTAACATGTCGTGATGGCGCCTATCGTGGAACTAGGAAAGCCGACTCATTCCAAAACAAACTTATATTTTTATTTCAAGGATAATTTCAAGGCTATTTAGCATAAAAACATTCGTAAAGGAGTTCAAATCAAAACAAAAATGCGAAAAAGAAAAGCCTGACATCGGGTTGTCACTAGTCATGAGCATCTGCTTTAATTTGTCTAATAATATCGAGACTAACATAGTCTGGAAAATAACTAAATACAACTAAAGGAAGATAAGAGGGAGAAGAGGAGGGTTGTGATTGCCATGCAGTTACCTTGATATACCCGGGAAAATCTGCAACCGGAATAGTCAACAGCCGCTACCATGTCCAAATACGCCTGAATTTGCACACAAGGTGCAGGGAGTAACGTGAGTACGCCAACTCTGTAAGTAACAACAATAAATAAAGACTGAGCAGTAGTGACGAGCAATAAAGCATATAAAGTTCATATCATGAAATCTCAGTAAAATACAACATGCAAAATCAGTGTTTGAATCAAATCATCTCGTTTTAACCCAGTTCTAGTAAAATCATTTAAAGATATTTTTCAATAGTTTTCAAATAGAGGCTCAATGCAAAGGTGAGCAAAAATGATGAAATCATAAACAGCCCCTCGGGCAAAACATCACTCATATACAGCCCCTCGGGCAAACCTCACAGTCACTCATGCCTCTCGGGCATACCTCACGATCACTCTTGCCACTCGGGCATACCTCACAATCACTCGTGCCACTCGGGCATACCTCACAATCACTCATGCATCCCAGTCACTCAGCACTCGGCACTCGCACTCAGTAGGTACCTGCGCTCACTGGGGGTGTGTACAGACTTCGGAGGGGCTCCTTCAGCCCAAGCGCTATATCAAGCCAAATCATGACATAAATCACTCAGGCCCTCGGCCTATATCAAACATGTTGCGGCGTGCAGCCCGATCCCATAAATATCCTCACAAATCAGGCTCTCAGCCTCACTCAGTCATAAACCTCTCAAGCCACTCGGGCATTTCAGTGAAAAATATGGTATTCAACCCAAAACAACATTTATATGCATCAAAACTGAGTAATAAAAACTGAGTTATGCAGTAAACAGGTATAACCATGACTAAGTATAGATTTTCAATCGAAAACAGTAAGAGGATAGGAAGAAAAGGCCCCTAAGGGTCCACACAGCACTGGCACAAGGCCCAAACATGGCATTCAGCCCAATTTACATAAACTCTTTCTAAAACAGATAAGTGTCATATAGTTTCAACAAAATATGCAACTTTACAATTGCTACGGGACGGACCAAGTCACAATCCCCAACAGTGCACGCCCATACGCCCGTCTCCTAGTATGTGCGTCACCTCAAAATAGTAGAATGATATAAAATTCGGGGTTTCATCTCTCAGGACTAGATTTACAATCGTTACTTACCTCAAACCGGTCAAATCTCTACCCCGCGATGCTCTTGTCTCTCTACTCGGCCTTTAAATGCTCTGAATCTATTCATAATCAGTATAATACCATTAATATATTTAATGGAATGAATTCTATAAGAAAAACTACCAATTCAGATAAAAAATCCAAAATCGGCTACGTCTCGAAATCCGACAAAATTTACAAAACTAGAAAGCCCATTCACTCGCGAGTCCAACCATACTAGTTTCACTCAAATCCGACTTCTAATCGACATTCAAATCCCAAAAATTTATTTTATGAAATTTCTATAATTTTTCCCAAATTTTCACCTCAAAGTACTAATCAGATGATGAAATTATTGATATATTCATGTATATTAACCAAATTCGAGTTAGAATCACTTACCCGATGAATTTCTTGAAAACCCACAAAATATCACCACAAACCAAGCTCCCTAGGTCCAAAATGTGAAATAATGCCCTAAACCCCATTTATAAAGTGCACCTCTGGCCTCCCACTTAGCGGTCCGCGAAATTTTGAGCGCGACCGCGCTTTTGGTGGCTGCACTGCCGGGCTTTAGTATTTTGGCCATAACTTTCTATACACATGTCCAAATGATGACTTCTTTACCTTTCTAGAAACTAAACACAAAGGGCTACAACTTTTGTTTTAAAATCATCTCAAAATTCCTTGTAAATCAAAAGATATAGGCTTCCGAAGTCGAACCAGCGGATCTGCAGAACTTCCAAGTGCGACCGTGAAATTCTGCCGCAGTACGCAAAATTCCAAGCGCGGCTGCGAAATTCTGCTGTGGTCCGCAAAATTTAAACCACCAGAACCATACATGAGTTCCGAAAATGCCCGGACTCGCTCAAAACTCACCCGAAACACACCCGAAACTCACCCAAGGCCTCTAGGACCTCAACCAAACATATCAACCAATCATAAAACACCATACGAACTTAGTCGAACCTTCGAATCACTCAAAACAATATCAAAACACCAAATTACCCTAGGATTCAAGCCTAAGAATTTTTAAACTTTCAAATTCGACAACCGATGCCGAAACCAACCAAACCACGTCCGAATGACCTCAAATTTTGCACACACGCCACAAATGACACTACAAACCTACTCCAACTTCTGGGATTCCATTCCGACCCCAATATCAAATTTTTCACTGCCGACCAAAATCGCCAAATTTTCAACTTTCGCCAATTCAAGTCTAATTCTACCACAGACCTCCAAATCATATTCCGGACGCGCTCCTAAGTCCAAAATCACCTAACAAAGCTAATGGAACCATCATAATTTCAATCCGAGGTCAAATGCTAAAAAGTCAAACTTGGTCAACTCTCCCAATTTAAAGTTTCAACAATGAAATTCTTTCTTTCAATTCGATTTCGAAATACCTGCAAACCAAAACCGACGATTTACACAACTCAAAGTACATCATACGGAGCTGCTCATGCCCTCAAACAACCGAGCGAAGTGCAAATGTTCAAAACGACCGGTCGGGTCGTTACAGTTTCATTAGGAAGAGTTATAGTAGCTCTTCCAGAGCCTTCAATTAGGTTACTACTACCAGAAATTATAGTAACATCTGCCTTACATGTACTTAAATGAGAGAAATATTTCTTCTTTTTGTATATTGTATGTGTCGTACATGAATCAATTAAGCAAATATTTTTACAATTGAACTTTGATCCAAGTTTGCTTTGAGAGATATCCATATTTACTTCCCATGGTTTGATATATAAAAAGAAGTATATAAATAAATATTAGTATTTTCAGAAAAAAAGGAAAAAAAATAAAGTTAAACCAATATTTCAATAGTGACTTTTAATGCAATTTCGAGCAAACTCTGATTATGATACAAACAATTCCATAGCTAAAAATAATGTTATTATTTTTAGGTTGTCATATGATTTTAAAACACGAAAAACTTAAGTCATATTAATACACATGAAACAATTAGTATGCAAATAAAGGTAACTAAACACAAAAGTAGACAATAAACTGTATAAACGTTAAAAACAAGACCAACGTTCATAAGGTATATAATAAACAAAATGACGAAATATTGTAGTCATATTAACGAGTTACCATAAATAATATATTATACAATAGTTAAGTAACAAAAAGATTTCCTAAAATATGCTAAATAAAAAATGGTCAAAGTTATACATGTAAACTCTTAATTGACATCCTTCTTGAAGAAAAGGTTAATGACGCTTTATTAGAACTCAGATTACTAGGCTTACAAACCAATTGCTTGAACAAAGTGCGGCATTGATACTGTTGGTACTTTAAATAATTAAGTCATATTGACATAAAAAATCCAACGTTTATTTGGTACTAATTTTCTATGCTAAGTGGAATAATATAATATTAACACATAAGAAAAGAAGAATATTGCTTGGCTACGGCCACGGCCACGAACAGGGTCACGACTTTTTTCACGCTTAGCATAATGGAAATACACCTCATTCATGTCTGGCAATGGTGTAGACCCAATGGGTCGATTATCGTGATTTATAATGAGCAAGTCATTGTTTTGTTCAGCCACAAGGAGAAGAGAAATCAATTCATAGTACTTCTTGAAACCTTTCTCTCGGTACTGCTGTTGTAGGACCATATTGGAGGCATGAAATATTGTGAACGTTTTTTCAAGCATATCATAGTCAGTGATACTATCTCCACAAAGTTTTAATTTAGAAGTAATTCTGAACATCGCAGAATTATATTCAAAAACAGACTTAAAGTCTTGGAGCCTCAGATGAGCCCAATCATATCGTGGTTGTGGAAGTGTGACCAACTTTAAGTTGTCATATTTTTCCTTTAAGTCATTCCACAAAACAAGTGGATCCTTGACTGTGATATATTCTATTTTCAACCCTTCATCAAGGTGATTGTGCAAGAAAATCAAGATCTTAGCACAATCTTGGGTAGGTGCTTTATTTCTATCTTTAATGGCGTCTCCAAGACCCACTGCATCTAAATGGATTCCAGCATCCAACACCCATGTCATATAATTCTTGCCCGAAATTTCAAGGGCAACGACCTTTCTTTTCATAATACAACAACAACAACAACAACAACAACAACAACCCAGTAAAATCCCACCAGTAGGGTCTGGGGAGGGTAGAGTGTTCGCAGACCTTACCCCTACTCCAGAGGGGGTAGAGAGGCTATTTTCGGGAGATTTCTTTTCATAATATCAGTCATAATTAAAAGAGAAGAAAAATTATACCTTAGTCTTCTCAAAGAGATTCTTGAGACGGCAGAGTAACAATATAGAACAAGGAAAAACAAGCTAATAGATATATAGAGAAAGAGAGAAGAGATTCTTATTTCTTCTTTAATTATGTGTATTTTTCTATCTATTATAAGGCCTTTATATATGCATGAAAAGTGAAAAAAATATGTCATTGAATATGTTATTAAGCATTTAAGATGAAGATCATGAATAAAGAATAGACATCCACCATAATTTGATATATTTCTTATAACAATAGTAACATTTTGATTTTTTTGTTGTACTTTCAAGAAACCCGCAAGAGTGTTCATTCCAGCTGGAAGACAAATAATTGATGTTGGTCCAGTAACATGCATGTGCATAAATAAGAAAATACGTTTCTCGTAAATTATGAGACCAAAATTATTCCCAAATGTGTATTGGTCGCTTTACCTATCGAGTTGATGTTGTGACATGTTTATATTATATACTCGCATAGAGGCGAATTTAGGATTTGATAACTACGAGTGTTATTGCCTTTAGTAAAACCTATCATTAGTGAAGGAGGTTGAATTAAGATGTACACTTAATCATTTAGATCCGTTTTGAAATAATTTGGATTGGGTTGGTTCGATCCATTTGAATTAATATGATTCAATTTACACGATTTTTTGGTGTATAAATAAATACGTGATTGCCAAACCATATAAGTTTTATAAATTTCGATTTAGTTCTCTCGATCCAAATCCTACTGAATAAATAGAATAAAACTCTAAATTAGCAAAAATACCCCTTCAATCTACATGTAGCTAGATTAATATTATGTTTATTGATGCCATCATTCTAAGAAATATTGAAAAAAAAAAACAAGCGCGGATTAGAAAGAGAAAATTATTAAAATCACGCTCGTAACAATTTTTGAAGGTCTATAAAAAGAAAAAGGGAAGCAAATATATAATTTAAATAAGTAATATAAATGGATTGCACAAAGAGAGAGGAAGTATCAAGATAAAGAAATAAATTAAGAAAAAGAGCCAAAAGAAAAGAAATAAAAGGAAGAAACAAGATTTTTTTTTGGGGGGGGGGGGGGGGGGGGGGGGCGCAATTACATACAAGGATAAATAAAATAGTGTGACTCGATCCCGTATCTTTGCCGTTTAATATGATTTTTTTTTGTGTGAAATACCAATACGAATATGAAATTTTATCCCAGTATCCGGTCCCCTCAATTTTCGCAACATAACAAACTTGAATTCGACAAGCATCTCATTTTTATTGGTAAGCAATGAAAATGGGTCCAAAGTTGGATAAGGCAAAGATGGTGTTCGAACAATGCTAACTCAAGTGCCCTAAATTTTCTTCACAAGACTCACATTCAAATGCATAAAATCAAAGTAAAGGTAAAAGAATTGTACTTTGCAAGAATTATAATATCACAGTATATAAGGGTGTGGAATGAACGTGTGGACTAAATTTGAACAGACTAAAATGAGTTACGTAAATAAATAAATGAGCGGGTTATTGACTTGCCCAAAGTTTACTTGGACTATGATGAACGAGTCAAAAAGAACTAAACAATGAATCACATATAAATTGTGTCAGCGGGAGTAGCTTGTATTTTTTAGGCAAAATACCAGCTATATCTATTTATAAGTAGCTAATATTAGCCAATTAGCTATTTGTAGTCAAAAAGGTCAATTTTTGCTTTCTTTTGAGTGGTGTTATTAGAATAGATTGGATACATCTTAAGGTGATTTAATCTCAGTTTTGGGATGATTTGGTGAAGTTTTGAGGTGGTTTGAATTGAAAATTTGAAGTAGAAGATAAACATGAAAAAAATGATAGGTGTATGATCACACTGTGTATCACATATGTATCATATTTGTATCAAATGTGTATCCATGTATACATACGTGTGAGATACATGCTGATACATGTGTCGCTAAAGAATTTTTTGAACTCGATTTTAACTAAGAATTTTGATACCAAATCAATCTAAATCACCTCCAATCTTCCTCAAATTTTGTATACTGACTCATCTATATCTTTTCAATGAATCTCAACCATACCCATTGAAAAAAGTCTTTTTTTTGCTTAGATTTTTGGAATCTTGTATATATATTTTTGTATTTCATCACCTTATTTGCTACCTCATCCATGAACGTCTTGCATCTAATGTTGCTAATCACACTTTAAAATATGGAAGGAGATCTCTGTGTGTGATTCTTGGAGAGAAATAATCTTATTTCTTTGGATTTTCAATTTTTATATGTAATTGACTAGTTTTGATAAGTCTGATTAGTAGTTAGAGGTTGGTAAGTTGAGACTTTTTTGGGACATTTGCGTAAGATTACCTATTTTCTACCAAGTTAGGAACTAGTACAATTACAAATTTTTAGTCCTAGGATAAGCCTTCTGATAGAGTGGCTTGGGCCTATTGGGCTTAGACTAACAATACTCTGAAGTCAGACACAACCAACAAGCCCATTAACGTTCGTGGATTAGGGCTTGATTCAAAGGGGTTACAAAAGCTTTTCTTCTTCTTTCTCTATCCGTCGAGGTAGAAGAAATCAAACATATCAGCAGCAGCCGCGGGGGGAAGCAGAAGCAGCAGGCGGAGCAGCCATGGTGAATGCCTTTTTCTAGAATATTCCAGTAGCTTCTACACTCTTTCCACTTACATTTGTTTTTTGTTAATTTTGTTATTTTCTGTTCTCTTCAGGGTATCGATCTAGTTGCCGGGGGTAAGTCGAAAAAGACTAAACGCACTGCCCCAAAATCCGACGATGTTTATCTCAAGCTTCTTGTCAAGGTTTTTCATTTTTCCTTTTAAAACTTCTGTCTTTATAAATATATTGCATTTTTTGGATAGTGTACTGAGAATTGTATGGCTAATTGGGTAATGTAACAGCTGTACCGGTTTCTTGTGCGGAGGACTGGGAGCCAGTTCAATGCCGTGATACTGAAGAGGCTGTTCATGAGCAAGATCAATAAAGCTCCCTTGTCTCTATCACGCTTGATTACTTACATGAAAGGAAAGGTAATTGTTATTCAGCCCTTTTAGCTCTGTTTTACCTTACTGATCTATGAGTTTAAACTCATTTTCTGTGATTAGTTGTTAGAATGTTCTTTCTTATTGATTTTAATTTGGTTGTTCTGGTCTGAGTTAATTTTGTTACTTGAATAGCTTACACTTGCTGCCCATTAAGGGGTCCTTTTGCTCAAGGACTAGTTATGCAGCATTTGATTGTTAGACAGTGAATAATAATAATATGCTGTGAATAGTAGTAATAGGTTCCATATTAAGGTCAGAATAATCTTAATCCTTGTATTGTTGATACACATGTTCTTGTTCCTTATTCTATCATGTATAAAATAACGCATAGATTAGTTATATAATGCAAAGTTTTATTCCTCAAACCGTTCAGAGTTTTATGCCAGAAATTAAATGTTTGATTAATAATGTGGAGTTATATACGGGATTAGTTCTTCTTATACAACAAAGCAAACAGCAGCTAGTTGTTACTGGCGTACTAAATGGTTATTTTGTATTTTCTTTCCTATATGATAGGAGGACAAGGTTGCTGTAGTTGTAGGGACTGTTACTGATGATGTTCGGGCTTATGAAGTCCCTTCGCTCAAGGTTACTGCACTGAGATTCACAGAAACAGCTAGAGCTAGGATTGAGAAGGCTGGAGGAGAATGCTTGACTTTTGATCAGCTTGCTCTTAGAGCCCCTCTCGGGCAGAACACGGTATGGAACTATGTCCCCTGTCAGTTCGTGCTTTTATGGATTTTCTTGTATAATTGAAGTCAGTAAGTAGTGTGAATGCTGTAGTGGTTTTTACTATAAAGTGGGGTGTCCTTAGAATTGTGGTTTGGACGACTTTTCCTGTACATGAATGGGAAATGATTCATTCATGGTAGAGCAATATTGAGTAGTGAAGTTTGTCTTTGAGAGTAGGGAAGTGGTGTGTGTGGAAAACATAGTGCTAGTAATTTGTTCTGCAATTCATTGATTGCCATTAAAAAGACCCCTTTCACCGCTTCTATGCTTTCTTGATATTGTTGGCTGTGTTCTCTCAGGTACTGCTTAGGGGTCCAAAGAACTCGCGGGAAGCTGTTAAACACTTTGGTAGAGCTCCTGGTGTCCCACACAGCCACACGAAGCCTTATGTTCGGGCAAAGGGAAGGAAGTTTGAGCGAGCAAGAGGGAAAAGAAAGAGCAGAGGTTTCAAGGTTTGAGGAATTGCGAGTGTTTGAGTGCACGATGAGAGAATTTCTTTTAGAAGGTTTTCCCTACCTACTTTTTACCATATTAGCTTCTTTTTCTTGTCGAATTTCTTATTTCACCCCTGTTTCTGTGACACTCCAACCTATAGCCGATTTTGAATGCTTTTATTATCTATTCTACGAAATTAAGCTGCCTTTAAAGGGATTTCTTCAACAATCAACATTTACAAGGCTATGCAGGAAAATGATACAATATGAAGACCCCCTTTTTATTATTTAAGCTCTTTTATGCTCTGATAGCTGTGCTTGCTTAAAATTAGGTGAAAAGATTGAAAATTAGGGTTTATTTCTCAGCAGAGGCAAAAAAAATCATGGTGCTTTCTTTCCATCTACTCGAGTCTTTGCGGACAAATTTATTAGGTTTTTGTATTGGTTGTAGATATCAAAATCTGATTGGACTAGTTGATTTTCATGCGAGCACTATTGTATTGAAAAACGTTTGATTTATAGTTCTTAGACTGTGGCCCTGTTTTCTATGCTTCTCGTTGACAATCCCGATGTTAGTAAGAAATTGATTCGAAGACATTGTCATTGTTGCAATTCCGATTCGATTGGACAAGACTTTTCTCTGGTTTTCCTATGTTATTATGCAGTGAGTTATCTCATTGAAGAGACGACAAAATGATGAACCAATGGCCATAAAAGAATACCCACATTAGTTTGTCGTGAAATGACAACCAAAATCTAAAGCAAGATAGTCTGTCCTCGCTGTTGCCGGCTAAGCTACTTATACAATTATTTAAGTACTCCTTTGCTCTTGAAAGGATTTTGAAATACGAAGATTAATTTAAATTTTAATGTACATTTACGGATGTCAGTTTCTTAGTTTTAAAAAATAATATTTTTATATTTTAAAGACTAAATAAAATCATATTTTTCAATAGTCAGACATGTCTAAAAATAATTGAAAAAAGTATTTATGAAAGGGAACTGTTTAACAACTTCAACTCTAAGACCATGTTTAGTTTTTGGTTGGAAGAAGAATTATTCAGGTTGGAATACCTACTAACCATACGAAATAATTTAAGGCCACCAACCAATTCGCTGCCTATACTATTTTTTGAGGTAATAAAATTTTAGTTTGTACAAGGACATCCCTGACCAAATTCAATTCCAATGATCAATCGTACGAAACTAATACTCCTTAAAATACTCAACAAATCTAAGGTTTTGCATTTTGTTGAAACTTTTTTGTTAGAGTTATAATGTCATATATAATTGAAAACAGTAAATAGGAGTTAGACAAACGAATGAAACTGAAATAGAAAAAGAGAAAAATAGGTAGAGACTAGGGAGGGGCGGCCAGAGTGAACCTAAAACTAAGACGATTATTCAATTTCACAAACATAGTGTGTACGTAATTCCTAACTAACACGTTCCTAATTTGACATCTAACATCTAGAAAATGGAATTTACTAATCGCAAAACTCTTCATACCAATAAAATCTTATTTCATAGTTGTGCTCAAGTAGCCGGTAAAATATTAATCAAAATCGCTTTACAGCATTGGAAATCACTAATTCCAAAAGCATCTTTAACTATATAATATATATAATGATATACTGTAAGAACTTTTTCTCTATCATTATATCTTAATTAGTTATAATAAATTATCTTCAAGTTATATATCTTAGAGCGACATGTGTAATTATATTAGGAGTTTAAAATCTAAGCATCGATGATTTAGAGAATATATTCACACATAGAGAACTTGTAATATAATTATGGATAAAGATTTATAACTAGCATCATATTATACTTATCAATGATTATAATTATAATTTAAATCTATCATCTTTAACTGAGCTAACGGTGTAAAGATTTAAGTTAAACTCATTCCGAAAAGCTTAAATACTAATACTCAGAAAAAAAGGAAGGAATGGGAAAGTAGCAGCAAACAGGGGAAGCAAGAGAGAGACGGAGGAAAATGGAGAAAATACAGCACAAAAATGTATCCATTAATGGTATAAACATGCACGTAGCAGAAATCGGAGAAGGCCCAGCAGTTGTATTTGTACATGGCTTCCCTGAACTATGGTACTCATGGCGCCACCAAATGTTGTACCTTTCTAACAAAGGCTACAGAGCCATTGCTCCTGACCTTCGTGGCTACGGTGACACTGATTCTCCACCCGATGCTACAAATTACACTGTTTTTCATATTGTTGGAGACTTAGTTGCTCTTTTAGATGTTCTGGGTCTAGACCAAGTTTACTTGGTAGGACATGATTGGGGTGCTCTAATTGCTTGGTATTTCAGCTTGTTTCGTCCTGATCGAATTAAGGCTTTGGTTAATCTAAGTGTTGTATTCCGTCCTAGGCATCCTTCGCGAAAACCGGTGGATAGCTTGCGAGAGTTGTTTGGCGATGACTATTATATGTGCAGATTTCAGGTATTTTTCATATTTGTTTATTTATGTAATTGCAGATTTCAGCTCAACTATTACAGGGTTAAGCGGTAGTTGATTTATTAATCCGTAGTTTATTTTATTTTTTTGGTTACTTCTTCTTGGCAGTTTATTTAGTCGGAAAAGAAAAAGTGGAACTTTCAATTGTGTTTAAGTCAAGCTAATGTGATGGATGATGCTACCACTTGTGCAACTCTTTTCTTTTAGTAGCTAATAAAGTTGAATCCCTTTACAAGTCAGACACGAATAAATGATGTGGTGGTTCCCTGGCGAATTATCTGCATTAATAAATACTTGGATCCAGAAGTAGGAACGCTGATGAACAACTATATGTAGTAACTTTGATGAGAATTTGGTCAGTTTTCAATAATGGAAAGCAGATGAATCCTGTTCCCTAAACTCTATTTGGATTTTAGTTATGATATTGATACTAGGGCTCCTTAGCATGATTTGTTTGATGAGTTCTTCTACCCTGTTTAACTGAGTTTGTAAATTCTTCTTTGGTGATTCTTGTCAGCTCTCATTTTCAAGTTAGTGGCCATTTTATCATTTCCAAGTGAATAGGGAAAAGCAGTTGAATGACATTTTTGAAGCTCATCTTAGTTTTAAGAGTCAGGCTTACTTTTATTCCTGGTTTCCTGTGTTTGCCTTGGATGGTCTTCCTTTGATTAGTGGGTCTTTCATTGTTTTCTGAAGTTACAAGTACTGTGAAGTAAAATACAGTTTCGTTCTTAAATTTTATGGTTGGTGCTTGCTAGCGTTCAGCATATTTCTCTGATGCTTATTGGACCTTTTCTGATTGTTGTTACCCTTCATATGATTGCTTTTCCTTTCTTTCTATGCCTTTCCTTGAATAGAGTGGTTAAACTAAGGAAATATGACAGATGCACACTCAGAGGATATATTTGAAACAAACTTCATTTCTTCACTTGGCTAGTAAACCCTTTTTAAGAGATTTAATATTTCCTCCTTTGTCTGTCGAACTAGTTACAATAACATCAAGGTACCACTAATTTTCAAGTAATTGTAATTTGTTAATGTGAAAATAATGCAATACAATTCGATCAACGCAGATTGTGTTTGAATTGAGAGTAGTAAACTTTTTTGGTTTTACTGATGCTGCTATTATATTTAGAAACCTGGGGAAGTGGAAGAGGAGTTTGCTTCAGTTGATACTGCAACAGTCATTAAGGGATTTCTTTCTTCACGTGATCCACGCCCACCTTGCATTCCTAAGGAGATAGGCTTTCATCAGGCCTTAGCTAAGTCACCAGCGACATTACCCTCATGGATAACAGAAGAAGATGTGCATTATTTTGCTGAGAAATTAAAAAAGACAGGCTTCACTGGAGGATTGAACTACTACCGAAATCTGGACAAGTACGTATACTATTTAACTGTTCTAGGATCAACCAGAGATTCCAGGGATTTCTCGTGTTCCTATTACTTACTCTGCTGCTTGTGTTTTTACTGATTTTCCTTATTTTAGCTGTTATGTAATGATTCTAGTCATAGTACATTGAAAGTGGAAATAATAGTACGCTCAAATTTTCTTAAATCTATTTTTTAAATGCAGAAACTGGGAGCTTACAGCACCATTTAGTGGATGCAAAATTCAAGTTCCTACTAAGTTTGTGGTTGGTGATCTGGACGCGACGTATCATGTTCCTGGAACCAAGGAGTATATACACAATGGCGGTTTCAAGAAAGAAGTGCCTAATTTGCAGGAGGTTGTTGTAATGGAGGGAGCTGGTCACTTCATCAACCAAGAAAAGCCTGCCGAAATAAATTCCCACATTTATGATTTTATTCAGAGGTTTTAATCAACAGAGTCCCTCTTTGTCTTTCAGGTTACTGCGACTTCATCACTTGGAATAAGCAATGACACAGTATACACTGTAATGTTACCACTTGAATGTATCTATGATTGATACTGCATTTTACCTTTCTACAAATTACTGAAGTTCTTGGCAGAATTTGAGGTGTACTTGTTGATGTTTGTGACAAAACAAGATACCCAATCAGATAATGTGCCTGAAATTGAAAACTTGATTGATGGGAAAGATGGTATTTGCCTCTCTGTTTATAACTCCTGCTTTGACATCCATTTTTTTTTAACTATAAAGAAGATAATGGAAGTAAGAGGGGTTTGTTTCTCTTCTCACAATTCTTTCTTTATTCGGGATGTTCTTTGTCCTTTTTCACTCCCCCACACATCAGCAGAAGAAACAAACACTAAAAGAATAAGAAAAATTATTGCCTGGTTTTGTCACATGTTATTTAACAGATTAGAAAAAGTGGCTAGCAGAACCATGATAATCCAAAGAAAATCTTTATTTCCTTGATTTCTTTTCCAATTTGAGGGAAGAAAGAACCCCTCATCAATAAAATATGAGTTAGCTCCAACAGATTACGGCGAAGAAGTGTTAATGGCATTGGTACACCACAGTATCGGTCTTGACTGGTTAAAACATACAATTTTTATCCAATACTCACAAGCATTCCCTCCCAATACCATTAAATCCTTCTTTTAGTTTTTTTGAATCTGTCATCAGGATGGATGAAAACTCATTTAGTATAGGACTGGTGCAGTGGAAATATTTTTGTGATCCCCCACAGGCCACAATATCTACTGAGTTTAAAGCTGTTGCTTATCTCTGTCCTCATTCTTTTTCCTCTTGACTACCTTCTTCAATACTATGTTATACTGCTGATTTCTCTCTAATATGTATACCATCTTGGCCGAGGTGGCCATGATTTCTACCTGCAGTCCTGGCAGAGTATGATATTGATTACTGTTTCCTCTCAATGGTAATCCAAAAGGTCTACAAACACTGCCAGCCTTTATCTAAGGCTTGAAATGTTTAGACTTTCCCTAGAATGTGCTGTATACTTCTCCGAGTAGGAAGTGACGACTGATGAGAATGCTCAATGTTTACCAAGACGGAAGCATGTAAACATTGATTTGATGTGAGATCCCGACTAGAATGGAGAATCCAGAAGCTGTTGCCTGCTAAGTTGGATTTTGATATACATAAATAGATCAGAAGGAGCGATAAAATACTATGTCAGAATTCAAGTAATATGATGGGTATTTTATTTAACAATGAGATTTTTTTGGCAAGCTGTTCCAAAGTTATGAGTTCGGAGGTTTATGTGTTTGGAAGTTTACGGGTTTAGAAATTATAAAGTTTACGGGTTCGAAATTTCGCGGTTTCAAAAGTTTAGCAGTTCGGAAGTTTATGAAATTTGTGGGTTCGCAAGGTTGTTGGTTCGAACGTTTATGGCTTAATGTTTATTGTATCTAAATTATTTATGAATACTCTTGAGAAGTTATTTTCCTTAATTTGCGTACCAAACACCGGAAAATGAATAAGATTACTGCTTGTTTTCCAAGAAAACATTTTCCGTTATACCAAACACACCCTAAGTTTTTAGTTTGTGAAGACTGAAGAGGAATGGAGCTATGTATGCATGAAGGTAGATTAGCCTGTCCTTCGTATGTTTGGCTCATTACTAGCGATATTATTACTCTCTTTTTCTGTGGCTACTAAGATGTTAGTAGCCCCCAAAATACTAATCACAATCTTTTTTGATAAGCAACTAGTATAAATTGGCAAAGGCTCTGTGGCTCTATTTCTACATTGGTTCCTTTAGTTCTGGTACTGCCTAGTGCTGTACCTTTCCTAAAAGGGTTCCGAGCCATCACCCAGGACCTCCAAAAACCACGGATTCACCAGCCTGTCACCAGGTGCCACCAGCTACACGATCTTCCACATAACTGCGTCTGGAGTGGTAGTTCTTGGACGAGCATGATCAGGCAGCCACCATTACTTGGTCTTTCTGCTTCCATTCCGACTGGATCAACATCAGCATGGTCTTGAGTCCAATAAGTCCCTCACAAAAAACCTCCGGATTCCATGTCAGAGATATTATTTGACGACAAATATTATGTGTGCAGATCAGGTACATTTCCTTCCCTCTTCTGCCCTAATAACTTTCAACACATGATAGAATTCATGTCCCTCATTTCCAAATCCTCGTAAAAGATGGATTCATTTTCTTTCAGCTGCTTTTTTGTTCTTTTTATTTTCTTCTTTCTTGAAAATGCAGTACACTCTTGAAGGCTTGTGAAGATGGTAATTGTATTTCTCTTGCTGCTTGTATCGGAATCCTCCTATTAATGAAAAATCACGGCTAGCTCTATTTCCAGTGCTCTGCCCAATACTGGGATTGACCGAATTTCACTCTCTTCTTCTTTTTTTCTTTCAAATTTTGTTGCTTTGCTCTTCCTTTTTTATTCTTTGCCTTGAAATAGTTTGCTCATTGGATAAGAAGACAGAAATTTTATCAAATGAGAGATCAACTTATTTAGCCTTTGAAAGAGAACCAATCATTTATGGATATTTGACCATAAAATCCATCAGTTATTTCAAATATGAAAAATGAACCTAAATACTGTTGTTAGAAACTCTTGTGATTTAGTGTAGTTCTTTAAGGCATTGTACCTTGCTTCTCCCTTTGCTTCCCCTTGAGAAATATATATAAAGGAAGTCTATGTTGAAGATACAAGAAAGTAAATAAATGTGTGCTTCTTTAAAAACTTAAAACTTTTATGTGGTACATGGAGTTCAACATGGTATCAAGACAACTTTTGGTACAACCATTCTCGTGCTTGTAGGAAAGTCAGCTTCCTCTCTCAAGTTAGTTTATTGAGCTGCTTTTGGTCTATCTCTCAATTTAGTGTGTTGAGTCATTAACATGGTTCTAGGCACATCATTATGTAAGCTTTTAGACGAGATATTTACACTATTTACACAATTTAACATAGTATCAGAGCAAGCAGAAGTTGTGAGTTCAAAGTCTTACCGTCATTCACGTGCTTGACGCCTTGACGGCTTGACCTATGAAAAAGAACCAGTCTGCGACAATGAGGGGTGCATTGAAGGTATAATTAGGTAAATAAAAATGTACCTTGTCTAAAAGTTTGAGCCGTTGAACAAGGTAGTCATTCAATTCAATAGTGTAACTGGTTCACATATATCAGACATATGTGTGTACGTACAACAAATCCATGTATTACCCTCTCAGCCTATAAACCCTTTGAAACAATTTTAAGGATTTTCCCTTCTTCTCTGCTAGCTACAGCCACATTACATGGCACTTATATATAATGTGAAGATTATATAATGTGGAATGTCGACCTAGTATTATGTCTTGCTTTGCAAAGGTAAACATTTTTTTCCTTGTATCAGAGTATGTGGCAATAGCTCTTTTCCACTACGAAATCTGGGGAAGTAGAAATGGGATTACATTGCATGTAGACAGCCAGAATTTTGAAGGGATTTCCTAATAAGAATGGTGATCCATTTCCTCCTTGTAAGGTTTCAGTCTTTGGTTGTTCAGATACTACTGATGCTGAGGAATTCTAGCAGAGACGACTCACTGGAGATGAAGCGCTATCGCGATTTGCAATCTAGACCGCTATATATTTATGTTAACTTCCGTATATTGTGGGTATCAGTTAGAATATTCAGGAATTGGTAATAAGTTGCATTCGTGCTTGTTTTACTGATTTTTTTTGGTTTTAGCCATTGATTGATGAATCAGGTCAGAAGATTGGATGATAAGATAAATTGGTAGTCAAAACTTTCTCATCAAATCCTAAAAGATGTAGAAACTGGGAGCTTACATCGCATGGAGTATATGACATAGTGGTTTCAAGAAATGGTTATAAGTTGCAGGAGGTTGTTTAGTGGAAGGAGTAGCTTTATCATCAACTCAGAAAAGCCTACTAAATCAATTCCCACAGTTACAAATTTTTACATCCAAGGGTCTGGCCTAATGGTCAATAAAGTGGATGCAAACCTTAGAGACCAGGGTTCAAATCCCAGCACAGACAAACCACAAGATGATTTCTTCCGCTACCTAATCCCTTGTGAGAAGAGTTATTTTGTACCTTTTTTGGTCGGAGATAGTTGAGGTGTTAATCCCTTGTGACAAGAGTTATTTTGTACCTTTTTTGATCGGAGATAGTTGAGGTGTTCAGTAGGTCATTGGAGACAACTTAAATGGGCCGTTTATGTATTTCGCCATTCAAAAATGCATGTCCATTAAAAAAACTGTGTCTTGCCTCGCTTAGAATTATTTTGTTCTGCCTTTTTAGTATTTTGAACAGTATATTGTATTGATTGACCTAAAAAAATAAAATTTAAATAGCAAGAGAGAATTCTAGAAATTTCATCAATTTGAAGATACCATATATTTTAAAGAATAAAAATACTCTCTCCGTTCCAATTTATGTGAATATATTATGCAAACTTTTAAAAACAAAGACAAGGTTTAAATACCAAACCTCAAAATATCTTTTTGTACAAAGTTTTGTGATTTGTTTACTGACAAAGTAAAAAAAGAACATGCAAAAGACAATTGCAGTTTGGCTCTTCGCTAAACTGAAAGGTCTTGATTTAAGTACTTACTCTGTTCCAATTTATGTGAACTTATTTTCTTTTTGGTCTGTTTCAAAAAGAATGACCCCTTTCTAAATTTGAAAATAATTTAGTTTAAACTTACAATTCTACCCTTAATGAGAAGCTTTTATAATGTCCCTTTTTTGACTTATTTAGAACCACAAATTTCAAAAATATTCATTTTTTTCTTAAACTCCGTGCCAATCAAAATATTAGACCAAAGTGGCAAGCAAATTATGCCCCGCGCCTGTTCCAAGCTATGGCCGCCCGCCCCCCACATAACTTTGGGCAAGTTATGCCCCGTCAATATATTTTTTTCAAAACTTGCTTAAACCAGGACAACGTTTAAATAAAAGTCTGAAATGATCCTATTTGTGCGAACCTCCCAATAAATCACATGAACATTTTGAAAAGGAAAATATAACAAAGCACATGGACCTTAGAAAGTGCAAGTACTAAGAGCCCGTTATTAAGAAACTTAGCTCAAAGTAATAATATAAAATAAAAAAATAGACAAGAATGTAAGGAGAAAGAGATGAGAGATTCTTATTTCTTCTATGTATTCAAGTCTCAACAATATTACTTCTCATCCTCTATTTATAATATTACATAGAGATATACAAAAGAATGTCATAAACATGGCATTAAACATTTGAGATCATGGAGAAAGATTATCGGGGAGGTTATGAAAGTATGGGAGTTACAACCATAAGTATTGGAGTAGTGAGAGTTATGGAAGAGTAGTGGGTATTATTCCTTTGGCGGTTATGGGCATCCACCATATATATATATATATATATATATATATTCAGAAACCACTATAGTTTAGTGGTTATTAACGTGCTATAGCTATAATATCCATATTTACTAACTGTAGCTACAATTTCGTTGCTACTGTGCTATATTCCATGTATTCGCGCGACTGTATTTATAAACAGAGTGAGGTAATCCGCCTAAAAAATAGGGATTACAGTTGTTTAATTCTGTATTTAATGTATTCGCGCGACTGTATTTATAAATACAGTGAGATAATCCGCCTAAAAAATAGGGATTACAATTGTTTAATAACAGAAAGCGCAATAAATCAACGTGTATCAATTCGATTGTATACACTATATTTAGTTCGGACGTATTCGTGCTTATATATTTTACATTGTATTCAATTTTACTATATTGAATTCAGTTGTATTCAAACAACAAAAAATCAAGAAATAGGGTGCATACAGCTCTATTCAATTCGGCCGTATACACTCATTCAATTCACCTATATTCATTCTTAACTATTTTACATTGTATTCAATACATCGTATTCAATTCGACTTTATTCAAACAGCAACAAAATCACACTCCGAATGCACTTTAGACTAAGGTGTTAGTGAAAAATAATTGAATCCGAAATAGGATTCTAGTGAAGTAGAAGAGTGTAGAAGAACCATTCTGTATTTCATACGATGGCATCGCTCTTTGTGAATAGAATTAAAATAATAATAATAATATATAAAAAACAACTGGTAATATTGAAGAAAGGGTTTTGTTTTTGGGAGATCGGGAGGGTAGCTAAAGGCAGGGGTAAAGAAAGAAAAGAGTTCAACGAGAATGAATATTATATCAATTAATTGGATATAAAGCAGTAACTTTTCTCCTTTGATTCTTTTGGGAGATCTGGCCATGACAACGGATTGAACTTTTGAAAATCTAAAGCAGAATCGCCGAAGAAGAAGAAAATCTGAAGCAGAGTCGCCGGAAATCTGAACAGATTTGGCTATGGCGGTGAATCGCCGGAGAATACGGCGGCTTGCCGAAGAGAGAGGGAAAATGGGAGAGAATTGAGGGAGAAGAAAGAGGGTTGAGGGAAAAATTGAGGAATCAATTGTGTATATTTGTACTTTGATAAAAAATATAAAAAATAACTATAAATAATAATATTTTTAAAGTATTTTGGTTTAAAATAAATAGGGTGCATTATTTAGCTATAGTATGTAAAATTTTCTTGTAAATAATGCAGGCCCTTTCTTTTTTTAAAAGGCCGGTCCAAGTGATTTAGGAAACATAACTCGACAGTATTTTAAAAACTTTTACAGGATCTTAGCATAATTACTTAATTAACATTTTTGGCAATTATATATTTGCAAATATAACATAATCCAATAGGAAGAAAGTCACACGTTTTCTTAAGCATTTAATAGCCTTTCTTTGCTACTCTCTGTGTCTCATATTATCTGTCGTGTTTTTCTTTTACACACCTCTTAAGAAATATTAATTAGAAAAAAAATTAGACTATTTTACCCTTATTTATGTCTTAAGATAAAATCTCTCTTCATTGAATATTTATTCCATTTATGCATTATCTACATCTTCAAGAACAATTATTACTAAGGGTATTAAAGGAAAAAAATAATCAATTTTGTCTTGAACTTCTAAAATGATAAATAATTTGAGACAACTATTTTTAGTAACCACGACTGATAATATGAGACGGAGGGAGTAATTTAATACTTAAAAGATGATTTTTATCTTTCTCTTCTAAGAATGGTTTCGTCATAAATGATGATTTTATTGGTACTTTCTCACCCTACTAAGTATGGTGGTTATACACATTTTATCCACTTGTATAAATGATTTTTGTACAGATAAATGTGAATGTTTGGATAATGATGCACACTAAGATAAATAACTACTCGTAATGAGATGAATACACGTGATTGAGATGAATGCATTTGTATGTCCATTTAACGTACTCTGTATTCATGTACTCAATTAAGAAATACATTAACTTATAACCTTTGAATGTATGTACCTTTATAAATAGAGAACTTTTGACCTTATGAAAAACACCCCAAGAAGAGTAATAACAAAATCATCCCCCTCTTATATATCTTGTCTCAATTACTATATTGTTCTAGTTTGCTCTCATTTCTTAGTACGTTATCAGCACGAAGTTCTAACCAACTGAGGTTATCTACTTCATTCGAATTTTATCTTCTTCCAAAAAGAGGTAGTTAATTTTTTTTCCGATTCATGTATCATTTTTAAGTTTATAACGTTTCTACTAGGATCTTCTTTAACCTGTAATTTAATTACCATATGCATAACTTATTTTGAATATGATTATAATAATTGCCTTGGTATAAAAACAATAAGCTTCGGTTAAATTGTTCTTTTATTATATAATCTACGAAGAAGTTTAAACCTACACATAAATAGATAAGTATTAAATTGAATTACCATGATTAGACTAATTAATCCCATATCCAAGTGCTATGACAGAATATGCATTTAGAAGGAATTCTTGTAAAATTTTCAAAAGTGTTAAACGTATCTTCAATGAATTTATCACCTAAGTGTATAAACTAATTAATGACTTAACTATTAGATGAATCGTATTCAATGTTGAAACTTTACTAGAATTGATATCATCTAGTTTTATGCCTACTTAACTTATTGAAACGTCTTCTAAGTAGAACAAAATATACTAGTACCTATTAATGAGAGTACTTCAACTTATTTATTCTCTGAAAATATACTCACATGTCTAAAGTTCTTGTGTGTAATATTAAGTACTAATTCATCATCGCACTATACATAATTGTTTGTTCTAACAATTATATAGAGAATGTTAATACACGATTATATTCTGCATTGTTTATTTTTTCATTGATAATAATTCTTATCATTCTAATTCACTTATTTTCTACGATAGTTTTTAATATGTCAAAACTTGAATTTGTGGCACTTGACATCTCTGGGAATAACTATTTGCCATGGGTACTTGATGCTAAAATTCACCTTGATACTAAGGGGTCGTTTGGTAGGGTGTATAAGAATAGTACATAATACAGTATATTAGTAATACATGGATTAGTAATGCATAGGTTAGTAATTCAAGCATTAGTTATGCAGATATTATATCTTATAAACTGTTTGGTGTGGTGTATTAAAAATTATAATGCATTGTATAATTTTTAAGAAAAATAGTTGTTTACAAAAATGTCCTCCATATTCTCTAACTTTAAGGGACTTTAAGGACAATTTTATCTTTAACCATACTAATGCATGCATTAAAAGCCTTGGTATTACTAATGTCATGGTTTTCTATGCATTACTTATACATAGTCTAATACCAAGTATGATGTATAACTAATGCAAGTATTAGTTATACATAAGTTAAAAAAATATACCAAATAAGGTATTAGTAATGCACAAAGCTAATGTTTGCATTATTTTTTCTAATACCTCCTACCAAACGACCTCTAAAGGTCTTGGTGACACTATTAAAGAAGGAAATGAAGCATCAAGTCAGAATAAGGCAAAAATCATGATTTTCCTTCGCCATCATCTCGATGAAGAGTTAAAAAGTGAATATTTAACCTTGAAAGATCTATTTCAACTATGAACTAGTTTGAAGGAACGATATGACCACCTAAAGGCCCCGATATTGCCAAGAGCTCATCGTGAGTGGATGCACTTACGACTACAAGATTATAAGACCATAAGTGAATATAATTATGTTGTATATAGAATAATTTTCCAACTAAAATTATGTGGGGAACCTATGAATTATGAGAACATGTTGGAAAAGACTCTTTTCACTTTTCATGCCTCAAATATGGTGTTACAGCAGCAATACCGTGAAAAGTGCTTTAAGAAATATTCCAAGTTAATTTTATGCCTTTTGGTGGCTGAACAACATAATGCCCTTTTAATGAAAAATCATGAAGCCCGCCTCACTGGATCAGCTCCATTTCTAGAAGCGAATATGGGAACGATAGATCCAAAGTCTGAAACAAAAGACAAAATAATTATCGTTGCCGTATAAATATACGTGGACGTGGCAAGTGGCGAAATAATAATCGTCATGGTGGTGGTCATTATAAACAAGAGAACAATAATGGTTCTGAGAATAATCCTTCAAAAGGCAAAGGTAATATTTGTCACCGATATGGTATGAAAAATCATTGGGCACGAATTTGTCGTACACCTAAATATTTTGTCAAACTTTATCAAGCATCTATAAAAGAGAAACAAAATAAAGTTGAGACTCACTTGATGTAACTACCCGGCCAGTTGTTGTGAATATTATAATCCCGTTCTCTCATTTACTGCACAATTTATATCTTTCAATTGATTTATGACTTACCGGGTTAGTTGGTTTGGGTCCGAAAGGAACTCGGAGTGAAATGAGACACTTAGTCTCTTAAGTAGAAACTTAAGTTAGAAAAGTCAACCGGATGTTGACCTATGTGTAAACGATCTCGAATTTGAATTCTGATGGTTTCGTTAGCTCCGTTAGGTAATTTTGGACTTAGGAGTGCGTTCGGAATGTGATTTGGAGGTCCGTGGTAGAATTAGGCTTGGATTGGCGAAATTGGAAATTTGACAATTTCGGTCGGCAGTGAAAAATTTGATATCGGGATCGGAATAGAATTCCGGAAGTTGAGTAGGTTCGTAGTATCATTTGTGATGTATGTGCAAAATTTGAGGTCATTCGGACGTGGTTTGGTCAGTTTCGGCATCGGCTGCCGAATTTGAAAATTTAGAAGTTCTTAGACTTAAATCCGAGGGTAATTTGATGATTTGATGTTGTTTTGAGTGACTCGAAGGTTCGACTAAGTTGTTATGTTGGTATATGACTTGTTTGTATTTTTGGTTGAGGTCCCGAGGGGCTCGCGATGATTTCGGATGGGTATCAAGGAGTTTGGAAGTTGGAAAATACAGCTGGAAGCTGCTGGTGTAAGGCTACTAGTGTGGTTGCACCTGCAGATGGTGAGCCGTAGGTGCGATGATCGCAAGTGCGGATGGCATGTCGCAGATGCAGAAAATGGAGGCCTGGCATTGAGCGCACATGCGGAAGAGAGGATCACACCTGCGAGCCCGCAGGTGCGAAGCTTGGCGTCTAAGTGACTTTCGCAGATGTGCAACTGGGACAGCAGATGCGAGTCCGCAGGTGCGAGAAAGGGTCCGCAGGTGCGGAATCCCTAGGGCAGATCCTATATATCACACTTCGCGAATTGTGGTGCATTCTTCACCATTTTTATCCGGTTTTGGAGCTTTTGGGGGAGCTTTGAAGAGGGAATCAAGGGGGTAACTTTGAGGTAAGTTACTTGAGCCCTAATACTTGTATATATGGTAATTTTTCGTTGTTTAATCATGGTAATTAGTGAAAATGAGGGGTTAGGGCTTGGAATATTTGGAGAGTAATTTAAGGATTTGAAGGACCAAACGATGTCGGATTTTGATGAATTTGGTATGGTTAGACTCGGGAGAGGTCAAGGTTTATTATTCTGCCATTTTTGACTAATTTTGAGATGTGGGCCCGTGGTCGGATTTTGGTCGGTTTCAGATTTTTGGCATAATTTGATAGTTTTTCTTGTGGAATTCATTCCATTAGCGTATATTGATGGTATTGTACTGATTGTGAATAGATTCAGAGCATTTGGAGACCTAGTCCGGAGATGAGGGCATCCCGAAGTAGGATCTTTACGCTGTTAAGGTAAATAACAGTTTTAACTCTGGCTTTGAGGGTATAAACCCGGAGATTTGACATCACGTGATTGTTTGGAAGTGATACCCACGCTAGGTAACGAGCGTGTGGGTGTGCATGGCGAGGGATTGAGACTTGGTCCGTCCCATGAGGCTATGAGGCCTAATGGCTATTATCTGTGGTTATGTGTTTATTTGTTGTTGAACTTGTTTGCCTTCATGTTAGAGATCATGCTTAGGCTTTATTCATGCTCACATTATTTGTACTTAGTCATATAAATTATTGTACCTGTTTACCTCAGTCTCTATTATTTGCTAATATGCGGTGATACTTGATGTGGGCTATGTTCCCTTATTTGTTGGTGATGATGAGGCTAGTGAGGTACATGATTGAGTGAGGCCGAGGGCCTGGTTGTGAGGATATTAATACCATAGCGCGTGAGTTGTCCGCGTAGCACGTGAGTTGACCGTGCGGGTCCATGTATTGATACCATAGCACGTGAGTTGTCCGCGTAGCACGTGAGTTAACCGTGCGGATCCAGGTATTGATATGATGGAACGTGAGTTGTCCGTGCTTAGCGCTTGGGCTTTGGGAGCCCCTCCGGAGTCTGTACACACCCCCAGTGAGCGCAGAGTGTTGAGTGTTTTGAGTATTGAGTGCTGAGTGATGAGTGATGGAGTGTCACTGCTGTGAGGTGGTATTTATTTGTGTTGTTGCTGCATTTATCTGTTAAACTTCTTTGTGGCATTTACTGAGTTATGGAATTTACCTGTTGATTTCTGGTTATTTTTAAAATTGTGAAAATAAATAATTGGACTGTTTTAATTAGCTCGTCACTATTGCTCAGTTCTTTAGTTATTTCTGTTACTTGCTGAGGTGGTTGTACTCATGCTACACCCTGCATTTTATGTGCAGATTCAGGTGAGCTAGAGCGCGGCGATCGTTGATTTCAGGCCAGCTATCTGTGGAGATTGCAAGGTAGCTGCTAGTGTCTGCAGGACCTTGTCACTCCTTTTATCATTTCTTCGTTTGGATTGTATTGACAGTTAGACAGTTTCATTCCTTAGTTCATAGATTTAGACGCTCATGACTTAGTGACACCCCGATATTTGGGACTCGTTTTCGTATTTCTAAAATTATATTTAAAGTTGATTTAGTTTATGAGAAATTCAAATGTTGAAATATTTTATTAAATTCTTATAATCGGTTTAGTAGTAATATTTTGGAAAATAGGCTTGCCTTGTAATACGTTAGGCTCCATCACAACCATGGTTAGATTTTGGGTCGTGACAAGTTGGTATCAGAGCCTAGGTTACATAGGTCTCACGAGTCATGAGCGGGGTTTAGTAAAGTCTTGCGGATCGGTACGGAGACGTCTGTACTTATCTTCGAGAGTCTGCAAAACCTTTAGGAAAATTTCACATTCTTGGATTCTTATCATGCGTTTAGTGTATTCTAGTAACTAAACATCTGTATTTCATTCTATCACAAATGGTGAGGACTCGTGCTATCAGTCAAAAGGGTCAGCCACAAGTTCGGGCCGCGAGAGACCGAGGTCGCGGTAGAGGCCGAGGCCGCGGTAGAGGCCGTGGTAGGGGCAGAGGTACAGCCCGTACAACAGTTGGGCCAATACCTGCAGATCCACCGGTTGTCCCAGATCAGGACCAGGTTCCAGTTGTTGATGCGCCAGCTCACGCACCACGTGTGCCTATTGTGATTCCAGGCCTTCAGGAGGCCCTAGCTTAGATTATGACAACGTGTACCAGCCTTGCTCAGGCGGTTTCTATTTCGACGGCCGCAGCCACTTCTCAGGCTGGGGGAGGCACTCAAATTCCTGTCGCTCGCACACCCGAGCAGGTTATTTAGGGACTTCAGATACCGGAGGCACCACCAGCCCAACCGGTTGTAGCTGCATATGATTATGTGGTTCTTGCTATGCCTGAGGATGATCAGCGTAGGTTGGAGAGGTTTGGGAGACTCCAGCCACCACCTTTCAGTGGTACAGAGAGAGAGGACGCTCAGGACTTCTTGGACAGATGTCAGAGGATACTCCGTACTGCTGGTATTTTGGAGATTGTGGGGTCTCATTCACTACCTTTCAGTTTTCTAGGGCTGCACTCAGATGGTGGGAGACTTATGAGAGGCGTAGGCCTGTTGGCACATCACCCATTACTTGGCAGCAGTTCTCCGCTCTTTTTCTGGAGAAGTTTGTACTTGAGTCCCGCAGAGAGGAGCTGCGCAAGTAGTTTGAGCAGATTCGCAAGAGTGAGATGTCTGTTACACAGTATGAGATGCGGTTCTCCGAGTTAGCTCGTCATGCGGTCTGGTTGGTTCTCACAGACCGATAGAGGATCAGGAGGTTTATAGATGGCCTCGGTTTTCAGCTTCGATTGCTTATGACCAGGGAGAGAGTATCTGGGGTTACCTTTGATGAGGTTGTCGATATTGCTCGACAGATTGAGATGGTTCGAGGTCAGGAGAGGACTGAGAGGGAGGCTAAGAGGCCTCGTGGTCACGGTGGTTCCAGTGGTGCTCCTCAGGGAGGTCAGTTTCAGCAGAGTCAGTCATCATTCAGTGCATTGCTAGCACAGGGTTCTCATTATGCCCCGCCCGCTCAGGTATCGCCGGGTAATTCTTTTGGTCATCAGGAGCAGCAGATTCGTCAGAGGAGGGGTTGTTTCGAGTGCGGGGATTTTGGTCACATTGCGAGATATTGCCCTAGGATGTTGGGTGGGACTCTGCAGCGGAGTACTCAGCCTCCGACTACAGCACCAGTTACCTCACCACCCGCCGAGCCAGCTAGGGGTGGAGTTCAGGCAGCTAGGGTGCGGAGCCTAGTCAACTATGGGTCGCCCGAGAGGGGGAGGTAGATTAGAGGGTGGTCAGGCCCGTTTCTATGCCCTTCCAGCCAGGCCAGACGCTATTGCTTCAGATGCTGTGATTTCAGGTATGTTATTTTGTTAGACTCGTTCGAGGACGAACGTTTATTTAAGAGGGGGAGAATGTAACGACCCGGCTAGTCGTTGTGAATATTATAACCCTGTTTCCCCATTTACTACACAATTTATGTCTTGCAATTGATTTATGACTTATCGGGTTAGTTGGTTTGGGTCCGGAAGGAACTCGGAGTGAAATGAGACACTTAGTCTCTTAAGTAGAAACTTAAGTTGAAAAAGTCAACCGGATGTTGACCTATCTGTAAACGATCTCAGATTTGAATTCTGATGGTTCCTTAGCTCCGTTAGGTGATTTTGGACTTAGGAGTGCGTCCGGAATTTGATTTGAAGGTCCGTGGTAGAATTAGGCTTGAATTGGCGAAATTGGAAATTTGGCGATTCCGGTCGGCAGTGGAAAATTTAATATCGGGGTCGGAATGGAATTCCAGAAGTTGGAGTAGGTTCGTAGTGTCATTTGTGATGTGTGTGCAAAATTTGAGGTTATTCGGACGTGGTTTGGTTGGTTTCGGCATCGGGTGCCGAATTTGAAAATTTAGAATTTCTTAGGCTTAAATCCGAGGGTAATTTGATGATTTGATGTTGTTTTGAGTGATTCGAAGGTTCGACTAAGTTGGTATGTTGGTATATGACTTGTTGGTATTTTTGGTTGAGGTCCCGAGGGGCTCGGGATAATTTCGGATGGGTATCGGGGAGTTTGGAAGTTGGAAAATGCAGCTGGAAGCTGCTGGTGTAAGGCTACTGGTGTGGCCGCACCTGCAGATGGTGAGTCATAGGTGCGATGATCGCAAGTGCGGATGGCATATCGCAGATGCGGAAAATGGAGGCCTAGCATTGAGCGCAGGTGCGGAAGAGAGGATCGCACCTGCGAGCCCGCAGGTGCGAAGAGGCAGTCGCAGGTGCGAAGCTTGGCGTCTAAGTGACTTTCACAGATGCGCAACTGGGACAGCAGATGCGAGTCCGCAGTGCAAGAAAGGGTCCGCAGGTGCGGAATCCCTGGGGTAGATCCTATATATCACACTTCGCGAATTGTGGTGCATTCTTCACCATTTTTATCCGGTTTTGGAGCTTTTGGGAGAGATTTGAAGAGGGAATCAAGGGGGTTACTTTGAGGTAAGTTACTTGAGCCCTAATACTTGTATATAAGGTGAATTTTTGTTGTTTAATCATGGTAATTAGTGAAAATAAGGGGTTAGGGCTTGAAAGTTTTGGAGAGTAATTTAAGGATTTGAAGGACCAACGATGTCGGATTTTAATGAATTTGGTATGGTTAGACCCGGGAGAGGTCAAGGTTTATTATTTTACCATTTTTGACTGATTTCGAGACGTGGGCCCGGGGGTCGAGTTTTGATCGGTTTCAGATTTTTGGCATAATTTGATAGTTTTTCTTGTGGAATTCATTCCATTAGCGTATATTGATGGTATTGTACTGATTGTGAATAGATTCAGAGCATTTGGAGACCGAGTCTAGAGACGAGGGAATCCCGGAGTAAGATCTTTACGCTGTTAAGGTAAGTAACAGTTTTAACTCTGGCTTTGAGGGTATAAACCCGGAGATTTGACATCACGTGATTGTTTGGAAGTGATACCCACGCTAGGTGACGAGCTTGTGGGTGTGCACCGCGAGGGATTGAGACTTGGTCTGTCCCGTGAGGCTGTGAGGCCTAATTGTTATTATCTGTGGTTATGTGTTTATTTGTTGTTGAACTTGTTTGCCTTCGTGTTAGAGATCATGCTTAGGCTTTATTTATGCTCACATTATTTGTACTCAGTGATAGAAATTATTGTACCTGTTTACCTCAGTCTCTATTATTTGCTAATATGCGGTGATACTTGATGTGGGCTGTGTTCCCTTATTTATTGGTGATGATGAGGCTAGTGAGGTACATAATTGAGTGAGGCCGAGGTCCTGGTTGTGAGGATATTTATACCATAGCGCGTGAGTTGTCCGCATAGCATGTGAGTTGACCGTGCGGGTCCAGGTATTGATACCATAGCACGTGAGGTGTCCGCGTATCACGTGAATTGACCGTGCGGATCCAAGTATTGATATGATGGCACATAAGTTGTCCGTGCTTAGCGCTTGGGCTTTGGGAGCCCCTCCGGAGTCTGTACACACCACTAGTGAGCGCAGAGTGTTGAGTGTTTTGAGTATTGAGTGCTGAGTGCTGAGTGATGGAGTGATACTGCTGTGAGGTGGTATTTATTTGTGTTGTTGTTGCATTTATCTGTTAAACTGCTTTGTGGCATTTACTGAGTTATGGAATTTACCTGTTGATTTTTGTTTATTTTTAAAATTGTGAAAATAAATAATTGGACTGTTTTACTTAGCCCGTCACTATTGCTCAGTTCTTTAGTTATTTTTGTTACTTGCTGAGGTGGTTGTACTCATACTACACCATGCACTTTATGTGCAGATTCAGGTGAGCTAGAGCATGGTGATCGTTGATTTCAGGCCGGCTATCTGTGGAGATTGCAAGGTAGCTGCTAGCGTCCGCAGGACCTTGTCACTCCTTTTATCATTTCTTCTTTTGGATTGTATTGACAGTTAGACAGTTTCATTCCTTAGTTCATAGATTTAGACACTCATGACTTAGTGACACCCCGATGTTTGGGGCTCGTTTCTGTATTTCTAAAATTATATTTAATGTTGATTTAGTTTATGAGAAATTCAAATGTTGAAATGTTTTATTAAGTTCTTATAATCGGTTTAGTGGTAATATTTTGGAAAATAGGCTTGCCTTGTAATACGATAGGCTCCATCACGACCATGGTTAGATTTTGGGTCGTGACACTTGACCTTTCAAAATGATGTTGAGGCGGGCCCTATGAATAATTATGATAAAGTTGAAGCAAACCTTACCTATAAAGATGATATTTTTGAAGGCCTTGGAGATATTACTCATTTAGAAGCTGGAGACTTCTTTGAGTATCATAACTGAAGACTTATTATTGGGAAACATTATAAGAATAAATGTATTTTTTTTATGAAGTTCATGTTTTGAATAAAACTTTTTATGTTGTGAGTATTTAATTTCCTAAATGCAGTTTCTTTTGTTCTTAAATTTTTCAGTATTACTTATGATGTATTTTTTTTCTTTATGAAGTATATGAAAACTTCCTAGTCTTCAGTTGGCCGTATGAATAATAAAGAAGAAATATATCTTCTGGATAGTGCTACGGCGCACACCATATTAAAAGATAAGAGATATTTCTCGTATTTAATTATGAAAGAAGCCAATATCATAATAATATCTGGTAGTACAAAATTAATTGAGGGCTTTGGAAAAGAGACTGTATTACTACCAGGAGGAACTATATTGGCTGTTAATGATGCATTATATTGTAGTGGGTTTGAAAGAAACTTATTGAGTTTCAAAGATATTCGCCAAAATGGCTATCATATTGGGACCACCAATGAAGGAAAGGTTGAATACCTCTATATTGCTACAATAAAAGCGGAAAAGAAGTATGTGCTTGAAAAGCTTCTCGTATTTTCCTCCGGATTATACTACACTAGTATTAGTGTAGTTGAATCACATGCCATAGTAAACAAGGAGCTTACTAATGATTTTATTATTTGGCATGACCGGTTGTACCATCCTGGTTATAATATGATGCGCAAAATAATTGATAATTCACATGGTCATTCATTGAAGAACCAGAAGATTCTTCAAACTAAAGAATTCTCTTGTGATGCATGTTCTCAAAGAAAACTGATTATTAGACCATCAGTAATTAAAGTTGGAGTTGAATCTCCTGCATTTTTGGAACGCATACAAGGCGATATATGTGGGTCCATACACCCTCCATGTGGACTATTCAGATATTATATGATTTTGATAGATGCATCTACAAGATGATCATATGTGTGCTTGTTATCAACATACAATTTAGCCTTTGCGAGGTTACTAGCTCAATTAATAAGATTAAGAGCACAGTTTCCAGATTATGCAATTAAGACACTTCGTCTTGATAATGCTGGTGAATTTACGTTCCAGACCTTTAATGATTATTGCATATCAACTAGGATAACAATTGAGCATCCAGTTGCTCACGTTCATACTCAAAATGGTCTAGCAGAATCATTGATCAAATGCCTCTAATTAATTACTAGACCAATACTTATGAGAACAAAACTTTCCATTTCAGCATGGGGCCATGCTATTTTGCATGCAACAATTCTTATGCGGATCAGACCCACAAGTTATCATAAAGTCTCCCAAATATAATTGGCTTTTGGTTAGGAGACAAATATTTCCCTTTTAGAATATTTGGATGTGCAGTATATGTTCCAATTGCTCTACCACAACGCACAAAGAAGGGACCCAAATAAGATTGGGGATATATATTGGGTATGAATCTCTTTCTATTATAAAATATTTGGAACCTATGACTGGAGATTTTTTTACGGCAAGATTTGCTGATTGCCATTTTGATGAATCAGTATACCCAATATTAGGGAGAGAAAATAAGCAATTGCAAAAAGAGATAGATTGAAATGCATTATCACTATCTCATTTAGATCCTCAAATAAATCAATGTGAACACAAGGTTCAAAAGATAATTTATTTGCAAAATATTCCAAATCAACTGCCAGATGCATTCACTAACCTACAAAGGGTGACTAAGTCACATATTCCAGCTGCTAATTCTCCTATTCTAATTGATGTCCCGATTGGACAATCTATAAATATAAATGAGTCTAAGCCACGCTTGAAACATGGTAGACCATTTAGTTCCAAAGATAAAAATTTCGGAAAGCGAAAAAGAGCAAATGATCTAGGAGGTCATAATATGGAGGCAATTGCTCAAAAAGAGCCTCGTGACATAACAAATGATAAGACCTCAGAGGAGGTCCAAGTACCTGAAAATAATAAGAATGAAAAGATCTCAATAAGTTATGTCTTTATGGAAAAAAGATGGAACCGAAATAATATTATTGTCGACAACATTTTTGTGTTGTTGTTGAGATAATGCAACAAGATGAGGATCTTGAACCAAGATCTATCGATGAATGTAGACAGAGAAATGATTGGCCAAAATGGAAAGACGTTATCCAGGCAGAATTAGCGTCACTTGAAAAACGTGAAGTATTCAGACGTATAGTCCGAACACCTGAAGGAATAAAGCCAGTGGGATACAAATGGGTTTTTGTGCGAAAACGAAATGATAAAAATGAAGTCGTTAGATATAAAGCATGACTTGTGGCACAAGGATTTTCGCAAAGACCTGACATTGGTTATATGGAGACATATTCTCTTGTGGTGGATGCAATCACTTTCTGGTATCTTATAAATTTGGCAGTCCATAAAAAACTTGATATTCGTCAGATGGATGTTGTCACAACCTACTTGTATGGTACATTAGACAACGAAATTTATATAAAAATCCCTGAAGGGCTTAAAGTTCCTGAAACTAATAAAAGTTTTCGGGAAACTTGTTCAATAAAGCTTCAAAAATCCTTATATGGATTGAAACAATCAGGGCGAATGAGGTATAATCGTCTGAGTGAGTATTTGCTGAAATAAGGGTATAAGAATGATCCAATTTGTTCTTGTGTATTTATAAGAAGGCATGTACCTGAATTTGTTATAATTGTTGTGTATGTTGATGCTCTAAATATTATTGGAACTCCTGGGGAGCTTCCAAAAGCAGTAGACTGTTTGAAGAAAGAGTGTGAAATGAAAGACCTTAGAAAGATAAAATTTTGTCTTGGTCTACAAATTGAGCATATGAATGATGAAATTTTTGTCCATCAATCAACTTACACCAAAAAGATCCTAAAGCGTTTTTATATGGATAAAGCACATCCATTGAGTACCCCTATGGTTGTGAGATCACTTGATATAAATAAAGATCCGTTTCGGCCTTGTGAAAATGATGGAGAGGTTCTTGGTGATGAAACTCCATATCTTAGTGCAATTGAGGCACTATTGTATCTTGCAAATAATACTCGACCACATATAACTTTTGCAGTAAGTTTATTAGCAAGATTTAGTTCCTTTACAATAACAAGACACTAGAATGATGTTAAGCATATTTTTAGATACCTCCAAGGGACTATTGATATGGGATTATTTTATTCTTATGAATCTGATTCACAAATGACTGGTTATGCAGATGCAGGTCATTTGTCTGATCCATATAAAGCCCCATCTCAAACATGCTATCTATTTACTTGTGGAGGTACAACTATTTCATGGCGTTCAACAAAACAAACTTTAGCTGCTATATCTTCCAATCATACAGAGATAATAGCTATTCACGAGGCTAGTCGAGAGTATGTATGGTTGAGATCAGTGACTCAACACATTCATTAACGGTGTGGTCTTTCTTTAAAAACGAAGATTCCAACAATATTGTATGAAGATAATATTGCTTGCATAGCTCAACTAAAAGGAGGATATATCAAAGGAGACAAAACAAAGCACATTTCACCAAATTTCTTTTTCACGCATGATCTTCAACAAAATGGTGAGATAGATGTTCAACAAATCTGTTCAAGTGATTGTCACGACCCAAAATCCCACCACAGACAGCGTGATGGCACCTAGTCTCTAAGACTAGGTAAACTAATTTCTATTATATTTTGAAGCCATTTTTTTTCCTATCAATTAAATAGGTAATCAAAACCAACAGCGGAACACATATAAATATAACAACCTCCCAAGACTAGTAGTACTGAGTCACGAACTGTAACTGAATACATGAAATGATCTCAAGGATCGAATACCCAATACTGTTTGAATAATAAATAACAGTACAATAAGATGGAAAGACTCCAAAAAACTGCGATGACCAAGCAGCTCTACCTTGAATCCTTGCGATCCCACTCTAAATTTGTCCGATTCCGATATCTCCAATACCTGGCTCTGCACAAAAATGTACAGAAGTGTAGTATGAGTACACCACGGTCGGTACCCAGTAAGTATCAAGACTAACCTCAGTGGAATAGAGACGATGTATAGTCAAGACACTGACTAGTCTATTAACATATGCACTATAATATATAAAATAATAGGAAATAAATAATGAGAAGGGCAACATAGAACAACCAGTGATGTGCACAGCAAAACAACAAGAACACCATTAATATCACTTAACGAATAATAAATACAAGTACACCCAATTAAATCAAGTTCTTCAAATAAATATCTTTCCAATGTAAGTACTTCGAGTATAAATCTTTCAAATATAAGTTTTTCAATAAAAATCCTTAGAATATAACCTTATCAAATAAATATATATTTCGAATATACTCCCTTCAAATAAAAGACACCTTGTGGCACCTCATTTCATAATCATAAAAATATGGGTCTCAACCCACTTCCATATTTCCACGGCACCTTGTGCCCATATTACTATCACAACTATACGGACAACTCACGTGCCAATAATATCAATGTATATAAGATCCACATGATCAATTTATTCCACTAAAGTGAGTTTACAATTTTTAAATCAAGTAAGAAATCAACAAAGAAATGAATTTATTTTAGAAATTATTTGGGTGAGGAAAATAACATTGCACTTAAATTAAAGCATCAGTTAAACTACTGATTTGGATGTAAAACTATTTAATTTAAAATATAATAATAATTTCTTTTATATAAATCAACTAAATCATCGAAAATCAGTAAGAAAACCCAAAACTATACTTCTTAAGAGTCTCGTACTAAAAAGCCAAAGCCAACACGATAAAGCTACGACCACAAAACACATAATAATAAAGTCAACTAGTACATCACGAAAGAAGACAAGAATTTACATATTAAATGGAACAAAATCACCCAAGACAAGAACATAAATAATGATATATCAACAAGGTACTCCAAAGGTACCGCCTCGTAGTCTCAAATCATAAATAAATTCACAATATCTCATTTACTTATATTACCGCGGGAACCTTCACATTTAATTTTTTAAAGAAATCATTTTTTACGAAATAGCATCCCGCGTTTTAACCACCCTTATCACACCGCATGACTTCTAGTAGTTCCCCTACTAGCCACGCGTTTCAAGCCACCCTTATCTCACCGCATGCGTATCAATATCACAATATTTCACAAATCGCACCTCAAGTGCCCAAATATCACAACATAATACAACTTGTACCTCAAGTGTCCCAATATTACAACATATCACAAATTGCACATCAAGTGCTCAAATATTACAACATATCACAAATTGCACATCAAGTGCTCAAATATTACAACATATCATAAATTACACATCAGGTGCTCCAACATTTCAACATATCACAAATTGCACATCAAGTGCTCACATATTTCAACATATCACAAATTGCACATCAAGTGCTCCAACATTTCAACATATCACAAATTGCACATCAAGTGCTCAAATATTTCAACATATCACAAATTGCACATAAAGTGCTCAAATATTACAACATATCACAAATTACACATCAAGTGCTCAAATATTATAACTTTTCACATAAATCAACAATACCTTATTTTTTCAACATAAGGAGCCCACGACTCGATCATAATGTGTACAACATCTTAACAAAATGTTCGGGAGTGAACAACTCAACCGAATAATATTTCACAATCTGGCACTTTGCCTCAACATGATTCACGACCTTTATAATTCAATACCAAATTTTCAACAACGTGAACCGAGAAGTAATTCATCAAGGAACAATACCTCCTTTAAATCACAAATTCAAGAAATAAATAGATTTATTCATCTTATTAACTAAATTTTCCATTTAAATTATCTGCAGAAAAAATCAATAATGAAAGTGTTTTCCATAAAAATGGCAACTCAAACAAACACAAAGTTCACATAAAAGTCAAGTGGCAATCATACCAAATTATCATATAAAAACACACCAAATTATACAATAATTTTCCAATTTAATACTTAAGGGCGTCTACAAATTTCAATCGATATAATATGCACATACAAACCAAGTACGTACTCGTCACCTCGCGTATATGGTTTTCAATTATATAATTTTTCACATAAGACTCAATGCCTAAGGGGTAATTCCCCCACTCAAGGTTAGGCAAGATACTTACCTTTTTGAAGTTAGGTCGCCTTTTCACAAATCTTATTGGTACATACATGTATAAATAATACTCTCATACCCAAGAATCATACTCCTAATCAATCATCTTCTACCCAAATTCGAAATTGAAAACTAGGGTATGGAACCTTACCTCTTAGATGAAGAACTTGTGAGATTTCCTTGTTGGATTTCAAAGTTTGGACAAGATCTTGATGAACAAAACACTTCATCTACTTCCTCTCTCTAGAACACTCTCACTTCTCTCTAAAAAAACCTCAGATAATTGCCCCAAAATAAACCCCAAAGCCTATTTATCAAAATGGGGCCGAGTTATGAAAATAGGAAAATTAACCCTCTGAACTGAGTTATGCGGTCGCACAATGGACTGCACAATTGGTGTACGGGTCGCAAAATGATCGCACAAATCGGTGCCCAGAACTGGGCTGTTCTGTACCAGTTTGCGGTCGCATAACCATTTTGCGATCGCATAATGGTCGCATAGTGATCGCATAATCGCATTTTGACAGCCTTTGGTAATTTGGTCATAACTTCTTGTAGGAATGTTCAAATGACGAACGGTTTAAAGAGTTGGAAACTAGACACATAGACCTTTATTTTGATATATAATACACTATATAACACTTTATATCAATAGAGGTATGCTTATTTTAATTTAGGTCTTGTGCAAACTCACGTGAAACCTTAGTCTATTATGAAATTTCCAACTTCTACATTCAATGCTGAAACCTATCGAATCAAGTCCGATTGACCTCAAATTTTGCACACAAGTCATAAGTGACATAACAGACATATTCCAATTTCCATAATCGGATTCCTACCTCATTATAAAAAATTCAACCTTCGATCGAACTTTTCGAAAATCGTCTATTTTCCAACTTTTGCCAAAATACGTCGAATTGTCCTACGGACTTCCAAATCCAAAATCCGAGCACGCGCCTAAGTCCGAAAACACCATACAAAGCTATTGACATCATCAAAATTCTATTCCGAGGTCATTTGCTCCAAAGTCAACTCCCTGGTCAACTCTTTCCATTTGAGCTTCAAAAGTGAGAATTTCTCTTTCAATTAATTTTTAAATCTTCTGAAAATCAAACTCGACCACACCCTCGGGTCATAATACATATTATGAAATTGCTCGGGACCTTAAGTCGTTGAACGGGGCGTTAATTCTTAAAACGACAAGTCGGGTCGTTACATTCTCCACCTCTTAAACATATGTTCATCCTCGAACGTGCCAAGAATCTTTCTGAGGACTTTAAATTACTGAGTGTATTCTTACACACATACTTGTGGGTGATTGTACGTTCCCGCAATTTAACACGGGTCCGACAACACCATCTCAATTGAGATTATTTATTTTCTCCATTCTTATAAGCTTTAAATCAAATTCCCTAACTCTCCAATCATTTTCCAAAGGCTTGATTTTCACTTCGACACACGGTATTAGTCTCAACTGGCTATAGCAACTCGTGCCTACGCATATATCAACTTTTTTGATAGTGTTGAAGTACTTCAAAAAATTTTCGGGGTGTTACATTCTCCCCCGCTTAGGATCATTCACCCTAGAATGAGAAGTAGAGTCCGCCCTCAAACACATAATATAACTTTTCTCTTCTTTTGCATATATGAATTTCCCAAATTTTTCTAACTCCCAAAAATTTTAGAAATTCGGCAGAGTCTCCCTTGTAAATGGGCCTATCCACCTGCTAGAGTAACACCAAAACAACTCCTAACAACACATCCACAACCCAATAAAATACCACAAGGTATATATCGATAACATTAATCTCAACATTACAAGAATTGCATTATCATAATGATATCAGGACATGAAGCACATCATATGTATGTTCATCACCACATCTCTGGTCTTAAAAGCTGTTCATAATTAATTCCAGTATCATCAATTAATCTCATATTAACCACCACCTCATTTCAAATTTTCACAATACTGACAACAGAATGTGAGGCATGAAGACCTCATGGTTACTTACTCGGATTAATGAGTCACATTTAATGCCACCTGGGCACTCGCTAGGCTAAAACTCAATGTTTACAGCACGAAAATGGCTGAATATGCACAGAAAATATACAAGAATTATCAAATAAGACTAACAGGCATGACTTCCTATTAATACTATTGTACAAATAAAATTTCACAAAGGGAGAATTTTAAACGCATAAATATTTCACCACAAGGACCTCGTCCTTATATAACTTTTCACCGTGGCTTGTAGCCCGGTTTAAATATTTTACATCATAAAAAAAATGCGAGGATCTCGTCCTCAACTCCGTATCACAAGTATTTTGCACATTGTGCCAATTGAATTTTTTTTTCAATTTCCTTTCTTTATTCTTTTCAATAAATTTCGTAAGCAAATTTTCACAACACATAATGAACCCTCATACCGGTAGGCCATATAATTCATAAAATTGGAATCAATTATTCCGAAATACATAAAACCCACTGTAATGAATAATAAAATTTACTTTTGGACTTATAGCACTCAATGGTGCCCAAACAAAAAAAAATTAAAATGACAGACACGGGCTCACATCTTCAAATCTCCCAATAGGGATAAACATATAAGTGGGTCACAAAATTACGAAGCTCACCCATAAGCAGAGCATAATAGGAGGACTCACCTCAATATTCAGAACCAAATCAAATTAAGGGAAAATATTCTTTTATAACAAATCGGGATCGTACCCGTAACGACACCATCTGGTGTAGTGGCCTCGGCCACACTATAACAATCATATCAATGGGTCGGGCCTCCACCTCTTAGGCGCCATCTACCCGTCTGTCCTCCACCCCTAACTGGCTATGCACGTGGAGTATTAACTGGAATAAAGCTTGTAGCCTGAGTATTCTGATGAAATCTGCCTCTCCCAAGTCTGGGACAATCTTTCATAATGTGCCTAGTATCACCACACTGATAACAACCCTCTGCAGGTTTGGATGCTCATACTGAGTATGTGCCAGCTAACTAGAATAACCATTATAGGAACTCTGTGTCGGTGGTGCATTAAAAGAACTTACTGTAGCACCCCCAATATTCTGAAATTGTTTCTGTGACCCCATTGGTACTGAAATGTAAAATTATTAAGGACACGGAAATACCGCAAGCCCCATCATCATCCCATATGAATCTCACCTCTCAATCATATACAAGTTTCGGATAACCTTTCAATGCCACATAAATACATCTCAGGTCCAAACTGATATAGCATATGACCCCGCAGTCTGATCATTGATAGTGGACTCCCCTCACTTGGCGCGAAGCCATAGGATACATTCCAATGATCCACAATGCTAACCTTCATCGCTCATAGGACACCGGTCATAAGACACCTCAAGCCATTTATTTGGCGCATGTCATCCTCGTGACAGTTAAACTCGTTTCCTCCAGTACCTTGGATGCGTATGTACCCTTCGCTAAATAGAAATCCTATACAAATTACATAGTCTCTAATATCACCAACTATTTCAGATCTACATCCACCTCGTGACCCTACCACGATTGTGACGATTGGGCAGTTAATTAAACCTTCTTAAGATCATACTTATCAACCAGATGTCAGAACTTGCTGCACCCCAATGTGCGCAACTAAATGATCTCTCAATACTTCCGCATCCTCGATCTGGACAACACGTTGTAATAATGGTTGAGCAACCCAGGCTCCCTTATAACCTCTCTGTAGTATCACGAACCGTTGGCGCATAGTTGATACCTAGTGCGCAATTTCATACACGAGTGGATGCTTCAAGCTAAATAAATGTTGCACGATAAGGAATGAGAGAAGTGAAATGTTTTCCTACTAGCTCTGTAGCCTCTCGAAGATAAGTACGGACGTCTCCGTACCGATCCGCAAGACTCTACTAAACTAGTTCGTGACTCGTAGAACCTATGAACCTAGAGCTCTGATACCAACTTATCACGACCCAAAATCCCACCACATGCGTCATAATGGCACCTAGTCTCTAAGACTAGGTAAGCCGATTTCTATTATATTTCGAAGTCATTTTTTTCCTATCAATTAAATAGGTAATCAAAAACAACAGCGGAACACATATAAATATAACAACCTCCCAAGACTGGTAGTACTGAGTCACGAACTCTAACAGAATACATGAAATGATCTCAAGGATCGAATACCCAATATTGTTTGAATAATAAATAACAGTACAATAAGATGGAAAGACTCCAAGGAACTGCGATGACCAAGCAGCTCTACCTTGAATCCGTGCGATCCCACTCTAAATCTGTCCGAATTTGATATCTTCAATACCTGGCTCTGCACAAAAATGTGCAGAAGTGTAGTATGAGTATACCACGATCGGTACCCAGTAAGTATCAAGACTAACATTAGTGGAGTAGAGATGAGATACAGTCAAGACACTCACTAGTCTATTAACCTGTGCACTATAATATACAAAATAATAGGAAACAAATAACGAAAAGGGCAACATAGAACAACCAATGATGTGCACAGCAAAACAACAAGAACACCATTAATATCACTCAACGAATAATAAATGCAAGTACACCCAATTAAATCAAGTTCTTCAAATAAATGTCTTTCCAATGTAAGTACTTCAAGTATAAATCTTTCAAATATAAGTTTTTCAATAAAAATCCTTAGAATATAACCTTGTCAAATAAATATATATTTCGAATATACTCCCTTCAAATAAAAGTCACCTTGTGACACCTCATTTCATAATCATAAAAATACGGGTCTCAACCCACTTCCATATTTTCACGGTACCTTATGCCCATATTACTATCACAACTGTACGGACAATTCACGTGCCAATAATATCAATGTATATAAGATCCACATGATCAATTTATTCCACTAAAGTGAGTTTACAATTTTTAAATCAAGTAAGAAATCAACAAAGGAAAAAAAAAAATTTAGAAATCATTTGGGTGAAGAAAATAACATTGCACTTAAATTAAAGTATCAGATAAACTACTGATTTGGATGTAAAACTATTTAATTTAAAATATAATAATAATTTTTTTATTTCAATCAACTCAATCATCGAAAATCAGTAAGAAAACCCAGAAATATACTTCTTAAGAATCTCGTACTAAAAAGCCAAAGCCAACACGATATAACTAGGAGCACAAAACACATAATAATAAAGTCAACTAGTACATCACGGAAAAAGACAAGAATTTACATATTAAATGGAACAAAATCACCCCAGACAAGAACATAAATAAAGATATATCAACAAGGCACTCCCGATGTACTGCCTCGTAGTCTCAAATCATAAATAAATTCACAATATCTCATTTACTTATATATATATATATATATATATATATATATATATATATATATTTTAAGCAACTATACCACTCGACAGCACTTGCCTAGTGGCTAATATATAAATAAAATCCCAAAATGGGTCCAAAGCTTACAAGATGTCCAAACCAAAATAGAAGTTGCATGAAGCTACTAGCTATAAAAAAGATAGAAAAGCTAAAATCTAATGAACTAGCTATTACAACATAATAAGCCGAATGCTTCCTTCTCCTATCAGTGTATGTGAATCCAATTGTCATTGGCAAATACCAAGCAGCACCTATCAAGCTCTCACTAGGCTCCAGGGTATACTGTCCATAGTCTAAAATGAATTCCAAACATCTCCACCACAGAGTTGAAGCCAGCATAGTCTTCCAAGTATAGCTACTATATGATCTCCATATGCAATGGACTGATTTTATCCAAGTATTAATTATGTGCTCACTCATCAAAATTAATGTGTAGAAGAGGAGCCTGGCTTTAGGCAGGCTTTGCAAGGCAAAAGCCAGGGTTGAGCTGGCTTTAGGCAGGCTTTGCAAGGCAAAAGCCAGGGTTGAGCTGGCTTTAGACAGGCTTTGCAGGGCAAAAGCCAGGCGTGAGCTGGCTTTAGGCAGGCTTTGCAGGGTAAAAGCCAGGCGTGAGCTGGCTTTAGGCAGGCTTTGCAAGGCAAAAGTCAGGCATGAGTTGGCTTTAGCCAGGCTTTGCAAGGCAAAAACCAGGCATGAGCTGGCTTTAGTCCGGCTTTGCAAGGCAAAAGCCAGGAATGAGCTGGCTTTAAGCAGGCTTTGCAAGGCAAAGGCCTGGCTTTAAAATTGTGCCTTTTTGTGATCTTGTAAGTTCAGATCCTTCCCTACTAGAACCTTTAATGTAGACATCATTCTAAACATTGCTAAACCATCCTCAGATTGAGCATGAAAGCATGCTAATACCACTGAGAAATGGTTCAACAATCTCCAGAAATACCATATGATGGGTTCAGCATTTTCCTTAGCATTTGGACATAGCAGAAGTAGGATAAATTGTACCATCCCACACCTGCTTATCGCATTTTTTCTGTACAATATCAAAGCATCCCCAGATTGAGCATGGGACCATGCTAATACCATTGGAAAGTACTTTAATAGCATACTGAATGAGACAAAGAAACATACAGGTTTGTGAAGAGTCCAATCCTGTGAAGCCATCAGTTTGGGGTTCTTCTCTTTGCTATCCTAACCCTAAGGTTAGGTGATTGAGATTTGTCTAGATTGATCAACCTCCTCCATGCACTAGGCAGTTCAGAGAATGAATGAAACTCAGATGTACCTGCAAAAGAGAACACAATATTAGCTATAAAATCCGCCACTGAGTTGCCTTCTCTGAACACATGTTGAAAGATCACATTGAAGTTGTCCTTCATCTCTATAATTTTATTCACATTCTGTGCAATTACCCAAGGAGGATCCCATTCCCCTTTTATCACCTTCTTCATCACCAATGAATCAGTCTCTAATATGAGAGGGTGAAGATCATGCTCCACGCAGTATTCCAACCCTTGAAGAATAGCCTTAGCTTCAACTACCACATTAGTTGTCACTCCTAAGTCTACTGCCCTAGCATACACCACATCACCTTCATCATCCCTCACACAAAAGCCTTGGGAGCTAGGTCCGGGATTGCCCTTTGAGGCTCCATCAGTATTACATTTGTACCAACCATGAAAAGGAAGCTGCCATGTTACTCTTGTAGTGATAAATATAGGTTTATATCCTTTAAAGTATTGAATCATGTCTAGCCATAATAATGGAATATTAGGCATCCAAGCATATCTCACCCTTGCCAGTTGATGCAATATCCTATTTATCTCATGAATCACTCCATTTGTGGACACTAAACCCCCATATTTACCTGCATTTCTTCTCTTCCAAAGCTCCCAAGTGATGATAGCTGGTACTGCTTGAAATAATGGCTTTAATTTTGGACAACACTGAGCATACCATCAATGCCTTATAATCTGCTTCAATTGAATCAATTGCACATCAATTCCAGCAGTCCCCATGAACAAGTTCCATACCTTAGAGGTAGTAGGACTTGTGACAAATATATGATTAATGGATTCCTCCTGGGCCTGCTGACAACACCAACACCTAGACATCACCATTTGCCCTTGCCTCCTCCACATGTCATCAGTGGCTATTTTCTGCCTCCACAATCTCCACAAGAAGAAGGATATCTTGAATGGCAAACCTTTAATCCACATTAACTTGAATTCCTGATTAGGATCAGCCTTATGCCTTAATATTTGCCAAGCACTGCTAACACTGAACTTGTCTGAAGGAGTTAGCATTCAGTATGGCCTATCCCAATATCCCTCACTGCCTTCATAATGCACATTTAGCCTTATATGTTCTGTAATTTCCTCATTGAAAGTTTGATCTAGCAGCTGATCATCCCATGCTTCCCCTTGCCGCAGTTCTGCCACCTCTTGAAGATCTTCATTGATTGGAAAGTCTTCAGGTAATACGTGATAAAGTGCACCCAATCTAGTCCAATTTTCATGCCAAATATTATTGGTTCCACTCTTCAAATTCCATATGATCTCATGTTCTACTTCTTTCCTAGCATTCAACATTTGTCTCCAAACATGAGACCCTCCCCTAAAATGCACCATTGTTGGTAGCTCCTTCTTGCAATACTTATTCCACATGAAATTAGACCACAAAGATTTTGTGGTCCTAAACCTCCACCATAGTTTAGCAAACATTGCTCTTGAGACATCATGTAAGGACCTAAAACCTAGGCCCCCTTCCTCTTTAGGGAGGCAAAGATTTTGCCATGAAGCCTAGTGTCCGCTTCTCCCTTATTCCTTTGTGCTCCAAAATAACCTAGCATAAGTCTTATGTAGATGCTGCAGGATGTTGTTTGGTGGATCAAGGACTGATAACATATGAACTGGCATACTTTGCAACACACTAGAGATGAGTGTTTCCTTTTCTCCAAATGACAGCAACTTTCCTTTCCATGAATGCAATTTAGCCTTCACCTTCTTGATAAGATCCTCATTATAGTCCTTCCTCCTTCTAGTGTAAAAAATAGGACACCCTAGATATGTGAAGGGGAATTTACCTCTTGCAAATCCTGTAATAGCTCCAACTACCTGAAATAATCCATTAGCAACCTTTGAATGCATATAGTATGAACTCTTATCTTTGTTGATCATCTGACCTGATGTCTTCTCATAGTTCCCCAACACTGCCATAATCTTGCTCAAGGAGGCAGGACGAGCAGATGCAAAGATTATCGTATCATCAGCATATGCCAAATGATTTAAAGGATCAGACCACTTAGGCATTCCAAATCCCACAAATGACTTGTCTTCAAAGAGCTTGTTCAAAGACCTGGAAAGTACCTCAGCTGACAGAGTGAACAATGCTGGAGATAGGGGATCCCCTTGTTTCACACCCCTTGTAGACTTAAAGAAACCTAAGGACTGCCCATTCACCAATACTGAATACCAGTTATTTGACATCAAGTTCCACACCATGTTGATAAAGTGCTCATAAAATCCCATCTTCCTTAGCACATGCAGTAAGTACTTCCATGAAACCCTATCATAGGCCTTAGCCATATCAAGCTTGATTACCACATTAGCTGGCTTTCCCCTTAACCTTATGTCAGTGACAATTTCTTGAGTCAATAAGATGTTCTCAAATATACTCCTACCCTTTACAAATCTGGATTGATTAGGAGATATTAGATATGGCAGAAAACTCTCCAATCTGTCATGTAACACCCTAGACAATACCTTGTTAATGAAATTGCTCAAACTAATAGGTCTTAAGTCAGAGAAGGTCTAAACTCTAGGTTTCTTGGGCAGCAACACTAGATTGGTGTGAGTGATGGATTTAGGCAATGGAGCTCCTCCATAGAAGTGTAGCACCATGTTGTGTATATCAGCACCAATAACATCCCAACATGTTTGATAAAACAGGCTAGTGAATCCATCAGGACCACTAGCACTCTCCCCACTAAGCTTAAAAATTGATGCCCTTACTTCTTCAATTGTTGGCAATCTGCTAAGTTCCAAATTCTGATCCATAGTGACCATTGAAGGTACATTATTGAGCAAGGAAAAATCAGAAGCATCACCTTCATTTGTGAACTATTTTTGATAGAAGTCCACTGCAACTGTAGCCAATTGCTCTTGGTCTTCAATCCATACCCCACTGCCACTTTTGATCCTCTTCAGTTGCAATTTCTTTCGTTTGCCATTGACATGATTGTGAAAGAAACTTGTATTCCTATATCCTTCAGCAAACCAAGTCATCCTAGCTTTTTGCTTCCAATACTACTCCTCAATACTCAAGTATTTCTTCAATTCAGATTGAGCCTTTTGAAGCACAATCATATTCTCAGTTGTAGGCTCTTCTTCAAACAACATCTCCTTCACCCTAACAATGTCCTCCAAAATAGCCACTTGCTTGAAGATATCACCAAATGTTTCCCTACTCCATTTTGAAAGTGCTGCCTTTACCCTCTTGATATTCTGCTTGAACATCAAAAACGGATCCCCTATGAAATCAACTTTCCAATTCTGCCTCATCACATCCATAAATGTAGCATGCTTTGTCCAAAAGTTCAAGAACTTGAAAGGCTTGACAAAATTGGTTGTCTGCACCCCATATGTCATTAGCAATGGTGCATGATCTGATCCAGTTCTGATTAGATGCTCAACTTCAATAGTTTGAATACCCAATGGTGCATGATCGAATACCCAATACTGTTTGAATAATAAATAACAGTACAATAAGATGGAAAGACTCCAAGAAACTGCGACGACCAAGCAGCTCTACCTTGAATCCTTGCGATCCCACTCTAAATCTGTCCGATTCCGATATCTCCAATACCTGGCTCTGCACAAAAATGTGCAGAAGTGTAGTATGAGTACACCACGGTCGGTACCCAGTAAGTATCAAGACTAACCTCAGTAGAGTAGAGACGATGTATAGTCAAGACACTCACTAGTCTATTAACATGTGCACTATAATATATAAAATAATAGGAAATAAATAATGAGAAGGGCAGCATAGAACAACTAGTGATGTGCATAGCAAAATAACAAGAACACCATTAATATCACTCAACGAATAATAAATACAAGTACACCTAATTAAATCAAGTTCTTCAAATAAATGTCTTTCCAATGTAAGTACTTCGAGTATAAATCTTTCAAATATAAGTTTTTCAATAAAAAACCTTAGAATATAACCTTGTCAAATAAATATATATTTCGAATATACTCCCTTCAAATAAAAGTCACCTTGTGGCACCTCATTTCATAATCATAAAAATACGGGTCTCAACCCACTTCCATATTTTCACGGCACCTTGTGCCCATATTACTATCACAACTGTACGGACAACTCACGTGCCAATAATATCAATGTATATAAGATCCACATGATCAATTTATTCCACTAAAGTGAATTTACAATTTTTAAATCAAGTAAGAAATCAACAAAGAAATGAATTTATTTTAGAAATCATTTGGGTGAAGAAAAAAATATTGCACTTAAATTAAAGCATCAGTTAAACTACTGATTTGGATGTAAAACTATTTAATTTAAAATATAATAATAATTTCTTTTATTTAAATCAACTCAATCATCGAAAATTAGTAAGAAAACCCAGAAATATACTTCTTAAGAGTCTCGTACTAAAAAGCTAAAGCCAACACGATACAACTAGGAGCACAAAACACATAATAATAAAGTCAACTAGTACATCACGGAAGAAGACAAGAATTTACATATTAAATGGAACAAAATCACCCCAGACAAGAACATAAATAAAGATATATCAACAAGGCACTCCCGAGGTACTGCCTCGTAGTCTCAAATCATAAATAAATTCATAATATCTCATTTACTTATATTACCGCGGGAACCTTCATATTTAATTTTTTAAAGAAATTATTTTTTCCGAAATAGCATCCCGCGTTTTAGCCAACCTTATCACACCGCATGACTTCTAGTAGTTCCCCTACTAGCCACGCGTTTCAAGCCACCCTTATCTCACCGCATGCATTTCAACATCCTGACCTTATATCACCGCATGACTTCTAGTAGTTCCCCTACTAGCCACGCGTTTCAAGCCACCCTTATCTCACCGCATGCGTATCAATATCACAATATTTCACAAATCGTACCTCAAGTGCCCAAATATCACAACATAATACAACTTGTACCTCAAGTGTCCCAATATTACAACATATCACAAATTGCACATCAAGTGCTCAAATATTACAACATATCACAAATTGCACATCAAGTGCTCAAATATTACAACATATCACAAATTGCACATCACGTGCTCCAACATTTCAACATATCATAAATTGCACATCAAATGCTCAAATATTTAACATATCACAAATTGCACATCAAGTGCTCCAACATTTCAACATATCACAAATTGCACATCAAGTGCTCAAACATTTCAACATATCACAAATTGCACATCAAGTGCTCAAATATTACAACTTTCCACATAAATCAACAATACCTTATTTTTCCACCATAAGGAGCCCACGACTCGATCATAATGTATACAACATCTTAACAAAATATTCGGGAGTGAACAACTCAACCGAATAATATTTCACAATCTGGCACTTTGCCTCAACATGATTCACGACCTTTATAATTCAATACCAAATTTTCAACAACGTGAATTGAGAAGTAATTCATCAAGGAACAATACCTCCTTTAAATCACAACTTCAAGAAATAAATAGATTTATTCATCTTATTAACTAAATTTTCTATTTAAATTATCTGTAGGAAAAATCAATAATGAAAGTGTTTTCTATAAAAATGGCAACTCAAACAAACACAGAGTTTACATAAAAGTCAAGTGGCAATCACACCAAATTATCATATAAAAACAACCTCGGCAAACAAGGAATGAGGTATGACAAATAAGGGATTTAATAAGTTACAATAATTTTCCAATTTAACACTTAAGGGCGTCTACAAATTTCAATCGATATAATATGCACATATAAACCAAGTACGTACTCGTCACCTCGCGTACATAGTTTTCAATTACACAATTTTTCACATAAGACTCAATACCTAAGGGGTAATTCCCCCACTCAAGGTTAGGCAAGATACTTACCTTTTTGAAGTTAGGTCGATATTCCAAAATAGCTTTCTCACGTGAATTGACCTCCGGACGGCTCCAATCTTTCTTGAGCCTTCCTTACAGTACTACGAGGTTCCGAAAATCCTAGCAACTTCAATCTATTTATAAACATAACAAAAGTGAACCATAATTAGGAATATTTTCATAGTTTCAACTCATTTGAGCATTTTATCAATAACTAGGTGTGCAAATTTGGCTATAATATTCTTCTACAAGATTTCCTTCACTTATCAACCCAATCTTTACTTATTTTAGCCCAATAATCTTTTTACAAATCTTATTGGTACATACATGTATAAATAATACTCTCATACCCAAGAATCATACTCCTAATTAACCATCTTCTACCCAAATTCGAAATTGAAAACTAGGGTATGGAACCTTACTTCTTAGATGAAGAACTTGTGAGATTTCCTTGTTGGATTTCAAAGTTTGGACAAGATCTTGATGAAAAAAATACTTCATCTACTTCCTCTCTCTAGAACACTCTCACTTCTCTCTAAAAAACCTCAGATAATTGCCCCAAAATAAACCCCAAAGCCTATTTATCAAAATGCGGCCGGTTTATGAAAATAGAAAAATTAACCCTCTGAACTCAGTTATGCGGTCGCACAATGGACCGCACAATTGGTGTGCGGGTCACAAAATGATCGCACAAATCGGTGCCCAAAAATGGGCTGTTCAGGACCATTTTGCGATCAGTTTGCGGTCGCATAACCATTTTGCGATCGCATAATGGTCGCATAATCGCATTCTGATAGCCCTTGGTAATTTGGTCATAACTTCTTGTAGGAATGTCCAAATGACGAACGGTTTGAAGCGTTGGAAACTAGACACATTGACCTTTATTTTGATAAGTAATACACCATATTACTCTTCATATCAAGATATGTATTCTCATTTGAAATTAGGTCTTGTGCGAACTCACTTGAAAGCTTAGTCTATTATGAAATTTCCAACTTCTACATTCGATGTCGAAACCTATCGAATCAAGTCTGATTGACCTCAAATTTTGCACACAAGTCATAAGTGACATAACAGACCTATTCCAATTTCCATAATCAGATTCCTACCTCGTTATAAAAAAGTCAACCTTCGAACGAACTTTCGGAAAATCGTCTATTTTTCAACTTTCGCCAAAATGCGTCGAATTGTCTTACGAACTTCCAAATCTAAACCCGAATACGTGCCTAAGTCCGAAAATACCATACGAAACTATTGCCATCATCAAAATTCTATTCCGAGGTCATTTGCTCAAAAGTCAACTATCTGGTCAACTCTTTCCATTTAAGCTTCAAAAGTGAGAATTTCTCTTTCAATTAAATTTTAAATCTTTTGAAAATCAAACTCGACCACACCCGCGGTTTATAATACATATTACAAAATTGCTCGGGACCTTAAGTCGTTGAACGGGGCGTTAATTCTTAAAATGACAAGTCGGATCGTTACAGTGATAATCTGGCAGAATTGTTCACAAAGGCATTGCCAACATCAACATTTGAGAAGCTGAGACATAAGTGGAATGCATCGTCTCCGAGATATAACATAAAGTTTTCATCGGGGGAGTATAATACGTGTTGTACTTTTTTTTCCTTAACCAAGATTTTGTCCCAATTGGATTTTTCTAGTAAGATTTTTGATGAGGCAGCACTCAATGCGTATTATAATATATGTGTACTCTTTTTCCTTCCTAGGATTTTTTCTAGTAAGTTTTGACGAGGCACATTATCTTTTAAATGGACATCCAAGGAGAAGTGTTATAAGATGAATGCATATGATTCAGATGAATGCATTTGTCTGTCCATTTAACGTACTTTGTATTCATGTACTTAATTAAGAAGTACATTAACTTATAACCTTTGAATGTATTCGTACCTTTATAAATAGGAAACTTTTGACCCTATGAAAAATACCCCAAGAAGAGAAATAACAAAATTATTCTCCCTCCTATATATCTTGTCTCAATTACTATATTGTTCTAGTTTGCTCTCATTTCTTAATACTACTCCTATTATATACCATTATATATAACTGGTATACAGAATAATTATCTAATAAGTATATTATGAAGTAGAGGAAAAAAAAGTATATTATGAAGTATATTTAAATATTATTTTTTAATAATATTATATATAGGATATATGTATACATAATTCTTTATCAAAATGAATATACATGATATATATTCGGAGTATATTGAATTTTATTACTCAAAATGTATCATATATTTATTTTATAAATATTATATATCCAGAGTACATCATAGTTGTATATATTTCATATAATATTAATGTTGTATACAATGTATATAAAAAACATAAATGATATAATAATAAAATAATATATATTCATTTGTGTTTATTTGATTATCAAGGTCTCTTACCGAACATTTTCTCTCTCTCTCCAAACTAACGGTAACTCACCTTATCTTCTTCTTCGTCACCTCTTCACCGCCGCATCCCACTGCGGGCGAGCCCAGGTAAGAACCTAATCTCCTTTCTCTCCTATCTTTATTTATATTTCTTTTTTTCCTCTCTTTTTTTAGCCTGTAATCGTCTTTTTAAGCTCTAGAGCGACTGCTGCTCGCCGCTCTTCGTAATCTCTGGGTTTCAATTTCAGTCCCTTTGCTTGAATCAATTTGGCCTTTCATTCGAGGTTGTTGGATTGCGTGTTGCTGCCTATATTGTTTTAAATTTGTATGTGGGTTTCGATCATCAAGTTTGATTTTTCTGCCAAAACTTACAGGGGAAAATCATCTTTTTTGGTGAATTTCCTTGCGAAAGTTTTATCTTATTTTTTCCGTTTTGTGCAATATAGTTTGGAAATTTACTGTTATTGATTTACTGAGCTGAATAGTTTGTTAGATTTTGAAATAATTTATTTTAGAAGATCTATGATTTACCTACATGTAGATTTACCTGATTTACCTACTTAATAGTACTGACGAAATATCTTCTTAACATACATAGAGTAAATATAGATCTAGCTTAGGGCTTAAGACAAATTTCACACAAATTAGAATATCAGGATTCATTCATTGTACATCTTCTCGGCTTATTAGTTTTGTATTTTCTTAACAACTGAAAGTGTATGAACTTTTTTCTAATGGTTTTTTCTTTTTAGCTTTCGGGTTAGTCATTTTTCTTGTGATTATTTTGAATTGATTGTTCTTTTTTTAAGAATCAACTTAAGGTTTTATTTCATTCTTTTTTGCGCTCCTTAGCTACGGGTGGGGCCTCACCAGTGGTAGCGGTGACAACCTCTCCCCTCTTTCTTCGGCTTCATGGTGTTTTGTGTGTATTTCAGGTCAGGGCATGTGGCTATTAGCGGCGAAAGGGACGTGCGTGTGCAAACATTGAAGAACAACCCGGGCAAGTGTCAGCAACGGGCGGCGGGAATTAGACACGAACGTGCTAGGTTGCCGCAACATCGTCGTATATACCAAGACAATTCCAAGGTTCTACTCGCGGGAGTTGGTACCTACCGTTTTTCAGTTTCCTTTTGTTGTGTTAGTTAAATTGATGCCATTTTAGTTTGTATTAGTTGATTCACCGTATTAGTGTGCCTGTAGTTGCAACTTGTCTTCTTCTGGTTTGGTCTGTTGCCTTGTGTGTGATAGTGATTCCCTTACTCTGTCGTAGGTATAATGGTTGTGGTCTGGGATGGTCGAGTGAGGTCATGTCCTCGGGGGGAACGGGGGGTGGGGCGGGAGGTAGGGCAGGGTTTAGGGCAGGGGTTAGGGGCGGGGCGGGAGGCCAGGGAGGTAAAGGGAATAAGGGTGTCTGTAGGTTGAGAATTGGGTCATGGAACATAGGTACATTGACGAGTAAGTCTATAGAGTTGGCGAAGATCCTCCAGAAGAGGAGGGTCAATATAGCGTGTGTCCAGGAGATAAGGTGGGTAGGGTCGAGGGTGAAGGACGCAGACGGGTATAAACTTTGGTACTCAGGAGTCCAGAAAGGTAAGAATGGAGTGGGCATCTTGGTGGATAGGGAACTTAGAGCGTCTGTGGTTGAGGTTAGACGAGTGAATGATAGATTGATGATTATTAAGTTGGTGGTTGGAGAGTGCACCCTAAACGTCGTTAGAGCCTATGTGCCGCATGCGGGCCTAGATGAGGAGGTCAAACGACGCTTCTGGGAGGGGTTAGATGAGATTGTGCGCCATGTTCCGCCTGCTGAGAAGCTATTCATATGAGGGAATTTCAATGTGCATATTGGGTCGACCGCAGGTGGTTGTGGCGAGGTGCATTGAGGCTTCGGTTTTGGGGAGAGGAACAGAGGAGGTACATCGCTGTTAGACTTTGCTAAGGCTTTTGGGTTGGTGATTGCGAACTCTAACTTTTAGAAGAGGGAGGGGCATTTGGTTACTTTTCAAAATACGGTGGCGAAGACTCATATTGATTATCTCCTCCTCAGGAGGTGTAACAGAGGGCAATGCAAGGATTGCAAGGTGATTCCAGGTGAGATACTAGCGACACATCATAGGCTCTTGGTGATGGACGTTGGTATTATGTTAAAGAGGAGGAAAAAGTCTACTCGAGGAAGACCGAGAATCAGGTGGGTAGCCTTAACTAAGGATAAAGCCCAAGAGTTGGAGATGAGGTTATCGGCTATGGGAGCGTGGAGGAGCAGTGGTGACACGAGCACTATATGGTCAGCGACAACAGACTGTATTAGGGAGTCTGCGAGAGAGGTGTTAGGGGTCTCGACGGGCGTCTCTGGTGGGCACAAAGGAGACTGGTGGTGGAATGAAGAGGTCCAAGGTAAAGTGGAAGCGAAGAAGGCGGCGTACCTGAAGTTAGTGGGGAGTATAGGTGAGGAGGAGAGGCGAGCATGCATGGACAGGTATAAGGTAGCTAGGAAGGAGGCTAAGCTGGCGGTCACGGAGGCTAAGACTGCGGCTTATGGTCGTATATACGAGGAACTGGGAAAAAGGCGGGGAAAAGAAGTTATTCTGGCTGGCCAAGTTGAGAAAGAGGAAGGCTCGGGATTTGGACCAAGTGAGATGCATTAAGGATGACGATGGTAGAGTATTGATGGAAGATGCCCAGATTAAGAGGAGATGGTAGACTTACTTTCATAAACTTCTGAATGAAGAAGGGGATCATGATATTATGCTAGACGAATTGGAGCATTCCGAGAGTCACCGTGACTTTGGGTACTGCAGGGGTATCGAGGTTGAGGAGGTCGTGGGAGCTATGCATAAGAAGAGTAGGGGCAGAGCGACCGGGCCAGACGAGATTCTGGTGAAATTTTGGAAGTGTGTGGGGAGAGCAAGTTTGGAGTGGTTGACTAGGTTGTTTAATGTTATTTTTAAGGCGGAGAGGATTTTGGATGAGTGGAGGTGGATTACGGTGGTTCCATTGTATAAGAACAAAGGTGATATCCAGAGTTGTAACAATTATAGGGATATCAAATTACTGAGTCATACCATGAAAGTGTGGGAGATGGTGGTTGAAGCGGGGGTGAGGATAACAATGTCTGTATCCGACAACCAGTTCGGGTTTATGCCGGGACGTTCGACTACAGAAGCTATACACCTTGTTAGAAGGTTGGTGGAACTGGACAAAGAGAGGAAGAAGGATCTTCACATGGTGTTTATTGACCTAAAGAAAGCGTATGACAAGGTTTCTAGATAAGTTCTGTGGAGATGCCTGGAGGCAAAAGGTGTGTCGGTTCCCTACATTGTGGCGATTAAGGACATGTATGATGGGGCTAAGACTCGGGTTAGGATAGTAGGAGGCAACTCTGAGCATTTTTCGGTTGTAATGGGGTTACACCAAGGTTCTGCGCTCAGTCCGTTCTTATTCGCCCTGGTGATGGACGCGTTAACACACCATATTCAAGGGGAGGTACCATGGTGCATGCTATTCGCCGATGACATAGTTCTGATTGATGAGTTGCGAGCCGGGGTTAACGAAAGGCTGGAGGTTTAGAGACAGTCTCTTGAGTCTAAGGGTTTCAAGCTAAGCAGGACGAAGATGGAATACCTGGAGTGTAAGTTCAGCGCTGAGCCGGGGAAAGTGGACGTAGATGTGAGGCTTGGATCACAGGTCATTCCGACTAGAGGCAGCTTCAAGTACCTTGGTTCGGTTATCCGGGGGGAGGGGGGAGGGGGAGATCGACGATGATGTCACACACCATATTGGGGTAGGATGGATGAAGTGGAGGTTAGCATCTGGAGTCTTGTGTGACAAGAGAGTGCCACCGATACTCAAAGGTAAGTTCTATAAAATGGTGGTTAGACCGGCCATGATGTATGAGGCTGAGTGTTGGCCCGTTAAGAACTCACATATCCGGAAGATGAAAGTAGCAGAGATGAGGATGTTGAGGTGCATGTGCAGGCACACTAGGATAGATAAGATTAGGAATGATGATATTCGGGAGAAAGTGCACGTAGCTCCCATTGATGACAAGAAGCGGGAAGCGATGCTTAGATCGTTCGGACATGTTCAGAGGAGAAGCCCAGATGCTCCGGTACGGAGGTGTGAGCGGCTGGTTGCGGAGGGCACGAGAAGAAGTAGATGGCGACCTAAGAAGTATTGGGGAGAGGTGATCAGGAAGGATATGGCGAGACTCCAGATTTTCAAGGACATGACACTTGATAGGGAGATGTGGATGTCGAGTATTAAGGTTGTAGGTTAGGAAGTAGTTGAGTCTTGACTTACTTTGTACCATTGTGGAACTAGCTAGGTAGGGTTTTGTCTAAGATAGCTAGTGACAATGTTGTGCCTTACTATTTTGCTTTCCAGTGCATGACCTATTTACTAGCTATCGCTTTTGCTTTGCATCTTTCTTCTGGATTTCATGGTGTTCTTATTTTTCCTATGATTGTTGTGGTGATACTAATATTGTCTCTTTTTGTCCTTTTGTCTTTTTGTTTTCTTGAGCCGAGGGTCTTTCGGAAATAGCCTCTCTACCCTTCGGGTAGGGGTAAGGTCTGCGTACACACTACCCTCCCCAGACCCCATCAGTGTGATTTTACTGAGTTGTTGTTATTGTGTATATTTGTACAGTTTATTTAGTAAAAATTGCAGATTTATTTTTGTTAATAAATCTAAATATTAAAATTAAAAGTGATGGAGTAATCATGAGAAGGACGGGGAATAAATTGATAAGAATTAAAAGTGATCCAGGGTCAATATTTATATAGTTTCTAAACCTCATAAGTCATAACTACCCCCACATCAGCATCTTGTTAAATCTGCTATTTTTAAAACAAATCAGAAGTAATGTTATTTTGCACCAACTTCACTTGCCGGTTCTCGGTCAGGTGCGCATCTTCTCAAGCTTCAAATAGGATTCGAGCAAGACATCCTTAAATTACACAATTTTTTTTAATTTTTAACGAAACCCATATCCGAGGTTTGTGAAATTCAAGATTATTAAGGCTTTAAGGGATGGACTGATGAGTTTTCAAGCGCAATCTGTTCGTGCTGTCTCAAGAGAGCAAAGCTCGGTACCACTTCCTACATTTTCTCCAAAAATTACTAGAGTTTCTGTTCGGCCAATTGGAATGGTGAGAAAGTCCAAGTTGTTTAATTCATTTGTTGCTTCAGTTCAGCCCGTTGAAGCCTCTGCTGTTACCTCTTTTGACAATACATTACCATCTAAAGGTAAAGATGGATCTGATATCATTCTTGGTGGATTGGTTGTTTCTAATTTCTCTATTCATGCATGTAAAATGAATATGGCCTGTGTCTGTGCATATGTGTGTAAGTGAAAAGTCTGAATCCTGTCTTCAAAACTATAAAATCTGTCGTCTTTGTTATGGAGCCATTTCCCATAATTTTGCTAATCATGCTTGTAAATGAAATTGGCCTGAATAGAAATATAGAGAATTCAGGTTATCAAAAAGAAACATAGAGAATTCATGTAGCTGACTTCAACTAGTTTGGAATTGAGACGAAGTTGATTGATTGATGATCTGTAAAATGAGATATGGATTGAGTTTTATTATGGAGGGAATTGATTATGATTATGCAGCAAACTGATGGTTTTTTGAATTATGTTAGAGGTTCTTGATGTTTGGCAAAATGTGAATGCTGTATGCTTTGATGTGGATAGCACTGTGTGCATAGACGAGGGCATAGATGAATTTGCAGAGTTTTGTGGGGCTGGAAAGGCTGTAGCAGAATGGACTGCTAGGTTAGCTGCCTTTCTAAAATGTAGCAAATAATTGTTATAATCGAATATTAAATGCTATAGGATTTCATATCACATTTATCTTGACTTTGACAGGCCAATGAATGGCTCTGTTTCTTTCGAAGATGCATTGGCAGCTCGTCTGTCTCTTATCAACCCTTCATTGTCCCAACTCCAGGATTTTCTTAAGAGACCTCCACGGTAACGCTGTGCCTTGTATCACCTATGGTACATAAGGTTTCCATTTCTATGAACTATTATTACGAGTTTACTAAAAGGAAAGACAATGACATATTGAGTCTTCAAATTTTCACCTTTTATGGAAAAATTGAACAGTTACATTTTAAGGAGTGGATTTGCTTTATAGGTATAGAGTATTACTATCTGCTATTCCTTTTAATTAGGGGCCTTGGTCATAACTGCCAATTTAGTTATTTGAAAAAACTTTTGACTGAGCATGCTATATGGTCATGGTTGTCAATTTTTTTCCCGTAATCTTAAAACCTTTCTTGTGTTGATGTTCAGACTTGAAATGTTATAGCTCTCTGGATTCATAATTCCTGCAACTTGGCTAATTACAGAAATATTGTAATTAACACAAAAACTATCAGTTAATAGATTCCCCAAAGCAATCAATACATTAGGAAGTAGTTAGGCATAAATTAAAATGCTAATTTTTTCTTTAATGAAGTACTCAAATTGCATTAGTTAATGCATCAAGAAGATGCAGAATTACAGAAGGAGAAGGAATAGCTCCAGTACAAACTAAGAGCTAGTTGTTATTTCCTAACCTCCGGGAGCTGTAGCCTTCTCTATTAATTATCCTAAGCGTTAAGTCTTACAGTTCAGACAACAGTGGTAGTAGTATTAAATACTCAACCACCCTTCAGGATCTTTCAAGGATTAGCAAATTTTAAGAGAGTCCGTGGCCCCTGCTAGCTCTTTCTTCAGTATGGCATTACAAAGGAAAAAAGATGGCTTGACTAGAAGAGCCACTTGAGTTTTCATCAATTATAAAATTGTTGAAAAGTGTCATAACCAGTTTTTATTGTAAGCCTGTGATAGAGATTGACCATAACATAAGCTTGGGTCCGGGCTCAGCCTTTGTTATATAAAAGTTTTGCCATGGTTACAGTTAATTGGTTCCTCCAAATTTCATACCTGTATTCCTTCAGCCATCTATTAGTTTGTGAATAACAAAGATATACAGTTTTGTGCAATTGACTTTCAGTATATCTAAGTCCCCAGTGAAAACGTAAATCAAATAAAGAAAACAAAAAATTAGAGGGGGCTCAAACTTCCCGACAAGGAATATCGCTACCTTAGGACCGTTATAGTTACGGCCGCCGTTCACGGGGATCGGTCACCGGGCCCTGGAGGACTGACAGGCACACTGTTCCAAATGTTTCTGGAAATTCTTGCTCCCATTGGACCATTTGTATCTGTGCACTCAGCAAACTGTGTCTCCCTACTTGGCATAGCTATAAATTCATCGATAGCAATTCTAAAGGAAATCCCGTACAATTTATAAATTTTGCAAGTGAAAAGACAATTTCTTTTTGTAGTAAGCAAAATGGTTTAAGATAATCTGGCTAGTTCAATCCCTAAAAATTGCCAAACAATTCAGTTTTTTTATGGTGTCTCTTTGAAGCTAGTTGGTTGTTTTTTTTAATCAGCTGGGGTTGTTGAAATCTTTTCAAAGATAATCTTGCTTAATCCATGCATGCCTTAAAAATTCCAAATAAATCAACTATTGTCTGATGTCCCTTTGAAGCTAGTTGATTGATTACTTTATAAAGCTTAGGCTACTGAATCTTTTCTGGTTGTGATTGGTGCAGACTTTCTCCTGGCATTGATCTATTGGTCAAAAAACTGAAGGATAAAAAGAAAGATGTTTATCTGGTCTCAGGCGGGTTTCGTCAAATGATCAATGTACTTCCCTTGTTGAAATGTTTAGTTTTATTTGTTCATCTTGCACCTGATATAAACATATTAAAAGATATGCTGTTGTGTTTTTGCACTTCTTATAATATTAGTAAGTTTCAAACTTTCCACGTGAGTTTTGAACATCATTCTGGATATTTTTCTATTCGTCTCTGCTATTACTAATTTTCAAGTTTTATTTTGCAAAGTGCTTTACTGGGAACAGTTAGAATTGGCTGGTCATCTTCTTGTATAAATGTTATCATATGTATGAACTATGAATAGGTTATGCTAATAAAATTTTCCAGTAGTTGGAACAAGAGGTGTCAGGGAAAACCTGAAAACAAGAATTTTTTGATTTGCTACCTTTAATATGATGAAAGTTTTGGGTCATCACTTGGTTCTGTTTACCATAGTGTCCAACTAGACTTGCAAAAAATTCTGCTAGTTACCCAATTATTTGGTGCAGTTATTTGGATGAAAAATGTGTTCTGATGACTGTAGTTTGATCAGTCGTCATTATCAGATGTCTCTCTCTTTTTTTTTTTTTTTTAAAAGTTGTGCTGATCCCACAATGTGGTGTATTATCTATATTTTTTCTAACCATAACTCTTTCCTGAAGCCTGTCGCATCGATCCTTGGTATAACACTTGAAAATATTTTTGCCAATCAAATGCTCTTTGGGAGTAATGGAGAATTTGCTGGGTTTGATAAAAATGAGCCAACTTCAAGGAGTGGTGGAAAACCTACTGCTGTTCAACAAATAAAAAAGGTTGGTGTTGGAACAACTGGTGATGTAGTTGCTTATTTTAAGATATTTTTCTTAAAGATTGCTCATAAAGCTAAGTAATCCAATCTTTCAGGCTCATGGATACAAATCAGTAGTGATGATTGGTGATGGTGCCACTGATCTTGAGGTAAGTAACCAATACGCTCGTCTCCTGTTTGACCACCAACTCCAATCACCCAAAGGGTAAAAAAATGGGTGATGGATGGAGTGATATATCTAGCTTTAGTTTAAAATTTACAAAAACAAACTTTGTAAACTCAGTTTTTGAGTTTTTTTGCAAACTTCGTTTGTTTGAGTTGCTTTCGCCAGAACAAAAAAAAGGAGTTAGTGGTTTTTTAAAGATTTCCAAACTCAGTTTTTCAAAACTTTCAAAAACTCAAAAACTCTAGAAAGTAGTTTTTGAATTGTTAAAAGATTTTAAAAACTGAGATTAGATCTTCGGGAAAAATTGTTGTTATTTATTTATTTATTGCAGAACAACATAAACAAACAGAGTTTGCAAAAACTCAAATTACTTGGGCAAACTTTGTTTTTGAAAATGTTGAAAGCAACACCATCAAACTTGTTTGCTCTTGTTTATACTATTTTGTGTTTTGTTTGAGGATTCTGAATGATATATCTGTTGACAGCTTTGCACTTCTCTGCAATTTTTATTGCAGGCTCGTATGCCAGGTGGTGAGGACTTGTTTATTTGCTATGGAGGAGTTCAACTAAGAGAATCAGTTGCAGCTAAAGCTGATTGGCTGGTGTTTAATTTTAAGGACTTGATTAACTCATTGGAGTAATGTGCTATCGGATCTTCACTCTTCCATCAATATTTCGCGTCTTCACTCTTCCATCAAATATTTCTTCCTCGGGGCTTTATGCAGCTTTGTAGTTCTGTTCTTGATGTAACAAGACGTAGCAAGTTTATAATTTGCTGTTATTGTCCCCTCCAGGAGAGTCTTCTCCGCTCTTATTAATTCCTTTTTTTATGTGTAAGAATAAAAATTGAGAACGCATAACAGGAGAACAAAAAGTATCAGCCGGCCCTCCTAGCTTGACATATTACCAACCTCAACTAATTCTAACTCAGGACATAAATAAATGGGAATTGAAGTATTGAAGATCTGATTGATATTATGTTGCGCTACATACTGCAAATTCGATGAGCTTCAGTAAGTTTTGAACAACCTAGTGTTCTCATGTATATTATTTGTTACTTTTATTTTTGAATCTTAGAACTGGAGATGCAGAACATGAGAACAGATAGTACCAAAGAGTCTTTCACTCAAATGCAAACTGATTAAACAGCATAAAACATACAAAGACAAAAAGAAGGAAAGAGTAAGATAAAAGATTTGAACAGAACCGCAGTACAACAGCAGGAATATTATTACACAGGGGAATACATTAGCGGTTAATAGGCCAAATAAGGAGACGGCTCAGGATGAGACATGAAGGAAGAACAACTCTACATCTTCAGTAATACAAACCTTACTATATCTTTTTATACTGGCTCGCAATCCATAGAGTACTTGCTACATTTACTGTAATATGGCCAAATTTTCATGACATTTGCCATGACATAATATCCATTATAACAAATTTGTGGTTCATGACATTTACCATGACATAATATCCATTATTAGGCCAAGGATTTCTTGCTATAAATAGAGGAGTTTCTCCTCATTTGAAAACACACCAATTCAAGAGCTTTTCACTTTTGTCTTTCTTTCTCCTCCTTTATTTCATTATAGAGTATTTTGTAAGAGAGTGAGTGTTGGGAAACACTTGTGTGAACCCTTTCTTTGGAGTGATCTTGTGAGGTTATTCTCTTGTGGTATTTGGTAATTAGAGTATTTACTCTAATTTTGTACTCTCTTTTGTACTCTTGTTAGTATAGTGAAATTGCTTCTCTCCGCTTGTGGACGTAGGTCACCTTAATCGAACCACGTTAAATTTGTGTCTTCTTTATCTTCTTTAATTGACATTATTATCAACTTGCATTGTCTTTGTTATTATCATTATAACATTGTTTGGCTAAATTCTGCACTACCCGATTTTCCGATCCTAACAAATTGGTATCAGAGCCAGATCTAACCGGATTAGTTTAAAAAGCCAAAATGACTCTAACAAAGTCTTATGTTGAGAAATTTGACCGAAGTGCAAACTTCGGAATGTGACAATTAAAGATGGAAGCTATAATAATTCAGGATGGCTTAGATTTGGCACTACAAGGAAAGGAGAAGATGCCGGATAAAATAACGGATGAGGAGTTTACCGTCATAGACAAAAAGGCAAAAGCAGATATTATTTTAAATCTTTCAAATGAGGTTTTGCGTGAAGTTGCAGCAGAAAGCTCAGCCAAAGGCATATGGGAAAAGCTTAAAACGCTATATATGAAAAGAACAGTAGAAAACAGGCTTTACCTAAAGCAAAAACTCTACACTTTTCGTATGGCTGAAGGAACCTCTATACTTACACATCTTGATACTTTTGATTCTCTTCTTATGGATTTAAGTAACATAGATACTGAAATCAAAGATGAGGATCAAACTGTGTTATTGCTTGTTTCCTTACCCCAGTCGTTTAAGCATATAAGAGATACTATGCTTTAAGAAAAGGATAATATCTCTTATAAAGATATCAAATCTATTTTGAAATCAAAAGAACAAATAGATAGAGATATTACTGGGGAAACTAGTGGGAACCAAGGGGAAGGCTTATTCATAAGAGGTAGATCCAATAAGAAAGATTCAAGTAGTGAGAAACCTAAATCAAGGTCAAAATTCAGATACAGAAATGTCATGTGCAAATATTGTCATAAGAAAGGTCACATTATTTCTGAATGCTTTAAATTGAAAAACAAAGAAAAACATACATAAAACAAAAATGAGTACAAAAATACTGACACTGCCGAAGCAAGTGTAGCTGTTGATTAGACTGAGGGAACTATTTTTTTAGCAACTAATAATAGTTTCAAATCTAACAATGAGTGAATTTTAGATTCGGGTTGTTCTTATCATATGTGTCCCAGTCGGGATTTATTTACCACATATAAATCTATTGGAGGTGGAGTTGTCTTGATGGGCAACAATGCTGCCTGCAAAGTTATTGGAAAAGGTACAGTCCGAATCAAAATACATGATGGTGTGGTGAGAACTCTCACCGATGTTAGACATGTTTCTGACTTGAAGAAAAATCTCATCTCTTTGAGCACTCTAGAATCTCTTGGGTGCAAGTACACAGGTGAAGGTGGAGTTCTGAAAATTCTCATGGTGCTCTTGTGATCATGAAAGCACGCAGATCTGGTACGTTGTATACTCTTTTGGGATCTACTGTTACAGGTGCTGCTGCAGTTTCAATATTAGATAAATCAAATTCTGACATCACCAAATTGTGGTATATGAGATTGGGGCATATGAGTAAAAATGGTCTTTCCATCCTCAGTAAAAGAGGTCTCTTATGTGGCCAAAGTACCGAAAATATGGAGTTCTGTGAACATTGTGTGTTCGAGAAATAGAAAAGAGTCAGCTTCAAATCTCCAGCGATTCATAGAACAAAAGGTACTTTGGATTACATTCATTCAGATCTTTGGGGTCCTTCACGTACCCCATCAAAAGGTGGTGCCAGGTATATGTTAATTTCATTGATGATTATTCAAGAAAAGTTTGGGTTTATTTCCTGAAAAATAAAAGTGACGTTTTCTTAAATTTCAAACAATGGAAAGTTTTGATTGAGAAGCAAACAGGAAAACAGGTTAAGCGGCTTAGAACAGATAATGACTTGGAATTTTGTAATGATGAATTTAACGAATTTTGCAAGAATGAAGGAATTGCTCGACATCGTACTGTGAGAATGACACCTCAGCAAAATGGTGTGGTAGAAAGGATGAATAGAACTTTTTTGGAAATGGCTCGTTACATGATTTCAAATGCTGGGTTAACAAATGCCTTTTGGGCAGAAGCTATCTCTACAGCTTGTTATATTGTCAACCGAGCTCCTTCTGCACCTTTGAACTTTAAGACTCCAGAGGAAATGTGGTCAGGTACTCCTGCTAATTATTCTGATTTAAAGATATTTGGTTGCCCTGCATACATGCATGTAAATAATGGAAAATTAGAGCCAAGGGCTAAAAAGTGCATTTTCCTTGGGTATGCATCTGGGGTAAAAGGATATCGACTATGGTATCCTGATCCCACAGTACCAAAATTTATAATTAGCAGAGATGTAACCTTTGATGAATCCTTTATGTTACATTCTAGAAAAGAGTCTTCTTATTCTTGTAATACAGATAAAGGAAATAGTATACAGAACCAGGTGGAGATTGAGATTGGCATTCCTTCTGAGCCAAGCTCATCAACTTTGGAGCAAAATACAGTTGAAACTCCTGAAGTTGAGACAGAAGCTGAAATTCCTGAAGTTGAGACTCCTGAAGTTGAACCAGAAGAAGAGGAGTATTCTATAGCCAAACATAGACCAAGAAGAGAAGGTAAACAACCATTAAGGTTTGGAGATTATGTTGCATTTGCTTTTTCAGTTGCACAAGAAACTGAAGAAATTGGAGAACCATCAAAATATTCAGAAGCAGTTTCTGGTGCTGACTCAGCCAAGTGGCTGATTGCAATGAATGAAGAAATTGAGTCTCTCCACAAGAATGGTACTTGGTCTCTTGTGAAGCCGCCATCAGGAAAACAAATTGTTGGTTGCAAATGGGTCTTCAAGAAAAAGGATGGCATTCCAGGGGTTGAAGATGCGAGGTATGAGGCATGATTAGTTGCAAAGGGCTATAGTCAGGTACAAGGAGTTGATTTTAATGATATTTTCTCACATGTTATTAAACATAGCTCTATTCATGTCTTGCTTGCCTTCGTTGCCATGTATGATTTGGAATTAGAATAACTTGATGTTAAGACAACTTTCTTACATGGCGAACTTGAGGAACAAATATACATGCATTAACCCGAAGGATTTGAAATTGAAGAAAAAGAAGATCATGTTTGCTTGTTGAAGAAATCCTTGTACGGATTAAAGCAGTCTCCAAGACAATGGTATAAAAGGTTTGCTTCCTTTATGTTGGGTAATGGTTATTCGAGGAGCATATATGATAGTTGTGTTTACTTCCGGAAGTTAAATGATGGTTCATTTGTGTACCTATTATTATATGTTGATGACATGCTCATTGCTGCTAAGGATTTAACATAAATTCACAACTTGAAAAGTGAATTTGAGATGAAGGATTTGGGAGCAGTTAAGAAAATCCTTGGCATGGAGATCAAAAGAGATCGAAAAGCCAACAGGCTATTTCTGACCCAGAAGAAGTACTTGGAGAAAGTCTTGGAGAGGTTTGGCATGAAAGATGCTAAACCAGTTAGTACCCTCTTGCTGCTCATTTTCAGTTATCAGCTGCTCAGTCCCCGCAGTCAGAGGAAGAAGAGAGGTACATGGCACAGGTTCCTTATTCCAGTGCAGTCGGCAGTATTATGTATGCAATGGTTTGTACACGTCCAGACATTTCACAAGCAGTGAGCGTGGTAAGCCTGTATATGGCTTGCCCTGGTAAAGCACATTGGCATGCTGTGAAATGGATTCTCAGATACTTGCGAGGTACTTCAAATACATGTTTGGAGTTTGGGAGAAATACTAACACTTTGGTTGATTTTGTAGACTCAAATTATGCAGGTGATCCTGACAAAAGAAAATCATTGACAGGCTATATGTTTTTTGCATCGGTGGTTGCGCTATTAGTTGGAAAGCTATATTACAACATGTAGTAGCTTTATCTACTACCGAAGCAGAATATATGGCAGTGACCGAGACGATCAAAGAAGCTTTATTGTTGAAGGGTCTATTTGCGGAACTCAGTTTATACCAAAGTGGTATTATCATTTTCTGTGATAGTCAAAGTGCCATTCACTTGACTAAAGATCAAATGTATCATGAGAGGACGAAGCACATTGATATAAAGTATCATTTCATCCGAGAAACCATTGCTGAAAGAAAAGTCTCTGTTCAGAAGATCAACACTAGAGACAATCCTACTAACATGTTCACTAAACCTCTTCCAGTGTCCAAGTTCAAGCTTTGCCTGAACTTGATTGGTATTTATGAAGAATGATTTTGCCTATTGGAGTTTTTACGGAGAATGTGGAGCAAATTTATTATATATAAGCCGAAATTAGGCCAAGGTGGAGATTTGTAATATGGCCAAATTTTCATGACATTTGCTATGACATAATATCCATTATAACAAATTTGTGGTTCATGACATTTGCCATGACATAATATCCATTATAACAAATTTGTGGATCATGACATTTGTCATGATATAATATCCATTATTAGGCCAATGATTTCTTGCTATAAATAGAGGAGTTTCTCCTCATTTGAAAACACACCAATTCAAGAGCTTTTCACTCTTGTCTTTCTTTCTCCTCCTTTATTTCGTTATAAAGTATTTTGTAAGAGAGTGAGTGTTGGGAAATACTTGTGTGAACCCTTTCTTTGGAGTGATCTTGTCTTGTGGTATTTGGTAATTAGAATATTTACTCTAATTTTGTACTCTCTTTTGTACTCTTGTTGGTATAGTGAAATTGCTTCTCTCCGCTTGTGGACATAGATCACCTTGACCGAACTACGTTAAATTTGTGTCTTCTTTATTTTCTTTAATTACCGTTATTATCAACTTGCATTCTCTTTGTTATTATCATTATAATATTTTTTGGCTAAATTCCGCACTACCCGGTTTCCCGATCCTTAACATTTACCTATAAACTTATATAGCGTCTAACCGGTGATCTCGATGGACTTGCATCCGGTTTCTTCACCTCTTCCTTGGGAACAGTAACAATGAGCACTCCATTCTCCATCGCCGCCTTAACTTGATCCATTTTCGCATTCTCCGGAAGTCTGAACCTCCTCATGAATTTCCCGCTGCTGCGTTCCACGCGGTGCCACGTGTCATTCTTGTCATCTTTCTCCACGTTCCTCTCCGCTGATTTGAAGAACCTTATCGTCTTCGATCTCCACTTTCACTTCCTCCTTCTTAAGCCAAGGGAGATCTGCCTTGAGCACATGGCCCCCCGGAGTTTCCTTCCAGTCGACTCTAGTGTTCGCGAATGCAGAGGTCTCATGTGAATTGGAACCTGGAAAGCCCAATTCCTTGAAGGGATCAAACAAGTCAATTGAGAATGGATCGAAGATGCTGCTTCGTCGATCGCCGAACATCCTTGGAATCAGTGACATTTTCAGCGAGCTTTTGAGAATTTTCTGAGTTTGCTTTCAGGTTTCAAGTTCGTTGGTTCAAGGAAGAGGACCTGGTAGGTATTTATACTGTCGTAGAGGAGAGTTTAGTATTTTCTCGATACTTCTATCCGTACCGATATTTCTGCCCAAGTAGATATTCCGGAACGTATATAAGCAGATGTCGAGAACTTTCTGGACCAATCCCGCTAGGCCCATACAAAAACACGCAAGTGCGCTATGGAATTGGGTCTGCTTCTTGCGAAAAAATCGTGAAAATAGCACGACCTAGTCAGTTTTCGGACTGTTAATTGAAAAATAGCTAGTGTTTGCAAAATCATTGATAAATAGTCTATTTTGCTGAAATACAGAAAGTTTCAGCATAATTTTGCTGAAGTACGTCCAAATTTTCTTAAATCTATTCTTTAAATGCAGAAACTGGGAGCTTACAGCACCATTTAGTGGATGCAAAATTCAAGTTACTACTAGGTTTGTGGTGGGTGATCTGGACGCGACGTATCATGTTCCTGGAACCAAGGAGTATATACTCAATGGTGGTTTCAAGATTGAAGTGCCTAATTTGCAGGAGGTTGTTGTAATGGAGGAAGTAGGTCACTTCATCAACCAAGAAAAGCCTGATGAAATAAATGCCCGCATTTATGATTTTATTCAGAGGTTTTAATCAACAGATGCCCTCTTTGTCGTCCAGGTTACTGCAACTTCATCACTTGAAATAAGCAATGATACAGTATACGCTGTAATGCTACCACTTTAATGTATATCTATGATTGATACTGCATTTTCCTTTTCTATAAATCACTGAAGTTTTTGGTAGAATTTGAGGTGTACTTGTTGAAGTTTGTGACATAATAAGATACCCAATCAGATTTGTGAATTTGGGAACTCGATGGATAGAGAGGTGGAGTTCACCACTTTGTTTATAAGTCCTGCTTTGACATGCATTTTTTTTCACTATATAAAGAATATAATGGAAAGAAGAGGGGCTTCTCTTCTCACAATTCTTTCTTTGTTTGGGATGATTGCTGTCCTTTCTCAATCCCCCACATACCAGCAGAAGAAATACACACTAAAAGAATAAGAAAAATGATTGCCTGATCTTTGTCACATGATACCTAACAGATTAGTACAAGTGGCAAGCGAAACCACGATAAATCCAAAGAAAATCTTTATTTCCTCGGTTTCTTTTCCAATTTGGGGAGAAAGAATCCCTGAAAATATAAACTAGCTCCAACAGATTACGGTGAAGAAGTGATAATGGCCTAAGCTGCTCGGACACGGGTGCGGGTGTCCGACACAGGTGCGGATCTAGAGGTCGGATTCTTCGAGATGTAAATTCTAAGATTTCGGGATGCAGATCCTAGTACGGATACGGGTGAGGAGATCCGGCTAAAAATAATTCAAAAATATAAAAATATAAAAATATCTCTAAATTATGAGAAATTGTAAAATGAGAATTTCTTTTTTATTCTTAAGTTGTAGATAAGTAAATGATCGATTTCCTGGATAAGGTATGCTATTTTCTTCAAATTTACCCTAGTTTTGGTTATCTGATTTCGGGAATCAAATTATATCTCGTATCGAATTTTTCTGTCCGTCGTGGTCAAAGTACCCAAAATTATTTGACCATATCCGGTACGGATTCCATACCCACACCCATACTAGTGTCGTGTCGACATGGATGCGGCACCTAAACTGGCGTGTCGGAGCAACTTAGATAATGACATTGGTACACTGCAGCATTGGTCTTCACTGGTTAAAACATACTTTTTTATCCAATACTCACATCCATTCCCTCCAATACCAGTAAATTCTTTGGTTGTTTTTGAAAATGTCATCAGGATGGACGAAAACTCATTTGGTATAGGACTTGGAGCAGTGGAATTTTTCTTATGATCCCCCATGACATCTACTCTGTGTAAGCTGTTGCTTATCTCTGTTCTCATGCTTTTTCCACTTGAGTTATCATTGCCTTCTTCAACACTATGTTAGACTGCTGGTGTCTCTCTAATATGTATGCCATCTTGGCTGAGGTGGCCATGATTTCTACCTGCAGTCCTGGCAGAGTATGATATTGATAACTGTTTCCTCTCAATGGTAATGCACAAAGTCTACAAACACTGCCAGCCTTTATCTAAGGCTTGAAACATTTAGACCTTACCTAGAATGTGCTGTATACTTGTCTGAGTAGGTGAGTAATGACTGAGGAGAATGCTCACATTTTACCTAGATGTAAGCATGTAAACATTAATTTTGATATGAGATCCAGGACCAGCTTGGAACTAGAATGGAGAACCCAGGAAGTTGTTGCCTACTGTTTTGAATTTTGATATACAGTACATAAATAGATCAGAAGGAATGATAAAGATATCATGTAAGAATTCAAGTAATAGATGAGTATTTTATTTAACAATGTGATGTTTCTGGCAAGGAGAGAGATTTGAATTTAGCAAAAGGTTAAAATGGCATTGGTGAGAAATTGAATAGAGGTGCACAGATTGCAGTTCAGGACTTATATGTTGATGAAAGTGAAAACAGTGAATCTTTTTTGACTGTCCTCTTGCTTGGAGGTCACTGTTCTCTTTAGTGTTACACAAATGGAATTATGGATAGCAGGAAACCTGTTGCTCAGTAAAATATATTTCCAGGAATGTCCTGCTTTCATGTGTGGGAAGACCACTTTTTATACTAAGTTTTTAGTTTCTGACGAGGAATGGAGCTACATATGTGTGAAGGTAGATTAACTCCTTTTTTGTATGTTTGGCTTATTACTTGCCATATTATTACTTTTGTTTCCTGTCTACAATGATGCTGGTAGCCCCAACATACTAATTCATTGATAAGAAAGTAGTAGAAATTGGTGAAGGCTCTGTGGCTCTATTTCTACATTGGTTCCTTTAGTTTCCGGCACTGCTTAGTGTTATATTATTAAAGGGTTCTGAGCCATTACCCAGGACCTCCGAAAACCATGGATTCACTGGGCAGTCACCAGGTGCCACCAGGTACACGATCTTCCACATAACAAGGACCTGGTGGCTGTACAATATAGACATGCCGGGCTTGGAGTGGTGGTTCCTGGAAGAGCATAGCTATCTCTGGACATTATGTCAGAGATATTATTTGGCAACAGGTATTATGTGTGCAACTCAGGTACATTCCCTTCCCTCTTCTGCCCTAAAAACTTTCAGCCCATGCTAGAATACCTGTTCCTCATTTTCAAAATCCTCATAAGAGTGGATTCATTTTCTTTGACTTGCTTTTTGTTCCTTTTACTTTTTTCTCTCGACGGCTTGCAAGGATGGTAATTGTATTTCTCTTGCTGCTTGTATCACAATCCACCTATTAATGAAAAATCACGGCTAGCTCTATTTCCATTGCCCTCTCTTCTTTCTTTTTTTTTTCTTTCAAAATTTGTGGTTTTGCTCTTCTTTTTTTATTCTTTGCCTTGAATAGTTCGTTAATTTGATAAGAAGACAGAAATTTTATCAAATGAGAGATTAACTTATTTAGCCTTCGGAAAAAAAACCCAACCGTTTATGGGGATATTTGACCAGAAACTCCATCAGTTATTCAGTTATTTCAAATATGAAAAATGAACCTAAATCCTGTTGTTAGAAACTCTTGTGATTTTTGCAGTCCTCTAAGGCATTGTACCTTGCTTCTCCCTTTGCTGCCCCGTGAAAAAAAAATATATATACCCCTTGACAAGAGTGGGTTGCTCTAGTGGTGAGCACCCTCCACTTCCAACCAAGAGGTTGTGAGTTTGAGTCACCCCAAGAGCAAGGTGGGGAGTTCTTGGAGGGAGGGAGTCGAGGGTCTATCGGAAACAGCCTCTTTACCCCAGGGTAGGGGTAAAGTCTGCGTACACACTACCCTCCCCAGACCCCACTAGTGAGATTATACTGGGTTGTTGTTGTTGTTGTTGTTGCAAGTCTATGTTGAAGATACAAGAAAATAAATAAAAGTGTGCTTCTTTAAAAGCTTGAACTTTTAGGTGGTACACGGAGTTCAACATGGTATCAAGGCAACTCTTGGCACAACCATTCTCATGCTCGTAGGAAAGTCGGGTTCCTCTCTCAAATTAGTTTATTGAGCTGTTTTTTGTCTATCTCCCAATTTAGTGTGTTGAGTTATTAACATGGCTCTAGGCACACTCATTAGTAAGCTTTTTAGATGAGATTTTCACACAATTTAACATAGTATGAGAGCAAGCACAAGTTCTGAGTTCAAATTCTCACCGTCATTCACATGCTTGACCTATGAGAAAGATTCAGTTTGCACGTGAGGGGTGCATTGAAGGTATAACTAGGTAAAAAAATGTACCTTTCTAAAAGTTTAAGCTTTTAGATAAAGTGGTCACAAATTCAATCGTGTAACTGATTCACATTTATCAGACGTGTGTACATAAACAAATTCATGTTTTTCCCTCGCAGCCTGTAAATCCTTTGAATTTTAAGGATTTTCCCCTGCTTCTCTGCTAGCTACAGCCACACTACATGGCTCTTAATATATAATGTGAAAATTACATAACGTGGAATGTCGACCTAGTAATATGTCTTGCTTTGCGAAGGTAAAACATTTTTTGTGTTGTACCAGTGTATGTGGCACAAACTCTTTTCCACTATGATATCTGGGAACTGGGGAAGTAGAAATGGGATTACATGGCATGTAGAGAGCCAGAATTTTGAAAGGATTTCCTTATAAAATGGTGATCCATTTCCTCGTAAGATTTCAGTCTTTGGTTCAGATACTAGTGATGCTGAGGAATTCTAGCAGAGGTTCACTGGAGAACTGAAGCACTATCGCGATTTGCAATCTAGACCACTATATATTTATGCTTGTTAACTTCCATATATTGTGGGCATCAGTTAGAATATTCAGGAATTGCTAATAAGTTGCACTTGTGCTTGTTTTCATTGAACTTTTTTTGGTTTTAGCCATTGATTGATGAATCAGTCAGAACATTGGATGATAAGATAAAATGGTAGTCAAAACTTTGTCATCAAATCCTAAAGATGTAGAAACTGGGAGCTTACGGCGCATGGAGTATATGCCTTGGTGGTTTCAAGAAGAGGGACATAACTTGCAGGAGGTTGTTTAATGGGCTTTAACATGCAAATGCCAAGCGAAAATGTAGAGAACCTATTGTTCTAGTAAAACTATTATCATTATTATTTCAATAATATTGGATCAAGACGGGCTTAACGAAGCATACATAGACGGTGAGGATTTATATAGCTGATCCCAAACTTGTTTGGCCTACATTGCTAGCTTAATTTGTCTTCTATCACTTGGAATGTGCCCAGAATCTGTGATAACTATTGTGTTGCAACCACTTGAATGCTTGTCCATTTACAACATGAATAATTTCTTCAACAAGGCTTAGGGAAGTCATGGTCAAAACTTGATGTGTTGTTGCTCTTTCAGTCCCCCTTTCTCCAAAAAAGTGAAGTTTATGATTCTTGTCCTGATGCTGCAGAACATATTTGCACAAGGGGGCAATTTGCACAATCATTATTATCCAGAGTCTGCAGGTTGGAGGTATATCTCTTTGAGCTTCCAGCTTATTTTTTAATGTTTTACGAAGTATCTCGGAAATGTCTAAAGTCTGGCATCTTTCTTGCATGTGGGAGTGCGACAAAGACTTTCCATTTCTTTTTCGTTAGTTGTGAACCTTGATCTAATAATATATGGAAATCCAAAAGATTATTAAGGCGAATATGAGCAACTTGAGGAGAAGGGCAAAAGTGCACTTGTCCATTCGTACTGCATTTGCCTGATAATATAGATAATTCTGATCCACATCAACTGTGAATATTTTCAGTCTCAACGTATCTGTTTTGTCAGACTTATAAGTGATCTTATAAAAATTATTCTTTCTGCCCTTTCCACTATTTGATTGGGCAAGTATCAAATATTAAATTTACTTGTATTATATAGGAAATAACGGAACAAAATACTAGAATAATTGTAAAAAGTTATTTCGGTAGCAGAAATGTTCCATCAAAATTTCGAGCAATTAATAAATGTATTTGAATGAAATTTATGAACATTGTACAAAGTAATATTATCAATGGACTAGTTAAATATTCTGCATAGGTTCCTAAATACTAGCTCCTTGGGGGTATAAGCCGATGCCCAATCTTCTACTAGCCGATGCCCAATCTTCTACTAGAACAATACAAAGTATTTATTCTCAAGTGCAACAAACAAAATACTCCTATTATGGATTGCTTATTTAAATGTTAGAATTTAGACTTAAGTTAGGTTATAAGTCATAACAAGAAAGGACATATGGTGGCTTCACTTAAATTGTAAATAAAATATAAGGTCTATCCTACTTTGATTATGTGTGAAATAAGTAAGACACTTCAATTATTTATTTTTTCTTAAAGAGAGTGTAAAGTAAAAAATAGACAACTAAAAGTGAAGGAAAGAGTATATATAGTATGTATTAAATACTGTCTCACTTTCTTGTATTTACTATTTGAAAAGTCAAAGAGGTTTTTGGAACCATGTCTTTCTTAAATATATTTTTAATATCTTAAATCATTAAGTATTAACTTATAATACTATTTATATAGTTTTCATGTTTGTAAATTTTATTTTTAAAAATTTATGTGCAAATTCATTTCGAAAATTAAGTGTTTTAGCCCTCATGCTTCAAACCAGGTCAAACAAAGTGGAAGTGAGGGAGTAAGAAGTAATGAAACAATGTTTTTGTTTAACCCGTTACAACTTTTTTAAAGGAGGTGGAGGCCGCTGAAACACGTTCCACTATACAATATCTCAAGTAAGAGTGAGGAACCTTCCTCTTCCATTAATGTCTTTCTGCAAAATCTTCTGCACCTCTCTCTTCTTCTTCTTCTTCTTCTTTTTCTCCTAAAATAATCATAATGGATGACGACGACTCATCTACTACTACTGCATTAGGAACTCTACAAACTTGTTGCGAAAACCCACACTATGCTTTCACCGGTAAACTCATGCTCATCTCTGTTCTCGTTTTCTTCTTCGTTTGTCTTCTTATAGCCTTCTTCCACCTTTACGCCATCCGCTTTTTCCTCCGCCGTAATTACGCTCGCCGTAATGCCACTTCAACCATCACCATTATTTCCTCTCAAGGGCTCGACCCATTACTGCTAAAATCACTCCCTGTTTTTATCTATTCAGCGGAATTATACAACCCTCCGCTCGAATGCCCTGTGTGCTTGTCCCAATTCGAAAATGGCGAAGCGGGTCGGGTTTTACCCAAGTGTAATCATTCTTTTCACATTGAGTGTATTGACATGTGGTTTCAGTCTCACTCTAACTGCCCAATTTGCCGAGCCCCGGTTCAACCATTAGTGAGCCCGATTGAAGTAATGGAAAATTCAAGTGAAGTAGAACGAGAGCAAGAAGTTGTTGTAATGGTGGTTGAATCTGCATGCGAAAAAGTTCTGGCCTGTGATTTCTCTTCTTCTGAATTGTCGCAGTCCGATGATGGGAATAAACCAGTGGGGAATGGTTTGGAGCCAAAAGAGAAATAGTTGGCACCAACAATGGTCTATGATAATATAACTTGTAAATTCTACTTGGGTCTTACTGGTAGATTTGATTATCTATTTCAAATCAAATAACCTTTGCTCTGTTTTCTTTTGTTTTTCTTGATAAGGCCAAATAACTCCTTTCTCTGTTAAATTTAGTAGTACAATATTTGGCAATTGCAGATTGATTGCCTTTGCTTTATGAGTTTAGCTAAGTATGTATTTTTTTTTACTCTATCAATTTAAATTTACCTGCTAGCTTTATTTAGGTGGAAATGACTACCACTAGAGGAATGCATACAGAATTTTACTGGGGAATACTTAGAAGTAATCCACATTGTTTCAGATATAAATAGATTGTCAAGTTGATCCCCGTTGGGATAGATATGGTTCAGTTGTATCCCTATTTTACTTGTTACGTATTTGGTCTCCAATCTATGACATTTGTTTTTCATAGGTGTTATTTTCCTGGCCTAATTGGTGGTCATTTGGACATTTTTTAAGTGTAAAGACGAAAAGAACATAGAGAAGACCAAAAAATGTTCGAGGGAAAAAATAAATACTTACCCACCTAAAGCTCCATCTACCTTGTCTGTAGGGCTGTCTAAGGGGAGGATGTTAAGGGGAGGATATTACCCGAGTAAGTACCGGTACTAAAGGTGGCAAGTGGGCCGGTCCAGGCCCAGGACCGTGGGCCAAACGGATCAGGACCGTTTAGTCCGGTTTTAGTGGGCCTGAGCCGGTCTTGTGGGCCGGTCCAATGATTTGTGTCCGCCAGGGACCGGCCCGGTCCCTTAGTGGGCCAAACGGTCCCAACGGCTATTTTTATAAATAAAAAAATATAGTCGTTGGCTATTTATAAAATAGTCATTTAACCCCCCCAACTTTGTTTTAACCCCAAACGTTTTATACATTTAATATATATACTATACTATATATACATCTTATATACTAATACATCTTATATATAGTATATAAGACGTATATATAGCTTATCGAATATAGCTTATTACTTATATCAATATATATATTATACATTTAATATATATAATATACTATACTATACTATATATACATCTTATATATAGTATATAAGATGTATATATAGCTTATCGAATATAACTTTTATATATATATATATATACTATATTATATATACATCTTATATTAACATCTTATATATAGTATATAAGATGTATATATAACTTATCGAATATAGCTTATAAGATGTATATATAGTATAGTATAGTATATATATATATATAAAAGCTATATTCGATAAGCTATATATACATCTATATAGTATATAAGATGTATATATAGCTTATCGAATATAACTTATATATATATATATATATATATATATATATATATATTTCGATAAGCTATATATACATCTTATATACTATATATATTCGATATTAAATATTAAAATTTAGGATGTTAAATAAAATTTAAGTCTCAATTCTATAATAAAATTTATAAAGTATTGCCTTAGATATTTTTTTTAACATTCTTTTGTCTCTAATATCTATTTAATTTTTTTTTAAAAAAAAATATATGTTGGCCCACTTAGCCCGTTTAGCCCACGGGCCGGGACCGTTTAGCCCGGGACCAAACGGTCCTTGTTCCGGGCCGGTCCCTACAAAAAGCTCGTTTAGCCCGTGACTGTTTGACCCGTTTAATTTGGGACCGGCCCAGGACTGTTTGGCCCGGCCCACTTGGCCCGTTTAGACCCGGGACCGGCCCACTTGCCAGCCCTAACCGATAAAATAGATAAATTATTATTTTATGAATAACTAATGTTATTTGGATTTTATTGTTGTATGTATATTAATATGTGACTTTATTGTTGTTTAGTGCCCTTTAGTGTTATGTTGTGCCCGTAATTATAATGTAGTGCCCTTAAGCGTAGTAAAACTGATAATAAATTTTAGCTAATGGTAGTTGAGTTTGTTCATGGTCATTTAGAGTAGTGTTACTTTAGTGAAAAAATGTTGGAAAGTAACATATGAAATATTAATATAGATAATTTATCAACCTAAGTATCTGTTATATGAATAATTACTAAATTATCTTCGTAGTTATTTAAATTAATTATTTAATTATATGTTAACCCCAAAAATATCTAAAAAAAGATGATAATTCAAACACAAACTCTCTCGAATTTTAGTCAATAATGTAAGAAAAAAATATAAAAAACAACAATATTTGTCAAACTAAGTATTTTTGTATGAATACTTATTAATTATATCATGTATAGTTATAACAATTAATTATTTAATTCTCTTATACCCAAAAATACCTGAGTAAGAAACAAACATATAAAATAATAAACAAACATATAAAATAAGAAACTAACGTATAAAATAATAAACTAACATATAAAATAATGTAATAAACTAACATATAAAATAATAATATAGAAAATATATCAACCTAAGTAATAATATAGTAAATATATCGATTAAATATTAATATAAAAGATATTGCAATATGTTTAAAGATGCTAAGCAATCAAAAAGAAAAATACTTTAATTAATATTGTTCAATTTACAGACATCGTCATGGAGGTTCCCTCTGTGCATCCCGGACCTGCATCTCGAGAGCTACTGTTGCTACATGGTAACCATAGGTCTTCATACATCTGAGATGGGCAGTGTCTGTCCTAGACATTCCGCCCCAGACGTATAGATGATATGTGGGAGTTCATTAGGGACCACCCACTCCATCCCCGTATAGTTAAATGCCTTCAGGATACATGTTTCTACAGGATCATAGAGATCGGCTGGTTGCAGTTCGACTGAGCGTTGATCACGGCTATGATAGAGCGGTGGCGACCGGAGACGCTCACGTTTCATCTACCCATCGACGAGGCTATCACGACGCTTGAGGACGTGGAGGTTATTTTCGAGTTGCTGGTTGATGGATTACTTCTAGTTTACCCGCATGCTTTTAGAGACTATAGGGGAGTGGATTACCTGCATATGTTGCACCAGCTCACCGGTTTCCAGCCAGCGGAGCCGACTGCATTGAGTGGGTCCAGTCGATTGCAGCTGATGCCCGTCCGGCAAAATCTGGCGGCGATGGATGCGGAGATTACAGATGATTCACCGCCGGAGGATATCGACTGACACACGAGATTGATGCTGATGATGAAGTTTGGTGGTGTACTGTTCCCGAACACTTCGAGAAACCTAGTCAGTTTGAGATTTCTACATCATTTCGAGCGGCTAGATGATTTACCTGGTTACAGCTGGGGTGCAACTGTTCTAGGTTAACTGTATAGGCAGATGTGCCGGGCGTGCATGGCACCCAGAGAGACATTGCCGGATTTTTACCGCTGCTGTAAGCGAAAACATAGTCAATTCTTTTCATCATTATAACATACATAGTAAAATTAAATTTTACGTCCACAATCTATATTAGGTTTGGGCCTGGGAGCTGTTCCCGCAGTTCCAACCACCTCTACCACGAATCGCTCTGGATGCACCACCTCCACTGTTTCTCCCTTTAGCTTGGAGGTGAGTTGATAGGCGAGGCTACGGACGCGGGGTCGAGGCTCGACATCATCTCCCCTATTACAAGGATTTGTTGGATTTGCTTGAAGGCGCGTAGGTACATATATGCTTAAGTTTAGTTGGCCTGGCTTTATATGTGTTGCGTTTACTCACGATTCTTGTGTTTAATAAATAGTTCGTATGGAGGCCATACAGCGACGCGCTCATAGCTAGTTTTGCCCGATTATTGCTCCCGCGACCGAGCTATGCGGAGCTCTTCCGTTCCACTGGTATGTCTCGATATAGTCGAGCATCATGCCACCGAGCGAGTCCTTCGCCAGTTTGGTCGACCGCAGCTTGTACCTATTCCGCCCATTTAGCTTAGGACATATTACCAGTGGGATGATCGTTGCAGGGTTGACCAAACATACTTGGCCTGGCTAGAAGCCCAAATTGAGGTTTGGGGCCAGAGGTATGAGCTGATTCCGCCTCACCCTCCACCTGAGCGTACGGATGGCGAGCATGAGTATATGGGTTGGTATCGCAACGTTGCCCGACTTCTCGTCGGGAATCCCGTTCATCGCACTGGTGGTCGGTACATTCCATAAGCCGGGAGGCATTAGGCACTAGTATGTTATTTGTTATACTTACTTATAACGTTACATTATCTTTCTGTAATTAATATTTTACATGTTATGTAGGATATTGGCTTACATCGGTTCTACTAGTTGGGACTGCGGATGCTCCAACATACCGGCGAGCGAGCGACAACTTTGCACGTGTTTGGTCATCCGGTTACTGATCTTACTGCTGAAACATTGAGACGTGCCTGAGATGATGTGCGCTTAGAATACGAGGCTGCTTATGCGCCGCCAGAGGAGTACCATCATGGGCCACCAGTGGAGATTGAACGTGGTAGACGTGGCAGGCGTGGCCAGAGAGGAAGGGGTGTCCCATGAGGTCGTGGTGGTCGGCGAGGATGGGGTCCCCAGCAAGGGGGCGTTGAGGCACCCGTGGAGGATATTAGAGATGATCAGCCGGGTGAACACCCTGAGCCACACGATGCTCCTCATGATACGCCATCATTTAGACTTCAGCTGTTGCCAGGGACTTCGCTGGTGACCCCGTCAGCTCCATTGTTGATCGCGGGCATGACCATTACGCAACAAGAGTTGGATTAGTATCTTACTGATCCACCAGAGCCATCAACAGTTGCTGATGATCGTCCAACATGAGAGGTGCATAGTGGGCGATGACTGAGTTATGACGCATCACCGAGGGATGCTGAGGAAATTTCACATACTTCATCTACTCCAATGCACCTCGATGTTCAGACAGAGCATTATGGCACTACTCAGGCGCAAGTTTGTTTGTATTACTATTATTTCTATTTATTTTTATCTCATTGATTAGTTAGTAACATCTAAAGCATTTTTTTTAAAGACATCATCATCGCCCGTCACGAAGGCCATATTGTGCGATACTGACATGCCGGAGACATGATTCTATTTAGGATCCCGTTGAGACCATGGTATGGCCATTAATTTTATTTTTCTAACACGTACGTTAGTAATTTATATTTCATATACTAAAATATCTTATTATTCTGTAGGTTACTGCTGGCCCGACGGCTGCTTCTACCGAGTCTGCCAGTCTTACCGATGATCATGCTGCATCGCATCCTCCGATAAAGAGGCGACGTGATGAGGATGATCCTGATAGCGTAGCCGGGCGGGATGTGATGCGCCTTAGTCAGCCAATGCTTTAAAACATACATGCTGTGAGACACATTGACATTTATTATTATTTGTATGTATGGAATTAAATATATAATAGCAACATTATTTATGTTTTACATAATTTGCGCATGTGTTTTTATTTCTCGGGTTATTTATTAGTTTAACACTAGAACACAAAAAAAAATGACATCTTAACATATAGGAAAATTGAAGTTTCCAATTAAAGATTATACATGATACGTACAACATAAAAATAAAATATTACGCTCAACTCATCCATGTGTTTGTTTAGTCACTATCGCCCATTATTCTGTGCTTCAACCACTTAGATTTCTCTTCCAACCTAATTTTTTCTTTTTCTGCCTCTTTTAATTTCTCCTTCACTGCTGCAAGTTGTTCTTGTAGTTTCACGATCTAGAGTTCGTATTCACCGGTCAGATTCCAAATGTTTAGCAAACATGATTTGTAGTATTCATGATTAATGGGTTCATCATACCATTCTTTAACACCACATTGATTTTCGTCCTACCAATGGGAGAATAACATACGACTATTAATTAACATGTTATATAAAAAGTATTAACAAATATGTTTTCTAAGAATAATAACTTACAACTTGTGTACACATCCAACGTCTGCGCCCCAGATTGTAATTTGACCAACATGGATTCAAAATCGCACGTTTGCCACAGTAACACCTTGGTACGAAATTGCGTCCAGACATGTCGTAATGCACGAAAATGAAAAAGTAATAGAAAGTTTTTCTATTCGTTTCGTTACGACGTAAATAATAACTAAAATGCGTGAGATTTTTATAGGCTTCTAAGAGTGATTTTAAGTTACATAACGCATATTGGTGAGGCTCTATGTTTCGCGTGATAATGATTCTTTAGGGTACATGTTGGTCCAGCTTTTTCAGGACGACAACTTTTTCAGATCGACAGCTTTTTCAGGTCGATATGACAATACACATAACACATATTGGTGAGGTGTTATGTTCTGCGTGATAATGATTCTTTCGGGTACAAGTGGGTCCAACTTTTCAGGTTAACAATTTGTTTAGGTCGACATGAAAATATACATAACACATATTAGTGAGGCACTATGTTCCGCGTGATAGTGATTCTTTCGGGTACAAGTGGGTCTAGCAATTCAGGTCATCAACATTTTCAGGTCGACAACTTTTTTAACCCGACATGACAATATACTTAACGCATATTGGTGATGCGCTACGTGTAATATACAAGTTCGTGCAGCTTAGTTCTTCTTCAGTTGAACCAAGAGAGAAGTATTCAAATACCATTTGAAGAACCATTACAACATCCATTTCAGAAATGCCACTAACATTTAATAAGTGGTTTAAGAAGAGGAAAAATGGTGAAGGTAGTTCAAAAGCTCCTCATGGAACACGTCATAACACAATCGATCCTTACCTTGAAAAAATATGCTAGGTTGTTATACTGATTTGGTTGATGACAAGTGGTATGGTGTTCTGCGTCCCTTGGAAAATAAACCTATCAATATACACACTGATCTCAAAGTTGCAGGGCACATTATAGAGGGCGAAGCGCATTCTACAAAGCCTGAAGGTATGTGAATTTAGGGCGAAAAACTACAATGGGTTCCCCTTTACTTAAAACGATGTGATTATGAAGTACTATGCCACTGGCATGGGCTTGTTGTACCACAAGCAGTGTCTGCAACGATCCAAACAAACACACACAAAGATGAACCAGAAGTGATTCGGCATTTGATGAAGAAGATTCTAGAGATGAAAAATTCACTAGCTCTTCATCATGCAATGGATGATCTTAACTATTTGGAAGGAACAGAGGATCAATATTGAGATTTATTAGAAAATGAAAAATTGCATAGAGACAATGATTATCCTGTTTTCCCAACAATTGTCGAGTGGGAGGGACTACCTAAGTTTCTACCACAGACGTTGGACGTAGGAGTTCCATATTGTTGTATAAATCAAGCAAGTGATATTATTGATGATAGCAATGAAATATGAGAAATGTGTGTCAACTGGGGCCTAGATTACGATGCCCTCGGTCCCGAAGGGTGCATACTAGATGAAGACAGTGACAATAAAATAGTGCAAGACATTGATGATAATGGCGAATGACAATTGTTATTTATTTCTTGAGGTGTATGTTAAATTATTGTATTGAATTTTTAATGCTAAATATCAATTAGATTTAACCATATTAGAAACATAATTTTATTTCATACATTTTGCAAACTGAATATTTACAGACGTTTAGTACAACAAAATTACTGTAATAAAACACTACGTTTATCCTTGATAATTGGGCACATTGGATGAACTGCCACCTCGAGCTAAATTACCACCACTTTCAAAACTAGTTGAAGGACAGTTATGGCGGTCGTGTCCTGTTTGGGAACATATGCCATATTTACGCACATAAATGGTATCACCAACATCCATTTGGTTCCGTATACGCGTTCGTTTTTGCACTTGCCGTTGCCGCACATAATCCTTGCTACACACCATTTTAAACGATTCCGGAGGCCAATAATGCTCAGCACCAATGGCTGCAACTGTCCATTATTGGTGTCGTATACAATAACACTATATTCTTTATCAACGTACCTCGTTGTTGCGAAACTTGTATGTTGAAAGCACTTCATGGAATATGAGCATGGCAAGTGATAGACTGACCATTTTTCACATGAGCATAATCTTCCGGCTTCATTGACAGTGTGTGTATTATTCCCGCGGTTGTGATGCAGACCAGTGCGAACTTCAAAAATATTTCGTTCGCTGTAATACTGCAAAAATGAATGCCACTGTGCTCGCTTCCTATATTTCTCAAATCGTTTCATTAGTTGTGGCATAAATTCAACACCCCTTTCCATCAATGATGATGTACCTCTAGATCTTTCAACAAACCTCTCCGCTATATGCTTGAATGACATTCGCACCATGGTAGTGACATGCAATCCACGTGCAGACTTCAATAACCCATTGAAAGACTCTGGCACATTTGTAGTCAGAAGTACCCATCTTCTACTACCATTAGCATGCAAAGTCCACTTGTCAAGCTCATGTCACATCAACCAACGATAGGCTTCTGATTCTTCCTGCCTAATCAATTCCATTCGCTTCCTGAATTTACACTTTTGGTGATCTGTTGCAGCTATCCACATTAATTCATGTAAGTCCTTGTTCGGATAAGCCCTATGAATGTTGGACTTCAAGTGTCTAACACAGTAACAATGGTAGGCATACGGTTCCTGTCATTTACGCAAATTCTGTACATAACTTAAAATACTTCCATACCGATCAGATATTAGACAAATACCTGAACGCTGTTTGACAACGTGCTCCTTCAAGTGGTTCAAAAATAATGTTCACGTCTCTTGGCTTTCATTGGCACAAATAGCAAATGCTAGGGGAAATATACTTCCATTAGTACCTACTGCAACGACGATCGACAACTTAATATCATACTTTTCATAGACATGAGTGTCGTCTATGGATATTACCGACCAACAATAAACAAAACCATCAATGGCTGGTTTAAATGCACAAAACACATATTTGAATATGTATTCTAGTATTCCTGGACTCCGATCAAGCTTTCATTCAACAACATTCCCATGGTTAAAGTGTTGCAATGCATCCATGTACCTGAGTAGAGCGGCAAATGACTTATCCCAGTTACCATAAACAATTTCAAACGCACGTTTACGCTCGAGAAATGCCTTTCTTTTGGTAATGGTACATCCATATACCTGGTGGACAGATGTTATACACTCTTTGATCTTGTACCTTATAGACGCTTCAATGTGTGGAATCAAGACAAGAGAAATCAAGTCAACATTCAAGTTAAAATGATTCCCACTGAATGTGTCCATTTCACAATTGTGGGTGCCAATGTATTTCCCCACAATCCACATATTTGTTTTCAACTTTCTCGCACGCAACATCCAATTACAACCTTGAAACCATCAACGACGAATAACCTTGTATACTTCCGGAGATGACTCATGAACCACGATCTCACGACACTCCTTTATGATGTACATTCGCACCGCCCTACTTAGGTGCGCCTTATCAGCAAAAAGCATGCCCTTTGACAGCACCGTTGCTCTAGATTCATCCCACATTGTTGTCCGAATTTTGTCAAGATCCCTTGTGAGGGCATCCACATCCGACATACTTGGAAACTTATCAAGATAGGGAATCACCCTTGAATGAAATGGTATATGGGACACGTACACTCTTGGTCTAACGGGAGGTGGAGCATGCTCCCTCATCAAATCAGGTTCATCATTCTCGTCCTCCTCATCATCACCCTCATCAGGGAAGGGTGTGTCATCTCCAGACTCATCAGTATTGTTGTCATAATCACTATCATCTTTCTGACTCTGCGCTTCTGCCATATCCCGATTAAATATGTCGTCTTCAGGCAATTGAGTAAGGGCGGGACCTTCAAGTTGCTCATTTTCACTGCACAACCAATAAAATAATGAGTTTCTCAAATTCATCCAAACATTACATATAAACTTTATCACTTCACTTACAAATCATAATGTCTTGATATCCCATGATGCACATTATCCTGTTGATGATGACTCCCGGATGGACCACCATGATCCAACATACCAAAACTAGGCATATTCCAACTGTCCATTGGTTCATAACTTGTAAAATTCATATTTGGTCGGTACCCCCTGTGGAATATATAAGTGTTAATACAAATTCAATACATAAAAATAAACATTGTAACACAAAGGAAAATTAAAGTTTACCACTCGGCTTGTGGATTATGTAAACTTGGGGAGAAATTATGTCCTCGCTCCGCATTTGTTCATGGAGATAAGTTTAGATCTGGCCAAATTCTTTCACCCGGAACCTGTTCGAATAAAATTGCTCATAAAAAACCACTCGATGATTGAGGGATATCCCTATTTTGCTGTAACACCCCAGAAAATTTCGAAATACATAAGCGATATTAAGAAAGTTGAAGTGCGTTAATTATATTATTTTGAGTGCAGACGAGGACTATTAATATGATGGATATCAATTGGATATGATAATAAGTGTACGGGGCATATTATAAGTGGTGTGGGGTCTAAGGAGAGCCCTAAGTCTAAGTCAAGTTGGAAATTACATGATAGACAAATGTTCCAAATGAATACACATTTTGGACGAGCATATCTACATATATATAAAGGGTTATATAATGGAAAACCTATCAAATGAAAGATATTCGAGTCTAGTTTCTAACGCTTCAAAGTGTTTGTCATTTGGACACTCCTACAAGAAGTTATGACCAAATTACCAAAGGCTGGAAGAATGTGATTCTGCGGTCAGATGTGCGACCGCAGAATCATTATGCGATCGCAAAAGTGGTATGCGGACCGCAAAATGGTCACAAACCTGACCAGTGCAGCCTAGTTTTGGGAATCAGTTTTGCGGTCCATTGTGCGACCCGCATACCCATTGTGCGGTCCATTGTGCGACCGCATACCTGAGTTCGGAGGGTCCATTTTCCTATTTTTATAATCCGACCCAATTTTGATAAATAGCATTTGGGGCTTATTTTGGGGCTACTATCAAATGATTTTAGAGAGAAGTGAGAGTGTTTTAGAGAGAGGAAGAAGCTCAAGTTCTTTATTCATCAAGATCTTGTCCAAGCTTTGAAATCCAACAAGGAAATCTTACAAGTTCTTCATCTACGAGGTAAGGTTCCATACCCTAGTTTTCAATTTCGAATTTGGGTAGAAGATGGTTGATTAGGAGTATGATTCTTGGGTATGAGAGTATTATTTATATATGCATGTACCAATAAGGTTTGTGAGAAGATTGTTGAGCTCAAATGGGTAAATATTGGGTTGAAGAGTGAAAGAAATCTTGTAGAAGAACCTTGTAGTTAAATTTGCAAACCTAGTGTTTGATAACATGCTCAAATGAGTTGAGACCATGAATATCTTCCTAATTATGGTTCAATTTTGTTATGTCTTAAAATAGTTTGGAATTGCTAGAATTTTCGGAACGTTGTAATAATTTAAGGAAAGCTCAAAGCGAGGTATGTTATCTAAACTTCTCTCCTAGAATTGAATCCCACGATATTCTTGTAAGTCCCGAGTTATTCATTATAAATTGACTATTGCGGATAAACTTTATGTCGAAAGGTATATGTTTAGAATGTGTTGCGAACTCTCTTGTCATATTATGATATCATACGAGAATGTGTTAAAGTATGCGATGTATGTTAAGATGTTATGACTTCAAGTCGTGTTTCGAATGAAGGTTATTATACCAAATTGTGTAAGAAATTTCAATGTGCTTAAGACTCTTAATTACTCATGTGTGTAATGAAAGTCGCGATTAAATATGCTTGAAAGTGAAAGGGGTGAGTTGGGATATAAAGTGTGGCCACCGTGCCAAGACTGAAAGTTATACGTGTGGCCAATAGTGCCAATGAAATAAAATGATGAGAGGAAGGTTATGAAATGAGTCTTGATTCAACTATTCCAAATTGACTCCGAAAATAGAATTTTCTAAAAGCTTATGTACTCAAGTCATGTCCAAATGTGGTTGTACTAACCTATGCTATGCTTGGTAGGTATTTCCAATATGTTTTGAGCTCTTACATAATCATGAGTTGAAATGGTGCATTTTCTTTTTGGGGAAAAGTATTTGAAGAATAAATGGTGTGCTACTCGTTTATGATTTTAACTTGTGCTTCGATTGCCAATCATTTTACTCCATTTCTTGGAAAGAAATCCATAGTGTTTAAAGTATTCATTACCAATGAACCTAAAGTTGTGATTTTCGGAATATTCTATATGTTGATATTTATGATGATGATCCATGAAAGGAAAGATATGAAAGTGTAGAATATGAAATACGGTCATTGTGCCATGAAAGAAGAATCATATGTATGGCCAAGAGAGCCAATAAAATAATGATGTTGTAAGTGGTTGAAAGTACGGATTAAGTGATATATGGTGTGAAAGATTATGAGATGAACGTATTTGTACTTTTATTTCCAATGTGTTATAAGCCCATATGTTCTTGCGAGTAAAGGCTATAATGTTCCTAAACGTTCTAAATGCTCTTAATATTCTATGATCACCCATAGCAAGTACAAGTAAGTGATAGTATGAACATGAAATATGGCCATTGCCTAAATGAGAATTGTGAAGTGTTGTATGTCTCAATGGTTTCAACTATAGTTGTATGATTCTGAAATAATGTATGTAAATGACTTCGATTGTTAAGTCCCCAAGAGTCATGAACCTAGATAATGACCTCAAAATGTCAAGGGAGTGAATAATGAGATGGAAGGGAGATGTCCTATGCTAAATAATGATGAACCTTAGGAAAAGCAATTGGGCTCATGTGCCATTGAAATCGACTTATTGATTTACCATGCATGTGCTAGTATAACGAGTTGTGTTTCTCCATGATGAGCATGAACATGAAGTATTCCAATGATATGAGAAATTACGACCTTAAATGTAATAACAGACTATGTCGTTTTGAGTTTATATATGGTATTATGATTGGGATTACACCTCCACCCGCATACATTGGGGTGAGGCGGCAAGGCCGCTTTGTGTAGGGATTGTGGTATTGTGATACACCTCTACCCGTATATATTGGGGTGAGGCGACAAAGCCGCTTTGTGTAGGGATTGTGGTATTGTGATACACCTCCACCCGCATATATTGGGGTGAGGCGGCAGGGCCTCTTTGTGTAGGGATTGTGCTATTGTGATACACTTTCACCCGCATATATTGGGGTGAGGCGGCATGGACTCTTTGTGTAAGGATTGTGGTATTGTGATACACCTCCACCAACATATATTGGGGTGAGGCGACATGGCCGCTTTGTGTAGGGATTATGGTATTGTGATACACCTCCACCCGCATATATTGGGATGAGGCTGCATGGCCATTTTGTGTGATGGTGGTTATAGAGGATTCCTGACATAATATCTATAAATGATTAATGAAATCTCTTAGTAAATTGGCTCGACGTTGATGGCTAATCTAAGCCCTTTTATTGTTACCATGATTCATCATATTCATGTTGTATTTCCAACCCCTTGAATATGTGTATTGTATAGGTGATACTGTGAATGGTCTATAAGACGCATAAGTGTATAATATGATATGTGAACACTAAGGACGGTCTATGAAATGTATATATGAAAAATAAGAGAGGAATGTTCTACTTTCATTGGCCTTGTTTGTACATGTTATTACCATTACACTATATTATGTATTCCATATATAGTTCATATGGCTCAGTTAGTCCTAAAAGAAGTTTAGAATGATACAAGTATAATAAGACTTGAAATGTGATCCTATGGGATGTTTAGTAGTTTCTTGATGTACTTTATTTGCCTCTTATTTGAGTTACCGTATTATCATATGTTGTTTTGACTGCCTTACATACGAGTAATATTCCACATGTACTCACGTCCTTTTTGCCAGAGGCGCTGCATCTTTTAATGGATGCAGGTATACTTCTACAGGATGATATGGATCTTTGATAGGGATCTTCTTCACTATTCAGCTTATAGTGAGCCCGCTACTGTTCTAGTGGGTGTTTGAGTCTACTTCATTTTATGTATATAGGTATCTATTCTCATAGAAACTCCATGTACACTGTAGGTTGTGTATTTAAAGTTTTGAGTGTTGTCATGTATCTATGTTCACAATATTTATAGATTTTTATAAAGCTATGTACCCATCGTAAGGAGAATTTTAGGCCATTGAGCCAAATATATTCAATATGAAAGTCAAGATCTAATTATGTTATGGTAAATCATGCATGAGTATTGACGAGAGGTTAATGTGAATTAGGCTTGCTCGACTGGGTTTACTCGGTTGAGCGCCGGTCGCGCTCCTCGAGTTCGGGGCATGACATTGCGGAACCTTATTATTGCGAACGTCTTCAGCCTTGATGTACATTTCCAAAAAGCCGGTCAATAAGACAGATCCGGATCCTAGTGCTTTCGAGATGGTTCGATCGATAGCAACTGAGCTTCTTGTCTTCCATCTTTCTTTATTGTGGGGTCCGTGCAACAAGAACAAGAACGCTTTCTCTTTATTTTTCTTTGCCACCATGAGACCGAAAATCAATGCTTTCGCACGAAGTCCTTGTCACTGTGAAAAACTGGTACTTTCCTATACAATAGAGGAGATTTCCATTGGACTAGTTAAAAGACCATTTTTATCACAAGAAGTTACCGGTGTTCATCCGGAGTCCTCAAAAGATTTGTCAGAGTTTCATCGTCTTCAATGTTAAACTCAGCATAACAAGCAACCCCTTGCGAACATAATACAAATATCTTCCGGTTACTTTAATATTCACCGAATGTTTGCTCACACTCATTTTTTTTACATAACAACGATACTAATATATCATACTTCATTGTAAGTGAAAACTTAACATGACACTGTGGAGAACAACTATAGCGTACTGAGTTATTCTCCACCACAACCTCCCCCCTCCCCCCCAATATAATGCAACTCCCAATATAATGAAACTCTAATTTTTCGCTCTTCGGACATTATGACAAAATGCAAAATAGCTTAACGAACAAATATTTCAGAAGACCTGAAGGATCTAGAATGAATTTTTACCTAATTCTGAAACTCCTTAAATACGAAAAAAATCCAGTCTTGGCGATACAATAATTGAGGTATAACGCATGCATAATAGACGCTATACCCATATGAATTATTGATGGGGTAGGACATTTTATATATAGCGCGGTTATTCACCGCGCTATACCTTACTGGACCAAAGTAAGACAAGTTATTTGACGTGATGATATAAACAGTGACAGTGTATACAATTTAAACTTTTCTTTAGTAAAAGTGTTGATATCCTTGTATACGGTTAAAACCGGTCCTCGATCATGAAGATCGATCGAGGATGGCATCTCAGTCAAGGGGTATCTTCATAGAAAGCCCGAACGAATTCCGAGATGGGGGCGTCGGGGCATCCGAATCGACCGAGGCAACATCGACCGACACATGTCCCGAACATCGATGCCCGAAAGTGATCACCCAGCTCGAAACCAAGGACGAGGTTCTGATCCGACACCGAGCTCGAGTCGGTATTGAGCTCACAGACAAAAAGCTGTTACAACCGCACCAAAGGAGAGAATCTTGGCGGGAATTAAGGAGGAGACACACCATCATGGGTCCTCCATTAGTAATATTATTCTATTATGTTGTTATACATAAAGTAGTGATCCTTGGCTATAAAAGGCAAGATAGATTGTAATAGAAGGGCGATCAAGAATTCATTGTGTTTATCTTTCTAAGCTCACTAAGTATCTTTGTTCATCATTTTCTATTTTGCATCATAAATACGTGTATTGTTATCTTCAGGTCAAAGGAATCTACTTACCCTTAGAACGATACACAAATTCAACGTTATCCGATTTTTCGGGTAAACAGTTTGGCGCCCACCGTGGGGCCAAGGATAACAAGTGATTATTTGATACAAATATACAGTATACTCCAGCTTACAACTTCATACCAGCAATGGCTCTACCAATCGACCTCGAAGCCGGCCTGGGCCGAAAGGCTACCCAATAATGGAAACGAGGCTCGAATTGAGGAACCCGAAATCCGAGCCGAAGTACCAGTAGATATCAATTCACGAATAGCTCTAGAAGCGAATCAGCATTCCGAGCAGGAAAGAAGCGTTCAGGGTGGCGCTCGACCCATAGCCCGAGACACCCACAACACGGGGGAAATCGGGGTCCGCCTGCGTATGATTTTTGAAATGCTACAAGCCCAACAAGTAGCGATAGCTTAGTTGCAGAGCCAAACTCATATGCAAAGTAAGCCAAACTCCAATCCACTTATTCGAGAAGTAACCCCCAGAATGGAGCCCGACACAGTGAAATCGAACGAGCGAGAATCAGGAACCGCTCCTGAAATTGCTAAACTGCTCGAGGAACTCACAAAACGAGTCGAAGCCAACGACAAAAAATTCAAAACATATGATACTAGGATCGATCAGATCCCGGGGGCTCCGCCAATGATGAAAGGGCTGGATTCGAAGAAATTCATACAAAAGCCTTTTCCATCGAGCGCGGCCCCGAAACCAATCCCAAAAAAGTTTCGTATGCCCGTAATTCCCAAATATAACGGTACGACCGATCCTAACGAACATCTCACCTCCTATACATGTGCCATCAAAGGCAACGATTTGGAAGACGATGAGATCGAGTCCGTATTGTTAAAAAAGTTCGGAGAGACCCTCGCAAAAGGAGCAATGATCTGGTATCACAACTTACCACCAAATTCCATCGATTCTTTTGCCATGTTAGCAGATTCGTTCGTAAAAGCACATGCTGGTGCCATAAAGGTCGCAACGAGGAAATCGGATCTATTCAAAGTAAAACAAAGGGGTGACGAAATACTGAGGGAATTCGTATCCCGGTTTCAAATGGAACGCATGGATTTGCCACCAGTCACAGCCGACTGGGCCGTACAAGCTTTCACCCAAGGGTTGAACGGACTAAGTTCAACAGCATCACATCGGCTGAAACAAAGCTTGATCGAATACCCTGCAATAACTTGGACGGATATACACAATCGGTATCAATCAAAAATCAGGGTCGAAGATGATCAATTGGGATTCCCGTATGAACCCACGCATCAGAACCGCGCAACCACTAAAATTCTAAAGGAGACCAACAGAGAACAAAGGTCAAACAGAGACCGATACCAGCCGTACGTCACAGATCGGATAAACCATGGTTCGGCACATGAGACAGTTCGGAATAACCACAGGTATGATCGGGGGCAAAATTCTCGGGGACTTATGAGCAAGAGAGGCTTTGATAAATATGCCGATCCTATAGAAGTTCCTCGATTATCAGAATATAACTTCAACATCGATGCATCTGCCATCGTATCGGCTATCGGACACATCAAAGATACCAGATGGCCTCGACCCATGCAGACCGATCCGGCCCAAAGGAATCCCAATCAAATATGCGAATATCATGGCACCCATGGTCACAAAACGAAAGAATGCAGACAATTAAGAGAGGAAGTAGCTCGCTTGTTCAACAAAGGGCACCTTAGGGAATTTTTGAGTGATAGGGCGAAGAACCATTTTAAAAACAAGGACTTCAGCAAGCAAAACGAAGAAGAAGAACCACAACACATCATTCACATGATCATCGGCGGCGTCGATACCCCTTAGGGACCTATGCTTAAACGCACTAAAACGTCGATTATGAGGGAAAAACGATCTCGAATTCAAGATTACACTCCCTCAGGGACTTTATTGTTCAATGATGAAGATGCAGAGGGAATCATCCAACCCCATAACGATGCACTGGTAATATCCGTACTCATGAATAAAATTAAAATTAAGCGTGTGTTAATTGATCCAGGTAGCTCGGCCAATATTATCAGATCGAAGGTCGTAAAACAGCTCGGCCTACAAAACCGGGTCGTATCCGTAACTTTGGTTTTAAACGGATTCAATATGGCATGCGAAACCACCAAAGGCGAGATAACCCTACCGATAAACGTCACCGGAACAATTCAGGAAACAAAGTTTCACGTGATCGAAGGTGATATGAGATATAACGCCCTTTTCGGAAGGCCGTGGATCCACAACATGAGAGCCGTAGCTTCGACCCTACACCAGGTCCTCAAATTCCCAACACCGACAGGTGTCAAAATAGTGTACGGAGAACAACCAGCCGCAAAGGAAATGTTCTCCGTCGAGGAAGCAAAACCAACATCTTCGTCTTCACCGGTGAAAGGATCGGGTTCAAAATGAGGCACAGTCGAAGACCGAAACGCTAAATAGCAACCAAAGACATCGGCCTCAACCCAGCCAGGTAAGCAGAGCATCGAAGAAGATAATGATCAGTGGATCCCTCGATCCTTCGTGACCCCCGATGACTCCGATGCCACTAAATCAACTATTGAGGAATTGGAGCAAATCATTTTGATCGAACACTGGCCCGAACGAAAGGTATACCTGGGAAGGGGTTTGAGCCCCGAACTCAGGAAGAAAATCATTCAATTTCTTATCGATAACATCGATTGCTTTGCTTGGTCCCATTTAGATATAACAGGAATCCCGCCGGACATAACAACACATCGACTAAGTGTGCCCCCTAGATTCAGACCGGTGAAGCAAAAAAGAAGACCTCAATCGGAGGTGAAGCACGCATTCATAAAGGATGAGGTAACTAAACTGCTCAAAATAGGATCCATTAGAGAGGTAAAACACCCCGAATGATTATCCAATGTGGTCGTAGTGCCTAAAAAGGGAAACAAACTTAGAATGTGTATAGACTACAAGGACTTGAACAAAGCATGCCCCAAAGATTCTTATCCACTGCCCAACATCGATCACTTGATCGATGCCACGGCCGGCCACGAGATCCTTACTTTTCTCGATGCCTATTTCGGGTATAATCAAATCCAGATGAACCCGGAAGACCAGGAAAAGACTTCGTTCGTGACCAGATATGGAACATATTGTTATAATGTAATGCCCTTCGGGATAAAAAATGCAGGAGCTACTTATCAACGCCTAGTAAATGGAATGTTCGAAGAACAAATAGGTAAATCAATGGAAGTCTATATTGATGACATGCTAGTTAAGTCCCTGCGCGCAGAGGACCATTTGACCCATTTGCAGGAAACATTCGATATTCTGAGGAAATACAACTTGAGGCTCAACCCCGAAAAATGTGCTTTCGGAGTCGGCTCGGGTAAGTTCCTCGGCTTCATGGTGTCAAATCGGGGAATCGAGATTAACCCAGACAAAATCAAGGCCATTGAAGACATCACCATTGTTAACAACATGAAAGCTGTACAAAGGTTAACAGGAAGAATAGCAGCCTTAGGCCGATTCATTTCGAGTTCATCAGATCGAAGCCACAAATTTTTCTCTCTACTCAAAAAGAAGAACGACTTCGCTTGGACACCGGAATGCCAACTAGCATTACAAGAACTGAAACGATATCTATCGAACCCACCACTGCTGCACACTCCAAAAACTGACAAAAAACTTTACATGTACTTGGCAGTATCAGAAGTCGCCATAAGCAGTGTCCTGGTTCGAGAAGAGGAAGGTGCGCAATTTCCTATTTACTACGTAAGTCGGACCTTAGGGGAAGCGGAAACTAGATATCCGCACTTGGAAAAATTGGCGCTTGCGCTGATTAGCACCTCTAGGAAGTTACGATCGTACTTCCAATGCCACCCCATAGGCGTATTAACCACCTGCCCACTTCGTAATATTTTACATAGGCCTGAACTATCAGGCCGATTGGCCAAATGGGCCATCGAACTCAGCGGGTATGATATCGAATATCGACCTCGAATGACCATCAAGTCTCAAATTTTAGCAGACTTCATGGCCGATTTTACGCCGACCCTCGTACCCAAAGTCGAAAAAGAACTACTGTTAAAATCAAATTTATCGACGAGGGCATGGATCCTCTTTACGGACGGAGCTTCGAATGTAAAGGGGTCCGGGCTAGGCATAGTTCTGAAATCTCCCACGGGTAACATTATTAGGCAAGCTATTAAAACTATCAGGTTAACTAACAACGAGGCCGAGTATGAAGCCATAATTACAGGTCTCGGGCTAGCTAGAAATTTGGGAGCGGAGGTCGTTGAGGCCAATTGCGACTCTTTGCTGGTGGTGAGTCAAGTAAACAAAACCTTCGAAGTCCGAGAAGGCAGAATGCAAAGGTATTTGGACAAACTGCTTATCACTTTTCACCATTTCAAACAATGGAGTCCACGACATGTTCCACGAGAACAGAATAATGAGGCCGATGCGCTTGCTAATTTGGGATCATCGGTCGAAGTGAATGATTTGAACTCGGAGACTGTCGTTCAACTTTCAAGATCTGTAATCGAAGAAGGGCACGCCGAAATAAATTCTACTAGCTTAACTTGGGATTGGAGAAACAAGTATATTGAATACTTAAAAAACGGAAAGCTCCCTTTAGACCACAAAGAGTCCAGGACCCTTCGAACTAAAGCTGCTCGATTTACTTTGACTGCGGACGGAACGTTATATCGAAGAACATTCGATGGACCGATGGCGGTATGCATAGGTCCGGGAGATACCAATTACATCCTCCGTGAAGTACACGAGGGAACTTGTGGCAATCACTCCGGTGCCGACATGTTAGTTCGAAAAGTGATCAGAGCAGGGTATTATTGGATCGATATGGGCAAAGACGCAAAAGAATTTGTTCGTAAATGCGATAAATGTCAAAGGTTTGCGCCAATGATCCATCAACCCGGAGAACAACTCCACTCGGTCCTATCCCCATGGCCATTCATGAAATGGGGAATGGACATCGTCGGCCCCCTATCATCGACCCCAGGTAAAGCCAGATTTATTTTGTTTATGACTGACTATTTTTCTAAATGGGTTGAAGCACAGGCGTTCGAGAAAGTAAGAGAAAAAAGGTTATCGACTTTTTGTGGGATCATATCATATGCCGATTCGGTATACCATCCGAAATAGTATGTGATAACGGGAAGCAATTCATTGGCAATAAAATCACAAAATTCTTCGAAGACCACAAAATAAGAAGGATACTATCAACCCCGTACCACCCCAGCAGAAACGGATAAGCCGAATCAACAAACAAAACTATTCTTCAAAACCTGAAGAAGAGATTGGACGACGCTAAGGGAAAATGGAGAGAAATCCTGTCCGAAGTCCTTTGGGAATACCGAACAACATCGAAATCCAGTACATGGGCGACCCCATTCTCCTTAGTATATGGCTCCGAGGCATTGATACCAGTCGAAGTCGGAGAGCCTAGTCCCAGATTTCGATTCATGGCAGAAGAATCAAATAACGAGGCTATGAACACCAACCTTGAATTATCGGACGAAGGACGAGAAGCTGCCCTCATCCGGTTGGCCGCACAAAAGCAACGAATCGAAAGGTATTATAATCGAAGAACTAAACTTCGCCACTTCAAGACAGGGGACTTGGTGTTAAGGAAAGTCACCATCAATACTCGAAATCCAAACGAAGGAAAACTAGGACCAAATTGGGAAGGACCATACCAGGTGCTCGAGAACTTTGGGAAAGGATTGTACAGGCTCGGCATCATAAACGGCAAACAGCTATCAAGCAGTTGGAATGTATCACATCTAAAATAGTACTACTGCTAAGGTCCGACCTTACCATATTTATTCAACTGTCCCGTACAGAAGTTCGAACAAAGAACAGAAGTATTCTTTTACTCAAAAGCACGTGTTGCACTCTTTTTTCCTTAGACCGGTTTTTTCCCAAATGGGTTTTTGCGGCAAGGTTCTTAATGAGGCAACCATCGATCGTGCTGCGCTTTTAAAACAGTATCTGAGGCTTTCGACCCTTAGCCCAATCGGCCTCGAATACCGGGGGGGCACCAGACCCTCAAATACATCGAGTTCAGATGCAACAAAGTCTTCTCACAACAATAGAGGAAAAATTGTAAGAGCCAAAATGGTCAAAATGAACCATGCTCATATAGATTGCCCCAAAACATATGTACAATGATTTGAGATTTATTACGCAACCAGAATTAACATTCACTCGACCATTGAGCCTACGGGCCACATTATCTCGAGTTCGAAATAAACACTCGAATATTAAGCCTACGGGCTACTTCTATATCAAGTTCGAAACACTCACTCGACCGTTAAGCCTACGGGCTACTTCTATATCGAGTTCAAAACACTCAGTCGACCGTTGAGCCTACGGGCTACTTCAGCATCGAGTTCGAAATAATCACTCGAATATTAAGCCTACGGGCTACTTCTATATCGAGTTCGAAATAAACACTCGAATATTAAGCCTACGGGCTACTTCTACATCGAGTTCGAAACACTCAGCTGACCGTTGAGCCTACGGGCTACTTCAACAACGAGTTCGAAATAATCACTCCAATATTAAGCCTACGGGCTACCACATTATCTCGAGTTCGAAATAAACACTCAAATGTTAAAGCCTACGGGCTGCCGAGTTCGAACAAGGACCCAATCGAGTTTGAAACATTGAAAAAGCTACATTTACTCAGAGTTTACGTTAACCACCACATTATCATCAACTCAACAAGCAAAACGTCACTCCAAATCTGATCGATCAAAATTGACCTTGTTATATATATACAAAATTGCCTACGTAATTAATTTACAGATATGGAGAATTAGATTCTAAGCTTCTGGGTCGGGGTCTTCCCCATCCTCGGACCCGCTTTTGCTACCATCATCGTTATCATCGTCATCATCATCAGAAGCCAAGGCTTCAGCTTTCGCTTAAAGCTCTTTTACCTTTCTTACCTCTTCAGTAAGGTCGAAACTTCGAGCGTGTATCTCCTCGAGGGTCTCCCTCCAAGATCTACACTTAGCAAGTTCGACAACCCAATGAGCTCGAGCATCGGCAGTCTTCGCCGCTTCCCGGGCCTCCACTTGAGCGGCCTCAGCATCAGCTCGATATACAGCAATAGACTTATCCGCCAAAACTTTCGGCGACTCAACCTCCGCCTTAGCCTCAGCAAGTCGTGTCTCAAGCTCATCGATTTTCTTAGCCTGAACCGACACCTTTTGCTTGACGTTTCGAAGCTGAACGTCGGCTGATAATAACTTTGTTAAGATGGTTTCTTTCTCCGCTGCCAGGCGGTCAATGGCCTCGTTCCACTGGTTGCATTCGGCCCATATTTGATCGACCTCCTCTCGAAGTAGCCCGATCTTCTCGATCTTTTGCTGCAACTGAGACAACGAAGGGTTAACTTCCACAGTCGAGTCGAATCCATACTTTAACAGAACGAGGCTCATCTGCTGATCGAGCTCGACCCTTTCTTCATGAACCTTAGCCAAATCCGCTTGAAGATCCTTTATAGCCTCGTCCGTTTTGCTACAAAGAAGCCGAAGGTCATCTCTTTCACCTAGGACCTTCCGGAGTTCGGCCTCGCACTGGCTAAGATCAACTCGAAACCTACCGATGGCCTGCACAGTTAGAAAATGTCATCAACACCAGTAAAACAAAGAAGGATCACCGATATCGGAACTGTCAAGTATGGAAAAGAACAAAGAAGCCAAGTATGGAAGAATCATTACCCGAGTAATAAAACGCTGAGCCTCGTCTAACAAAATAGAAGCATCATCGATATCGGAACTGTCATCAACACCAGTAAAACAATCCTTAAAAGGATCCGCTGCACCTGAGCCAGCACCAATATCGGGAGTCTTCAACTCTCGAGCTTCCTTCAACGCCTCCTCAGAAAAAGACGGAAGAGAAGGTGAATGACCCATTGCCATTGCCCCGAGCAAATCACTCGGAGTACTCTGATCGAGACTTAGGTCTTCGGAACCAACCCTGATGGGCACGGCCTCCATCGGCTCAGCAGCTCTAGCAACCTCGACTGCCTCCGTAGGTCAGACTACCAAAGACGAGGAGCTATCTTCTTCTTCTTCCTCCCTCAGTCGTTGGACCGAGTCGATCGAAAGGGCAATGGTTTTTCTCCTCACCTTTCGAGTTTTGGGCTTGGGGTCCTCCGGCCGAGAGGAAGCCCTTCGTTTCTTTTCTTTTCCCTGTTCCAGGACCAGGGACTTGTTTCCTTCATCACCGATCGAAGGCCTCAAAACGGCATCCCTAGTTACACCTATATACAAAGAAAAAATCGATAACGAAAAGAACGCAGAATATACCTCGAGGGAAACAGGAACCAAACCTCACCATGATTCTTGGCCTCCCATCTACCTTTTGCCAAATCACGCAAAGCGCGCTCGGCATAAGATGAAGTCGAGGCTAACTTTCGAACCCAATCCTCGAGGTCAGGCACCGCTTGTGGCATCCAAGGTGCAGCTGGACATCAGAAAATAATATTAACAAAAACGGAAAAAGACACGAAAAGCAAACATGAATCACTTACGGTCGAAATTTCATTTTTCAGGAAACGACATCTTTTCCTCCGGGATAAGATCACGAGTCCTCACTCGAATATATCGACCCATCCAACCTCGATCCTTATCTTCATCGATGCTCGACATCAAAGCCTTCGATGCTCGACGATGTAGCCTAATTAGTCCACGATAAATCTGAGGCCGATACAGTCGTATAAGGTGGTTCAGAGAAAAATCCAACCCTCCGGCTTTGATAGAGAAGAAACACAATAAGATGACTATACGCCATAAGGAAGGATGAATTTGGCCGAGGGTGACATGATATCTCCTGCAGAAATCAAAAATCACGGGATCGACAGCTCCTAATGTGAAGGGATAGGTGTAAACACTTAAAAATCCCTCCACGTAGGTAGTGACGCTCTCATCGGAGGATGGGATTTGTAACACAACCTCAGAACCCCAGTTGCAGTCTTTTCTGACGGCCTCGAGGTGAACCTCCGTTATAGAGCACGTATACATCGATACATGCTCACACCGACCCGGAACGGACGAAGGGTTCTCCACCCTAAAATCAGTTTTTAAAATACACAGGCCGGGAATATAATCATGAACAGATGGCTCCATCGGCGCCTTATCGTCACACGGCCGTGAGGAGGAAGCTTTCTCCTTTTGAGGTACGATTTTTGAAGTTTTCGCCATCGATATGAGAAGAAAAAGTCGCAAAAGAAGGTGAAAGAGGGGACAACACCAAAACTCTGGTATAAGCGGCACTAAAGCAACGAAATAGAGAAGATAATCAAAGAGAATTTGGGAAAAGAGGAAGCGCAAAAGTGGAAAATATTATATAGGAAAACTATTTATAAAGCATGGCGATTCGTTTCTAGCGGTGGCCGACCACAGACTGACACACATTAAATGCCTCGATAAAACCAAACCGATGGGACAGCTATCACGCACGTCATAGTCGAAGTCGATAGAAACGTCAGCATTGATTCGGTCGAACCTTAGGGAAATCACATCGTTTCTCGTCATCTGTTTTCCAAGAAATGAGGGGGCTATCTGTATACGGTTAAAATCGGTCCTCGATCATGAAGATCGATCGAGGATGGCATTTCAGTCAAGGGGTATCTTCATAGAGAGCCCGAACGAATTTCGAGATGGGGGCGTCGAGCGTCGGGGCGTCCGAATCGACCGAGGCAACATCGACCGACACAGGTCCCGAACATCGATGCCCGAAAGTGATCACCCAGCTCGAAACCAAGGCCGAGGTTCCGATCCGACACCGAGCTCGAGTCGGTATCGAGCTCACAGACAAAAAGCTGTTACAACCGCACCAAAGGAAAGAATCTTGGCGGGAATTAAGGAGGAGACACACGATCATGAGTCCTCCATTAGTAAACTATTGATATTTTTTTAATTCTTTTTGTCATATCACTAAATCTCACAGAAAAGTACAAAATCTAGCAAGAATGATCAATTAAATGAATTAGGTAAACCATGAGCTCGAACAATTAAATAACGTATAAAGGTATAGTAAACTCTATTCTTTCAAAACTTGGAGACTCTAGCTGAATTTGTGGTCTTGTGCATCTAATTCGCTTGGAGTAATGTATAGATATTGATTCTTGAGGGGAACGACCTTGGATCAAGAAGATATGGAGAGCGCATAAATTGCTAATTTCGAGACTTTGCATTAAGGATGGGCCTTTTGCATTCAAGGAACTAGAGAAACGAAAAACTTTGATATTATCATATATAGAAAAAAAAACTAAATACTTTGATGCAATCGAGTCATTAGACGTGGCAGCAGTTTTTTGTACGCCATGTCAGTCTATTATCACAACTTAATATTATAGTACCGCAAATGGCGAAATATACCTCTGTACAATTAGAAAAGATTTAAATATATTTTTCGTCATACTTTGAGTCCAAATATACATTTATCGTTATACTATTAATTTAAATATACTCCTTTTCCGTTAAGTTTATCCAAAGTAGACATTCAATCTTATGTGACACTGACATTTGATGATGTGGATGTCACATGGCTTGCCACCTCAGCGCCCCTAACCCATTTTATCCCTCCCTTCTAATTTTTTCCACCACTAAAATTTTCTTCCCCTCCACCACTATTGTCACCATTACCGTTACCATAAAAAATATTGTATTCCAAATTTTAATCTTTTTATATATAGATTAAGGGCGCTGAGGTGGCATGCCATGTGACATCCACCTCATCAAATGTTACTGCTACGTAGGATTGGATGTCTATTTTGGACAAACTTAACGGAAGAGGGATATATTTGAACCAATAGTGTTACCGCATGGGTATATTTGGACCAAAAGTATAACGAAGGCTATATTTAAACATTTTCTCATAAAAATCAAGTAAAATTGTAACAAATAGTAATTATGAACTCATAACTTTAAAAATCTAATAAATTCAGTACTAAAAACTTTGAAGATTAAACTTATAGAGTTTAAATTTTAGATCCATCTATGTTCATAGTATCTAACATATTGTATGTTGTATTAACTTATTACTCCCCAAGTACAAACATATTGTTTGTTACTGATATAACTTGAGTGCTGCCGTATTACACATATTTCATGGCAGTCATATTGTTTACTCTGATGAGCTTTTGAAAATCTAAACCTTGAGATTGAGACTTAAATATATTTGCTGCCCAAGAGAGTTGTACTAGTGCTCTAACTTATGCAGATTCCTGATAAGTACATCGATTTTGGGTACTTGACTTTGTCAATGGGATACAATAATAAAGATGACTAATTTCGAAGACCAATTAATTTCTAGCAAGTACTATATCAAAGATTAAAAAAATACTTAAAAGTTGAGTAGTTTAAACAAATGAATTCACATTTAACTTCCAAACTGTAAAATGAAAGGACTCTGTTTACATTAATCCTCCTTATTAATTTGCCTTAATCAATTCATATAGTTATGAAATCAAAAGAAAAAACTAAAAGAATTGAGATGGTTACAGTAAACTATTGAAGTATGGCACACCAGTCAGTGGCAACCAATCATCTCCAACTAGAAAACCAGATACTGTAAAATTAGCAGCATCAGTAGCATTTAAAATTTGGATTGCAGGCCATGTAACTCTGCCTGTTGTATTTGATCCCGGTCCAGTGTTATTAAACTCTGCATAATAAGACGTGTTTAGCGCGAAATCTCCAGACCAATCATGCCAACCTGATGGGTGAATAAAACCATCCATATAAGATTGCATATAAATCGTCCTCGAATACTCCTTCCATGGCCTACCAAGATATGTTTTAGTGCTACTATTGCTAATTGCCAAATCATCTGCAGGTCTAATTGTGCAATTATGGATTGAAATTCCAGTGTTTTGATTTATGTCTGTTCTGCCTTGAGCTGTTATTGCATTGAACTGATTGGGCAAAGGGAGACGTGGATACAAGTTGCAATTCTGGAAAACAGCAGCTGCATTACCAAATATGAAATCGACTGTGCCATATATGTCACACTCTCTGTAAAATTGCCTAAGAGAGTGTACGTATAATGTGTCTTGGTATGCCTCAAAGCTGCAGCTATAGAATGTGGATAAATCAGCACCGTTTCGGACTGCAACTGCTTGATGCTTGATTGCTCCTGCTGTGTTTTGGAACGTAATGTCAACTGCAACAAATCCTAGACCAACCACAGCTGCAGAAGTAACACACAACTGTTGTTAGACAACCATACTACAAATTTATAATTACAACATTAAATTTTGGAAAATGTATTAATTTCAGCATAAACTCAGTATAACTATTCATAGCATAACTAATAACAACATAATTTGTATTCAAACAAAACGACCCCTTAGTGTAGGCTGAGACAGATGGAGCTTATATGTTATGGATTCAACTAAAGCTTGTATTTTCGACACGTAACGTGTGTATATATAAAACCAAAATTTCGACAAATATTATATTCTGAACTCATAGTACTCGTTCACCTTTTTAAATTTTGAATTCGCGCCTCTAGGATGCATTTGAAAAGGTAAGGATATCATTTAGATACTTACAAAATGTGGAAGAGTTGAATGTTGTCCATCCATCAACAAAGCTATGATTGCCTGTAATGATGGTTCGATTGATGCCATCACCAATCATCATCAAATACTTCTTGTTCTTCGCAATGGCAACATACTCCTCGTACACACCTTCTGTTATGTATATAAGGAAATACCCTGCATCAATCTTGGTATTATTTGGTGCAGCCGCCACTGCATCATTAATGGTAGTGAAATTCCCACTTCCATCTTGATTGACAATCACAATGTCACTCACGTTAACTTGGTCATTATTTTCATCCTCTTGCAAAAGCTTTCTCCTGCTTACTGTTTCCAAAATTGCTTGGTTTCGTGCCGACATTTGGAACGACAATTGGCCATTTTTGAACAGCTGTTTTTGTCTAGGTTGACGAATTTTCGGCCCATTTTTCTTCTTTGGTACCCACCCTTTTGTGAACAAAGCTAAAGAAACACTATAAAGTTTAGTGTCATTTGAAAGTGGAGCTACTAGGCCATTTCTAACACTCCAAGCAGAGGATGTTGCTTGAAGTCCATCTAAACAAGTTTGTGTGTTTGTTAAAATTGCACTGAGCATTGTTTGCACATCGTCAGCTTCTAAAACTGGGAGAATTTTGGATGTCACGTTAACAGTTTTAAAAGAACTTGACAAGTAATCCATGTTAAGCCCTGCTAGAAAATGGCAATCCTCTAGTGCACGGACAGCAGTGATTGTTAATTGTTTGGATTTTCGAAGGTATTTTTGGATAAGGGACAAGAATTTACGAGCTGAAGATAATGATTTTCGGACAGATTTTCGACCGTAGCCATAGACATTTTCATTGGGACTCCCTGTAGGTGGAAGCACCGATGATCTACAGAAGGAAGGATAAGGAGTGGATTTGCAAATAACAGAGGGAGGTACAGGAGTATTTGGAGGAACATCAGCAGCAAAAGATTGAGAAAATAAGATTGGAATAAGCAGAAAAAGAGTAGTGCAAAAAAGGGTGAAATGAACAAAAAAGAAGTTAGAATTTTTTGCCATGGCTTTTGACATGAACATGAAATGGTGATTAGCTAGTGTATGATTTTTTGTGCAATGGTTTGATGGATATTAACATATATATACCTAAAGAAATGGAAAGCCAGCTTAGGTAAAAGCCTAGTTGTAATTCTTTTTGCTACGTGAAGAGGAACGGTGGCAGAAGACTTGATAGTACGTAGTAGTAAAGTATTGAATAAAAATGGGATCGAAGTCAACCAGTTAATTGCATGGCCATTTTCTTCAAAGCGCGTCGATCTTGAATGCATTGATTGGGTTCAAACAAAGAGATGCAAATGTATTGTCTGCTGCCGTACTCCATCCGGTTCACTTTGATTAATTTTTGTTGTTATTTTCACACACGAATTCATCTTTTAGTATTAATTAACAATAAAATAAACTATATTAATTTTAATTTGTTCATTAAAAATATAACAAATTATCCTAGGTTCTCTATTTGCTAGAATTTGTTTGTGCATCATTTGTCAACGGAGTTAGCACATGCCAACTTGGTTTAGTTATATAAGCACTTCTTTTTAATTTGTTACGGTCTGCACTTGTATGGCACGCTTGTTACCATCACCGAAACATGTATAAATAATTCTCTATATATATATATCAGAGTTTACGCAAATAAGAATAAATTACCTAATGATTTTTCTTTATCCACACCCTTGAATGCTGATATATATATTACCAAATGGTTTGTCTCTATCCACACCCTTGAATGCTGTTATATACTATATGTACCTGATAACAGTCTAAGATGGAAAAACTGCTTCGCTAGTGAGAACTACTTTTCTTCTTCGTTTTCCCAACAAAATAATACATATATATGTGCGTGTATGTGTGAATGTTTATATATGTATGTATGTATTATACATAAAATCTCATATGTAGTGCGCGCATCAAACACATTAACACTAGATTTGTTCATATATGTAGCTTAGTTTACCTGTTACAAATTCTAAAATGCAAAGAAGACAGAGGACTCCGTCATTTTGATTCTATAAATAAAATTGGCATTTTCATTTACCAAAGAGACATCAGGCTAAATGACTAAATAAAACAAGTCAGTCCTCGTAAACAGCCTAATGTTTGTCGCCTCTAGCTGAAGTGCACTTTAATGAGTTCAAATGCTCAGAAAATATTTCTAAACAACAAGACACCAATAAGAACACTAATATACAAGGTTCTTTTGTAAAGAGCTAAATATATTTAAGATTTTTAATGACGGTTAATGATTAAGAGCAAATTCCAACTTCGCAGCCGGAATTGTTGAAATTATTGAATTATTTCCCTCAAACTCTATACAAACAAATCATTAACTACTAATGTGTGACAGTGATGACAAATATTGCATCATTTATAATTTTATATTCGAAGTGGTTCAGATTACTAAATTATATATGTGAAAAACTTGTATTTGAAGTTAAACTTCATGGCTAGCTAGTTAGTTTTGAATTGTTGAAATCAATTAAACAATATTTTCAAGTGATTGATTTTCCCTTCGGTCAATTACATTCAAATATTACGTTCATGAGTGACAAGGATTGAAAACGACCTATACTAATTTGATACTAACAATGTAATGGTCTCATCTAAGAAGAATGTATGAGAAAGATGTGAATTACAACAATGGTATATTTTCGCAAACAGTTTGATTATTTATTAGAGCATGCAACCAAATCCGAATTAAGTTTGCGGCGAATGTGAAATATGTAGATTCCATTGAGACAAATTAAATAAATCTATATATTCACATATTTTAGGACTAAGCAAGAACAATAATGTGCTTTTGATGCAAATGTATTGTCATCGGAATAGCTCCATCCGGTTCACTTTAATTAATTTTTTGGTTATTTTCACACGTATTAACAAATTCACCTTTTAATATTAATTAACAATAAAATTGACCATATTAACCGTAATTTATTCATTAAAAATATAACAAATTCTCCTAGGTTTTGTACTCCAAGGACAACTTTGAAAAAAAAAAGTTAATTCGTTCATGATATATGAAAATATTAAATATTGTGAATCATAAAAAAGGCCAAAAAAATAAATTAATGTGTACATGAAGCATTATTACTTATTAGTGCATTCCGAGTCCAATAAGGAGCATAGTACTTAAATAACCTATTTAGGATTATGGTCATTATAATGTAGTATATGCAGTTTGCTACAATTTGTTTGTGCATCATTTGTCAACGGAGTTAGCACATGCCAACTTGGTTTAGTTATATAAGCACTTCTTTTTAATTTGTTACAGTCTGCATCTTGTATGGCACGCCTGTTACTATCACCGAAACATATATATATATATATATATATAAATAAATAATTGAGGGACATTCCGGTGATGTGGCAAGCCTCATTGTGCAGGAAACCCAATTATCTTTTTTGTCAATTATTTTGCTTTTATCCTACTTTTCTGTTAATCTACTATTTTTACAAATCCAAAAATCGCTTCTTCAAAAACCAAAAATCAAGTCCTTTTTCTTTTCATTCTCATTAAGAAACCAATTATGACACCCTTAAAAATCCAAACGAGCGTTATTCAATGAAAGTTGAACTTGCCCGTTTGCTTACAAAATTACAAATAACTGTTTCCTTAACCTTTTACTTTTATCTCTTCACTATAGCCTCTTAATGTGTTTGAAAGTCCAAACGTCTTTATTTAATGAAAGTTAAACTTGCCTGTTTCACACCCTTTTGCTTCATTACGCAAGGTTTGTTTTGGCACTATAGTCAAATATTGTTGAATATTTGTGAAATATATTAACAAAATTATTATTTTATGCAGGATTGTCGTTGATTTAATATTCTGATTTTTGATATATTAAGTTTTCCACGGGTGAAAATATCTCCAAATTTTCCTTCTTTGCAGATTCGGCACAAAATGGTTTGCGAAAAATTCCATACAAAATTTTACCAGGGAGTTTATTAGTTGCTTTTGGGTTACTTGATTAGAATGTTTATTTTCAAATGCGTCCTGTAATTTAGGGCGATCGTCCCAAAACTTGATGAGTTTTTGTAGGCTCTTTATGATGGCGCTTGCATACTTATTTGTACTAATTAATATTTTTGGGAAATTTATTTCTTTAAATCATTTATAGTTGATAAAATCTATTTTACATTATTTTTCCGCAGCATTATGAAACGTAGCAAAAACTTTCTTTTGTAAACTTCTATGTGAGAAGACATGGGTGGTGGCCAGTTGGAGACTGGAGAAGAGTGCAAAGTAATTATATTAATCTTCTCAACTCTGAGGATTGAAACAAATGATAAGATGAAAACAAGATATATAGTACGTAGAGTCGTTGAGAGGAAGGCATAGGCAATAACATAGATAGTACGTAGTCCTGTGTTGTGGGTATGATATTTTCTTTCTTTCTTCATTCGTTTTCTTTCTCTTGGATGATTCTAAATCGCATTAAATGTCATTCAACCTTCTTTTTCATGGAAAACTTGGTTATGGGGCATAAAGTTTTTGTCTATATATTTATCTTTTACAACTTAATTGCTTCTATGATGAGCAAGAAGGATAGCTACATGAGTGAATGCTTCATATAGATTAGAAAAAGAATTTAGTTTCACAATTCCCCAAAAAATCTTTTCTATTGCTCTAAGTCTTAATAATAGCACGGCTGTAAGAAGCTGGCCGCGTAATTAAGTTTTATCTAGTTTTTTATGGAGCATTGGTTTTTCTAATTTGTAAAACAATTATACTGTTTTGGGTGCAGGACGGAATATATGATGCTACAAATAGCGCAACAGGAAGTAGGAATATGCTTATGGAAATGGTTAAAGGAAACAACCCCTTAGAGTTTTATCACAACTACTAAAACCTTCATCTAGATTGAAAGCATTTGGTTTTCGGAAAAGTAATCAAAGGAATTGGGTGCTTTGTTTTGTTGAACATGTGATAACTGGTGTTAGTGATCTTTCTTAAAAAACATATATTTTTAACAAACCATTATAAACCCCGGTAAAAAGCTGAGTTCCCATAATGTAACTTTGGTATTAATTTGAGTTCTATATATTTTAATACTCAACTTTCTTAATTATAGAAAAAAAGTTAAAAAGCTCCTGTAACTTACAAATATATAGTAGTATCTGCTCTAAATTCAAATTTATGAATTAACTCAAAGTATGTTGCTTATAACTATCACATTATCATAGAAAGGAGGGTTTAATAAATTTAAACATGAATTTTTACAACGCCGCGAAGCGCGAGTATAAACTAGTGTATAAATAATTCTCTCTATATATATATCAGAGTTTAGACAAATAAGAATAAATTACCAAATGGTTTGTCTCTATCCACACCCTTGAATGCTGTTATATACTATATGTACCTGATAACAGTCTAAGATGGAAAAACTGCTTCGCTAGTGAGAACTACTTTTCTTCTTCGTTTTCCCAACAAAATAATACATATATATGTGCGTGTATGTGTGAATGTTTATATATATGTATGTATGTAACTATGTATGTATGTTTGAAGTTGTTTACCCTTAAAATTGGATAACAATTAAACTTATAATGAGACTTTAAGGATACGCGATTTCACTTAATACCGATAAACAAATATGAAGATTAATGACAGAAATGAACTATAAAATAAAGCGAACCAGTATTGAAACGGAATTCAACCCTCGAGCTAGGGTGCCATCGAACTGATTGATACCAAAATAGTTAAAAATAAATAAGATGATGAACAAGAAAGTATAAGCTAAAGAGAGAGCGTTATATTGGCTTTTTTACGTGAGAACAATGTGTTACAAATGGTTAATATTCCCCTTTATATAGTAGAGGAGTTCCACTTATGGTATAACTCTAATTACAGAAGGAAATCTCATGATTAGCTAATTAACCGTTTCTGATTTGATCCGTTCTGAGATTTACGCCATGATCCTCGACCAACCACCGAGATTTACGCCATGATCCTCGACCAGTCATGGATATCTCGCATTTTTGTTATTATGCTATCTTCGATCTTGCTCAATGTCTGTCTTGTTTAGCTTCGATCGCTACTAGCCTCGATCTTGACAGGTACCTCGGTTCTGAACTCGGTACCTTATCCTCTTGATATGGCCTATTCCGTTATGAGGCCATCCTTCGATGCAAACTCCCAGTCTCGGTCAAATAGTAAAATCGGGTGGGCCCGATTTTAACCGTATACAGATAGTCCCCTCGTTTTTTTGAAGTGTAATGACAAGAAACGAATTGAGCCTTCGATTTTCTATCTCGACCTGTCATGATGCCATCTTTGTGACGTAAGCGACGGAAGTGACTGAAACGACTCGACTGTACAGTTACCAAGGTATTAAATACACGTCGGTCGATGGTCGGCCACCACCAATATTGAACCGTCATTGTGAAATTTATAAATAGCCCATCTCTCCACCATTTTGAACTTTTACTTTTCGATTTCCAATCTCCAAAGCTTTTTATATCTTCTAATTTCTTCATTTGCAAATCTACGATTTTCACTGCTAACCTTTTCTCAAAATACCAAATCTTATCATCTCCATCTATTTTTAACTTCAAATCCATACAAAAATGATAAAAACATCAAAAACTGTTCCTCAAAAGGAAAACGCTTCTTCATCGCGGCCGGCCGGCAACAAGACACCGGCGGAGCCGCGCCCTGAGGAGTGTGTTCCCGGGGGGTGTGTCCTCACTTTCGATTTTAAGACCGATAAAGCCTCGTTGGTTCCCGGTCGATGCGAGCCAGTATCGATGTATATATGCTCGATAACTTAGGTATACCTTAAGCAGGTAAAGAAAGATTGCAACTGGGAAGGCGAAGATGTGGTGATCCCGACACCCGAAGAGGACATCACCACCCATGTGAAAGAGTTTCTAAGTGTTTACTTACCCTTTCACGATAGGCCCCCTCGACCCCGTCGTCGTTGATTTTTGCCGTCAGAATCAAATAACGCTAGGCCAAATCCATCCTTCCTTTTGGCGAATTGTGATTCTGCTCTGATTCTTCATGAGCAAAGTTGAGGGGATACCTTTCACCCTCGACCACCTCATCAGCTTATACAGTCCCCGCCTCTATCGAGGCGGGTTAATAAAACTCCAACACCGGGCTACCAAAGTGCTATTCTCGAGCATAGACGAGGACAAGGACCAAGGCTAGATGGGCCGGTTCATTCGAATGAGGACTTCCGACCTAATCCCGGCTGAGGTCATGCCATTTCCCGAGAAATAGAATATGAAGCGTAAGTACAATCCCCCTGTTAGCTCCTATCAATTGTTTTGCTCCTTTTCTTCTTCTCATTGATATCCTTTTCCGTGATGTAGCGGTCTCTTGGATGCCCGGTGCAATCCCTAACCTCAAGAGCTGGGTTTGGGACCTGGCCTCGACCTCTACGTATGTCGAGCATTCATGGCGTGACTTATCAAAGGGCCGATGGGAAGCCAAAACTCATAGTAAGCCCCTTTTCCATATCTTTAATGATTTTATCAAAGCATATCTTACTTAATTTCCTTTCATACAGGCCTTGGAAAAGATGATGTTATGAGGCCCCTATCTGGTGAGGGGGAGACTTCGATCCCAGCACCGAAACCGGTGAAGGACAAAAAGAGGAAAAAGTCCTCACCCTCTGAGGATCCAGAACCTAAGAAGAAGGTGGCTCGTACATTGAGGAAGAACATCATCATCCTAACCGAAGAATATGTTCGGTGCCTAAGGGAGGAAGATGAAGAAGTGAAAGAAGATGACTCCGGGCTGGTGGCACGAATGGGAATGAGCACCGAGGCCCCAAAGGCCACTGAATCGGTGAAGGCTGCAGAGACTCCGTCTCGAGATGAGGGTGTCTCGGAAAGAGACATGGGCGAAGTCCCCGAGTCATCGAGGATCGAAGATGCCTCCCACCATACTGAGCCAACGGTGGGTACGGCTGTCGTTGCCCCTCGAGATGAGGAGAACGCCCCAAGTGATTCACTTGGGGCAATAGAAATTGGAGGCTCCCCTCGTTTTCTGAGGAGATGATTCAAGAGGCTCGGGCCTTGAAGACCCTCTCCATCGAAGGAGCCCATGGAAGGGAGGACCCCTTCCTACTTTACCGGTCTGAGTGGCTTGGAGGTCTCGAGGAAGGACTCGGACGAGGCATCGAGCCTTTTCAATGAAGTGCAGCAAGCTCTGAATCAGGTAAGCCTTAACTCTCCTTGTCGGTGTTACACTTGTGTTCATTTTTCTCTTCCTGTCTAACTTTTTTTCTTCTTTCTGTGTAGGCCTCGACGCTTCACCAGGAAGCATTTTCTCGGGCTCGAGCTGAGCTGAGTCAGTGTGAGGTCGACCTTCGAGGTCTCTCGGAGGAGAGGAATGCCCTTAAAATTCTCTATGGGCAAAAAGAAGAGGAGACTAATGACCTGGCTCACCAAGATCAGACCGACCTGATCGAGCAGGTAATGAAAATATTAAAAGCTCATAGGCTCGATTCGGGAATGGTGGCTAATATTTTAATCTCACAGCTACAGCAGAAGGTCGAGAGGATCGAGCAGCTCCGCGAGGAGGTCAATATGATGAAGGCATAGACCTTGGGGTGGAAAGAAGACATCAACCGCTTCGCTGTAGAAAAAGAGACTGCTTTATCCAAATTGTTATCGGCCGAAAGTCAGCTTCGAGTCATGAGAGAGAAGAGCTCGGCTCAAGAAAGGAAAATAGAGAAGCTCAAGGCTCGGTTGGCTTCCGAACTTGCCAAGGCCAAATCTGAAGCTAAAAAGGCAAAGGCCGAGGCAGATGTGATCGTGGCCGTCTACCGGGCCGATGCTGAAGCCGCTCAAGTCCAAGCGAGAGAGGCAGTCGAGACCGCTCAAACTCGAGCATATTGGATTGCCGAACTCGCCAAATGTCAATCTCGAAGGGAAACCCTCGAGGAGATCCACGCTCGAGGTTTCGATCTTACCGACGAGATAGTAAAGGCTAGAAAGCATGAAGTCGAAGCTGGAGCGCTGGCCACTTCCGATAATGATGATGATGATGGCAGCAAGAGCGGGTGCGAGAATGGGGAGGACCTCGATGGAGAAGAAGCTGCCCCCGTAGAAGATCAGGAACTTTAGGATTTTTCACTTTTGATCTTTTGTATAGGATCCTAATCGGATATTGTAAATATTCTCATATATATAAAGATCTCTTTCTATTCCGACTTGTCTTTATTTCATTTATGCCTTGTGAAAATTTTGTTTTGTTTATGCCTTATGAATTTGACCGAACCCGAACTAGTGTAATTTTTATAATCGAGTGATTACTTGCTCGAACTTGTAGCAGGGTGACACTTAGGTTTTAATTGAGTGAAGATGATTTCTCAAAAATAAACTAGCCATTTAGGCTCTTGAATTAGGCCTATATGACCATAGCAAAAAAAATGGCTTTCTCCCCCTTTTCGGCTTGAAAAGTTTATTGTTTAATCATATAAATTTTGTTGTGTCTTAGCACGAAATAAAGGGTTTGCTCGAGAGTTTGAACGGTTCCATACCCATTAGGATTTTTAAGGATCGATATTATCGAGACCCTTTGTTTCGTAATGCCTTAGCATAAAATAAAGAATTTGTTCGGGAGTTCGAACGACTTTGTACCCATTAGGGTTTTCGAGGGTCGATATTATCGAGACCCTTAGAAATTTAGCTGAGGGTGGCCTTTTTACCCGGTTTGTGAAAATATTCGAAGGCCTGTTTAATAACGGTAATCGGACGTCTCCGAACCGTGTTAATTTGGCCGTAGCCTTTAACTTGGGATTTTCCTTTTGGGCTTATTCCCCTTTTATACTTTGAACTTATTCGAAGTATCAGTCCCCGAGTGGGGTGGCCGTGGCCTATAAAATCGAGGATTTCCTTTTTAAGGTCTTACGATTTCGAGGTTTAGTAATTTGATCATGTCGATTTTTTGGACGGCAGTCCCCGAGTATCGGGTAAATTGTTTGAACTTCAGTTGTGATCGGTCTTTAAGCCAGTTTCCACAATATATCATAAGTATGAAATTGTAAAGTATAAATTTTTCTAAAGCATGGAACATCTGGTAAGGAAAAATGCTTCTTTTAATAGATTATACATGCGTACGTGTTTTGCCATTAGGGTTCAAGTAATCTACATGGACACAATTCATTTGACCGTTTGGTCCTCTACAAAATTTACCTATCGAGACCCTGTCGACACGAAGTATTTTCCTTGTAAGTATCCGAAGGTGTTGCCCCCAGTATTCGAGGTAGATTTTAAAGGAGCCTCGGATAATGTTGAATTGATCTAAGTTAGCACGAACAATGGTTGCCTCGTTAAAAACCTCGCCGAAAAAAGCCATTTGGGACAAAAATCGGTCTAAGGGAAAAAGAGTGCAACGCGTGCTTTCAGGCCTAATGATTTTGTGCTTGAAGAATCCTCTGATGTCTTCGATCAAACATCTACAAATGGTCAGTATAAAATATAAACAAAAATAGAGAAGGTCATACCTTAGCAGTAATATCGTTTGAGGAGTGATATGTTCCAATTGTTCGCCGTTCATAGTGCCAAGTTTGTAGGATCCTTTTCCGACAATATCAAGGACCTGATACGGTCCCTCCCAATTCGGACCTTTTTTTCCTTCGTTTGGGTCTCGAGTATTGAGGGTGACCTTCCTCAAAACCAAGTCCCTGATTTTGAAGTATCGAAGATTGGCTTTTCGATTGTAGTACCTTTCGATCCGTTGTTTCTGTGCGGCCATTCGAATGAGGGCGACTTTCCGTTTTTCATCTAGAAATTCGAGGCTTGTATTCATAGACTCGTGATTTGACTCTTCCGTTGCATATCGAAATCTGACGCTGGGTTCCCCGACTTCAACCGGGATCAGAGCTTCGGCACCGTATACTAAAGAAAATGGTGTTGCCCCCGTACTGGATTTTAACGTCGTTCGATACGCCCAAAGGACTTCGGGCAATATTTCTCTCCATTTTCCCTTAGTGTCGTTCAATCTTTTATTTAGATTTTGAATGAGGGTTTTGTTTGTCGATTCGGCATGTCCGTTCCTACTAGGATGATATGGCGTCGACGGAATTCTTTTTATTTTGAGATCTTCGAGAAATTTTGTCACTTTGCTGCCGACGAACTGCTTTCAATTATCACATACGATCTCGGCAGGCATCCCGAATCGACATATAATATGGTCCCAGATGAAGTCTATGACTTCTTTCTCTCTAATTTTCTCGAAAGTCTGCGCTTCAACCCACTTAGAGAAATAGTCAGTCATAAACAAAATAAATTTAGCTTTACCTGGGGCCGATGGCAGAGGGCCGACAATATCCATTTCCCACTTCATGAATAGCCATGGGGATAAGACTGAGTGGAGTTGCGCTTCGGGTTTGTGAATCATTGACGCATTCGAACAAACTCTTTTGTATCTTTTTTCCATATCGACACAATAGTATCGTGCTTTGATGACTTTGTGAACCAATGATTCGGTACCGGAATAATTTCCACAAGTGCCCTCGTGGATTTCTCGTAGGACGTAATCGGTATCTCCTGGTCGCAAATATATTGCCAACGGTCCATCGAACATCCTTCTATACAGTGTTCTGTCTTCGGCCAATGTGAATCGTGTGGCCTTCGTACGTAGAGTCCTCGATTCCCTAGGGTCCGATGGAAATTTCCTGTTCTTTAGATATTTGATATATTTGTTCCTCTAATCCTAGGTCAGGCTTGTGGAGTTGATTTCGGCATGGCCTTCTTCGATTACTGACCTTGAAAGTTGTACGACAGTCCCCGAGATGATCTCGTTGTCTTCGATTGATGACCCCAAATTTGCGAGGGCATCGGCCTCACTGTTTTGTTCTTGAGGCACATGTTGTAGAGTCCATTCTTTAAACCAATATAGAGTCACATGTAGTTTGTCCAAGTATCTCTGCATTCGATCTTCTCAAACCTCGAAGGTTCTGTTGACTTGGTTTACCACAAGCAAGGAGTCACATTTTGCCTCGATGACTTCTGCCCCCAAACCTTTAGCTAGCTCGAGACCTGCAATCATGGCCTCATAATCGGCCTCATTGTTAGTTAATTTAGCAGTTTTGATGGCTTGTCTAATTGTATTACCCATGGGTGGCTTCAAAATGATGCCTAACACAGACCCCTTCAAGTTTGAAGAACCGTCTATGAAGAGGGTCCACACCCGCGATGATGTACCAGACTTTATTAATAGTTCCTTTTCGACCTCAGGTATGAGGGTTGGCATAAAGTCGGCCACGAAGTCCACTAAGATTTGAGACTTGATGGTCGTTCGGGGTCGATACTCGATATCATACCCACTGATCTCGACGGCCCATTTGACCAATCGGCCCAAAAGTTTGGTCTTATGCAAAATATTGTGAAGAGGATAAGTAGTCACCACGCAGATCGGGTGACACTGAAAATATAGTTTTAATTTCCTAGAGGCGCTTATTAGGGCCAGTACTAATTTTTCTAAGTGTGGGTATCGGGTCTCAACCTCACCTAGAGTTCGACTAATATAATAAACAGAAAATTGCGTAGCTTGCACTTCTCAAACTAGGACCCCACTTACCTCAATTTTCGAGTCTACTAAGTACAAGTATAGTTGCTCGTCCGCTTTCGGAGTATGAAGCTGTGGCGGGCTTGAGAGGTACCACTTTAGTTCTTCCAATTCTTGTTGGCATTCTGGGGTCCATGCAAAATTGATGTTCTTTTTAAGCAATGAGAAGAACCTGTGACTTCTATCTGAAGACCTCGAGATGAATCGGCCTAGGGAGGCAATACGCCCTGTTAAACTTTGTACGGCCTTAACATTATCCACGACTGTGATGTCTTCGATCGCCTTGATCTTATCGAGATTGATTTTGATACCCCGATTACATACCGTAAAGCCGAGGAATTTGCCCGAGCTGACCCCGAATGCACATTTCTCCGGGTTGAGTTTCATATTGTATTCCCTTAGTATATCGAAGGTCTCCTGCAAATGTGTCAAATGATCCTCTGCTCGCAGGGACTTAACTAGCATATCGTCAATATAAACTTCCATTGACTTACCTATTTATTCTTCGAAGATTCGATTTACTAAGCGTTGATAAGTGGCCCAACATTTTTTAGTCCAAACGACATTACATTATAACAATAGGTGTTGTACTTAGTGATGAACGAAGTCTTTTCCTGATCCTCTGGGTTCATTTGTATTTAATTGTACCCGGAGTAGGCATCGAGAAAACTAAAGATCTCGTGGCCGGTCGTGGCATCGATCATGCGATTGATATTCGGCAGAGGAAAAGATTCTTTAGGATATGCTTTGTTTAAATCTTTATAGTCTACACACATTCTAAGTTTATTTCCCTTTTTAGGGACTACGACTACGTTTGCTAACCATTCGGGATATTTTACCTCCCGAATGGATCCTATTTTGAGAAGTTTGTTTACCTCGTCCTTGATGAATGCATGTTTTACCTCGGACTGGGGTCTTCTCTTTTGTTTTACCGGGCGAAACTTCATGTCCAAGTTCAGTCGATGTGAAGCAATTTCCAGTGGGATCCCTGTCATATCTAAATGGGACCAAGCAAAACAATCCATATTAATGATAAGAAATTTGATGAGTTTTTCCCTGATCTCGGGGACTAACCCCATACACAGGTATACCTTTCGATCGGGTAGATGCTCGATCAGTATGATTTGCTCCAGCTCCTCGACCGTCGATTTGGTGGCGTCGGAATCCTGGGGGATTATGAAGGATCGAGGGATCCAATAGTCACCGTCCTTGTCCATTCCATGCTTTTCTGATTGAGTCGAGGCTGGTAGTTGTGGTTGCTATTTAGCTTCCTGTTTTCCTTTGGACTCTGATCCTTTTGTTGACGAAAGCGCCGATACCGGTATCACTTCGTTGACCGCGAACATCTCTTTGGCAGAATGATGTTCCCCATACACCGTTTTTACTCCATCCGATGTTGGGAACTTCAGCATTTGGTGAAGGGTTGAGGGGACCGCCAAAAATTATGAATCCAGGGTCTTCCGAGCAATACATTGTATCTCATATCGCCTTTGATCACATGGAACTTTGTTTCTTGAATAATTCTGACTACATTTATTGGTGGGATGATTTCACCTTTAGTTGTTTCGCTTTCCATGTTAAAGCCATTGAGAATCCGAGTTGCGGGTACGATCTGATCTTGTAGGCCGAGCTGCTCCATGACCCTTGATCGTATAATATTGGCCGAACTTCCTAGATTAATTAAAACACGTTTAACCTTAATTTTATTCATAAGGATAGAGATTAACAAAGCATCATTGTGGGGTTGTGAGATCCCTTCTGCTTCCTCATCATTGAATGAAAAAGCACCTTCTGGCACATAGTCTCGAGTTCATTTTTCTCTGGTGATTGATACTTTAGTGCATTTGAACACGGGCCCTTGTGGAATATTGACCCCACCAGCGATCTTGTGAATCACGTATTGTGGTTCTTCCTGTTCATTTTTCCTATTTGCGTCTCTGTCTCTGAAATGGTTTTTAGCTCGGTCGCTCAAGAATTCGCGAAGGTGACCCTCGTTAAATAGACGAGCCACCTCCTCCCTTAGTTGTCTACAGTGTTCGATTTTATTACCATATGTACCATGGTATTTGCATGTTTGATTGGGGTTCCTTTGGGATGGATCGGTTTGTAGGGGTCTGGGCCATCTAGTATCTTTGATTCTCCCAATGGCTGACACAATACCTGATGCATCGATGCTGAAGTCATATTTTGACAATCGTGGTGCTTCTGTGGGATTGGCATGTATATCAAAGCCACTTTTGCTCATGAGCCCTCGAGAGCTCTGTCTTCGATCGTTCCTTCGATCATTTTGGATGGGATTGCGTCCTGGGCCACTGTTTCTACGATCTGCGTTTTATGGTAGATACAGATCTCTGCTCGACCGAGGTTCTCTATCGATATCCCTTTGAGTTCTACCCACAGGCCTGTTTGGATAAGCGGAATCAGAAGGGGTCCCCAATTGATCATCCCCGACCCTGATCTTTGACTGGAACCGATTATGTACATCGGCCCAGGTTACCGCTGGATATTCAATTAAATTCTGCTTTAGCTGTCGCGACGCCACCAAACTTCGTTCGTTCAAACCTTGAGTAAAGGCTTGAACAGCCCAATCGTCTGTGACCGGCGGTAGTTCCATGCGTTCCATCTGAAACCGAGATACGAATTCCCTCAACATTTCGTTGTCTTTTTGTTTCACCTTGAAGAGGTCCGACTTTCTAGTCGCAACCTTTATTGTTCCAGCATGTGCCTTTACGAAGGAGTCTGCAAGCATGGCGAAGAAATCGATGGAATTAGGTTGTCACGACCCAAACCGATGGGCCACGACGGGCATCCGGTACCTTACTCAACCGAGTACCAGCGTAACATATCTTTCGTATCATACTATCATAGGTAATTGAGTTCGAGAGGCTGTCGTGAGATAAGTAGAATAAAACATGAGGAAATACTCAATATAGGGTGACCCAACTTGATGTACCGACTTATACAAATGACGTACTGGCCTATAAGGCCATACCAGTATCCGCATACATGACATTTGTCAACAAGCCTCTAAGAGTATATAAATATCATAAAAGTCAGGACATAGCCCCGCCATACCAAACAATACAAATTCAAATTAAACTGACCAAATAGGCAACTCCAGAGCAAGTGGAGTGCACAAATACCTTCTCCTGAGCTGATGGCCTACTAGGAGAACTCTCAACCTGTCTATCGGGACCTGCGGGCATGAAACGCAGCATCCCCAGGAAAAAGGGACGTCAGTACAAATAAAGTACCGAGTATGTAAGGCTTGACAGTAGTATATAAAAGACATGAAAAAAACATGGAGTAAAGAACTCAACCTGAAATTCTGAATAGCTCTATGAATCATGAAAATTTATAATGCCATGCATGTGCGTATAAATGTCATACCATGCATAGGCATATACGTTCATAAAATCATCAAGCCTCTGAGGTCATCCCATCATATCATCTCGGCCACTGTGGGCAAAATCATCAACGTATACCAACTGATCAGGTGGTGGTGTGTATATAATGTCGTAACCCTTTCCCATATATATATATATATATATATAATATACGCATATATAACATCTTCTGGTCATGGGTCAATGTACATGTATAAATGCATGAAATGTATAAGAAATACGTTAATAAGATTTCTCGAATACCATAAAATCAATATGCCTTTCGGACAAAAGGATATAATAGAGGATATAATAATAATTCACATGGGGAATCAAAAATATATACACCCCTAGTATTTCTATGAATAGAGTCATTTATGAAAGTTGCGTATTTTTCTCATTTCGTTTATATTATTTGGATTATGCCAAAAGGAAAGAAGGGATAGCCTTAACATACCTTAACTTCGTTGAGTCCTTAATACCTTCCAAGAAATTCTTACAACAACTCAATTCAATCTACCACATCATAAGGAGATTCAAAATCAGTGCTGAGTAAATGCTAAGTCCTCAACTTAAACTAGTAGCTCGTTTACGTAAATTTGGGCAGCATCTCCCCTATAACTAGGTCCTCCTCCAATACCATATACCAACAACAACAAGAACACAATAAAAATAACATGTAAGCATCATTTTCCAACCTTATCTCCATCACAATATACCACAAAATAACCCACACACCCTAATCACTTCATACATAAAACGACAATCAAAGTAGTGTCAAATAACCTAAAACATGTAACGACGAATGACCAGCACACCATTCCTTCATTATGTGGTGCTTCTCCACACAATTTGTCCTCCAAAACTCCATTAAACAGTAGAAAAATATACAGCCCAAAGGCAACACGAAACAACCAACAAAACAGTCCACTACAAGTCAAATAACTCGAACTCACGGCTTTCGATCACCGTCCCGTGAGTTGTAAATACAGATAATCTTCACTAACTGGGTACCTCGTACCCTTCTTCATCTTGCTTCTTTTTGCTTGTTGAAACTTGTATCAACCTTCTGATTCTCTCGTTACATTTTACCATAGGGGTAGATAGATATCCATGCCTTACGGCTCTTTATCAAGAAGCTCACACGTCGTAGTACACACATAATCTACTGAAGGCCTTACATTTACTCATCATAAGCATGATGCAAAATCGAGTTCCTCTAACTCAAATCTTTCACAACCACATTCAATCTCTTACCAATTGTCTTTCTGGATGTAGATGTCGTTGTATAGCGAATAAAATAGAATTTAGGAGTTTGAATTTCTTAAAACTGAGCTCTACCACACGATCTAGAGTAAGAAGAAAGAGTGACAGTCCTAAATACCTTGTAGCCTCCTTCTTATAAGTATGGTGCACAACACACCCATAAACAAGACTCTACTAGACACGACTTGTAGACTCCCTAGGATAGAACTGTTCTGATACCACTTCTGTCACGACCCAAACCGATGGTCCACGATGGGCATCCGGTACCTTACTCAACCGAGTACCAACGTAACGTATCTTTCGTATCATACTATCATAGGTAATTGAGTTGGAGAGGCTGTCGTGAGATAAGTAGAATAAAACATGAGGAAAACTCAATATAGGGTGACCCAACTTGATATATCGACTTATACAAATAACGTACTGGCTTATAAGGCCATACCAGTATCTGTATACTTGACATCCGTATACAAGCCTCTAAGAGTATATAAATATCATAAAATTCGGGACATAGCCCCGCCATACCAAACAATACATATTCAAATCATACTGACCAAATAGGCAACTCTTGAGCAAGTGGAGTGCACAAACACCTTCTGTTGAGCTGATAGCCCACTAGGAGAACTCTCAACCTATCTATCGGGACCTGCGTGCATGAAACGCAGCATCCCCAGGCAAAAGGGACGTCAATACAAATAAAGTACCGAGTATGTAAGGCATGACAATAGTATATAAAAGACATGAAAGAAACATAGAGTAAAGAACTCAACCTGAAATTCTGAATAGCTCTGTGAATCATGAAAATTTATAATGTCATGCATGTGTGTATAAATGTCATACCATGCATAGGTATATGCGTTCATAACATCATCAAGCCTCTGAGGGCATCCCATCATATCATCTCGGCCACTGTGGGCAAAATCATCAATGTATACCAGCTGATCAGGTGGTGCGTATATAATGTTGTAACATTTTCCCATATCCCATATACATATAATAAACGCGTATATAACACCTCCTGGTCATGGGTCAATGTACATGTATAAATGCATGAAATACATAAGAAATACGTCAATAAGATTTCTCGAATATCATAAAATCAATATGCCTTTCGGACAAACTTTATCAAATATGTATTTTTCTGAGACCCATGAATAGAGGATATAATAATAAATCACACGGGGAATCAAGAATATATACACCCATAGTATTTCTATGAATAGAGTCATTTATGAAAGTTGCGTATTTTTCTCGTTTCGTTTGTATCATTTGGATCATGCCAAAAGGAAAGAAGGGATAGCCTTAATATACCTTAACTCCGTTGAGTCTTTAATACCTTCCAAGAAATTCTTCAAACAACTCAATTCAATCTACCACATCATAAGGAGATTCAAAATCAGTGCTGAGTAAATGCTAAGTCTTCAACATGAACTAGTAGCTCGTTTACGTAAATTTGAGCAGAATCTCCCCTATAACTAGGTCCTCCTCCAATACCATATACCAACAACAACAACAAGAAGAACACAGCAATAAAAACATGTAAGCATCATTTTTCAACCTTATCTCCATCACAATATACCATAAAATAGTCCACACACCCTAATCACTTCATACATAAAACGACAACCAAAGTAGTGTCAAACAACCTAAACATGTAATGAAGAACGACCAGCACACCATTCCGTCATTATGTGGTGTATCTCAACACAATTTGTCCTCCAAAACTCCATTAAACAGTAGAAAAATATACAGCCCAAAGGCAACACGAAACAGCCTACAAAACAGTCCACTACAAGTCAAATAACTTGAACTCACGGCTTTCGATCACCGTCCCGTGAGTTGTAAATACAGATAATCTTCACTAACTGGGTACCTCGTACCCTTCTTCATCTTGCTTCTTTTTGCTTGTTGAAACTTGTATCAACCTTCTGATTCTCTCGTTACATTTTACCATAGGGGTAGATAGATATCCATGCCTTATGGCCCTTTATCAAGAAGCTCACACGTCGTAGTACACACATAATCTACTGAAGGCCTTACATTTACTCATCATAAGCATGATGCAAAATCGAGTTCCTCTGACTCAAATCTTTCACAACCACATTCAATCTCTTACTAATTGTCTTTCTGGATGTAGATGTCGTTGTATAGCGAATAAAATAGAATTTAGGAGTTTGAATTTCTTAAAACTGAGCTCTACCACACGATCTAGAGTAAGAAGAAAGAGTGACAGTCCTAAATACCTTGTAGCCTCCTTCTTATAAGTGTGGTGCACAACACACCCATAAACAAGACTCTACTAGACACGACTTGTAGACTCCCTAGGATAGAACTGTTCTGATACCACTTCTGTCACGACCCAAACCGATGGTCCACGATGGGCATCCGGTACCTTACTCAACCGAGTACCAACGTAACGTATCTTTCGTATCATACTATCATAGGTAATTGAGTTGGAGAGGCTGTCATGAGATAAGTAGAATAAAACATGAGAAAATACTCAATATAGGGTGACCCAACTTGATATACCGACTTATACAAATAACGTACTGGCCTATAAGGCCATACCAGTATCTGTATACATGACATCCGTCTACAAGCCTCTAAGAGTATATAAATATCATAAAAGTCGGGACATAGCTCCGTCATACCAAACAATACATATTCAAATCATACTGACCAAATAGGCAACTCCAGAGCAAGTGGAGTGCACAAACACCTTCTGTTAAGCTGATAGCCCACTAGGAGAACTCTCAACCTGTCTATCGGGACCTGCGGGCATGAAGCGTAGCGTCCCCAGACAAAAGGGACGTCAATATAAATAAAGTACCGAGTATGTAAGGCATGACAGTAGTATATAAAAGACATGAAAGAAACATAGAGTAAAGAACTCAACCTGAAATTCTGAATAGCTCTGTGAATCATGAAAATTTATAATGCCATGCATGTGCGTATAAATGTCATACCATGCATAGGTATATGCGTTCATAATATCATCAAGCCTCTGAGGGCATCCCATCATATCATCTCGGCCACTGTAGGCAAAATCATCAACGTATACCAGCTGATCAGGTGGTGGTACGTATATAATGCCGTAACCTTTTCCCATATCCCATATACATATAATATACGCGTATATAACGCCTTCTGTTCATTGGTCAATGTACATGTATAAATGCATGAAATACATAAGAAATACGTTAATAAAATTTTTCGAATATCATAAAATCAATATGCCTTTCGGACAAACTTTATCAAATACGTATTTTTCTGAGACCCATGAATAGAGGATATAATAATAAATCACATGGGGAATCAAGAATATATATACACCCATAGTATTTCTATGAATAGAGTCATTTATGAAAGTTGCGTATTTTTCTCGTTTCGTTTGTACCATTTGGATCATGCCAAAAGGAAAGAAGGGATAGCCTTAATATACCTTAACTCCGTTGAGTCCTTAATACCTTCCAATAAATTCTTCAAATAACTCAATTCAATCTACCACATCATAAGGAGATTCAAAATCAGTGCTGAGTAAATGCTAAGTCTTCAACTTAAACTAGTAGCTCGTTTACGTAAATTTGGGCAGCATCTCCCCTATAACTAGGTCCTCCTCCAATACCATATACTAACAACAACAAGAACACAGCAATAAAAACATGTAAGCATCATTTTCCAACCTTATCCCCATCACAATATACCATAAAACAGCCCACACACCCTAATCACTTCATACATAAAACGACAACCAAAGTAGTGTCAAACAACCTAAACATGTAACGACGAACGACCAGCACACCATTCCGTCATTATGTGGTGTTTCTCCACACAATTTGTCCTTCAAAACTCCATTAAACAGTAGAAAAAAATACAGCCCAAAGGCAACACGAAACAGCCTACAAAACAGTCCACTACAAGTCAAATAACTCGAACTCACGGCTTTCGATCACCGTCCCGTGAGTTCTAACTATTAGAAAATAAATTTATCAAAATTCCTTGATAGTTAAATACTTAAATACATAAATTAGAAATTTTATTAACTATTAAATACATTCCAAAACTCAAACTACAAAGAAAAAGAGAGGCGATATAGTGATACTTACGTCGTAGGGATCGTTTTAATGTTATCGCTTCTTGATTCCGTGTCCGGGATGATAATATTCTTTGAAACACTATTAGAGAGCTCAAAGACAGGTTCTATGGTGTTCTATGGTCGGTTTCTATGTGAAAATGATGAGAGACATGAGTTAAGACATATTTATCAACGTTTGAAAAGTCAAAAGGTGCTAGCTTGGCACCCTCTCATTCGCCCATCTTCCGACGCTTATATCTTTTTATCCGGATGTCGTAAGAACGAACAGTTAAGTGCGTTGGAAACTACATTCCAAGACCTTCAATTTTTATATAATATATCCCAAAAATACCTCATATAGTACACGAAATATATTTCTCAAAAAGCTCTGTTACATGGCAAATCCTTAGTAGGTGTTTCCGCAACTTTAATCCGATTTTTCCCAAACTTCATATTTTCTATCCAAACATCATATATAGTCATATTATGACTTTAAAATCATTTAAATCATGATTAAAAAGTCTCACATTCATTACGTCACCTTGGGACGCACATGGTGTAACAATCTTCCCCCCTTAGAAACATTCGTTATCGAATGTTAAACTCCCAGAAATCTATAGAAATTTTGGCAGAGTCTTCTCTGTAACGGTACTACTGCCAACTTGTCACACAGAAAACCCAACAATACAAAGCCACACAGGTACACAATCATCAATAACACCAATGGCCTCACATGACCAATAACAATAACTAACATAAGAATCAAGTATCATATACGTACCTAAAGGATGTGATGTATCAGTATAATCCTTCTCCGGAAGTGGAAACAAGTGAGGATACCTAGTCTTCATTTCTTATTCAGCTTCCCAAGTCATCTCCTCCACATTATTGTTAATCCAAAGTACTTTAATCGAAGTTGCATCCTTAGTTCTTAATCTCCGAACTTGTCTATCAAGTATAGCAATAGGAACTTCCTCATATGATAGCTGCTCTGTAACCTGAACATAGTCAACTAAAATGAATTTAGAGGGATCTCCAATACACCTACGGAGCATAGACACATGAAATACTAGATGTACAGACTCCAATTTGGAAGGCAAGTCTAACTCATATGCTACTTGGCCTACTCTGCGTATAATCTTATAAGGTCTAATATACTGAGGGCTAAGCTTTCCTTTCTTACCGAATCTCATAATGCCTTTCATCGGTGATACCTTTAGGAATACCCAGTCATATACCTGAAACTTCAAGTCTCATTGTCGATTATCTGCATATGACTTCTGACGACTCTGAGCTCCTAATAGCCTTTCCCTTATAAGCTTAATCTTCTCAATTGTCTGTTGTACTAACTCTGGTCCTACTAACTTAGTTTCCCCAACCTCGAACCATCCTATAGGTGACCTACACTTCTGTCTGTAAAGAGCTTCATATGGAGCCATCTGAATGTTGGAATGATAACTATTATTATATGCAAAATCAATAAGTGGAAGATGATCATCCCAACTACCCCTGAAGTCCATCACACAAGCCCGTAGCATATTCTCCAGTGTCTGAATAGTACGTTCAACCTGACCGTCTGTCTGGGATGAAATATTATACTAAAACATATCTGAGTCCCCAATCCTTTTTGGAAGGACTTCTAGAAATTAACTGTAAACTGAGCACCTCTATCTGAGATAATAGATATAGGGACACCATGAAGTCGTACTATCTCCCTAATGTAAATCCTTGCATAATCCTATGCTAGGTAAGTAGTCCTGACAGACAGAAAATGGGTTGCTTTTGTAAGTCTATCGGCAATCCCATATAACATCGAACTTACATTGGGTACGAGGTAAGACTATGATGAAATCCATATTAATCACTTCCCATTTCCAAGTCGGAATCTCTATAGCCTATAAAAATCCATTGGGTTTCTGATGCTCAATCTTAACTTGTTGACAATTTGGGCACTGAGTAACAAACTCTGTTATATCCTTCTTCATTTCGCCCCACCAATATATTCCCCTGATATCACGATACATCGTCGTCGCTCCTGGATAAATAGAATAACGAGAATAGTGAGCTTCTCCCATAACCTTCTGGCACAACCCTGTCACATTAGAACACATAATTGACCTCAATATCTGAGGACTCCATCTCCTGTAATTTCAAATGGTGTATTCTCCTTTTGAGGGGATGTATCTCTGTAATGAGCTAGCACATGATCCGCATACTGGCGTTCCTACACTTCAGTTACTAAAGAGGATGTTGTCGTGTCCTGAATAGTAACTCCAATATCACATGAGTCCAGTAATCGAACTCCAAGACTAACTAGCAGATGAATATCATGGGCTATCCCACACTTCTCTGGCTATAAATATGACAGGCTACCCATAGATCTACGGCTGAGGGCGTCGGCTACTACATTTGCCTTCCCCGGATGGTATAAAATATCAACGCCATAGTCTTTCAGTAGCTCCAACTATTTCTTTTGGCGTAAATTCAATTCCTTTAGATTGAAGATATATTGAAGGCTCTTATGATCTGTATAGATATCAACATGAATGCCATAAAAATAGTGCCTCCACATCTTTAGTGCATGAATCACTGCGGCTAACTCTAAATCGTGGGTCGGATAATTCTTCTCATGCTTTCTTAGTTGTCTTTAAACATAAGCGATTACTTTTCATGGTCGTTCTGCCACTTGTTGCATGAATACATGTCTTATCTCATTGCCCACAAATACTGAAATTTTCTGTAACTCATATGATCTCAAATATCATCTTTTGATTATTTTTTTTCCCGTTCATTAGCCACGATAGGTGCCACTTTATTATGGAATGCATACAATGTTGTTGTGAGTCTCTTGTTACAAGACCATTTCTTCCTTATGTCACTATGCTTAAGTTGAAGCCTTTTTCCTTATTCCCTCAGCTAGTCTTTCTTTGTAGTACTTAAGAGAGACCCTTTGACTTCTGTAAAGCTGCGAGCTTATTACATCGTATACCCGAAAGAATTTTTGACGTTCTTACTCGCCTATAATTATCCTTTATTACTTACCTCCACGCCCGTGTGCTCATAAGGTTGATTCTGAACTGAAATGTTTTGACTGTCTTCTTAGTGGCACCATTTTTGTTTTCTTCATAACATTTATGCGGTACCTTTAACATCCTGAACTCCTATCTAAATATTTCTCAAGGATTACGATGTCATTATATTTGCGAGACCAATTTTCCTATGTTGGGTTTCGCTATGTTTATCTTACACAACCTGCTGATTTGTTGGTATCCTCTTGTTTAGCCATGGCTAGGCTATTCCTGAATCAACTACTAACTACACGTTAGTCCATTCTCATATCTTATTCTGCGTAATGCCTCTTGGGTTATATCATTTGTCTTAACTTACCCCACATACTGGCTCCTTATGTATCAAGTGTTCATTTGCATTTATATATCAATAACATCTAGTGATGGAACCCTTACTGCCTCTCCCTATCGTCATGCTTAGAAAATGTTCTGGAGTCGTATCATATCCGTAGGATTTGAATAAATGAAATCTTATTTCTTTCGCTTTTATACCATATTCTTCCTTTACTATTCCATAGTTACCTTAACCATATAACTCCGACTTAATACCATATCACACCATCTTCCCCCTTTAGGGGAGTACTAACATTTATTGCTATGAAGATTTACCTATAAATGTTTCACCTCTTCATATTTGGTGTCTTTTCACATCTTCGCGGACTCTTACTTACCTTGCGGTAACCCTTCTGTACAAGGGATAATTTAATTTCTTACACACAAAGGTGACACCTAGGGTAATTAGCTCACTTAGTCCCTTACGCTTAACTCTTCTCACAGCGCTTGTTTTAGGGAAACGTCTTCCTGAATGACCTTTAAAAGTTATTCTTCTGTTGTCAATTCAATTATTGCCCGGAACGCGATCTCTGAAATTCTCACGATGTCAAATATTATCAAATCCTTCGGTCTCGAATTCATGTTCAGTTTATCTTATTCACTGGCCCATACTAATTTCTATTACTCCGGGGGCCTAACTTTTCCTTCTGGTAATCATGTATGAGTCACCAACGCATTTCTCAAAAAAGAGACATGACTTTATGGCTTATACTCTTTTATTGTCTCAAGGCATGTAACTTATTGTCTTTTCCTTCACTTGACTATAGAATCTATAGTCCTGTCATATTTTGATTTACCGTTATCATCCATTTATCTCATCTTACTCGTAATGCTTCATTTACTTTTTTCTTATTCTCCTGCTAATATTTATGTCTATCACCTTATTATGAAAACTTTTTCAAAATATTCTTTCACTTTTATCCCCCCTTGATTCAACTCACTAGCTCTTCGGGTCGCCTAACACTCTCTCTTTACTAGGGACGAGATCCATACAAAGGTAAATATTTATCCCTTCTAGGATTCCAATGCCAATCTTCTGAAATATCTGAACATTCTAGTATTCATATCTGATTGTACTATTCTAGAGTGCACTATCTGGGTGTCTCACATGGAGAACCATTACCACGTTTGTAATATCCCTCGGAAATGTGAGCTAATGATAACAATCCATCCACAATTTTAGGTTAATCTAACCCCAGCTGGATGTTGATATCCCATCCTTCTCTTAAATTATATCTATTAGCTCCCACAGGGCATAACTGAAATGGGTGTTGTCAAGTGAATATATCCTTATTATTGTTGAAAGTAATTCAGAATGCTTATATTTCTCTGCTTGAATTGTAAATACAGATAATCTTCACTAACTGGGTACCTCGTACCCTTCTTCATCTTGCTTCTTTTTGCTTGTTGAAACTTGTATCAACCTTCTGATTCTCTCGTTACTTTTTACCATAGGGGTAGATAGATATCCATGCCTTACGGATCTTTATCAAGAAGCTCACACATCGTAGTACACACATAATCTACTGAAGGCCTTACATTTACTCATCATAAGCATGATGCAAAATCGAATTCCTCTGACTCAAATCTTTCACAACCACATTCAATCTCTTACCAATTGTCTTTCTGGATGTAGATGTCATTGAATAGCGAATAAAATAGAATTTAGGAGTTTGAATTTCTTACAACTGAGCTCTACCACACGATCTAGAGTAAGAAGAAAGAGTGACAGTCCTAAATACCTTGTAGCCTCCTTCTTATAAGTCTGGTGCACAACAGACCCATAAACAAGACTCTACTAGACACGACATGTAGACTCCCTAGGACAGAACTACTCTGATACCACTTCTGTCACGACCCAAACCGATGGTCCACGATGGGCATCTGGTACCTTAATCAACCGAGTACCAACGTAACGTATCTTTCGTATCATACTATCATAGGTAATTGAGTTGGAGAGGTTGTCGTGAGATAAGTAGAATAAAACATGAGGAAATACTCAATATAGGGTGACCCAACTTGATATACCGACTTATACAAATAACGTACTGGCCTATAAGGCCATACCAGTATCTGTATACATGACATCCGTCTACAAGCGTCTAAGAGTATATAAATATCATAAAAGTCAGGACATAGCCCCGCCATACCAAACAATACATATTCAAATCATACTGACCAAATAGGCAACTCTAGAGCAAGTGGAGTGCACAAACACCTTCTGTTGAGCTGATAGCCCACTAGAAGAACTCTCAACCTGTCTATCGGGACCTGCGGGTATGAAACTCAGCGTCCCCAAGCAAAAGGGACGTCAATACAAATAAAGTACTGAGTATGTAAGGCATGACAGTAGTATATAAAAGACATGAAAGAAATATAGAGTAAAGAACTCAACCTGAAATTCTGAATAGCTCTGTGAATCATGAAAATTTATAATGTCATGCATGTGCATATAAATGTCATACCATGTATAGGTATATGCGTTCATAACATCATCAAGCCTCTGAGGGCATCCCATCATATCATCTCGGCCACTGTGGGCAAAATCATCAATGTATATCAGCTGATCAGGTGGTGGTGCGTATATAATGATGTAACCTTTTTCCATATCCCATATACATATAATAAACGCGTATATAACGCCTTCTGGTCATGGGTCAATGTACATGTATAAATGCATGAAATACATAAGAAATACGTCAATAAGATTTCTCGAATATCATAAAATCAATATGCCTTTCGGACAAACTTTATCAAATACGTATTTTTCTGAGACCCATGAATAGAGGATATAATAATAAATCACATGGGGAATCAAGAATATATACACCCATAGTATTTCTATGAATAGAGTCATTTATGAAAGTTGCGTATTTTTCTCGTTTCGTTTGTATCATTTGGATCATGCCAAAAGGAAAGAAAGGATAGCCTTAACATACCTTAACTCCGTTGAGTCCTTAATACCTTCCAAGAAATTCTTCAAACAACTCAATTCAATCTACCACATCATAAGGAGATTCAAAATCAGTGCTGAGTAAATGCTAAGTCTTCAACTTAAACTAGTAGCTCGTTTACGTAAATTTGGGCAGCATCTCCCCTATAACTAGGTCCTCCTCCAATACCATATACCAACAACAACAAGAACACAGCAATAAAAATATGTAAGCATCATTTTCCAACCTTATCTCCATCACAATATACCATAAAATAGCCCACACACCCTAATCACTTCATACATAAAACGACAACCAAAGTAGTGTCAAACAACCTAAAACATGTAACGACGAACGACCAGCACACCATTCCGTCATTATGTGGTGTTTCTCCACACAATTTATCCTCCAAAACTCCATTAAACAGTAGAAAAATATACAGCCCAAAGGCAACACGAAACAGCCCATAAAACAGTCCACAAAGCAGTCCACTACAAGTCAAATAACTCGAACTCACGACTTCCGATTACCGTCCCATGAGTTCTAACTATTAGGAAACGAATTTATCACAATTCCTTGATAGTTAAACACTTAAATACAGAAATTAGGAATTTTATTAACTATTAAATACATTCCAAAACTCAAACTATAAAGAAAAAGAGAGGCGATATAGTGATACTTACGTCGTAGGGATCGTTTTAATGTTATCGCTTCTTGATTCCGTACCTGGGATGATAATATTCTTTGAAACACTATTAGAGAGCTTAAAGACAGGTTCTATGGTATTCTATGGTCGGGTTCTATGTGAAAATGATGAGAGAGACGAGTTAAGACATATTTATCAACGTTTGAAAAGTCAAAAGGTGCTAGCTTGGCACCCTCTCATTTGCCCATCTTCCGATGCTTATATCTTTTTATCCGGATGTCGTATGAATAAACGCTTAAGTGCTTTGGAAACTACATTCCAAGACCTTCAATTTGGTATATAATATATCCGAAAAATAGCTCATATAGTACACGAAATATATTTCTCAAAAAACTCCGTTACATGAAAAATCCTTAGTCGGTGTTTCTGCAACTTTAATCCGATTTTTTCCAAACTTCATATTTTCTATCCAAATATCATATATAGCCATATTATGACTTTAAAATCATTTAAATTATGATTAAAAAGTCTCATATTCATTATATCACCTTGGGACGCACAGGGTGTAACATAGGCGGCAAATTGCGGTACCATTTCATTGCTTCTTTCGACAAGGTTTCTCCAAATTTTTTCAGCAGAACATATTCAATCTCATCGTCTTCTAAGTCATTTTCCTTTATTGCACATGTATAAGAAGTGACATGTTCATTAGGGTCGGTGGTCCCATTGTACTTAGGAATTTCTGGCATTCGGAACTTCTTCGGAATCAGTTTCGGTGCCACACTTGGAGGGAAAGGCTTCTGTACAAATTTCTTTGAATCCATACCCTTTAGAATCGGTGGTGCCCCCGGTGTTTGGTCAACCCGGGAGTTGTATGTCTCTACTTTCTTGTCATTTGCCTCGATTTTCTTTTCTCCCGATTTATTCCGTTTAGTGAGCTCCTCGAACATTTTCACAACGGCCGGGTTGGTCCCCGATTCGTTGGCATTCGACCTTTTCGGTACAAGCTCGGTCCTTTGAACGACTTCTGGTTCGATCCTACTCGGTGTTCGGTGTTGATTTTGTAGTTGTTCTATAACGGCATGTTCAGCCTGTAACATTTCGAATATCAATTGGAGGCTAACTCCACCATCTTCTCCGCCCTGCGTACCTCGACCACCTGATCGAATTTCCCTGCGTATACTACCTTCGGGCTCAACGCCCAAATTTACATTATGGGCGACATGTGAACTGACATTAACGGGATTTGTAATTGGTACTCCCTCGAGGTCGGCCTGAGGCATCTCGATTCCTGGGGCGGCTAGGTTGTCATTTTTCCCCTGAAATCCAAGGCTGTTATCACCATGTGTAGGTGCTGCTTGTGAGTTTAACATGTTTGTCCTGAAAACAAAGATTCTTACGAGAACAAGTGTAAAGCAGTGTGTATTATCGAAATTAGTATTAAGTAATCACTATTATCCTTGGCCCCACGATGGGGGCCAAACTGTTTACCCTTAAAATTGGATAACAATTAAACTTATAATGAGGTTCTAAGGATACACAATTTCACTTAATACCGATAAGCAAATATGAAGATTAATTACAGAAATGAACTATAAAATAAAGCGAACTAGTATTGAAACGGAATTCAACCCTCGAGTTTGTGCCCTCAAACTGATTGATACCAAAATAGTTAAAAATAAGCAAGATGATGAACAAGAAAGTATAAGCTAAAGAGAGAGAGTGTTATATTGGCTTTTTTACGTGAGAACAATGTGTTACAAATGGTTAATACTCCCCTTTATATAGTAGAGAAGTTTCACTTATGGTATAACTCTAATTACAGAAGAAAATCCCATGATTAGCTAATTAACCGTTTCTGATTTGATCCGTTCCGAGATTTACGCCATGATCCTCGACCAGCTACCGAGATTTACGCTGTGATCCTCAACCAGTCACGGATATCTCGCCTTTCTGTTATTGTGCTATCTTCGATCTTGCTCGATGTCTGTCTTGTTTAGCTTCGATCGTTACTAGCCTCGATCTTGACAGGTACCTCGGCTCTGAACTCGGTACCTTATCCTCATGATATGGCCTATTCCGTTATGAGGCCATCCTTCAATGCAAACTCCAGGTCTCGGTCAAATAGTAAATTCGGGTAGGCCGGGTTTTAACCATATACAGAAGTAATGCACTTATACATATGAGATTTTATGTATTGCGCGCATCAAACACATTAACACTAGATTTGTTCATATATGTAGCTTAGTTTACCTTTTTCAAATTCTAAAATGCAAAGAAGACAGAGGACTCCGTCATTTTGATTCTATAAATAAAATTGGCATTTTCATTTACCAAAGAGACATCGTCAGGCTAAATGACTAAATAAAACAAGTCAGTCCTCGTAAACAGCCTAATGTTTGTCGCCTCTAGCTGAAGTGAACTTTAATGAGTTCAAATGCTCAGAAAATATTTCTAAACAACAAGACACCAATAAGAACACTAATATACAAGGTTCTTTTGTAAAAAGCTAAATATATTTAAGACTTTTAATGACGGTTAATGATTAAGAGCAAATTCCAACTTCGCAGCCGGAATTGTTGAAATTATTGAATTATTTCCCTCAAACTCTATACAAACAAATCATTAACTGTTATATAGTTAAGAGTGTAAAGTAAAAATAAGTATAAAGAAAAACTGATATATTATTCAAACTTCAAACTTATGTACATAATGAACTGAAATTTCCTCTATTTACAGAAGAAAGCAAGCTGATGTGTAAGCTGTTACTGTACCAGATATAGATAATCTTCTACCGGGGTAATATTTATCCATAATGGAGTACCGAAAGGATAAGCTCATTGTACCAAATAAAGATAATCTTCTACCGGGGGTGATGTTTATCCATAACGGGGTACTGAAAGGATAAGCTCATTGTACCAGATATAGATAATCTTCTATCGGGGGTGATGTTTATCCATAACGGGGTACTGAAAGGATAAGCTCATTGTACCAGATATAGATAATCTTCTATCGGGGGTGATATTTATCCATAACGGGGTACTGAAAGGATAAGCTCTTTGTACCAGATATAGATAATCTTCTACCGGGGATGATATTTATCTATAATGGGGTACTGAAAAAATAAGCTCATTGTACCAGATATAGATAATTTTCTACTGAGGGTGATGTTTATCCATAACAGGGTATCGAAAGGATAAGCTTATTCAGGAAACTTATTTCTAATAGAGTACTAAGTAGATAAACATATTTACGGCGGAGTCTCATATATATAAGTTTCTTCAGGAAGCTTATTTACAACGGAGTACTAAATGAACATCCATAATATAATATATTTCTAACACTCCCCCTTGGATGTTCATTAAAAGATAATGTGCCTCATTAAAACCTTACTAGGAAAAAACCCGTGGAAAAAAATTCTAGTGAAGGAAAAAGAGTACACATATTTAGTAATACGCTATAACGCATATTTTACTCCCCCCGATAAAAATCTTGTTTCAAATATTTGAGTCTCTACATTCCAATCTTGTATACCATCTTCTCAAAAGTTAAAGTTGACAAAGATTTAGTGAATAAATCTGTCAGATTGTCACTTGAACGGATTTGTTGCACATCAATGTCACCATTTTTCTGAATATCATGTGTGTAGAATAATTTTGGTGAATGTGCTTCGTTCTATCTCTTTTTATAAATCTCCCCTTTAATTGGGCTATGCATGCAACATTGTATTCGTATAAAATTTTAGATCTTTTATCACATTCCAAACCACATTTTCCTTGAATAAAATGAATCATTGATCTCAACCATACGCATTCCCTACTTGCTTCATGAATAGCTATTATCTCACCATAATTTAAAGAATTAATAATAATAGATTGCTTTGTGGATCGCCATGATATGATAGTACCTCCACATGTAAAGACGTACCCAGTTTGAGATCAAACTTTATGTAGATCAGATAAATAACTTGCATCTGTATAACCAACAAGATCTGCACTACCTTTGTTAGAATAAAATAAACTCATATCAAGTATTCCCTTTAAATATCGCAATATATGCTTAATCTCATTCCAATGTCTCTGTGTAGGAGAAGAGCTATATATTGCTAGTAAATTAACAGAAAATGATATGTCATGCCTTGTAGCATTAGCAAGATACATAAGTGCACCAATTGCACTAAGATAAGGTATTTCGGGACCAAGGAGTTCCGCATCCTCTTCTGGAGGTCGGAACAAATCCTTATTCACTTCAAGTGATCGAACAACAATTGGTGTACTCAATGGGTGCGCTTTGTCCATGTAAAAACGTTTTAATGCTCTTTCTGTATAGGCAGATTGATGGATAAAGATCTCATCTGCTAAATGTTCAATTTGCAGACCAAGACAAAGTTTTGTCTTTTCAAGATCTTTCATCTCAAATTCTTTATTAAGATATTCAATTGCCTTTTGGAGCTCTTCTAGAGTTACAATAAGATTTATGTCATCAACATAAACAGCAAATATAACAAATTCTGATGCCATTTTCTTTATAAAAATACATGGACAAATAACATCATTTATGTAACCCTCTTTCAGCAAATATTCACTAGGGCAATTATACCACATACGCCCAGATTATTTTAAACCATACAAAGATCTTTATAATCTGATTGAATACATTTTCCGAGATTTTGGATTTGCTTCGGGCATTTTAAGTCCTTCGAGAATTTTTATATAAATTTCATTATCAAGTGAACCGTACAGATAATCTGTAACTACATCCATTAGATGCATTTCAAGCTTTTTATGTAGTGCTAAACTGATGAGATATCGAAATGTTATGACATCCATAACAGGTGAATATGTTTCATCAAAATCGACTCCAGGTCATTGTGAGAATCCTTGTGTGACAAGACTAGCTTTGTATCTTTCAATTTTATTTTTATCATTCTTTTTTTGCACAAAAACCCATTTATAACCAACTGGTTTTATACCAGCAGGTGTTTGGACTACCGGTCCAAAGATCTCTCTTTTAGCAAGTGCGTTCAATTTTGATTGACTTACCTCTTACCATTTTGGCCAATCAGATCTTTGTCGATATTCTTCGACAGATCGGGGTTCAAGATCCTCACTATCTTGTATAATGTTAAGTAAAACATTATATGCAAAAATATTATCCATCACTATTTTAGATCAATTTAAATTAATCCCTTCACCAGTAGAACTTATTAAAAGCTTCTTACTCACTTGAGTCTCGGGTTCATTGATTTCTTTAGGAATCTCAGAACTAATCAGATTTTGGGTCTCTTCAGGGGATCCTTTCATAGTATCGTTTTGATCATTTGTCGATTTTCTTTTTCGAGGATTTCGATCCTTTGAACTCAAAGGCCTACCACGCTTGAGGGGTATTTAGGTTCACTAGCTCTCATGCTAGTAGATGGTCCTGTTAGGACATCAATTCAGATAGGCGCATTCTCTGTAGGGATATGTGACTTAGTTATTCTTTTCAAATCAGTAAACGCGTCTGGCATTTGATTTGCTATATTTTGTAAATGGATGATCTTCTGGACCTCCTGATTACATATAGGAGTACGTGGATCAAAATGAGATAATGATGAAATTTTTCACACAATTTCTCTTTTGATTTCCTTTTTCTCTCCCCCTAATTGTGGGAAATATGTTTTATTAAACCAACAATCTGCAAATCGAGCAGTAAATAAACTTCTCATCAGTGGTTCAAGATAGCGAATAATAGAGGGTGATTTAAACCCAACATATATTTCTAACCTTCTCTGTGGACCCATCTTACTGCGTTGTGGTGGTGCTATTGGCATATATACAGCACATCCGAAAATTTTTAGATGGGCAATATCTAGTTCATGACCAAAAATTAATTATGACGGAGAATATTTATTATAATTTATCGGTCTGAGACGAATAAGTGATGCTGCATGCAAGATAGCATGGCCCCAAACAGTAGTGGGCAATTTTATTTTCATAAGTAGTGGTCTTGCTATCAATTACAGGCGTTTAATAAATGACTCTGCAAGGCCATTTTGAGTATGAAGATAAGCTACCAGATGTTCAACTTTTATCTCTACTGATAGACAATAATCATCAAAAGCTTGAGATGAGAAATCTCCAGCATTATCAGGGCGAATAGCCTTTATATGATAATCTGGAAATTGTGTCCTTAATCGAATTATTTGGGCTAATAGCTTTGCAAACGCCAGGTTGTCAGTTTGATTATTTATTAGAGCATGCAATCAAATCCGAATTAAGTTTGCGGCGAAATGTGAAATATGTAGATTCCATTGAGACAAATAAAATAAATCTATATATTCACCTAATTTACGACTAAGCAAGACCAATAATGTGCTTTTGATCGGACTGCGATGGTATATATGAACATTGTTGTCAAGTACGTACCCAAGGAAGGGTCATATGCAGGGGCGTATCTAGGGGTTCCATGGGGCACGTGAATCCATGCTCCTCACCCTAAATTATATATAGTAATATTATATTTTTTCAAAAAATATTTAAATATGTGTGTGTGCACTCATACTCAAAGTATTATATGATGTGATAGTTATTGAGTGTACCTCTCTAGGTGAGGTTGTGAGTTCAAATCTTATGTCAATCTTGTTATTTTTTCCTTCTTTTTCTAGAAGTAGACGCCCATGGGAGATGGGCATGTCTGGTGTTATTTTTTGCGTATTACTTAAGTACTTTTTCTTTTTATTTCTTTTTTTGTTTGGTTAATTCTTTCAAAATTTTCACACATTAAAATTCTTATTCTTCTTTTGTCGCTGTAAAATCTTATATGATTAAACAAAAATGTGTATATTAAAACTAGTAGCAATGTATGATGTAGCATATAGTCAATGGGTTCAAGTTGATCTCAATATTTTCAACATGAAAAATAGATATAGATGTAATAAAATTACTATTTCAAAAAATAAAAATTTGAACTTATAATTTCAAAAGTGCAATGGGTACGCAATCATAAGAAATAAAGGTTGAACCCGTAAAATTTATAGTTTGGATCCAGTGACGGATCCAGGATTTTCATTAAGGGGAGTCAAAACATAAAGAAATAAACTCATCAAGAAGTCAAGGAGTGTCATTATATATATATATATATATATATATATATATATATATTTTATTTATTTATTTTTTAAAATTACCTTACTATACAGTATAATTTTTTGGTGACCCTTTGGTGTATGTGGCTCCGCCACTGTTTGAATCCACCTCTTCTTAATAGTGCAACCATACGGAATCCGCATATGTTTGGATACATTATGCAGTCAACACGGCTAAGAGATTGGAGCACTCCTTTTTTAATTCATGGATTAGATGAAGAAAGAGTCAAATCAAACTAACTGCTATTTTCTATTGGGATTTAACGTGTATTTACACTGAGTAGTATTATAGGTTAATTCGACAGTTTGTTTGTCTTAACTTTTAATTAATTATTAGTTCCTCTAATTATATAAGCAGTCGCGTATAGTTATCTTTCTAGCTACGTGATCTGACAGTACAAAAAAAAATCATTTCACTGTTAGTTAGGTATAGATGTTAAACTCTTTTTATCGTGTCTAAAATGTTTTAGGTTGGGAAGCAATTACTGTATAGTTTATAAAGATCAACATTTTAAAGTTACTTGCATAACAAAGATCGGAAGAGCTTTCTATTGACCAATAATATGCTAGTATTTATTGTCCTTCTCTTCTAGTGGTTTATCGTCTTTCTTTTTCTTTTTAATTCTTTCCTTCTTCCGCGTATTTTTCCCAAGTCAGGATATGATACTTATAATGAGAACTAACAGTTTATGGGTTTTTCTTTTGTTTCTTATATATATATATATATATATATATATATATATATATATATATATATATATATATATATATATATATATATATTGTTTTTAGGTTGCTAATACCAATTAATTATATTTGTATATATATAATTAATTGATATTAACAACCTAAAAAGTAAAAACAATGATGAAGGTGGGGCTTAATTATTAGGACAAGTGAACCACCAGCTTTTGTTGACAAAATAGCATTATAGATCGAAGAAATCCTGTAATAAACAAATTAAACAGTAGTTGATAGAGACGTGTTTATCAGTGTTTTAAAAGATTTTGTGGGACTCGCCTCGGGACTCATCGCTCGGGATACCATCAAAATGTTTTGAGGCCAAGTGTGAGGATCATCCAATAGTTCTTATGCAAATCATATGTTGAATTTACTAATTAGTATTCTTGACTCTCAAAGTTCCTTAACAATTGAATGATTAAAGTTCTATTCATCTATAGGCAAGAGCGGAGGTACAAGCCGAACAATAGGTTCGGCCGAACCCAGTAGCTTTTGTTCAAACAATATATTTGTTATTTAGAATTCATTAAATATATGTACAAATATTAAATTTAGAACTCAGTCACTAACACTTAAAATCGTCGTTCTAAAATTCAGAACCCTTAAGATTGAAATCTTGGTTCCGCCTCTGTGTATAGGATTATGAAAATTGTAAATAATAAAAGCACATGGTGAGAGCGAATATCAATTGAGCATTTCTTATGAAAATAGATTGTAAATATTTGTATATTTACTTGCTAGATCCTCGTGTCTTAGTTCTATGTCTCTCAAAATTATCATACTTTTAATATTTTATTATTTAAAAGTGATTTTATGTTTACTCACGAAGGAGTAATGTTTTAAATTACAATATTGATGAAATTTATTGAGTATTTATTTTTAGGGAGGTAAAATTGTGTAGTTTGATAATATTATATTAAGAAATTATGATTTTTAATTGTTTGAAAGTTAAGACGTTATAGTTGATATATATTTTATAGTAACTTTAACACTATTGCACCGTTTATACTTGTAAAAACATGCTAGTTATTTTATTTTCTTTAATCTTTTTAATATCTTGGACTTTTAATGAATTTTCTATATTTTTGTGTTATTACGCTATATAATTAATTTACGCATTAAAAATTTTAAAATTTTGTGGAGCTTACGTCTCATATCTCGAGGCTTATACCTCGTCTTCTGTCAATTAAAATGCCCCGTCTCACGCCCCACCTAATTTTATATTCCATTCCAAATAATATAGATAGCATGATCTCAAGCCAAACCTTTGACAATTAATCCTCCATTCTTTTGTCTATATGTATATTATCTCAAGGCAAACTATCATTTAAAGCGTGGTATTGTCAATTGGCCTACATTTATAAGAGAGGAGATTAAAAATTAATACTAATATAAAAAAAATACTAAAATACAAATCTTCCTCTGAACGCGATTCTCTTAGTGACTACATTATGAATATTATTATTATTGTGAGAAGCAAAAATCCTCAATTTATATTTAAGGATAAGACATATAAATAAGATTTATTCCTTTTAGAGGTCTTTTTCTCTTCCTTCAAGAAAGAGAATCCGAATAAATTAAAATTCATAGCAAAATCCTAAC